>NC_135052.1:15605604-16230604 GCF_051014685.1 Ptiloglossa arizonensis
AATAATAACAGCAGCTTCGTTCAACATAGCTCGAGCGGGTACAAATTATACTTGCGAAAAAGCAACCTGCAATGGTGCGCCGTTCTCTCGAAGAGAAAGCAAGGCCACACATGGTACGCATAACTCTGGAAGAAATTGCCAATCTTGGATGGGAGACTTCGACCGTTGTATTTACCGGGGCTCTTTTCATCCGATTTTCAGCTTTTTGCATCATCGTAAAATCATTCGACGAATTTACGACGCGGAAATGAGCCGTACGTTAAGAGCGAATTAGCGGCGAACTTTTAATTCGATAAAAACACATTTTCGTAAAAACTGGTACACGGAGATTTCTTTCCGGTCGAGATTATTCACTCGGTGCGCAACGATTTGCAGATTTGCACAACGATTTCTCGTAGCGTTGATTTACATTTGTTTCGAAGTTACGCGAATTTTTTCGAGCTACGTACGACGATGGTAACGTTAAAAATCGATGGTACAAAGTTAAGACGAGACAACGCGATGGTTCGAATTCGTTCGCTTTACGATACGAACGATGAAAACGATCGACAATTTGTTCGAGACGCGTATAACATTTCTGCGTTCGAATTTATCCGCGGTTTGTTTCGCGTAATTCCACGAATACGCGAACGCGATCGCACGAATATTTATGAGCCATTGATTTTAGAACAGGATACGTGAATTATTTTGCCCGAAGTCGTCTTGAGCGCATACGTCTTGCGATTGGAAAAAGTCCGAAACGCCGAAAAAGAGAAAAGAGAAAGCAGATTGTCACGGGGAAATAATAGATACGAGTCGGATCACAAAAACAGGAATAATAGACGCAAGTTTCGAAGAGATGTATCAAGGGGATTCGTATAACGATAAATAAGAGTAAATAACGGTAGTGATTCATAATTAAGGAGCTGGAGAACCGATCGGCGGTAAAAGGAACGAAACGAAATAACCAACGAAAAGGGGAAAAAAACTAGTCTATATTTTTCCTTGTTTCCGAACATTGCACCGGTCCAAGTATCGAGCGAATAATCACGAACAGCCGCGAGTACAATTAAATACGCGTAATAATACGAAATTGAAACTGCACGATGCATCTCTCTCGCCTGTATCAAAATGCATTTTCTATATCACGCGAAATCGGAAAAAAGGATCATTTCGAGCATTGAATAAATCTCGAGCACTTGAAACGTCATTTGTTTATAAACTTTTCTCCAACGAAAGAGAAGAAGACGTTTTCGCGTAAGATTGAACGATAAATAATAAATATGTACTTGGATAGGAGTCGTACGACAACTATAACGTAAACTCGTGCAAACCTTCATGCCAATTTCAATGTAAAGAGAAATATACGTAACATTATCCTCTTACGAGTTCCAAATATTCTATCTTTTCTGCCGCAAGGACATATTCATGAACGATAACGAAGAAGATCCTATCCTTAGAAACGTTTCAAAAGAAAAGATTATTACATGCAGCCTCTTGGCTACGAGAAAAATCTTTCTTCGAATACTCGAAATATATTCATGTCTAGAATCGAGTCCCGTAGCAGCAATTATCCTGAAAAGCTTCGCCGACTTTGCATTCGCATGAGGAAATACCCGACTGCACAACGAAAGAATGAGTGGAAGAAAGAAAGGCGGAAAGAACCGAAGCGGAAAACGAAAGGAAAAAAGTTAAAAACCTTAGAACAAAGTGTACTTTATAGTAACTACCGGCGATAGGAAATTCTTGCTTCTTGTTAGAGCGCGACTTCTACTCGTTTACTCGCGAAACAATAAACGATGTGCAAAAATGATCTATAATCACCTCACGGGAAACTCAAATCCGCACACTTGCGAAAGATGCAAAATTAACTCGTAAACGCACACCGAATGTCCAAAAAACGAACGTAAGATATAAAAAATATCAAAAACAAACACGAAAGAAATACTGATCGTAGTGAAAAACGAAATGTCTTTGAACTTCTTAAAAACATAAATGGTATTCGACAAACTCGAACAAAGCTAAGGCGAGTCGCTAATAAGCATCGATGGTTGATGCATACGGTGTCCGGATAAAATTTGTTTACTCGACCTCTCGTTATCGAAGAAAAAACAACCTTGAGAATCTGTCGAGCACGCGTACATTTGATTAATCGTAAATCTCGATTTAGCAATTTTTAACACAGATTGTAACTCAATTACGATGATTTGTCAGAGAATACAATATTGTTCCAGGTATTGTCCAAAACAATACTGCGTACTGTTCTTTACTCGAGATCAAATATCTGTCAATGTTTGTAATAATACAATGCGTTACAATTCTTCGAGAGCGTATTCCCCAGAATTTCAAGGTTGTTTCTCCGGGCAAAGGAAAGTGATAGGAACAAATTTTGTTGCACATTCGCGATCTATCTCCAATCCGAAGAATCATTCTCTTCCCGTACAGCGATTATCGAGCCACCGTGTACGATCGAAGAAAGACAAAATGTCGGAAGACGGCAGGCGCGGTTAATTAAACCGGCCGGATTGACAAAATCGCGTAAAATGAGGTCGAAACGAGCACGATCGATACGGGAGTTAACGTTTCCGCGAGAGGAGTGCCGTGGAAGTAAACTTCCCTCTCGACGACGCTTTAGATACGCCAGTATCCACCGTAGCAATTATCTCAAGAAGCTCCATTGATTTTGCATTCGCATGAGGGAATACCCGCACCCTCGGACCGAGTTCAAAGAAGAAGTAGAAAAGAGGAACGGAGGAACAGAGGACGAAGAGGGAAACGAACGGGGAAAGAAAGGGAATTCTGGAAGAGGATGCACTTTGCAGCGGCGACGGAGTATAAACGGGTTCCATTTTGTCCTGGGGGTCCTTAGGCGCCTCCACACTTACCAACACAACGTCGTCCACGGTGCACACATTCATTAGGAATGAACACGCATGCACGCCGGCGTGGCACACACCACCGCACACGTTCCTTCTCCCTTTTTCCCCTCCTCCCTTTCCCGCTCACCGACTCTCTCATCCCTTCTGCTCTGTCTCGTTCTCTTCCCTCTGCCTGTTTCTACATGTGAACCTTGAGAGTTCGTCGGAAGGGATGCTGGATGGTGCGCAGGCGCAACTCGCGAGATATTGATAAAAATACGCGAAGGTCCATCCCCACCCCCACACACCCCCGTCGAGCCAGCCCCATCGGAGGGAACTAAGGAGATATTCTGACGTCGAGGGTCACCCCTACCCTACGTCGTCTTTCGGTCGGGTCCTGCATTACGATATTAACATAATTATTAATATTTTTTAGTATTCTTCCATTCCCTTTCCCGAGCGTTCTCTCTCCGTCGCTTTTCCTCTTTAACGGACTGCACGTCTTTATCGAGACAATGGCGTACCTTCGATCGTGACCGAGAGAATTTACAACATATTCTTCCATCGGTGATAAAGAACCGTATAGGCTCTTTGAATGTTCGGTGATAGACTCGGGATGTTTATCCAAGTATTTTATAGACCGGTTTGTTCTTTCGGATCGCGATTCACGTCGAACGCGTTACAAGACGATTTTAACGTTACTCGATCTTCGATTCTTTTGCATCGAAATGTATGCTCGACGATTTCTTCGGAATTCTTCGTCGTTTCTTTCGAACGTGTCTCTTCGTCAATTTTTCTACCGTTTACTTCGTTTCTTTCTTTCGTTCTTGTCACAACCGCCGCAGCTGAAAGACGTCATTAATTCTAACGATGCACTTAAGCTTCGCGCAATATTTAACACCGCGGTCTTGGTTTCAATTTTTCGTAAAATGCTTTCGAGAGTTTTTTTTGTTTTTACGACGCCTCGTTGTGTAATCGATTAATCATCGAAACGTTCCTCCTAAGGACACTCGTCTCTTTTTGGCGCGCAACGACGATAATATTTTCCATTTCGCGATACGATCGAAAATTTGCGTCGTTCGCGCGGCTTCTTCTGCGAGAAATCCGCGAGCGAGCGAACGAACGAAATATATTTTAAGGGGAAAAGGAAAATGTAAAACCTTCCCGTCCGAAATTATCCCCGGAGCAACTTTTATTTTCATTATCGCTTACTTACCGCGCTATTTACGGCGGAACGCTTTATTACGAAAGCGACCCTTATTTTCGAATTTACGATAGCGCGATTTACATATTTACGAGGTAAGTTTCTCGTTGCCGAAAAGTGTCGAGCGGTCCACGTTAAATTTATCGATTAAAAATGAGCCGTTCGGGGAGAGAAAGGTAAACGACATTGTGGATACGGGAAAGTGGTTGATTAAAAAGTAGTCTCGCAAGGAGGGAAGCACTCTTTTCCTCGGGATCAAAAGTCACGTCCCCCTTCTTGATTTTTCGCTAAGTTTTTAAGAAGCATTTTCTCCGAATTTTCCCTACCTCTATCGCAGTAGAGCACTCGCAGCCCAAGTGGAAACAGTGAGATCGCTGCGGGCCTCGCAATTAAAACGTTCTGGTTCAAGTGTTTCCCTTTGAGGATGCCAGGGCATCCCGAACGAGGGTCGAGGAGGGGCGGAAAGGTCAGAGAAGGAGGTCGATCAAAGGGGATTATTTCATTAAATCGCTAATCATTCGCATGGCCTACTGGAACGGAGGATTCTCGATAGATTAACATCGGCGGACACTTAAACATCGAATATCGATGTTGCGCGCGTCAAAATCGAATCAATCCCCTTATTTGCGGGAACGGTTTAAATTGTACCGTACGATGTTGCAAAACGATCAGTCGATGCGAGGATAGCGATTGGAAAGATTTCGTGCTCTCCCGAACAAAATTTTAAACGAGACGAAAGCTAAGGTAACAAATTGTTCTCTCGCGAAAGATTGAAAAACACGCGAACGTCGAAAATAAACGTTATTAATTAAAAAGTTTAACATTCGAGTAATACGGAAGTTCAATGTTACAAAATCAAGTACTCGGGAGTAAGAAGAATATGGAAGTTCCTCTTAGTCGAGGAGAAATCTTTCCCAAAGATCTTTCTTCTATGAAAGCGGAATTGTAAAACAGGCAATCCGAGCTTTCATATACTCTTAATACTCCGATGTTCTCGTATAAGAAATTGACTCTGACCTATTGTTCTTCCACGTTACCTCCCCACTGTTCTATCGTCGACTTGCTTTATTACTCGACAACTATTCGATTAATAATTTCACCCCGATTGAGAATTTTACCTTACCGTAAAATTTCACGCGCGGTAGTTCCTTGGAGAGTTAACGTTCCTTCGACATTGTCGAGTATCCCTCTTCTCGTCGAAGATTCTCCAAAATATTTTCTATTCATCGAGTCATCGAGAACGAGATCCAACCAAGAATCACGATCCCGAGGTTTTCGTTATTGGTAACGTTTACTTGCCGTAAATTTCAATCTCCCGTAAAATCGTAAAACCCTTACGTCCCAATGTCGTCCACGTTAACCATCGTCGTCGAGCTTTGTCCACGAAATACGCGCCAATTGCGCGAGTATCGAGCCACCGGTCTCCGGACTCGCCTAATCCACGATCCAGGCACGCTAGGGAAAGGGGTGAGTGCGAGGGTAAGGATTGAAGCGGACGGGTGGGTGGCGTTCGCTCGAAATTATATTTTTTGTCGTCAAGACACGTTCTCGGCGTCCAGGACACTCGCATCCCGAGGGTATTTAAAGACTCCTCGTCCTTCGCGGGGGTAGGGAGCGGTAGGGGGAGGCGATGAACGCCAGGGCGGCTCCTTCGGCAGTAATCCTTGGAGCTCTCACGCACGAGTATTAGTCTCCTCTGTAAGATGAACACACCGACGGGAACCGCGGCGCTACACCTACACGCGGTCACCGGTGTTTGGTCACGAGCGCACACGTACACGCCGGAGAAACCGAAAACCGCGATCAAGTAGGATTACTTCGGAGCAATATGCTCCCTCTCTCTTTTTCTTTTCCGCCCGGTGACCCTCCTACTTCCTTGCCGAAGACACCCCCGGAGTGGACACGGCTCTGCGCACATATGTGTAACACGCGCCGAAATATACAGACGCGATCCTCTATCTTTCGGGCGATGTCCGTTATCTGAAAAACCAGCCCGAAATGAGAGTACGCTCCGGTGTATCGGTGCCCCCGCCGTTACGTTACGCCGTTAAACGCTGACCGTAAACCGTTAGTTATCGACGGATAACCTCGTCTCGGGTTTCGGACGGTTCTTTCGCCGCGAATGTTTCAATCATCGTCGAGAATCGAAATCCCTTTCTCGATAATTCGTTCGACGTTCGCACGCAAATCGTGCGATCGACGAGAGCGATCCTCGTGGGTATCGTACCTCGAGAAACGAACAATACTCGCGTATCGTGTTACGCGAAGAGTTTAAAAGAGCTTTCGTGGAAATAAACGCGTTTCGAGCGAAAGGGCGTTCGCCTCTGGTGAACTCCTCGGTGCAGCTTGTCCACCGACGTGGTAGCAAGTGACTGCTGCGATCGACTCCTGCACGGAGTCACTTGTTTAATGAAACTGGCGGGAAACGGGACCGAGCCCTCGGCCATCCGACGAGATTGTCCACAGGTTGTGGACTTTACAGCCGCGACGTAAAATTCGTGAAAACTTTGGGGAGAGAATTATGTAACGCACTCGTGAAAACGACGGAGGTATTTTTCGAATCAATCGAATCAATTTCCTCGATGGAAACGATCGTTGAAACTGGCGTTCGTAAATTACTTAATCGTGTGGTTAAGCTTCGGTGCGAATTTTATCGTAATTAATCGCGCGTTTGTAATTTTAATGTTGATAATAACGACGAAAAGTTGAATTTTGAATTCCCAAAAATTGAGAAAGAGAGAGAGACACAGACGGTAGCTGCGTTAAACGAAACAAACGCGAAACGTTACTGTGAATTCGGAATTGCAAAATCTTCCGTTAGTCTCGGACCGCTATTCTCGATGAAAAATTCAATACGATAACTTTACGTACGATCGTAATGGAGTATCGGGAAGTGCAACGATGTAGATTTATATCGTTATGTGCCACTAAATGCTGACTCGAGACATTAGCTATCCGCGACAGTCTCTTCCTTCCTTCCAACTATTTATCTTCTCTTGCCGTTTCGCTGTTTCTTCTTTCGATTTTCCTTTGGCGAACACTCAAGTGTCTTCCCCTCTCAATTTCCGTTTTCGTCGGCATTAATGTCTTCTTTGTTAACTTTGTACCCTCTCGCGGCAAGTATTACCCGCGAAGGGAACGTATTTGCATAAGGAAACTAATTTTGCCTACGAGTACAGTCTCGTCGAAATAATTCAAGATTAGAATAAAAAACCACGTCCCCTGTACCTAACCTGTACGAGATTCCGCTCGATTGTAAGATTCGTTTATAAAAATCGTTCGATTGATAAAATCGTCGACACGTTCGAGGCTGAGAAGCGCGCAGTGGCAACGAATACGAAACGTCGACCTCGACTCTCCCCGGAAACTCTCCGGGACGTATCCGGTGGATTGCTCCGAACGTAACAATAATCACACCGGTGGACCACTTAAAACGTCACCTTGATTTTCCGCGCAAATTCCTCGCGAAGGGTCGCTCGGTCTCGGACGAGGAATTTTGAGACGAGCTATAGCCGCACCGACGTTCCCCGGGAAGTAACGTGAAATCCAAGAGACGTCGAGCAGTCAGCCTTAAAGCGAGTTAAGGATGGTTACACAGTCACCCCGGTGAGGTGCAAGCATAATATTCCCGAGGCGGGCAAAGTAGGTGCCGCGGTGCGATGAGACGGCGAGGTGAAACCGGATGGGGGGCGAGGGGGACGGGGGAGCGAAGGGGTGGGGAGGGGGGGGGTGTCGGGTGGAGGCTGAGGGGTAGAGAGACGCGAAAGAAGAGGCTGGAGAAGAAAGCGCGGAGATAGCGCACGGAGAAGAAGAGGAGAGGAGAGGAGAGAGAAACGGGAGAAAAAGATAGAGTCAGCGGGGAAAGAGTAGAGCGAAAGGGGCGGGGGTGTAACGCGGGGTAAAAGTCCGCGAGCCATTTTTCCCCATATAATTATAAGAGAGGGACTGGGCGTTACCATGGTAACCGCACACCACCCTCTACCCGATCCCCCTCCCTCCTCGTACACTCTGCACCCCGTTTACTTATATGCCGGAGGACTCGCATTGGCACATGTGCACGTATGCGCTCGTCTGTGTGTGTACCTGCTGATGGAGGTGGTAGCTCCGACCTTCGCGCGTGCGTGCGTGTGTGTGTGTGTGTTTGTGAACGCGCGCGAGAGAGAGCTCGTACACGTTTGTCCGTGTACGTGTGCGTGTGTATCTGCGCGCCCGGTCTCACCGTGTGGGTGCGTGAACACACGAGCCGCGAAAGGGACCAGGAATAAGGAGCGCGCGACAGTATGCGAGCCAACTCGCGCTTACGCGTCGCGCGCGCGGGGAACAGGGGACGCGGGGGGGATGACTGGGAGGGACCGGAGGGTGGGGAGTGAAATTAATGTATTTGTTCTGCGGCCACCCTCGTATGCCCCCGGTAAAGACTCCGCTCTCTCGCGAAAAGGTCTGATGGCGAGGCGAACTCTCCGCCGAGACAACGGGGCTCGGATCCGCGTAGAATATCAGTCCGTTATTGCTTTTGTGCGCAAAGGACGTTCCTCCGTACTCGCCCGACGCCTTTCTGCGTTTCTTGACGCTTCTTTGAGCCGCGAACACCCTCCCTCCTTCCCTCCAGCCGCATCGCGCTTCCATGCGCTTCGTTATGGATCTTCCTGCACCGTGCATCGAATTTCGCGCTGTACGTATTTTCTCCTCTTTCTTTTTCTCCCGCTCTCTCGAATCTTAAGGAGGCGAACAAAGTCTTGAAAAATTTACACCCCCTATCCCCTCCCAACTTCACCATCTCGCGCCTAAAATCTTCGAAACAGTAGGTTCGATTTTACGGATCACCGGTCGGTCGAACTACTTTCGCTCGCTTTTACGGCGATTCGAGAAACCGAGGAACGGTATCGGTGCTACTGACGCGCGCTGTACCTTGTCTCGAGAGGTAATTAGCAATACGGCCGAGAATACATTTGTACGGGGTAATAAAGTCGATTTCGCGTAATTGTACTCGCTGTATAATTTGGAAAGGTTTGCACGGTGTTTGTGCGATACTTTTTGTCGTTGTAAAATATATTTATACGTTACTGTCGTGTATCTACTTCCCGTATACGGTTAATTTATGATAATTTTCGAAACTGTCGGTAGTTGTTTCATTTTTTTTTTTAATATTCGATTGGTTTTCGATGCTTGGAAATTAAACATCGATAACGATAAATTTTACGCGAAACGAACAAATATATCTCGATATCTTTTTATTAACGTGGAAAAATATGGGCGTGTTGGATCGATTGCTTCTTTGAGCAGAATTATCCGCGAAATTTCCATTCGGTCGGCGTTCTGCGAGGAAAATGGCGGTATTCGGGCTAGTTGCATAATTTAGACTTAGGAAGGGTCCCGGAATTCGCAGTAACTAGTGCATTGCTCCGAAATGGAGGAAGCTAAGAGGGTGGGGTTCGTTCGAACTCCCCTTGGAAAAAAGCTATTTAAATAGGTACGATCCCGGGTGGGTGGGGTTGGCTCGATGGTGGGTCGGTTCTCCATGGCTTCATCTCAATGTAAAGCACTCGGCCATACGAATGCGTAACATGGCAGGCTTCGATGCTACCTATTTCATTAAATAAGTAAACGCGGCGAATTAAAAGGAAATATTCCGTACCGATGTAAACTGTGCAACGAGTCCTCGTATCGGACGGAGATCGAAAAATTCTTCGGTAATTATGCGCATCCTCGATTTCTTCCGGCGAATAGAAACAAATATTCCGAGTTTGAGCTCTGGTTCGTTTTACTCGCGAAATTAACATTCGAAGAGTACGTCGTGTTCCGCGCGAGTTCGTATCGCGTTACTAATTGATTCTGGAAATCTGGAATTACTTCGCTCGAATAATTTTACGCAGTGCGTGAATTTTTCTCCGTATCGACGATTTCGCGATAGTAAGAATCGATGAAAGTCGGAAAGAAAGAGTTTCCTCGATCGTACAACGAAAAATAATTTCAATTGCTCGCACGTGTCTCGATAGCTACTAATTACTGGGACTCGGAGCGAATCGAAATTATAAATTTTGGGGTACGCGGTACTCGTACAGATCATTCGCAACGCAACGTTTGAACAATCGTCGAAACGGCGCGCGAGACATTAATATCGAATTAGAGAACCATCTCGAAGATGGTCTTCGAACCGCGCGTTATTGTCCTCGCTGCGAGGAGTCCAGGGGACGCGGAACGAGAACATCCGCGTCTTAAACAGAGGCGCGGGAGATTCCCGTGAATAATTGAGCCGCGTAATTTATTGCAAGGAATGTAACCGGTGGCTTCCTTTCCCGGGTCCTCGGGGTTTCCCGAATGGAGAGAAGGAAGCGAAAGAAGAAGAAGGGAAGAGAGGGTGGGCGCGGAGAAGAAGTGGGGTGGTAGGTGAGAGGGGTAGCCCGGTGGAAATTGAATTTCGATCGAACACCGCCACGGCGGAAGAGCGAGAACGGTGAATGGGGTAAAAGGGGACGGTGAACGAGGACGCGGAGAGGAACGAGGAGGAGAAGAGGAAGAAGAGGGAGATGGAGAGCAGCGGGAGGAGGAGTAGAAGGTAGAAGGAGGCTGTAGGACATTACAGGGCATCCTCCGGCCCCGTCACTATGGCGAACAAATGAGCAATTCTCTCAACCCCCGTGTCCTATGATGTCCTGCACGTAGAACCTAGCGATGGGCGTCTTCTGGGTCGATCTCGAGCCATACAAACCCCCTTCGGTCCCCTACCTCTTTCCTATGTACCGCCATCGGGTTACCCTCGTGGTGATGGTAGTTTAAAATTTCTCACACGGAGCCCGGAAACCACCCGCGCCCTTCCACGAAGACAACCAGCTCATCCACCGATGCATCCAACCGAACCCCCGGCTCCACGGTGACTCCGGGCTGCCACCGCTGCTGACGAATTATTTTTCGCGACTTTCGGAAACTGCAATTCCCACGGGATCTCTGCGAGCGTAGCAGCCTCGTTACGGCCGCGTCCCGGGCCAATAATATCCGAGGAGTGGATAACGGACGGGGGCGAGGGCGAATAGAAAATTTTTGAAATGGAAAAGAGAAGCTATCCGATAGATTGGAAAGCAGAGAAGTCCAAGGATGGTCGTTCACCTCCGGAGTCTTAGGTACGAATTGGAGAAATTCCTCGGTGAGCGAGCGAGCGAACGAGCAAGCGACCGGTCTTACCACCCCTATTGCGCATACATTCTTCGAACGAGGTATTTTAAATTCTCCTCGAAATTATTCATACGTATTTCACAATCGGGGTGTTCCACGAACGGTGCTCATTGGCCGAGGCGCGCTCGGACTACGTTGGAAACGTATCGGCCGCTAGTGGGCGTGTAGCAGACACGTTAATCAGCTCGGTGGAATTCTCAAGGAACGTCAAGTCGGACGAAGGACCGGACGCGGAGAAAAGAAAATGGCCGGCCCGCCATTAATTAATAATAGAGCTCGGTGTGTAGTCGCGGCTGGCAAAGCGAGAAAGAGGACAGAGAGACGGTTGAACGTAGGCGCGAGAGAGACGGAGAAAGAGAGAGAGAAAGAGAGAGAGAGAGAGAGAGACGGGAACGGGGGTTGTTCTCTCGTTCGCGATCTCCGTCTCTTCCTCTTTTTCTCTCTCTGTCCTGGTAGCTCGAAGGGGGTGAGAGGCAGCCGAGGTGGATAGGTGGTTGGGGGAACGGGGAATGGATTTTATGCCCAGAGCGAGATATATGGCGGCCGCTACGCCCGGGCAAAAATAATATTAATATCGGAAAGGAAAGGAGGGAAAGTTTCGCAGGCTGGCTGGCTGGCTGGCTGGCTGGCCCTGCTTTGGGCAGGGGATATCAAGTATAATCATAATAATAAACGCCCGTGTGGGGCGCCATTGCTGGCTCTGCCACCCTCGCCCGATCCACGTCTTCCTCCTATCCCCTTTCCCTCTGTCTACGCCACCCTCATCACGCGCGCACACACACACACGCGCACATGCGCATACGGGTACACGCGCGCTCGCGTTCGCGCGCGCGACGTGCTCTCAGGCTCACATGCGCGGCTACGAGTAAACCTCTCTCAGGTATTACACAAACGTCTTCTCTCTACTTTTGTGTCTCCCGTGCACGGTCCTCGCGTGTGTATATCTCGATGCACGCCTGTATCTACGCTGAGCCGACTATACACTCGAGGATTAGATTAGCTTCCACTGGCTTCGCTGCAAAGACTTATATCCACGAGGAATAAGCGGCAAACAAAAATGGCTCTACCGTCGAAAAACTGCGAGGAAAATCGCGTGGAATTTTTCACCGGCGCTGACCGTCCCTTATTCCCGTTGCCCGACCCGCGAGAGGAATGTCGCAACGTTTGGATTTATACCGGGATCAGAACGCGCCAGCGACCGTGATTGTCGAATCTTTGGTTTAGATTGGCTCCTACGTGGTCCCACGTATCGCACGATTTCCGTATCGTTGACGCGTATATTGATTTACGCGCGGAATTGAACCGCGACGCGAAAATGGACGCCAACGCGCCGATATCGCCACAAATTTAACGAAATTTCGCGCACGACCACGGGGCTTTGCGCCGAGGATGCACCGTTAAAAGTGGTAAGTTTACCGTTTCGTCGAGGCAACCTTGGTAAAATGAACGTTCGAATCGTTCGCGATGCTCGTTTAAATTTCACTTTTCGGATAAACTTTGGAAACGTTGATCGAATTTGATTCGAGAAGTATGCAAGAAAGAAGCGTATCGAACGTCGAATAGCTTCGCTTTTTTTCTTTTGACGTAAATCAGAAACACGGTGGGCAAAGTCACCTGTTAATTAGAGCAGAAAATCGTTCAAAATTCAATCGCGAGACGTCAGGGTGTACTAGTTTCGTTCGTTACGTTTTTCTTTGATTGTTACACGGAAAGAAAACATCTCGAGTCAAAGAAATTGTGACGTGGGAAACAATACGCGCGCAATTTCGAAGCGTTCCCAAAAAACGAAACGGTTTCGAGAACTTGGCTCGCGATTGATTTTCGTCTAGTTACGAAACGCTGTGCCCAAAAGGTTTCGATCGCGGTACATTCTCTCACGTCCGTGGCCCCAACAAGTTGTTCAAAAATGCCATAAGAGAGAAATGGAATTTGCGTAGGAACAGTCACCCCGGTTTATTTCGTATTTCCTAGGGTCACATTGTCCAGAGAGAAAGGAAAAAATTTGACGAGAAAAGCAAATCTCATTTATATACCTGTGTACCGAATAATGATGAACGAACTTATTCTTCGACGAAAAATTCTCAATCAACGAAAGTGTCCGCGCCCAAAAATGTTCCAAGTAATCTTACGAGCTCCTTAACCGTGATTATCTTTATTAATCTACGAGCGAGACCTTCGCGAACAAACGATACGAAGGATCAAATATCTATTTCAAAACTCGACAAAATCGTTCGTTTCAACGGTGATTATTTTTTCAATCACCGTCAAAATAACATTACAATTTTTCTCGATCGCGAGTGGACCCTGCGCTAATTTCGATGCACTTGCAATTTCCTTCGGTAGCTCTGGTCTAAGATCGATTCGTAGAAAAATCGAAACGTTCCGATGGTAAATTATTCAAAAATTGAAACAGATTGTACCACTTTGTAGCCGAAACTACCTTCGACTTATAAAAAGTGGAATTACACAACTGTGGAAACACCGACTCGCGAGACTCCATTGTGTACGCAAGATAAACGGAATGTTGTTCCAGCGGATGAGAAAATTCATAATCCCCCGATCTCGTAATTAATCCACCGAGCGGATAGATGGACCCTTCTGTCCGAGCGGAGATGTCCTTCGAGTTTCCTCTAATCCTCCGATAACCCCTCTGCCGTCTCTCCCCCGTCGCGCATCTGTTTCTCCCTCTCTCGCTTAAGACTCGCGGAGGTTACGATCAGCGCAGATGCATTTATATCGAATTGCAGCCCGGTCGTATATTGGATCTTCCGAAATGGAGGCTTTTGTCTTGGCGTGCCTCATAAGCGTGGATTTGCCCTTATCCTTGCTGTCTTCTATCTCCTTCCCTCGCGTTCCGCACCGTTCTAGTCATTCCGTAGACCACGCTCGACCACCCCCGAAGTCAACCCCCCACGTCGAGTTGGCAGAAAAGGGGAAGGGCACCGCTATTTTCTACCTCTCCCTCTTTCTCTCTCTATTTATCTATATCTCTCGTTCTTTCTCCCGTTCTGTTTTCTTTTTGCCTTCGACGTTTGTTTCGAGGAAGCGGGTAAACGCGCGCGCGCTCGCTCGCGTGCACGTGCACGCACGCCCAACTACGTTTCTTTCATTATCATACTATTATTTTTTGTCCTGCGTCATAAATTGCCTTTTTCCGTAGATTTCCCGTGCTTTATGCGTCCCACTTCTGCCATTAATGTCAGAAGTTCGAACCCCTCCCCCTGAACCACTTCTGCCCACCTCTTCCCGACCATTTGTTCGGTATACGTGACTTTTCTTGCCAAAAACACATTTCGTCCAGTCTAGTTATTAATGAACGTAGATCCCTCAAGATTCCCTTCTTTGTTTCTCCTCGGTGCTGTTTTTTTTTTTTTTTTGGTATTGTTTCAGAACCGGGTAATCGGGACCAACTGGAACGCGTCGATTCGCTGTTACGGTTAATTCGTTTTTCGATCACGATGGAATATTACGTTCAAAGTACGTTGCTGTTGGTTAACATTGGTGTTTGTTAGCTTTCGTATTAGCGGTGTGATCGGTACTATTTAATTGGACACACTCGAATTGGTTAATGCAGTTGAAAAGTTGATCTTACGGTCGAGAAGGAAATTTATTTACGATCATTTTTATAAATACAGTCGAACTGTATTTATACAGATATAATCGACGAAAAGCTATAACGACTTTAATTTACACGCATTCAATCTATTATCAGCATCAATCGATTCAAATGTAAAATTTGTAATGCGCTACCGCTTACAACCGTAATCTGTTATTTAGGTAACACAGTTTTGTCCAAATTAATACTGTAACATAGTTATAGAAACTTAGTATAATATATGTGTTCTGCGTTAGGAGAATAAGTCGCAATGAAAACAACCTCTGCGATGAACACGTCAATAATGGATTACTGTTATACTATATTTGTTAATTAGTGTATTATTCGGTACATTATCCGTATACACAGTTTAACGTAATGTTTCTTATAGTATTACACGGTGTCCTAGAATTTTAGACTTGGAAAACTTTTGTACCAAATAAAAAGTGTATCAAATGCATCCTCGTTCGAGATTATTGTATCCAGTGGAAAGGGAACCTTTTATAAAGCAAATGTTAAATATTGAACCAATATATCACGAACGAACGAAGAAGACTATTTTAAATATTTCCGTTATATTCTAACGAGGTAAATATCCACGAATTAATTTACACAAGTCAATGCATTTACCGTACGATGAAAGTTACTCAAAATCATAAAAGGTTCGTCTATTTTAATAGTTGCACCGTTTATAAAGAAATTTCACAATCGAGTAAAATTAAAAGAGCGAAAACCTCGAAACGACGTCCGTATTTAATTATCCGTTCGGTGAAATCGTTTCCGTATTAAGTATCCGTTTAATTACTTTTTTGCACCGCGATGTCTGGCCCAATCCCGTAAATTGTTCGCAAACGTTTGAAATCTTTCGACCGGTGCGAACAAAAGTGATCCTCGAACAATGAAAATGTACAAAACCTCCGGTGCGGGGTCAGGAAAAACTGTCGCGAAAGATTCAGGAGCGTAACGCTTAACGTCTCAAAGGCGCCCGTCGAACGATTGAAACGTTACGGTAGTTGTACTTACATTGTAAGGATCTCCATCGGCAAATGAAGACGTGCCCTGCATCTTCCAGAGACAAAAGTGCTCGGAACGCTCTCTCGAGGCACTTTCATATTTCCCTGAAGAACGGCGCATCGAAGAGCCAAGCATCGACCTAAGAGTATACTCCAGCGAATAGCGAGTTCCTTTTTGTCTAGAGGAATTTGCGCGATAGGGGCGAGCCGTGGGACAAAAATACTGTCGGATGGGTTACCGAGTACTTGACCCGGACGAAGGAACAAGACGAAGAGGGTAGCACTCTTGGTGATTAAAGTAAAATTGAGAATTAGAGTGAAGGCAACTCCACCGATGGTGGAAGCCGAGAGCGAGGTGGAGCGGTGGCAATCAATGAAATGGCGGTGAAAATAAATGAATGGAAATCGAGTCCGTCTTTCTCGTTCGCTACCGACCACGAACAACCGAACGGAGAGCAACGCGACCGACCTAGCCGGCTCGAACAATAACAACGAATCGCGGCGTTAACTCCGAGTCACATTTGCGATTGTAAGAAGCCCGTACCGCAAATCCTGCTGCTTCCCGAGACGACTCTCTCGCGGCGACGTGAATTCCTCCGCGATCGATGATTGGAAAACCACCGAATTGTTTCGTTTCTCGGACCGAACAACGGGTTCGACGCACGCGAGGACGAGAAAATCTGAAGGATCGAATTCCACGACCGTTTCGCCAACAAATTTCGACCCACTCTTCTCGGAAGTGACCAGCGATCCGGTTAACAACGGAAATAGATACGATAAAATTGTACGCGTCGACTACATCTTGAATCGATGATCTCTACATCGTGGAAAATTAACGTTTCTTCGAAATAAAAATTCTCGTCAAACTGCGCACCGCGGAGTTAATATCGCGTTCAATTTTACTCGAGAAGGAAGCATTGTAAATCGATCCCTGGGTCGTCGAACTCGATGCGTTTCTATTTTGTCCTCTAAATTCTGTATCTTTAAGAATTACGCGCATCTACGGATAACCTCGTAAGATCGAAGAACCTGTAAACGTGCGTGGATGTTCGTCGTTCGAATTGGTCGAGTTTGGTGAATTTTTCGTATCGAGGAAGAATCATGGGGTCACGTGACTCATCGAGCGTACCATTACTCGCCGGGACGGTTGAACGAAAGCGAAGCTGCAACGGAATCGGCGGCAGGTTTCGAAGATCGTTCGATTTAACGAGAACGAGCCTCGGACGCTTAACGCTGCCGAATCCCATGACAAATCTTCCGAGACGACGAAGGCCATTGCGGGACGAACAGAAGCGCGCATTACGGGAGCAGAGTCCTTGACTGTGTTTCGTGTGGAATCCCTAAACTAAACTATACCTCATCCCTGCCGGCGAACAACCATCCCTACCCTCAGGAAAGCAAGCTTAATGCCTCGGAAAAAATAACACACGCACACGCGTCCTTTTTCGCCATCCCCACGAGCCTCGAGGACCGTGCGTGTCTCCCGTGTCCTTTTTTTGTGCCGGCAAGAGGGTGGACATTTAGGGCGACAAAAAAGGACACTCTGTCTGCCGCAGGAAGCCCCCAGAACACGCTGGAATTTCGACCTCCTGCACGATCGATCGAATCTGCATGTTTTTCTTTCTCGGGGAAAACGATATTGCCTTCGTACTATTGCTGAAGCGGCAATTGTTCAGGGGTTCGACGGGACCCCTCACCCTCTCCCCCTCCCCGCACCACCCCCTTCCCCTTACCCGCCCGTAACCCGGAGAACTTCCTTCGGTATACTCGGAGTTCTCGAGAAAAGCGCGATTTAAGTTCGGCCACGTTGTTTCTTACTGACAGTCCGCCGAATGACTTCTCCGAAAAGGTTCCTCGTCGCGTAAACAAATTCCGTTTCGCGCCAAGGGAGGACGGCGGAGGGAAATTATACCGTAATTTCTTACCAAGAACGGTGAACCGTTCGGTGATGTTTCTTTTTTGCACGTTGAAACGTACCGAACGCTTCGACGACGAAAGTGTACGTTTCGCGAAACGAACGTACGTAACCCCGCCTCGAGACGAATACTCGGACGTACGTCTGGTAAATTTATTTATCGTACACCGGTTATCCACCGCCGTGGAAACGTTTCGTTCACTTACTCCGTTTCCTTTTACAAAATTTCGATGCACACGTAATGCGCGATCGGTGTCTTATCATCGACTCGATCCGCGAAACGCGCGCGACGGAACGTTAACCTCGATCGAACGAAACGAACGTCCCGATCTCGCGAACAAACCTTTCGTTCCCGATCCTATTACCGAGGATATCTTTCGCGAGACTTTTCCCGCGTCCAATTAACGTCTAATTAATTAACCGATTTAATTAACCGGTCTAATTGGTCCGGTAATCGAGCCACACCTTTCGAGTGGCGCATAGGTATGCCCAGGTCTGTATCCTCCCACCGGGTATCCCCGGGATTACATCGTGACCAACGTGTATCGCACACCAGCGCCGCGCGGCTCTCACACAGCTCGCACACAGCTCGCACACAGCTCGCACACAGTCGTTCACCCGCGCCAGCCTCTTCGCGCACGTGTGTCCGTCGTGTGTAATCCCCCACCCGGTCGTTGATTCCCCTGACTCGCCCCCACTCGTCGCGCTGTGGGTGCGGCTTCAGCCATTTTGGTACCACCTACCCCTCGCGCGCAGGTCCTCCACCCTTCTAGGGGATTTGATACACGTACGCGCAGAAACAGGAGCAACCCGGCTCGGTGTGCGCGCACACACGCGTGCCCTCTCGTGTGGAAAGGTGCTCCGAGTCACCGGGTGACTGGAAGGAGGGAGGGTTGGGGGTGGGGGCTGGGGGGGTGGGGGGCGGGAGGGAGGGAGGCCCCCGTTCCTCGCCACCGGAGGGGTGGGGAGGCGAGCTTATTTCAGAATCCAGCGCACGACAAGGAGAAGAGGAAGAAGCGGTGCAAGAAGAAGAAGAGGAGGAAAAAGAGGTGTCGTTTCGAGGAACGTCGAGGTGGGGAACCGACTTAATTTCTGCCACCCCCTCCGACACATTTCCCTCCTCGACCACCTACCGTCCGCCACCAGCCCCTCTTCGTCTCTCGCGTACCCTCCGGCTCGCTCGTTACACGTTCCGCGCCCGGTACGGGGTAACTTCTTCCTCGAGTTCTTTGAAAGGGATTCAAAGATCTTCGGGAGAGTTTGCTGATTATTTCTCCCGTTAATTTCTTCGGGCGTGAACGACGAGCTCACGGTGGATCGTTCTCGATCCAATCGCCGGGAAAATCTACCTTCTCGGGGAATACGCAACACCGTCTCTTCGAATTCGGAGAAACGCTCGCGACACTCTCGCTTATCGTTACTCCCACGCGAGTATTTTTGCACGCGAAATTGTCGATCGTGGAGCAACCGTGTTGCGTTTAACGTTAATTTCGTAGGTGGAACTCGACGTACGGTTTGAAACCGATCGTGTCGACGATCAGCACCGGAGAACGGTCGTCGTACTCGAAGAACGAGGAAGGAAACCTACGCCACGTTCTTGTTCATAGATGGCGGCACTTGTATTTCTTCGTGTTCGTTCATCCGTCGTCTCGCGCGAACCATCTTCAATTTACGCGACGCGCGAGAACCATAGGCGCGGTTTCCAAACGATACGAAATTTTACCAACGATACCTACGAGGGAAATCCGATCCGAGAGTAATTAATTTTGCGCGGAATATTCACCGGGATCGTTTCTCGTAATCGGAGTATTAGAATATTCCCGCGTTTGCGTTCAAATGGGGGGAAATACGACTTGCATCGCGTTTCGAAGACCGATGGACGCGATTCGGGGTGAAAAAAATATTTTCTCGTATTGTCCTCGGTATCGAGGCGCAACAAGCGCAAAGTTTACAGTTCGAAAGGGTTTCCGCGTTAACAAAACACCGCTTTAGAGTTTCGACGTCGAACGTCTACCGAAGCTTGCAAAATTTTCCATGGAATTCAATATAAATTCTCCTCCTCCCTTTCAGGCTTTCTGTCCTCGTCCGGCGCGAAACATGTTTCCAAGAGGGTGGATAGGTTATAGCAGGGGACGAGGAAGCGTAAGTGCTTTTTGTCGGAAAAATTATATGATAGCTGGGAACGCGAGCTTTTTCCCTCCTTGGTCCACCATTCTCTCCACTTTCAGCGTTGGATTAGAAAATATGATTAGCTTCGTGCCGGGAGTTTATTCGGGCTACGATGCTCCGCGTGGAAGGGGTGGCTGTCGCTCGTACCCTTCGGATTTTACGAATGACCACGGTCCCCTACGTGTCCCGACGAGAGAACTTTCCCGAAAAGCCTTTCCACCCTCTCGCGACTAATTCGTGCGATCTGTTACCATCCCGTCGTTCCGGGACAAACTCGAGGCTCGTACACTTTCTATCGTTTCGTTTAATCTCCGACGAGAGGAAAGAAACTTCTAATAGAGGGTACAACTTCGAATTATCCGTACCGAGAATCTTTCGTGCGATCCAGAGGATATTTAATTTTTCATCGAAGCTCGTACGCTTTCCACCGTTTCGATTGATCTTCGACGAGAAAAAAAAGAAAAAGAAAAAGAAGAAACTATCGAGGGTACAACATAAAATTACCAGTCACGATCGAGGATCGTGTACCCTTCGTGCGTTCGAAAAAATATTTCCCATCGAAACTTTCCCGGGATCGGATCGCGCGTATCGTGTTTCCCTTCGCGCGGTTTCTAGCTTCGAGAAACGTAGAATTAGCATTTTCGAGGGGAACGGTATTTCGTACGAGTGATTGAGAAGTTGTTACGTAGAGAAGCAGACGTCACAATGAAACAAGGGGTTGGTAAGGGTTTACTCGGGGTAAGATACGCAACGCACGTCTCGCTATCGTTTTGCTTTCATAAACCTCTCTCTAGCTTCGCCCGCTTCGTTTCGTTCCTCTTACGGGAACCCTCTTTGCTACGGCTTCCATCTTCCTAGCCCTCGTGAAAACCACCCCCTTCTTCCCTCGCCGAAATGACTGAGTAACTCTGCGACGATACGATATCATATACCTGAATGGAGCAGGTAACGCAATTTCGCGAATAAAAAGTCATTGGCCCTTCTGTTGGCGGAACGAAACAGCTGATATCGAACCAGTGCGTACAATTTCGAAGAAACGTTCTTCGTATCAACGCGCGCTGTTAAATACGTACTTTGCTTCGCCGAGTATTACTATCGATGCGTACTTTGATAAGTTTCGTCGTTTGTTCCGTCGTAAAAGAACACTACGATGCTTCAACTTTGAACAACTGTAAATATACAAACGAGTCGACTGATCTACACGAAACTTCACACGTGTTCATCAAAGGTAGTATCGACTTTAGAAAAGTAAAACGACGAACCTAAGCTCCAGTTCTTATCGAACGACAAAATTTATCGGTCAACCTGTTACACTGTAAACACGATTGTGAAATTAAGAATTCTAAACTATTATTTAGAATACGTGTACAATTTGAAACGTGCCTCGGCAAGATTTCGAAGCTACAAGCGACTTCTAACGTGTTAATTATAGACGTTAATGCAAATCGAGTAACGAGGAAAGGAACGAATCGACGAAGAAAAAGGTGGCGTTGTATCGTCGAAGAAGCAACGCGGTAGAATAAGGGGACGAAGATGAGTATTTCCCAGAGGAACATCTCCGAGTCGACTCATCGGCCTGTACCTCGAACCCCTGGTCCGCGTAGTAAAAACATACCAATTTTTATCGAACACCGTGACGCCATTGTTCTGCTCGCGACTATCGGATTCTCGGTGCCCCGTGCTCGCTAGATTTCCAGTATTCTCGTCGCGATGTCTCGTGACAGCTCAATGAAAACTTCCGAAATGCCACGAAGCCTGGACGTGCGTTGAAAAAAGTATCGGTCTTGGTCCCACCGAACTGCAAAAAGTTGCTCGAGTCGATCGCAAATATAATAATCGCCGCTCGGCGACAAAATGAAGCACGTGGCCTGGGATACCGCTCGAGGACCTTCGTTACCGGAAGAGACACGAATTTCAAAATGAAACCCGCGCCAACTGTTCGTTTGAACAATCAAGTACGGTAAACGAAGGAAAGATGTAACCTTTCTGTGGGGAAACACGATCAATTACAGAAACGATTGCAAACTAGTGCTCGATACATTGTTTACTATCCAGAATTCCTTCTTCGTTGAAATCGAACTATTTAGAATCTTTACTATTCTTTGTAATTATGTATAATTAGAACGTATACTATGTTACGTGGCGTAGGTGTTTCAAACTGAACGCATTTACGCGCAAAATGGTGGAACGCTCGCGAAAGAACGCGAGGACGATTTACGCGTTAAAATTCCTCGATAAGTTGGCAATTTTTTATTCGTTTTTTTTTTTTTTTTGTTCTCTCGCGCGCTCGACGTTTGTAAAAATCGAGCTCCGCGTCGACTGTCGCGGCACGATGAATGGTTTTTCGAGTAGACGGAAAGAGCAAGGACGCGCGAGAGCGTCGTTTGTAATGCAACGTGAGCGAGAAGCCTCCGAGAGACAGCCGCCTAAATAATAATAACGGTGGAACAGAAATTATTAAGTACGAAGTATCGGCGTCACGTCACATTTTCTCGATATACTTTCAACGTGCCGCCGGTAAAATTAGATTCCAGAGACGCGAGTGGCAAGCGATGCATCGGGCGGGAAGGGTGATCGATGAAAAAAGAAGGAAAAAAAAGAAAAAAGAAAGAAAAAAGGGCGATCGGTTTCAACCCCATCCGTGAAGCGTGTTTGCGACCCCAGCGGATGAGAAACGATCCCCTCCCCCAACCCGTCGAATTTATATCGAGATCGAATTATTGATCTTTACCGGCGACCGATTGCGACGACCCCATGTGTCGATTTTACGGTTTTAACGATTGCCGGCCGCGCGCACGTTCCTTTTCCCTTTTTTTTTATATATATATTACCCTCCGGTCTAACGGTTTCGGTAGTCAGTCACGATTTATCTCGTTTCTGCCGCAGAGATACGCGGACACCGAGTAATTAATCTGGATCTAGAAGTCTCGTTAGGTCCCGGCGTCCAGATATCCGGCTCGTCTAGGAGCGATCGGTCAGTGTCCAGTTCTGTTTCAACTGCGGATTAAACCGAAACTGGACTAACTAGTAACGCGGCGACCCTGTTGACGGAAAGTATTAACAATTAATATCGATGTCAACGGTAAGTGCCGTTTCTAATTCGAATTGATGACCGGTTGGTCGAAAGCGGTGAGAAAGTAGCGCGCGCGGATTCGAAATTTTCTACAATCTTCGATCGATCCGATCTTCTAGAGTTTCTTCCGTTGCGTTAATTTTCTTTCGTTTCCTGAACGAAAATTGTCGTTCGAAATGACGAGGCGTTGTAAAAATACTCAAGAACGCGAACCTTTCGACGGATTCGAACGGAATCGTTACCGAATTGAAAACAATTCGCAAATACACGGAAACGTTAGAGTTTCGGAAGTACGTACTCGGTGATCGTTGGTCGCGCGATAAAAGCGTATTTCACGCGGTACGTTGAAAAATAATTTCCTCCCCTCTCCGGCAACGAACAACGGGCCGCAATATTTTGCGTCCCCGAGGTGCTCCCGACGACAATTTCGAAGCGACAATTCCGCCGCGAGAGATTTCTTCGATAACGTCGACGAACCGACGACGACGACCATCGTGTAACATTTTACGCTACATTTACCGAACTCGGGCGTCATATATAGAGCGGAGCGTACGAGACAATGGCCGCGTAATATCGGTGAGCGCGCATCGTGATCTCAATTACTCGTAGTCACGTCCACGACGTATCCGAGGCTACGTTTCCAAACTTCGCTCGGCAATATCGAGCGCGTGAAATTTCATAAATTATCCATCCACCCTCGCCCCCGGTGGTGCTCGCGCGATATTACAACGTTTCCGTCATTATTGCCAGGCGCGTGGATAGAGAGGGAGAGAGAGAGAAAAGAAAGAAAGAAAAGAAAAAGAAACGGTCCGGTGACGAGCGTCCGGTCGAGGACGTACCCGAACCCCTTTGAGCAACTGGACTTAACCCCTCCCGAGTTTCCAGCGAGCGCGTGATCTTTAAGGGGATGTATGTAAGTTGTGGGCGGCGGAGGTGACGGCGAGGGAGCTCGAAGAGAGGTTGGCAGACTAGCGAAATAAGCGAAGGCGTCGTGACGGTGTCGGTGGGTAGGGGGACGAGGATCGGTGTTGGTGTTGCCGGGGTGCTGGTGGGGCTGAGATGAAACTGCCGGTGGTGGTGGTGTAAAATATGGATTTACTTCTCCTCCAGGACCTCCAGGCTTTTCCTTCGGGTTCTATGCTCGCGAACGTGGATGCCCCGTCTTTCTCTCTCTCTCTCTCTCTCTCTCTCTCTCTCTCTCTCTCTCTCTCTCTCTCTCTCTCTCTCTCTCTCTCTCTTTCTCACTCTCTCCCTCTGCGTGTGTACGTGTGTACGTACGTGTGTGTGCGCGCGGGTTCATGCGCATTCGTGTGTTTCTAGGCTCGTGTAACGTCACACGCACCGCTATCGCCCCCATTATGCGAGCAAGAGAACGGACGACGGGTGGAAGGAGAGGGCGCCACGACTCGTTTGTTAGACGGGGGCTTGGAAATCCAGGGGGGTGTTTTGTTACTGTTTTCTTTGCACTGTCACACGAGACGCCGGTGTTTTGTCTCACCGCGCCGAGAAAGAAGTTACAGAACTAACGGGGACCGTAGATCGGGAAGGGTGAAGTTGAAACCAGTCGGAGGTAATGCTTTGGTTAAGCGCGCTGGAGCCCGGAATGGTGTGCTTTCTTGCGCCCTTAAACGATTCTCTCGATTGGGTTCTTGCGAGGCTCTTCTCGGTCGGGGATAAATCGTCGCTGCACCGGCTAGAGGACGTTTGAATCGAGGCAACGCCGGTTGTCTTCCATGAGCACCTCGCGGCAAGGTATTCGCGAGGACGTTCGCGCGACCGCGAAACCGTCGCGAATGACACTTCCGAAACGTAGACCACGAGAGGCAACGTCCAATCGGACGCTCGTTCGTCGAGCGACGAATTCTTCGCGAAGACGCCTCGACGAGTCACCGGCTATTAATTCATTCGCGATCGCTGGGGAAGAAACTTCCAACGGAGACAACGAGAGATTCGCGATAACGCGGATAGTTATTTCCAAGGTGGATCTCGACTCGCGGAGATACCCCCGTCCATCCCTTCCCTCCCCCTGTACACCGACATTCGATCTTACGGCATTTCCAGCTTACATACCCGTGTATATACGCCCATGTACGCTCGTATACCTACGCGGGTAATTTAAAATGCGATTACACGAAGGGTGTCCTTCGTAGGGGTAGCATTCGTCGGTGGACATAAGAATAGCTAATACGGAAATGGCGAAGGAGATCCCGTCGGGGGAGTGAAGGAGAGAGGTGGCCAACAGAGGAGAAAGAAGAGGGGGGAGCGGTTGGATGGCTGCCATTAAAAGATTTCATCCCTTCCCTCTCTCGCCCGCGGCACCCATATATAAGGGTGAGTAATCTGAGAGCCACCCCTCCGTCCTTATTTTCCTTCCTTCTTTTTCTCACTCTCCTCCTTCCCCTGTATGCTCGCATCCGGTCCTCGTGGCGTACGTTCACGAATACACTCGGAACGCCCGGGCGCTAGCAGGGAAACCGGTGTCTACTCTCGCAGAGAGTTCGAACGAGAACCGGGTGTAAAATGAACGAAACCGTGCACGGATACGATTTTCGTGCTCTCGCGTGCACGATGTATCGTTTCCTCGCGTCGTGGATCGATCTCGGGGACGAGTTTCACCAGACGGGTGGAAACTTTTAAAAAAATTCCGAATTCCACGGGTTTTTTTCAACGTTTCGTGGATTTACGGAGGCGAAATTGATCGAACGAAATTTTGATCGTTAATCGTACAGAGTCGCGAAAAATACACGGAATCGATCGATATCCCCCTGCCTGGTTCTCGTTACCGGTATAAATCATCGAGATAATGGCTACCGACGCTGCCTGCGCGAATCGTGGAAGAGAATTCTAAACAAGACTCGATCGAACGTTCCCACGTCGGATCTACCGATGTTTAACGAGAGTCCAAATGTGTGAAAATGTACGTGGAAACTATTACGATGACAACGTATTTCGAGAGGTGGTAACGCGCTTTGGACGTTCGATCGAAAATCCGTATCGAACGAATTTAGCGAGGTTTAAAACGCGTCGGAGCGAGACGAACGTTCCAGTTGAAATCTTCGATCTTCTAATTTCATTGAAATTTGCGCCGAGTTTCGTATGGAAGGAATCGGGGCTTCGTTTGGAAATTGAGAAATTTTTGATCGTTCCAAATTGATACTGTCCAGTGCACGGTTACTTTGTCCAAAACCGAACGAGAATTTACCAGAATTTCGTATTACCGACGAGAGGACTCGTCTCTTGTTTCGTCCACGTAGAATTTTTCAAAATGATTCTTAAGAATCGTTTCATTGGTCGGTCGCAACGAGGAGCAATTATTAATCGCGCGGATAGCCAGTTGTCGCGCGAACGCAAAGTCGCGACATTAAGAGCGAATCCCACGGGTAGTGGTATCGGCGCAGGCGGATGACACAGGTTCGCATAAGTTGAAGGAACGAAAACGGGAGAGAGCGCAGACACTGGCTGCACCTAAGGGATACGTAAGACCAACACACACATACGGATTACAGAGGGTAGGATTGGCAGCTCTGATCAATATTCGATTTTTGAAATATCTTCCCCGCCTCTCGGCCCATCGACGTCCTCGCCCGCCCCTGAGCGCCACCCGCTTCCAGCCACCCCTCGCGGAACGTTCCTTGAAAGCTCGATACTCCATTTGTATTTTTAAACTGGAATCCCTATACACGTACACACACACCTGCGTGGACGTACGCTTGTACACGTGCAACGTTACGTACACAGCGACACAGGAAAGCGTCCTGCCACCACCATCGCCATTCGCCATCACCATTTCCACCGCCGGCGGCGTCGTCCTCTCGTCTCCTCCAACCCTCTTTCTCCTCTTCTTCGTCCTCTTCTTCTTCTTCTCGGTGCTCCTCTCTCCTACCTTCTTCCTTCTTCCTCTTCTCTCGGTGTTTTCCCTCCTCTTTGCTCTCCTCTCGCGGAAGAGAGCGAGAGCGAGAGAGAGAGAGAGAGCCCTCCTTCTCTCTTTCCTTCTTTCTTTCTTCTTTCGTTTCGTTTCGTTTCGTTTCTTTTTTTTTATTTCTCTTCTTCCGCCGTGCGCGCCACCCACACACGCTTAACGAGCGGTGCCGAGCGTGTGGATTGGAATGTGTGGGATCACGTGCGGGGCTGCGTTCGCACTCGTGTGCGTAGCAACGAACGGAGCACACTCGGAGCCCGGAGGCATACGATCCATCGGAATTTTAAGGAAATAGAAGGACACTCGATGCATACCATCGGTATGTAGCCCGCGCGGCGGTGGTTGTGACGGTGTCACCGTGTGGGTGACCGTTAACGCGTGTACGTGTTACCCAGGGCCGGCGATACCGGGCTGGAAGGGAAACGCGTGGATGTGACAGAATCCTCTTTAGCTTTGTCGCGTTCCACGGAATTGTATCGTTCCTCGAAGAGACTCGGCCTCGCTTGTAAATATTTCCATCCGCGTTCCGCGTTAATAGAAAATTTGCCTATCCGGTGGCTCGCTGGACGAGAAACGTCGCACGGGTCTGCGTGGCAAACACACGGCCTCGATACTCCTGACGAGGAGGATCGCAAACTTGGAACATCATAGGATGTAAAGCCGAAAGAGTCGTCGACGAGGCACCCGGGAATCCAGCGGGCATTACCCCGCCGGATATTAATTTATTTTATCGCCGAACGCAATTCCGTGCCATTACGTTTATAAGGGTTACCGGGTGTATCGCGAATAAACGGGGGAGGGTGACGTTGGATCAATTTTCAGTTTGCTCGGGACAGGAAAGTAGATTTTACCGGTCCTGTGTATCTTTATACACGTCAAACCGACGCACACAAGCCAGTCGCGTCTCGAGTACACACGGCTCGTCCCGGCCGGTGTGTTCGCGTTTCATCGGGGATGAAGGGATGCAGGTACCTATACTCTCGTTCCTCTTTGCTCGGCGAATTGGAATTTCTCGCCGCGGATAGAATTCTTTTGCGAGAATCACGCGACGCCCACGATACACAAGACGTAGGTGTCGTATTGCAAGAGCTTAGCCGCGCGCCCCGCCGCGCTCTTTCGTGTTAAATGAATCCGATGACGCTTACGAATACTATTTAGTTACTCGCGGCGCGGATCAATTTCCCAAAGTTCGAGCCGCGAATTATGCGCGCGCCGAAGACGCGAAGATCCACGGTTCGTTTCCTCGAACGGTGGATACGCTCGCGAATAAATAATATTTACAACCGATAATCGCGAAACCCGTTCCCTCGTTCACGGTTCAATTTTTCGCAGCGTGTCGAAATCGGTTAGCGATCTTCGAGATCGTACGTTCGACCGTTCTTTCGGGTTCGAGTTTCGCCGAGTTTATTTTTCACAGTTTCGGAGAAGTTGCGAAGGTGGACGGTGAAACGTCCATTAAATTTTCTCGACTGTTAAACTTCTCGCGAAAACATTCCGCGCTCCGTGCGGAATTAATGCACCGTACGATTATTGCAAATTCAATTTTTTCGAGATCGTGTACTCCGCGCAGTAGAATTACTCCGCTCGTTGTATTTGTATCGCGCAATTATCGTAAATTCAATTTTCTCGAGAAGCAAACTCTTTGCGAAAATATCGTGCACACTCTCGCAGATTACCCCACCTATTGTGCACCGTGCAATTAATCTGAATTCAATTTTCTCGGAAACAAACTCTTTGCGAAACAAAATCGTACACTCTGCGCGTAGAAATACTTCATCCCTTGTACATTGCACTATTACAACGAATTCGATTTTCTCGAGAAGCAAACTTTCTACCAAAAAAAAACCGTACATTCCGCGCGGCGAGTGACTCCACCTGATCGCGCAATAATCGCCCGCGAAATTACGCGCACAGATTTTTCTCACCGTCGGGCCGGAAACGGTCGAACGTTTCCAAACGAAAAAACCTCCCCAAAAAAAAGGAAAAAAAAAAAAGAAACTCTTCCTAAACTAATCGTGCAATTTCGATTTCCGAAACGTAAACCGCGTCGCGACATCGCGCGTCGAAACGATCCCCAGGAATTTCATTTTCGTCCGACGGCGGTGCGATTCGAGCCGTATTTCCACGCGTTAGGCGAATTTCAGTTCTCAGAGCGCAATTAAATCCAGGCCGGTCGGCCGGTCGGTGCCGGTGCGACGCGGAAGTTATCAATCCCATTTCCCATTTCTCCGTCCCGATGTCACGCGGTCCTATTATTATCGCGTAGCGAGCCATCTCTCCGCGCAAATTTCCTAACTGGTTCGGAACCGGGCCATCGAGAACCCATCGCCAGGTCCGTGAACGAATCCGCCTGGCCGTTTGTCGCCGAGCGGTGGGTGCATTTTGCGCAACTGCGGATCGAGCCTACCGGTGCGGCACCGTGTGCAATTAATTAAACTGCGGCGCAGCGTTGCTCATTAGCGGGCGTCGATTGGCTGCCGGCCGGTCACGTGACATCGAAGCCGGTGGAAGGAACGGAACAGAGGGATAGGAGGACGCGAAGGGGGGTGTTGGTTTGCCGGTTCGAGGGGGAGAAAGGGGTCCAGCTCGGTACGGGGCGAGCGAGCGAGCGAGCGAGCGAGCGCGGACGCGGACAGAGGGGGGGTCAGTGGGGCAGACAAGGCAGCACTGCACTCGCTCAGTTGTTTCTACCGGAGAGCCACGCCCTGCCCCTTTCGCGCCGAGCCACCAAAGGCGGATACTCGGGGATTAATTAAGACGCCCACCAACAAATGATATCACGCCGTTTCCACGAACACGCTTCACCCTCCGCGCGTACCACGAGGTATTAATTAGAAGGACCAAAGGCGGACCGTCCGATTGGAGGCTCCTTTGGGGTTTCCTCCATCGTTGGCTACGCGCGGAGACCTTCGGGTACTGGATGTCCCGCTCCTTTTGAATTCTTCACCGCGTACGGACCAAGAGTGCTCTATTTTTTCTGGTTTTCGTTTTACTTTTGGTTTTTTTTCCCCTCTCGTCGATCGATTCGAGCGTTTCGAGAGTAAAGGGACTCCGTTTCGCGCGGCACGTTCGCTCGATTTTTCGGTGCTCGAATTTTCGAAAAGGATTTTCCACGTTTTCTCGACCGGTGGTTTTTTGTTTTTACGCAATTTCGAAGTCACGGAATTCGGTTGCCGACACGAGGACGAGAAGGGGGAAATTTATTTTGAAATATCTAATTTTGTCGATTAGAATTACGAACGGGAACGATTCGTGTACTTGTCGAGCATAGTGGCAATTCAACTGCTTTTAGAATTCATATTATATCTTTGAAAAGCAAAATTAACGGAACTGAAGAATCACGAATGTGTAGTTTCGCGTTATCGGGTATTTGACTCGTTAAGATTTTACAGAGACATTGAAGTAGCTTAAATATGATCGCTACCGTTGAACAATAAATCTTAATATTACGTATTGTCGTCGAACAGACCACGAAAGGAAACGGAGTAGATTCGTGACGTTTAAAAAAGTTTTCCACTACAATTTTCACACCGATGGTGTAGCAAGGAAAGTATTTTTCAGTCGATCGAATTTTCACTGTAAAATCGTTCTCAACCACCGAGGCAACGATCTCGGAAATTTTGCTACTTCGTACTGGTTCGAAATACTTGCGGTACAATGTTTCTTTTACTGCAGCAATAATACGCGAAAAGAGTTTCACGAATAATATGCGACAATATCATTCTGAAAATATCTCATTTAACGTATACGTATAATTTTTAGCTCGATGATGTCATTCGCGGACAAAATGTGTATTTATTGTTCAATAGCAATTGGCTAAAATTTTTCCCAACCATGAGCCGAGTTAAATTCGAATTGAATTCATCTTCGAACAAAGATATCGTTCGTTGTGAAATTATAATTTCGTCGAGTACTCAGCTTCTATCTAAAAGTGAGTCACCGTTGCAATCGTTCCACCGATATATCGTCGAGATAATATCGCGTTAGCGTCTCTATTGCAAACGAATCGACATGTAGATTCCATGCAAATTGCTCGAACGCGTCTTCAAGAGGAGTAGCGATTGGCCACACGGTAAATCTGCAGATTGGATTCTCGCTCGGTACGGCTAATCACGCAATTACTCTACCCAGGTTTAATTTTATCCTTAATTAAATCCAATCCCGTGTAACAAACGTGCACGCGTATCCGGATCGAGCGCGACGGGAGATTGAAATTTTTCAAAAGAGGACGCCAAGGGGGCGGAAAACTGCCCGATAAAAAGGGTTGGCTAAATTTAATTACGCGCAATAACTTCGCTAATAACAATATTCGAATGAAATTCTCGGTTCGTTAAACATCTCGTACGTATATATATATATATAAATTCTCGATTTTCCATCTGCGTCACCAATGGCGCGAATAAATCGAATTTGTATACTATCTATCGTTGCAACAGAAATTTTAACGCGAAATATACGATAACTCTGGACTTTAATAATTCGGGCGGGCCACTCCCTGGGGTGTCGAAAACTCGTTAACAAAAAATCTAATACAAAGGGAATGCTTTTCAATAAGGGAAAAGTGAAGCTCGTTTGACAAAGTATCGCATCTGGCCGGCGATGTTCTTTTTCTTTTTTTAACTAACATAATCCGTTTCTCCCCTGTCAGGCTACCACAGTTCTCTCAAAGTTGACGAACGACCCTGTTGACGTTCGCCCTTTCCACCGCCGGGATAAAACGAAACGAACCGAACTCGACCCCCTACCCCCCTGTCGTCGCCGCCGCTATATTTCACATTTCAAACGGCGCCAAACTAGTGTCCTTTTACTCCTTTTTTTTCCAGAGAATGTACGTACTCCACGAAACACTAGGGAAGATTAATCTCTGAACTGCAGCGCTCGTGTTATTCGATGGTAGACACTCGACGCGCAGTGAAAAAAGACACTTTGAACAGACCGATGGTACAAGACTTTCCGCGATTAAAATTTTGTAAATTCGCGACGTGTTTATCGGTCGACCATCGAAATATCGAAATTTCTACTTTGAAGTGTCCGTGGTTCAACGAGAAAAAATGAAAAATTAGTTACGCATCAATATTGTAACGTTGTTACGACATTTCGAAGTGTACACGATAGAATAAAGTAGTTCGATCGAGTACAGTGCTCCGAAAAATGTAGTATCGTGTCGTTCGTGAAAAAATCAATCGAAAATGTGGAATATAATTTATCCGTACGAGGCTCCGTTTTCGAAAAAATCGATTTTAAATAAACATCGGGCATGCGTGCGGTCGAGCACTTGGCTAACGCGTCTGTACGTTGTTCACTGTTTCTACTTGCGTTAGTGTCTGTAAATATTAACTGTGATGCTGTACTATTTGTTTTTATCGGCTGCATTTATTTGGAAGGTATTAAAATCAACGGAAAATAAATACCATCGTTAATGTTTATAAACGCAAGTAGAAATAACGTAATCGCGTGCATCCCCAACGAATTTTAAAAAACGATTTTCTCGAAAACGAAGCTTCGTAGAAGAAAATTTCTTTCCATATTCTCTATTCATTTTTTCACGGGTTATTGCTCGGAGTTATCTGCTTTTAATAATCAAATTTACAAATATTACTTTGACATACATGAAATACATTCTTTTATCATTTACGGCTAGATAAATTCAGCCAATGTTCTAGATTCTAAAATGTACGCATCTATGTCTGCGATATCGAGGGATAGTTTAAATGTTCGTCTGTATCCACTTTGTGCGTACTTTTAAAGAGTAGAATCGTAGTAATCGTCGAAACCTACAAAAGACGGCGATTGATCGGTAGAGTGATATTTTTGGTTTTAAAAAAATGTTTGAATTTCACGCTTTTCGCGCGTACCCTCAAGGCGTGGAATCCTAGCGAAAATCGAAATTGATAAAAGATCGCGATTTTCACCGGTGTACCGAATAATGAAACGAAACAAGCAAGACGAGCATCGTAAAATTTATTTCAAGCGTTGCTCGGAAGAGAACGGATTCCTGGTATAATATCACGGACAATCGCCCTGATTCGAAAATTAGGTAGAGATTCATGCTACCGCGCTAGGCAAGTGAGCGGAAAGAACGGCGCCCCGTTTCTTCCCGGCTTAATTTATCCCGGCGCGGTGCGCGAAGGTAATTTTGGTTAAATTATTAAAACCGGGGAGCCGCGTCTGCCGGCTGCCTAATGGTATAATCCTCTAAAAAGTTATAAAGTTAGCGTGTTCATTTTTTAAAGCGAACCACCCTCTCCCCGTTGGCCCTGTTTCTGTCCTCGCGGCTCGTGGTTACGAAACACCGAGACGATCCCGGTTCGAAAATACGCTACATTTTACTTACGTTATTACGCGCGGTGCGCGAGTTTCACCGCGCGTATTTATAAAGGGTAAATCGCTAGATACGCGGCCATAGGCAACTGTTGTTTCGAACCGAGCGGAGAAACGTTATGTACGAAAGAACGCGAAGGAACTTAATGGAAACGGATGAACGTCGTCGTTGAAGGTAAGTAGCCGCGGTAAATCACTGGTAACCCTCCATTTTAGTAAGTTTGAGGAATCGACCGACGATCGAGAATAGAATCATTCCGCGTAGCCATTTAAACGTTGTTAATGCGTACATCGTTTTCCGTTCGTAACAATTTATTCTCGAGCAAGGAACACGTATCCACGTGAACGGGCAATTTGAATTTGGAAAAATTCTGAATTTCTTCTATTTTTTAAATATATATATACATATGTATGTACAGATAGGTGCGTACGCGAGTTGACGGAGAAACAATTTTTCCGAACGGAAATACACCGTATAATTTTCGAATTTGCGAAACGCTTGATTTTCATGGAAACGCTAACACTGTCCGCTGGTAGGTACGGAGCGGATACAAAATCGATTTTTTCTTTTTTTTCTTTTTTTTTTTTTACCTCTTACAGAATCCAAAGCATTCGCTGCAAATTTTACTACCAAATTGGCCTTTTCGCATTTCAAAAATATTGACTTCATAGCGACCGCCGCGGTGAAAAATCATTCGTCCAATCGACGCGCACCACGCCGGACGCCGTGCGGATTTCAAATTCAAATTTCCCTGCAATCGAATTAGCCCGCAAAAGAGCCGTTTGATCCGTCCATCGAGCGTGCAACGCGGCACAAAGTGCGCCGGCTTCAATTATGAATAATTCCGAATACAAATTCGCTTAATTCCTTTCGCCAAATCAAGGGAGCCCGGCGTCAAACGAACCAACGAACCAACGAACCAACGGAAAACTGGGTGCCAGCCACCGGTTATTCTCTCGGTCTTTTATCTTTTTTTTTATTTTTCGGCGCGGTGAAACGCGTGCTATACGCGTGTATCGATCGTTGGAACGATACCGTGGCAGAAAGGAAGCGGTGAAGAATACGTTTAATTCGTCCGATTTCTTCTAAGAGACGTCGATCACCGTCCTGCGTAAAGATGGGATCGAGATGTATTTTGACATTATCGGTACATTTAGCGCGGCAATTCGTTTTGGAGCGCGTCTACGAACGACTTATCGCGACCGTATCGACGATGTGTATCGATCGGCCGCGTCCGATCGGCTGCTAATTTAATTACGATCGGAGACTCGTTAGAAAGAAAAGAAACGATGGACGACGCTCGAGATCGCTGGATAAACTTGTCTCACGGGGACGATTCTCGAATACTTGAATTTTGGTAGAGAGTCTTGAACGCGTTCGCAATCGGTGGTATTCACGCGACGTTAAAAATGATCGTTGCAGAATTCGATCGTTAAAACGATAACGAGAAATGGAACATTTATTTCTGAATATCGTGCTCTCAGTCGTTGTTCGATATTGCGATAAACTTCGTTCGAGTTCCCCGAGTGAAGTTTGTCTCCCGGGGACGATTTTCGAGTACTTGAATTTTGGTAAAGAGTCTTGAAAGCGTTCGCAACCGGTGGTTTTCACGCGACGTTGAAGTCGGTTGTTGCAGAATACGGTCGTTAAAACGCGAATGGGAAGTAGAACATTTATTTCGGAATATCGTGCTCTTATTTGTTATTCGATATCGCGATAAATTTGTCATCGTTCGAGATCGCCGGATAAACTTGTCTCTCAGGGACCATTCTCGTTTGCCTCGAAAGCGATATTTCGGGGCATGTGCCAATTTGCGAGAGTGCAGCTCCGAAAATAATAGACGAGCACGTTTTTGTCTTAGTTCGACGTAACGTTTCGCGGTCGGACGCGTAGTTATTTCGACCGTAGGAATGTAACGTAACGTTGGGAGAAAAAAAACGAAACGACCTTGAACCGACTACGAATCCGACGATCAGAATTTTCGGTACGGGACACCGTAATGGTCGGAATTCTCGTACGCGGTGTCGCTATAACTTGAACGCGATTTACGGGCGAAAAGACGCATTTCTCTCGCATCGTAAACATCGCTCGGAGGCATTCTTTACAGCTCCTCGCAGTAGGTACTCGCTGTAAACCTTCGCAGTGATTGTCACATTTGCTCGCAACACGCACACGCCACGCGGATACCGTACACGCCGCACACGCGACACAAATACCGCGTGTATACAACGCAAACACAAACGCGCGAGTCGCCAAGAGATAGTTTTATCGTTTACACTACCGGGGGAGTGTTTGTTCGCCGATGCGAGAACTTTCGCTGAATTTTAACCACGATAAATTTCGTTTCGCTGTAAACGAACGTTACGAATAGAACGACCGTCGCGACGATTCGTCTCGATAATTATTTGAACGAAGGTTTATTTCGACAACGACCGAGTTTATACACGATGGTCACCGAACGACTAAATATTCTCGTTCTTCTCTCGAAAACGTTGGACGACGAATCGACCCAATATCTCGGTAACCGAATTGTTTCGCATTCTGCCAGTTTCTCAATCTTCGCTACATTTGCGAGAAAATATATTCAACATTGTCAATTTTTTGAAAACGAACAATTTTTTACTTTTCCGAACCCTGCGATCTTTCAGTGGCCACTCTCTATTAATAGTAGTTGCTCGATAAATTTTGTCGTTGGATAAGAAATAGCGCTATTAAGTTTGTCGTTTTATTTTTCTAAACTTAGTACTACCGTTTGATGAACATACGTGAACTTTCACGTAGATCCGTCGACTCGTTCGTATATTTACAGTTATTGAAAGTAGTAGGGTCATAGTATTATTTTACAATGAAAGAAACGACAAAACTTATCCCAACGACCTAGTAGAACTACCATCGCTGGAGTGTCAACGATACCTGGTGTTAACGAAACGTTGACAATGGATTCGAAATTAATTTTCTGGACAATTCGTCAGCCTGTAGTCATCACCGATACGCGCAAAATCGTATTCGACACCGTATGGAAGTAACTCGAGTCGGAAAACTTGCGAGGATCCAGCGACAACGCGCGTTATCCAATCCACGGTACAACAGATAATGGATATGCATGGGGCCAGCCCCGTTTAAGCGTTCTTAATTAACCGAGCAGCCGAGGGATGTAACAGATGCGCGCGCTTAAATTTAAATTTATTCCAATCGAACGGGAAGAGAGATGGAGAAAGGGAAAGGGAAAAAGGGACGAGCAAGGTAGACAGCGTCACCTGCTACCCGCGCCACCAAGATTCTCCCGATCTCGATCTCCACCTTTCGCCATTCCGCCATTATTCCATTATTCCGGCGTGGACGTCGGCATAAAGCCTACGGACGGCCGTCGAACGATCAAACTTTAATTCAATTAAGAAGAACCGGAGGAGCGGCTCGTCGTGGCGTTCTCGTTCTTTTCTTTCTACATGGTAAATAGATAAGTGAGACGCCCTGAAAAATTGCCCGGACGAGATTCCTGCCCGAATACCCCTACGCCCCCTCCCAGCACACGGTCTCTCGTCCGTTTTGCATTTCATCGGGCTTCTCTCTAGTAATTACCGTAATAAAATTATCATAAAACGAGACGCGCCGGAGCGTATCCGTAACCTCTTCCCTCCGTTGGGCTCCGTTCTCGTACCTTGGAGGGGTTTGCGCGGTATTGACGGATTCGCGCGGATATCGAATTCCGCGGCATGTCTTAATGACGTTCGAATTTTAACGACAATCCCTCGGACGGCGATTCGCGACGGTCGGAATACAAAGTATCGGTGGTCGTTTTGACGAGGGTGCTGCGACTGGAGCACCGCTGCCAGGAATTCACCGGAGCGTCCGCCAAGGTGAGCGTTTTTTCTCCGGTTTGATTGACTAACGTCAGTCAACGAGATCCTGAGACTCGCCATGGTGAATCCCCATTTGGTATGCCATGTAGATAAGTACAGTCGTCGTGGAAAGGTAACGGTTACGGTCCACGCCGTCACCCGACGCGAAACGGTGGCGATCCGCGCGAAACCGCGCGGACTGTACCCGCTCGGCTTCGTCCTGCTCCTTTCTCGGATCTCGTTTTTTTTATTCCGCCTTTTTTTCCACCGGGCCGAGCAACAACGGCGATAATATTCCTGTTCGACGGCTCGAGTGAGAAGAGGATTTTGTAACACATTTTATCCATTATTTATCGGAACGGCATGTACGGATTCAAAAGTCGCGTTCGCGTCTCCGACCTCTACCGAAAACTCGGATCGGGACGCGATAAAACGATTCGTGGGATCGTTCCACTTTATTCTCGAGCCGCGTTTTCTTTTTTTTTCTTTCTTCGTAGGAAAATAAAATTCGAATTTCGGAAGGTCGCGCGGATCGCGATCTTCGACGCTCCGAAATTCGAAATTAACGCGCGCGCACGGTGGCCCAATTCGGTCCCGTGACGGGAAGGGAAGTACCCGGAACGATCGGTGTGTTCGTGGAAGCCCGATCGAATCACCGCGAGTGGAAGTTGGGAATCGAGAGAAGTCCGGATCCGTCCGTCTGTTTATTCTTCGAGTTACAGCCCGTGGCGAGTGTTAAACGCGACGAGGTAAAGCTCACGCTCATGAGCGGGTACGTCGCCGCGGCGAGGGTACAACGAATCAAAAGTACATCGATATATGTCCGTATATACGGCAAACGTATACGTAAGTAGGGACGTGGAACGCGAGGAGGAGACGGGAAGAGGGAACGAGAACGAGAGAGGGAGGACACCGGCCCGTGGAGAGAGACGGAACCTGGATGGGTATAGGAAGGCAGCCGTGCTGGCGACCATCGCCAAGTCAAATCGTCTCGCAACGCGCCAGCGAATAATCTTAAATTCAAATTAAGAGTGGGTCTACAAATTTAAACAATAAACGATCAGATTCCCCGCGATTCAAATTTAAACGCAGCGGACAATGGGCTCGAAGAGCGCGCATTTGTGGTATTCTCCATCTTTACCTCGAACTTGCACCACGTGTACAATCGCTTAAATCTCTCGATCCCGGTATTTATGGCTTCGTTAAGTGTAAACCGTCTACGACGCCGTGCTTCTCACGAATGGAATATAGTGCGTCGATGATAGTATTCATGGTAATTCATCGAACCGCAATCCCGTGCGATCTTCTAACGATAATCAACGACACTTTACCGAACCAAACGTTTATTCGGTCGGACAATAAACGACGGTAAATCGCCAAGATTTACCAGCCGGGTAGAATCTCTCGGTGAATCGAACGTCGACCGTTCGACGAAACGTTACGGTGGCGAAGATACGCGTCGATGACGGATTAAATTCGTCCGATCTACGAACTCGACTCGAGGTTTCGTTCGTTGTTCGTGGAACGATACTTTTTCCTCCCCGCGTGCTGCTCCGTCAATGGTATCGCGAATTTCGTAGTTTTCGCTCGTCGAGAAACTCCCGGGAGCTTCGCTCTCGTTCGAGTTACGACTCGGTATGGGATCGTTCGCGCGGTTGTTCGAAAAGAGAAAGAAATTTTCCAGCGCGTCGTTTAGGAAAATTCCCGCTCGTTACCGGGCGGTGCACGGTGTGGCGAAAGGAGACGAAAAAAAATTGAGGCAGCCGACCACCAAAAAGCGAGCTCCTAATTCGGTGGACCGAATCGGAGGCAGCCACCGACGCCGGAGCGGTGGGCTGGAACGGTGTCGAAAGAAAAACTCGACGACGACAGCCGCGACGACGACAACGACAACGACAACGACAACAACGACGACGACGACGACGACGACGACGAGGACGAAAAGGAGGAGGAGGAGGAAGAAGAAGCGAGACGCCGGATAAAAGGGCGAAAAGAAGAGGCAGAGAACGCGCTAGACGCGGCCCACCCGACGGAAGGGAGAAAGAAGAGCCGGGGGACAAGAAGCGATCGGGATGTCAGATCGGATCTCGTTGGTGAATCAAATTTGGCCAAATAAACGAAGAGACGGGGACGAGGTGGGGCGGGTCGGGGAGCCCGGAGAGGGAACGCACGAGAGGAACGGCGGGCCGCGAGAACAGTTGCGCTTCGTGCGTGCATTAGCATGCGGGAGGGCAGCGAGAAGGAGCGCGAGAGCGACAGACCCGTAGGGATGCAGAAAGAGGGAAGAAACGGGACAGAGGAGGGAGGAACCTTCGCTCCTTCCGAAGCGGCGAAGTCAAGGAGCAAGCTGAACGGGGGGAGGGCAAAAAGGTTGGCAAGAAGGGACTTTTCGAACTTTCTTTGTGTGCTAAGCAGCCTCCCTGGTTCTCCGGTGCGCGGGAGACCCGGTTGGCTATCCTCTCCTTCTTCGTGTCCTTCCACGGACGTTCGCGGGAGACCGAGGGAGAAACCGGGGACCACGCGAGAGCACGGGTTCTTTCACCGATTCTTCGATCTCGTAATCGGTCGCGGTGCTGGGCGCGAAACGAGACGCGCCAGACGCTTAATCGTTTGCGCGGGGAAATAATAGGCGGTTCTCGAGGTGTCGCGATCGACGAGTAATAGAAACAGTGCCCTCTTCTCAATGATTTGTAATCCTGGCGTTCGGGCGAGTCCACGCGACATTGGTTAAAGTAACCAATTTTTCAAACGGAATTTCGAAACAATGGTTTCGATCGATGATCCTGCGTGAAAATTAATAATCGGTAACAATAACGAATCGTCGTCCTGGCGTTTGGGCGAGTCGACGCGAGACGGGTTAAAGTAACCACCGTTTAAAACGGAATTTCGAAACAACGGTTTCGAACGTTCGATAATCGTGCGTGAAAATTAATAATTGATAATAATAACGAGTCGTCATCCTGACGTTTGCACGCGTGGTTTCCCTCTCGGGTGCTTTCCAAAGGAGAGGAGGCCCAGAAATAGTGAAAATTCTCGATTTCCCGATCCAGGGTTGTCAACGAAATCGGGAACAACGAAATTCGCACGGATCGATCTTTCCCTCGATATTGATATTTCTTCGCGATTTCGAACTCGATCTGTGACGAGCACCGAATTCGAGTTCTCATCTGGAAGGTACACGCGTGTTCGGGGCGCCTGAATTTAGGCAGCCACGGTGACGCACACGCGTAAAGTGTATCGCGGCGATATCGACGGAACCGCGTTCCAGATGGACACCCGCGGAACGCGGTTCACCCGGAATAAAAATTTCCACTGAGGAGCTAACCTTCTCGTTCGAACGGAACAAAAATGTTCGCTTCGAGGGGGACGCGGACGCGCGTGGCCACGTTCGAACGGTGAACGATAGACTTTTATCTCCGTGGATGTACCTAAGCGCGTACCCACTTTTCCCTGGCGCGATTTTCGGATATTTCCTTCGAAGCGGAAGAGAACCTTGCGCGAGGCACGCGTTACGAAAATTGACACGGACCGATATCGAGTTACCGTAACGTTGCTGTTTCGTGTACATTGGATTAATATTTTGGAGAATATTTTACCGTGGAAACGAACGTCGACGGGAATGTACGAAATTTGTACAAAAACTCGAGCGTTTACGGAGACAGCTTCGACGATAGGAGAAATTTGAATCGTTGCGTAACGAAACATTGTAGATCGTGGTAGGTCGTAAATTGTCGAATAGAACGGATAGAAAGCTCTCTAATTTCGTTTGGAATTTTTGATGTATATTTTTTTCTTTTCGCGCCAAGTATCTCCACGATTCCAAGTACACCGGTCCGACGACATAAATCGTAACGTTCTCAGTTTCCGGATACGCGAAGCGAAATGAATTTACGACCGTCCACTATGGAAATAAAATTACCTCGGTAACGATAGCCGTGAATTTACGAAGCTCGTGTCGCGGCGGTAAACAGGAAAGCCCTAAGACTGAGGACGGGACGCGTGCATTTACGACAGATTATAACGATACGAAACCAGTGTCATTCGAATGACATATTTATCGTAAACGAGCTCGTCCTCTTGAATGACACGCAGACAACCGTGTTTGTTCGTTGTACAAGGAGAACCGTTTCTGACCACTTTTAACCAGAGCTCCTGTACGTGTACACGTATCCATACCGACGAGTCTACAAGTCCCCGAGAGAAACGTGTCCGAGTACGTGAGCGAGATCCTCCCGCTAGACAACCGGCGCCCTCGTTTAAGAGGACAATTTAAATTCACGCGGCGTCAGCCTTACTCGGCATTCCCCCAGCCTGGACACATGCGTTTCCGCGCATTAATAAGATCTTTGTAAATTAGTCCGCGAGTGACCCTGCAGCGCCTATCGTCCGAGCGAGCTTGCACCTCACGGCTGGAATTCACCTTCAGCGACGTTGTAAACCTTTCCGACAATTATTGCCGCGAACGCGAGCAGTTTAACTTCGATTGCGAGAACTTTGCTTACACTCGACCTGACGGCCACGTGTCTACAGCCTAGCGTTCTTCGAGCTCTCTTGCAGCGAAAGATCCTGTAACGACGCGTTCAACTGGATCCGTTTCGATATAGATCGGATGATACACGGAATAAAGATAAAATTGTATCTCTAGGAGCATTAACGGCAGCTGTAATATTTTATGGTATCCCGTGCAGGGAACAGTTGACGCAGGATGCAATTGTACGCGCAAAAATAAAACGGTAGCGCGTAATCGAATATTATGCACGAAAATTCGTTTTTCGAGAAAATTCTCGATTGTACGAGTCGTTGCAAGACGCTATACCTTTACTCAAAATAGCGACAGTTGTCACGTTACGAATATTTGTACGTACGAAGGAATATTGACACGATATTGGGAATCTTTGAAATTTCATTTATCGATGCGAGATCTATCGAAAAGTGCAAAATTTTAAACGCAGTCCGTACATACGCGATCGACTAACGTTAAGGATTTTAGATACGGATCTAAACGAAGGTTTCGGAACGCGCGAAAACATATTTCATTAGACGCCTCTGTGCAATTAAAATACGCTAATAACACACCTCGTCGGTGAAAAGAACGTTGGCTGACACTTTTAAGTACCGAACGTTGCGGTGAAATCAACGCGCATAAAGCAAAATGCACTCCTGGTGTGGTCGCGCAGTGTGCCAGTTCTGTTATTAATGCACGAGAAATAAAACGAACAGAGATCTTCATCGTTTTTCGAATGGCAACCAATTATTACGGGGGCGAGAATGTTACAGCCGAGGTGTGTTATTAGGCCAAGGCGTTCGCTGCTCTTCTTTTCGGCCAGTACCTGATTGAGAATATCGGCACTGTTGATCACCGCTATCGACGAACGTATAGCACCTCTTTCTTAAGTCGGGTGTCACGATAAATAATCATTAGCACGCATCGGCACTGGAGGGTAACACTGCTCGCAAAGGCAGTACTTTTGTCAGCCGAGGAACGTCAGGCGCAACGAGACAGCTGCTAGCGACCGTTTTTCAAATTTTTCTTTCGAAAGACGTCACCTCGTTCCGCAGGTGTACGCGAGCAACAAATTTTCACGAAGTTATTGCTCCGAAATTAATGCGATCGTCGCGTTGAAATACAACGGAAGAGAAACGGTTTTCCAGTAACGAGACAACCGAGACATTCCCAAAGAGAACACAAAGTCGTGTTCAAAACGAATCGCGTTTTAATCGACAAAAGTAAAATTTCAAATTTATCTAGAAACAGAAACTTCTATCTTTACGACCGATTGTAACAAAATTTCCAAAAAATAATTCCGATTTGACTGGAAACCCAAACTTGCACCTGTACGATCTTAGAGTAGCTTCGTATCGTTGGTGTATAGACACCTGCGTTAACTTCAATCGAGGTAACGATGAGCAATTTACAAGAAATAATTCCCACTTGCCTGGAAAGCTGAACTTGTATTTTTACGATCGTAGAGCAGGGTCGTATCGTTGGTGCGCAGACACTCGCGTCGAGTTTAATCGAGACTCGACTAATTCGTTCGGAAGAGCATTAAGTGCCGCTCGATGTAAATGTAATTCGGTCTATTACGTCCAGAGACTCGGGCTCATGAATAACGGTCGAGGCGGTGTCGTTCCTATGAACAATAAATCATTCCTGAAAATTGAACGCGCATCTATGCGAGCATCTAATATATTCCGAGAAAAGAGCAACGAAGGGCAATTGAAACGCTTTTAGGCGTTCTCGTTCCAAGCGTGTCTCTCCTAGGAGCACTCGATCGGACAGTTACGTCTACCGAACTTCTTACGTAGCCGTGTACGACAAAGGTATCATCGTGTCTCCCAACGCGGAGGACGGAGAAAAGTGTATCGCCTACGCCGAATTAGAGATGACCGCGTCGATAGAAAACGAAACATGGTGCTTAACGGGTACCACCGCTAACCGACGCGTACCTCTCTCATTTATTATGCATACCCCGCCGATACGTATTGGAGATTGTTGCACGTGGAGGACTCCCCATAGCCGCGCACGGTAGTTACACGGCACACGTGTGTAACGAGACGTAAGATCTCCCCGAGAGAAGCGGTTCGGCTGACGAGAAGAGATTCGAGAAACCATCTCCTCCTTCTCCTCCACCTCCTCCACCTTCTCCACCTTCTCCTCCACCTCTCGTTCCTCCACCTCCTTCTCCTCTTTTCCGTGGGTGCTATCGACTGTGTCCACGGAATTACGTTCGAGTATGAGTCACCGTGCTTTATTAGGAAAATTGATCCCGTATCGGATCGGAACCGGACGAAAGCCGAAACTCGAAATAATAATTGCCTTCGTCGATATTTGTTCGTACCAACGATACCGTATTATAAACTCGGCTTCGAAGTCGATCCGTTTTCAATGCCTCCGGGATCGTTAGTCTCCTCGAACGAGACGCGAGCAACTACGGTTAATGGACCAAAAGAAGACGAATAACTTTCCGCCGGTATTCAACGGTCCATCGGTGGATTTTACAGCTCGATCGATGGACTCGGGCATTTTTCGATTAGCTCGGTACAATTTCGGAAGAAGCGTGCGGATAGATCGATTCACGGCCAAGACGTATGTTAATTTATAAAGAATTGCGAGGGAATACGCGAGCTTCCCGTGTACGTAGTATACGGAACACGGAATATTCAATGAAAATTCGATTCATCTTTATGCCCGACTATATCACCGGAAAGCATCCGTCAATCACCATTAACATCTTCGCGAGGAGTCTACTTCCAGGTTGAACATTCATCATGATCTTACGGTACAGAGTCTGCCTCAAAACGCAGGTGGATCGAAGGAACGACGCTGACAGAACAATGACAGAGTGAAAAAACGATATACAATCTGTTTTCCGAAGCAGTCGGCTCGACAATGGGCATAATATTCCTTCGGGTATATATTCCGGACAATCGTGTACTTTAAACAATTGCAAATGCGCGGAACCAGCGTCGATACGATATGTAAATGGTCGTCTAATGCGAACCGGTTGATCTCGAACTATAACTCAGTGTCCTCGATCGCGTCGAGTCGAATATTTTCTTTCGTCGGGCATCGGTCGTGGAACGTGTACGTTTTTAAATACCGAATTTCGCGGAAACTTTCAACGAGAACTTTCAACGTACGAAGTTTGACGAATCTTTTAAAACGATCCGATTCGGATCAATTTGAACATATTCAAAAATACCTAATCTACCCTTTCCACGATCAACGTTTAACATCGTCGAGACGAATATTTCTCCTCGTGCACGCAAAACTCTAAATTCAACATTGCATCGCGAAACTGTAACCGACAACGATTCCGTGTTCTTTCCAAAGGTGGTCTATTCGCGCGCACGGTAAATTTTTGGAAATTCAACGTTGTTCAAGATTCGGGCGCGACCGGGGGGACCGGACACGATCGTTCCGTACGATTGTTCGAAGAGGTAAAAAATGATAAACCGTAACGTTTCGATCCGTGGCGTCGTGGACCGTGGCCCGGCGAAAAGAGAGATTCTCAAGTGCGAACCGTGTCTCGTGGATCGAATCGTCGTGTCTTTCTTACGCAAACGTTTTTGTTTCGTCGGTGGAACGATTTCTGTGCGCGTGACAGGAATGGCGAACGACCGGTAAAGTCCACGTTGGTTCACCAACGGCTTAGGTCTATATCGCACCTGGCGCTAAGTATTCCTCCGGTTTCGAATAAAGAAAAGGGCATCGGGATTCTCGCGAAGTTTCCCGGCTGTTCCGAGCCGGTCGACGTCTCGACGCGGCCGGTGGTCGGTCAGCAGTATCGTTTCCAGGCGATAAACGTTCCTATCGAGGCAATCGCTTTGATTACTAATGCAGCCCGACCCGTTGCCCGAGGAGAATTTTCTAACGAGCGCGTTAGTTCGTTAAGCACGTTCGGGACGATCGTTGGAAAAACACGATGCTCGGCCTCCCAGAATTCTACGTATATACGACGCCCGGAATGCACTTGTTACCATAAAAAACGGTACACTTGCATTCGCACGTAGTTCGACGCGCAACTGAACGTAATACGGTGACGAGATGCACGGGATACTTGCACGCGAAATGCCCGCGTTATGTCGCGCTACACGAACGTTAAACGTTTAACCGCGTGGTTCGCGCGAATATCTCCGCGCGGAGAAGGAGGAGAGAAGATTTTCGCTCGATCGGGTTACCGAGTAACGCGCACAATTTTCTCCATATTTTTGCTCCGTGATCGTACCCGGTTAATTTTCGTCCACCGTTTATCGGTACCGTTATTTTTCGATTCGATCTCGAACGGTGGTTACTTCGACCGGAGTCGATTCGCGCGAACTTCGGAATCACGAGCACGATCTTCCACGTCCACTCGTCGAGCGAATTCTTTCGTATCCGAGCAAAAGTTGCCCGATGCGTGGAAAAATGCACCGACTCTCGCCGCTAGAAATTCGTTAACGTGGTCGCGTTGGATCGATATCGCGAAAAAAGAGAAGTATCCATCGGGTGTCGCGGTTTGCGTTTTGCATCGCGATTTCACCGATCGAGGTAGGCGTATCGATCGATCGCGATAGGAACCCGATCGGGAACGTAAATAGCGAAAGAGCAAAGGCGGTAGCCGAGCCGAGGTGTTACGGATGATTTGTTTCGACGCGCGAGCAACCTAAACGGAAGATTCCGGAATACGGTACGAAGTTCTCGTTCGCATACGGAGGCGAACCCACACGGAATGCCACACGAAGCGGTAGGGTGTGCGGGGGGAGTGTTGGGCACGCGGAGGGCCGAGGGGGGTACGGAGCGTTACCATAAAAGTGCGCACTTTTTTATTCCCTCCGTCCGTACGAAACGTGAAATCGGGCACGCATGTAACGGACATGGTTACGAGAAGACAACAGGGGGCCATTAATAGTGGGAGCCTGTTACATGCGCGGGCAGAGAGATCGAGAAAGGAACAAAATATCAGGCGGAAAGGAAAAAGAACGAACGGGGCACGGTAGAACGTGGATGGTAAGAGACGGTTCCCGTAGGGGGAACCCGACGGTACCCAGCGTGCTTCGCCTAATGAATTCAAATATTTGAATTACAAGAGCCGCGCGGCTCGGTCTCATTCATGGCGGCGCCGCGTTAGAAGGCGGTCAACTTAGGAGGTGGAGAAGGAAGACCGAACTGGAGGAGCTGGTCCAGGCGCGCAATCGGTTGGTACGATCAGAAAAAAAGGCGGGGAGCGAGAAAAGAAAACCCGACCGTCGTCGCGCGAATACAGAGAAGGAAGCGAACGAGAGTAGCGGAGACGACGCTACCACGCGAGAGAGGAAATATGTAAAAGGAGAGAATCACGTACCACGACGCCCGGAACCATCTGTCATGCCCCGGAGAATTTCATAAACCGGAATGCGACGCGGTACCGGCGGACACACCGGTCCGAAATTAAGATGAAATTATGGATAAAAGCGGGACCACGGTGCGTGGTAGGCACCGAAACGCCCGTTAAGAGCCCGGTTCGACTCGCTCCGCGGTCAGCCAGAAGCGGTTCCATTCAAAAATTCTTGAATTAAAACGTTCGGGCCGCGTTAGTCCGCGCCGAAAAGCCAAACCCCCCCGCCTCGAACCGTACGTGTGTCCCGCGTTTCCGGAGAGCACGGCACGGATGAATTTTTTGGCGCGTATCAGCGGCTGTTACGGCGGGTAGCCGACCGGTTAATTTCGAGTACCCGGACAGGAGTGGACCAGCTCTCTTGTCTTCGCGAGATCACTCCTGCCACCGAGTGCCACTCGCCGCGAGGACTTTTTCCAGGAAGGATTTCGATAAGAACATGTGGACATAGCTGGCCAAAAAGTCGTTAACTCGTTTCATATTTCCACCGTGCCCGTCGGACCGGGCTCCTCTTCCGAGGCCCCGAGTCAGATCAATCTCCCGCGAGCGAGTACCACCGACCGAGTTATTTTTAACAATGTCTACCGACCGGAGCGTTCTCGCGACGCGTTCGATTTCGCGGACTCGTTCGCCCTCGCGTCTCAATTTTTCGAGATTCTTCCTTCCGCGAGTTGGGAAAGAAACCTCGGAGCGTATCGCGTGAACTTTACCGCTCGCGAAAGATGGTAAACTAAAGGAGAATATTAATCGAACGAAACGAGGTGTGAGAAACTTACCGTTTCGCGACCGGAGAGCAACACTCGTACGAAAGAAACTGCGAAAGAAACTTCTGCTCTGTCGATCGTCGAGAGTATTTTTCAGCCTCCGAAGACGCTACGAGTTCAAATTTTTGCGAAGAAAACGAAACGTTTGTCTCTCAAAAATGGTATGTATTTGAAAAAAAGAAACCGTATCGAACGGGCAATAGATAAATTATAGCGAAACACAAATTGGAGTCGAGCTTGAAATATTTCAACGACAGTCGCAAAATGATGTTTGCACGGTGTCGTTCTTGAAAGATACAACGTTTCTCGACGGTATTCGATTCGATGGTATTTCGTTCCTTCCCTTCGTGTAAAGTGCGAAACGGTCGTCTCTAATAACCACCTAGGTGCAGTCGATGCAACGCTGAACACACCTACGCAACGCGAAGTCAACGTCTAGAATCGAAGATTAATTTTACGCGCGACTCGTTTATCAAACGGTGTAAATTATCGAGGAACAATGACGCGTACGGGTACGAAGAAATCCGTGTACGAAGCAATTCGAGCTACGTTTTCTTCTTTTTTTTTTCTTCTTTTTCACCCGCGAGCTTCGAACGAACACCGCGTAACAATCGGTGTTTAGAATCGGAGCGGAATAAGTTTGGAAAGTATCTGAATCATAAAAGATATTGATTTTCAATGATCTTCTGGCGTCGGTCGCTCGAATGTCAAGGTTCTTCATCGATTTGCATAGACGTTCATCGAAATTCCGATAACAACGATGCGAGACGGGATAGCCCGAGGGTCGAAGAAAGAAACGGAAAGGGACGGAGAGGATTTCGTTGGCAATACGCGTACCTTACGTAACGGGGTTCGAAGCAAAATGCACGATTCCGAGGCAACGAATCCCTTATAATACATCACAGGACGAACGAACGTCCGTACGGACGTATCGCGGATGGATGTTAGACACTGGAAACCGGAGAGGTTAGAGCGCAGCGAGAAACAGGGAACGAGAGAAGAGAACGAGCGTTAGAGATCGGACCGAGCTGATTTGAATTAGAACAATGCACGCACACTTCGGCGCTGTCGGTGACGTACGAGATTAATGGCCCGAAAATTCAAAAATTGAAACCCCGTGGGGCGCCCCACACCTACCTTCTCCACCCGACCCTTCGCAACGTGACGTTCGACGATCGTCCCGTCGGACTGTGCCAACAATACTTATTGATCGATCGCGCTTTGTTTCGGTCAAATTAATTTTAAATGCTCCGAAGTCCGACGATGTTACGGCCCGGAGACTCATTCCGTTTCGACTGTTCTCGCCAATGCACAACGGGTGTCTTTCGAATAGAAATTGGCAACGTTCGAACTCGACGCTCGATACGAAATCGGTTCTCGACGATACAGGTGTATCCGACTCGTTACGAGCGTCCGCGAATACAAACCGGCTGGATGTGTTAAACACTCGGGACGTATCTGTCTCGAGATTTTTCAAACAACTCGCTGGCAAATACGATCCGTGTTCGTAAAATCGAGGATCGGGTGGATGCAGACATTTCTACGTAAAGGCAGTGTACTGCATCAAGTAGGAAAAATATATCGAAAATAATTGATCGTCTCGGATGAGAAATTAAATTTTTTACAAGAAACGTTGAATGCATTTTGCAAGTGTCCGACAGTAAGATTGTTTCTGATTCGATTCTGATGTTACTTTTCGGCACAGAGTGTTCGAAAATTACCAAACGTGATACGAAATGGATGGAGTTACTATTAAATAAACGAATTTTATCGATGACAATGTACAATGTATTAATATACGTATTCTGTAATATTACTAACGTAAATTCCCTCGCGTAGAACCATAAGAGTGAACAGCGTTCTACCAAAATATTATCGCACGATACCACCGCTCTGGATGCAATTAATAACAGTAAACGTAAATGCATCGTATCCAACTTCGACCATCGAACGAAATGCACGTGTCTTCGGTTTCCATACATCCGCGAAAAATGAACGCGTTTCTTCTGCGCGCAATTACCATAATTGCGCAATCCCCGGTCCACGGTCGTGTACGTTCCGTCCGAATCCAGAACTTACGATTTCCCGAAGAGTAAATGATCGTTAAAGTGGTACCGGACGTTTGTCAAAAGTTCGATAAAAAAAGAAGAGACGGAGAGAAGAGAAGAAAAAAAATAGAAAAAGAAAAAGAAAAGGAAGAGAGAAAAGAAGGTTTCGTTTGCCTCGTGCCGTTGTCGTCATTCCACGAGCACGTGCAGAAAGCCGCGCGAATGTAAAAAGAAAGGGAGGAGAGCCTCGAAATCGCCAGGCCCACCCGTTGCAACGAAGAGTTCGTAACTCTATAATGCACCGCCGCCCTGCAGGGAGGAGCCCTGCATTCCTACCAGCATTCCATTCGACTCCCACTTGCATAGCGCGGCGACCTGCCGGCGGGTGCATCCGTGCACTCGCGTTGGTGTGATGATGTACTTCGAGAGGTGCGTGCACGTGCAGCGTTCTACCTGCATGTGCAATATCGCGAGTGCAAGTAGAATTTCTTGGCCACACGTGGAACGGTACGCGTACACATCACCGGGAACCAAGACCGCGCAACGTCGTACGTAGATACGCGGTATAATTGCGCATACAGTGTCCTCGTAATTGCGCGATATTACGACCGACATTAATCAGCCCTCGCACATGGAAGTGAGTTTCAGCGGAGTTGTATCAAACTACACGCGAGTACGCTGTTTGAATAATCGCTTTTGCCGGTCGACATTGGTTACCTCGGCTTATAGACAATCGTCTCAAACACGAGTACGCGATCGCGGGGATAGCATTTCCTTAATTAAATGCGTTACTTAAGAAACATCCTGCCGGTGATACTATATTAGACGTTCTCTGTCCTTTCGGTCGGAACGCGTACCACCCGATCCGGAGCGTCGCGTCGTTCGGTGTTGTAAAAAAAAAAAAGAAACTTCTCTCGACGTGGACAACGCAACGTGGAAAAAAAATGTAATCGATTTGTCCGCGCGTAGATAGGAACGGCGATCGATTTAATGAATTTTGTCGCTGACAAAAGGGCGGGTCGAGCTTTCGTGAAATTTCGTCGCAATCCAAATGACAGATAACGATCGAAGGACCGACACGCTCGTCGTTGCTCGGAAAGGGTCGCTCGGAAACCGTGACGAGTACCGTGTGCACGTTGATACCGATCGGTCTTTTGTTTCCATTCATCCCCCTTGGCACCTCGCAAGCAGGCCCTACGCAATGAGCCTACACGTCTCCTTCACGATCCGTTGCGCCTCGATGGTCAGCCGGCCAACGAAATATGCTAATCGAAACGATTCCTATTTGCTTAATCGCCCGCCGACGCAACCGTATTTTCTTTTACTACTTCTACGACCGGACTCTTCTCGTTCTCGAAACGAACTTGGTCAATTTCTCGATGCTTCGTCTCTAGATCGAAATCGAGCTCCGCTCAGGGCTACTCGAAAACAAATACGGCGAACGTAATTCTCATTTTCCTACGTATTTCTTTATTTCGTTTTAAACGAGTTTAATTCTTCCGTATAGAAGAACGCAAAATAACGGAGAAGTTATACAGAATCGCTATTTCTAAAAGTAACATTGATAAAAATTCTATCAAGACTGTAGTGATTGTAAATAACTCGATAAAGTATAGAAGGTATTAATAAATGTCTCGTCGAGATCCGAGACGTGTTTAAATACGGACAAGAATCCATATAAAACTAAATGCAAAAGGTAGATGAAAAAGTATTCCACGACGCTCTGGAGATAGTAGATCAAGACGACATAATCGATAGTCACGATCAAGGCGAGACATACCGTAATTCAGCTCGCGGGTTGCAAAACGTAAAAATTTACGTTGAACACGGTTTCGAGTTTGGAGCGAGGATAGCGACGATGGAGATCATAGCGACCAGACTAATGCGCAGTATGTTGTGGAATACCAAGGAGTGGTACAAAATTTTGATGGTATCAATACCGTCAAAATTCACAGAGGTCCTGCGAAGAAAATCGAGAGTGCTCACTCCATATATTACAGATATGCTTCGAAAAGGATCACAGGGAAAAGTGACACCGAGAATCGTGTAATAAACGAAAGAAAGAACTTGGTACACGTTTCGAAAGTAACCCCATTTTGAATAAATTGGTCCGCGTTTCGTAAACTCGATTAAGGAATTCCTCCACGATGAGAGATTAAGAGACGTCTCGCTCGAAGCAACGTGCACGTCGTCCGATCGTAAGTGTACAAAATGTAGAGACGAGTCGAACGTTTAACCGAATTGCGATCGAATCGAACACGGTGCACCACTAATGAGAAAACGCGACCCGCGAGAAATTATTTGGAAGGAACTCGGAGCAAACGCTTGCCTGCTGTTCGAGGTTTGTCACCGGTTGCTTAATTGTCCGTGAGCGGAAGCGACCGGTTTAAGAATTTATTTGCGACGGAAAGGACAACGCGACATTTGGAAAGCGAACCGATCCGGCCTCCCGTATAAATTTACAATATCGCTCGAGCGGATAATTTAAACAACGCTTCCGTAAATTATGTTAGCTCGGACAGAGATTGCGCGAAATTCACCTGTTCCGTAACCGGTCAAATTAGACGCATCTGTTGCACCGACAACAGTGTCGCGAGAATATTTGCAAATTTAATCTATAAGATACACGTAGATACGTCAGTTTCGAGAAACGTTCGGTTATTTCACGAGAGGGAGGAAAACTCACGAAACGAACATTTTACTCGATTTACCGTTTAATCGTTGTCCGGGCTTTAAAGAAAACATTATCGTAACGCCATAGATTTCATACCTCGACCAATGACAAAAATAAGATTCACCGATCTCGATTCACGTTGGAATAAATTGTCGAGCAAAGGTTCGAAAAGGGAGAAAAAGGCAAAATTTTGTAATATTTCGAGGATGCTGACCTCGAAAGACCCGCGAGACTCCTCGTTCCAAGAAGGTAGCTCGAGATTCTCGTTTGGTAGGTCCCATCCGCCTGTCCGCTAGTGTTCCCTCTGTGCCTAGTGTCCCCCAGCCCTCCCCTCGTCCCGTAAGCGGACACAACAGATTAGATCTTAGTCACTACTATACGAGATTCTCATATTACACCTCGCGTCCTTTTTATTTGGAGGCTAATGTAGAGAGAAGTTTGCGTACCGCTACAGTCAGCTCCCGTTTTACTCCTGTATCGTGCTTCCTTTTCGCCGTTTTTCGCTCTATTCGCTCCTAACCTTCTACCCATCGAGATACCGCTCGCTCGATCTATCGGCCGTTATCAGCGTTACGAGTATTACACGATTATGATTACGACTGCGCGTAACCAGGAACGTGTATTCGAAATGAAGTCGTAGCCAACATCGAGCTCCGATTCTGCGGGCCTTATCTGGTAATCTTAATTTTCCGGATTCCCTACAAGGCTCTCGGACGGATATAATGTTACCGGCGCGTCTTCTTAAGTGTGACTCGATTGCAAACGCCCGCTACGACAGACCACGTCGTCGGGAACGTCGTCTAGGGATTTAATCTTATCCGGATACTTAAGGTAGACGATGAGATCGCCCGATCGGAAACGACCGGGTGTGCACCTTTGGTTACAGATACGCCGATCTGCATAATGCGATCGTTGAAATAATAGAATACGGTTAGAGGATTAGACGGACACTCGAGCCCGTTTAATCTTCGATGATCTGGCAATAATTTAACGTTGGATGCGCGTACGTACGTGGTAAACTTTCATCGAAGCAATACCGAGCGGACGATAACTGAATAATTTGAATTTTTCCAATTGCTTAAAAATTGTAATGTCGATTCGAAAGAGAAAAAAGAACAGAAAAAATCGCGTGGCTGTGTTTCCCGTTTGTGCGTCTCGAGGACGAGTATTTATTTTATTAACGGTCGGAGGACGGGACGATGCAACGAGTAACGAACGATAAAGAAGAATACAATACGTAACGTAAGAATCAGTTTCGCGAAACGTTCGGCGTTCGAAACGAGTAGGCAAACGCGAATACTCCTCGGTGTAATCGTTCGAGGCGTGGTCGTTAATTTTTCTATAGGCGCGCGTTGTATCGCCGTTAGATTAGAAGCGGTTCGGTAAGGAACGAGGATCGAAGGAGTCTCGCGCAATGATTGTCAACCAATCGAAAATTTCAAACTCCATAACGCACGAGCGCAGGGCGAATCTTACTCGATTCGTTCCTCGTACTCGCGAGCAGGAACAATAATAACGACAATGGGTATCTGCACGGGGTGGCCCCGGGATAGTTTATTAGCGTTCCGAAGACAATGGAGGTCGGGACCCGAAAAGAAGAAGAGGAAAAACGAGGAAGGAAAGAAGCGGTGAGGTAAGAGTCAGCGGCAGCTCGGAGCACGAGCTGAGGATGTGGAAGAAAAGAAGAAGAAGAAGAAGAAGAAAACCACGAAGAAGCAAGAGAGAAGATCCGGTCCATATTTAAGTATGCAAGACCGCCGCCTCCAAATTTATGCGCGGCGACAAATATTTCAAAATCATTCCCTTCGTGGGCTGACTCCTTTTCCCGGTGCCCGGGCACACCGAAAGAGACGATGATAGCCTCCATCGGCAGCGGCACGGTAGATAATAACCACGTGACCGTGGAGAAGAAGGGTTAGGGAGCCGAAAGGGAGCGCATGGGAGGTAGAAACACGGGGACAGATCGCAGGGACAAAGCGGAGCCGGGAGCCGAAATATATTCAAAAATTCAAATCGTCTATTAGAAACAACGGGCAGCGCGACGATGTGTACACGTCGATAGGAGGGAGGCCGAGGTGGAGATAGAGAACCGTTCGTGGAAGGGAAGGAGGATTCTCCTTGGCCCTCGGTAGATCCCGACGAGAGATAAGGGAAAGAGGGCGCAAGGGGAAAGGAATATGCGAATTATAAAGCGAGTGATGGTAGCCATTCGGGCCCGTGTGCCTTCTATACGTCGGCTACGTCTCCTACGCGTGCACACGTTCGTGTATATTTACGCGTGTGTGGCACAGGTCGAAGGGATCCTTCGGGGGCCCAGCTGGAGATCCGCGGTCCTCTCTTCGTTGTCCTGGTATTTAGGATCTCGCCGAGTGGAACCGAGGACGCGGTGAGTGGCGACAGGATTTACGGACTCGCTGCTGGTACGTGGAAGGAATACCAAGAAATATTGGTCGCTGGTCTAGAAATCTCATTGCTGATCGTGGCCGAGTACGGCTCGAATTCAGTACCGGTCGTTGAATCTTTTTTTACGAATCGCTCGATCGGATGATGTATCAACGCGTCCTTTGTTTTCAGTGCCACGTAGCGACTTAATAACGGGTACGGAGTCATGCGTGTTATGCGACTAAACGCCCGAGCAGGTCCCTACCGACGTCTTCTCTTTGACCGTGGGGTTATTTAGTCGCGGCGATAATCAATCTTCCCGCGCACCGAGAACCGATGTTGATATCTAAATCGTTCATCAAGCGGCACAAACGATCGGTATCCTTGATGAGATCACCGAGCTCCGAGATCGTGACGCGGATACCCATCGAGAAAGAATGCCACGGTCATACGAGAGCATTCCAGAATCTAGATCGCCCATTTGTACCGCGGCAGTCCATTAACTATTGCCGCGGCGGTTACATTTTTTCATCGAACAAGTGGAACGACAGAGAAGAAGCGCACCGGCTAATAGAATGCTCAGGACTTGGAGGAACTTTAAATATCTTGTAGAGGTATACCTTACGGTGGGGATAAAACAACGAGCTGCACGTTTCGAACAAGCGTAGGATTTTAAGGAATGTATGTCGCGACCGGGACGGACTTAAAATAGTAGACGGATAAATCCACGAAGAGGTGGCTCGAGATTCGGTAGCGCCGCGGACAGACGAGAATTAAACGAACAAACGGGAGTCTTTCGGACGAGAACATCGCGAACAAGGCACCGGAGATACAAGAATCTTTGCAACGTCTACGGGCCGGTCGGAACAACCTTAGCACCGAGCTGCAACGCGATCGAATTTACGAGGAAAGTACAGAGGGGACGGAATTTTGACTACACCGAACGAGTGCGAATTGACTGCAAATAAATTCGCGAAATGGATCGAACGTCACACCGAGATACTCGAGGAAAGGTTACACTGCGAGGAGACTTCAACGAAATCGGATACCGAAAGAAGATAGTCCTGTGCACCACTCGAGCGGTTGTCAACGACGTCCTCGAAGTTAAAACCTCCGAGTGTACGCAGAACGTACTTCGAACCGTAAATCATCGATTGCCGCGAAAGTGTAAAAACCGGTGAACGAAAGGTCGAGAAAATGCAAGTTCAGAGGGGATCGATGAAACGCGACAAGAAGAATATAGATTCTCGAGGAAAGATCTACGCGGGAAAAGTCGACACCGAGAGAAAATAGTCCCGGAGAGCGTCGATCGTCGACCACATCAACGAAGACAAAACCGTGGCTCCTCCTAGCCACGAACAGTCGACAGCCACGCTACAGCCACGAAAGTGTAATAATCGTCTCGATAGATCTCGTCGATGGTTGATTCCGAAGGACCGTGGATTGAGAACGAGTTTCAAAAGAGGTCGTTGAAACGACGCAAGGGACATAAATTCTCGAGGAAGGGTTGCATCGCGAGAAAAGTTGACTCGAACGAGCCACCGAAAGAAAATAGTCCCGGAGAGCGTCGATCGTCGACCAGAACCTCGAAGACGAAACCGTGGTGGCCGTAAACCGTCGACGGTCTCGCCGCTGCCCAACGAAAAGCGTAAAAAGTGTCGGTTAATGGATAAATCACCCGATGGACCAAAAGGCCGCACGATAGCCACAATATTTCCCGTTTGGTTATCAGCGCGGGGCGATCGTTCTAGCAGTCGCGTTTACGGGGGCGAAACAGCGGAAGCGAGCCGCGATCACGAATATGGCGGGCGTTTGCTAGTCCAATTGTTCCGCGTGCATCGGCTTGGGTTTCGGGACTTAATTTCCAGTCGTGGCCGGAGATATTAAAGCGGGCCGTGTGTGACGTCGTATGTATGCAAATTCGGCCCTCTGGAAATAGGACGGCGAGGGGATCGGCGGGGGCAGGCAGTTTCCGTCTGAACCTTCGCGTAACTTTGGTAACCGCGGATATCGCTCGCGCATGTGCGTACACGGATGCACCGGTTTGGACGTGTGTGCGTGCACGCAGGCTGGCGCAAGAGGACCGAACGGGCGCACACGGTCAAACGAAACGGTGTATAGATCATGTATATTGATGGCACGGCACACGTTCGATTCCCGTGCTCTCCAAATATTGCACCACCTCCCGCCGATGTATATGGATTTCTGCGTGTGCACGCCCGCTGATATTTACATACAGGGTGATCCGTTACCGTTCAAAGTCGCGTAGACGTTCGATGTCGTTCCTACCGGGCCGTTATCATTTTTACGCCCGTATCGCGGCCCCGACGATCCCTTACCGGTACGAGGAGACCGCGCACGGGACGAAACGCGTCGTATCCTCGGACCCGGAACCGTCGATGCTCGCCACGGTACTCCTCGATTATTTTCTTCCGTCGCGGCGCTCTCGGTCCCGTGGAAAAACTCTACGCGCACGCGTGACGTTTCGTAACGGTACGCGAAACATTTCGTATCGCTTCCGGTTGGAAACGAACCGCTACGGTCGCCAAAGAAATTCTTTTCGAGGCAGGCTTATCCTACCCGGCGACCGAACGCAAAGGTCCGATGCACCTGTAACCGCGGTCGTTCGTTGCTCACTTTCGTACCCGCGCGCGACACGCTCGCACACGCACGCACACGCGCGCGTACGCGCTCCCTTGAGCAACGACCATCTGTGTCGGCCGAGTTATTTTCCATTCTGGCTCGTCACATTTGTTTATTCCGAATTTGTCACGACGTTCGCGCGCGACGCTCCGGACGGTTGTTTTTTCTTTTTTTTCTTTTTTCTCTCTCTCTGTCGAAGACGCAATCGCGCAATCGCGCGTGCGCGTAGACAACATGGAAACGCGGAGGACGATCGTTTAAATCGTACCGAGAGTAAACGTTGCGCGCACGCGCGATAAAAATGGTACTCCGTGAACTCGGGATGCGTTTGCGCGTTTCGTAGAAACGCTTCACTCGGACGGAACGCGATACTTCGTAACGATCGTTTAAATAATTTACAGAAATCGGAAGGTTCCCGCGAACGGATGGATTCTTCCCACGGGGCCAGGTTTCGTAAGTTTTGTTCCGTTGGTTGCCCGCGCCCGTTTCTAAATATCCGTTCTCGCGTGAATCGCGAGCGCAACGCGAACGAAAAAGAACGTTCCATGGATTCTCGGGTAGCGGCGTCTCGCGTCCCGTGCGCTCGTAATTCACCGACGCTTTATTCCCGATATGTCGTTGCAAATTTGAACGCGGTGGGGAGCTATAGATCTCGCGTGTCTTTTGAAATCGAGTCTCGGACACGGCCTGGTCGTCTTCTGGTCGACATTGGATAAGTAAGGGGCTGACAGCTACGGGTGTAACCGTGTAAGGGGTTGGCCAGCGTCAAAGAGAGATGATCCTCTATATATATAGGAGTGGAACGTGATTTGCGGTTCGGGACTTCTGAGTCCCGGATTTGAATTTATCTTGTCTCCTTCCCCGTTCCTTCACCTGCTACTTCGATTCGATGTCCCCTTTGCTAACACCCATCTAGATCAGTCCTCGGTGTCCAGGAGGACAGTCGGATGTACTACGAGATCTTCCTTAGGTGTGCGCGCACACTCGTGCCGGGCTTAAACGTGATTCATAAAGGGGGGTCCTTCGCGCGGAGGATTATCGTTTGCGCGCAAACGGTCTCCTTTCTCGTGGAAAAACCTAAGATATTTCCTCGTTCGTCGAGCTCGCGAAAGGGTACGCGGACATTTTCAAAACGACGTATCGGTTTTAAACGTCACCGCCCCCTCCCCATCTTCTCGTCGGTCGTCGCGTTACTCCTTCTGGAACAATCCCCGCTCGACGAGAAATTACTTAAAAATTCGACGCGTACGCGCGAGCGTAACACACGGAATGAACAATGAGGATCGCTAACGAAATCACGTGATTACGGGAGCACAATGGGGCCGAACTGTGTAAAATCATGCACGATCGTAATGCGCTTCGCAGCGCGACCTCACCATTATACCCGAAACAAGCGACTAACGACCCGCCGCTGGGTACCGATTGGCCGAATTAGGCGCGATATGCGCGTACGTAGTCGTGCATAACCCGCGGGGATGATAATTAACCCCGCATGAATGAGGTTTAATTGGATTCAAGAATCAACCCCTCTCGTAACGTCGAGACGAGGCTTCCGCGGAATTTCTGGCTGCCTTTTCGCTTTGAAAGACAAAACGAGCGAACCGGGGGAGGGACTCGAGTCCTCTGTGTTATTACGCTTCGCGTTCCGTGCTTTAGCGCGTCGATGAATGCAATTTTCTCGTAGAAACGACACGCGTTACGCTCCGCGAAATACACAGGTAGGTAACGACCGTGCTTACGAAACGCGAGTAATAAATTTTAATTCTTTCGCGAGCGACCATAGAATAGAATATGTTGTATTTTCACACCAAACGTGTGATTAACATATTTTGAAAAAATTCTTCGAGTATTTGTTTTTCGTATATTTCACACGCTCGAAGGCACGATGTATTTTCGAGGATAGCGTTTACGAAACGTAATTAATTACTTGTAATTCTCGAATCGAATACTTGGATACGTACGTATCTTGTCCAAACGCGTAGGCGAAACGTTTGAAAAATGACGTACGTACTTTCACGATTTTCGTACGCGTGACTTTACGCTCGTTACTTTTTCAACGTGTACGTACGCGCAGTCCTTTGGAACATAAACGAGCGATATGATTTCTCATGGTTCGGCAAAGTGAACAAGTTACACGCTACCATAGCAAACGGGAGTAAAGGGTTCTCTTCTATCTCACCGCCTCTCCGAGTTATTATTAGCATTGTTAACCAACTAACTCAAGCGATACTACCCTCTGATGCGTGAGCCAGTGCCCTGCAGCTTGTTCACCCTTCCCCTCTAATTGGCGTTCTAACGTAATGGTGATCCTGCGAAGTGATCACGGAACCCTCGTCTTCGTGGGACCTTCTAACCCTTTCACAATTGATGAGGATCTCTTGCAATTGCTGTTACTGTGCTTCGAAAAGCCGATTATACTCTTTAAGAAACTAACGCTCACCGTGCGCGGAATATTCCTCGCTAGAATCCATTAATACGCGCGTGCATCGATAAACGAGTAACTAACAATATTTTCACCGTTGCGTGAATACAGAAACCGATGAAACGCGAACCAGGGTGATAAAGTCGTGCGAAAAGAGTTTATTCGAAATAATTACGATTCCAACGTTGTCGAGTCGATGAAAAAAAATCGTTACCCGTTGCACGAATTTTCCAACAGTCGTACGATAATCGAACGTTCCGTGAAATTTTGGAAAATTTCAACGAAGCACGTTTTTCGTTTCGAGAATAGAAAAACGGGTTCGTTTCGTTCGTAATTTGCAACGAGAGGCGATTTCGAGCGGAGAGAGACGCGATCGAAATAATTGTAACGGTCGTAGAGGTTATTGTGGGCAAAGCGTGTGCAGAGGGTGGCTCGATCGAGCGGGGATAGAAACGGAGAAACCGTAGAGACGAAAGTCGTTGGAAAGGTCGAAAGCACGAGGCTAGCATGACGAGTCTCGAGTTGACGTTTCATTCCCAGCCAACTCCCGCACTATGCATACTAACTAGCCGTCGCTACGTTAGCTACGTCTTGCGCCTTTCTTCCTCGATCGTTTAAACAGTCGGTCGTTCCTTCTTTCTCCGTTCCTGTCCGTCCCGTTGCTACGTTCGGCCGGTTCCTTCGAGGAGAAAAAGAAAAAGCGATAGCTACGAAGAAGCGGTCCAAGGCAACCAACCCCTGATTGGTCGGACAGAGGGTGCCGGCCACTGGTTAGTTCCCGCATTCACCGACAGATGTAGTCAGTTGTTCCGTGTCTACTTGCGCTTATTTCGTTTCAGTGCCCATGACTTATTTTATGCTCGGTCTTTCGGACTTTTATTCAACTTTCTCGACTTCCGCGCGACTCGGTGCCTTCGAATCGAGTAAACGGAGATCGCTCGACGTTCCCGACCACCTCGGTAACGTCGCGGCAGATTTTTCGTTCGAGCGGTACGATTTCGGAAGCGTTTTTCGAGACGGTTCTTCGCATGTCGCGGGCGATAAAGACCTCGATGACGATTACGTACACCTACCGAACGAAAAACCGTCATAGGTAACCGAGGGTTAAGTCCGTTCGATGTAGGTACGGACACGTAAGAACAACACACAAAGCATGTGAATTCTAGCATAACGGTGGCAGTCACGGAACCGTGGCCGAATCGGCCGCCTAAAGTCCTATTTTTAAACGGTTTCTTTTCCATTACCCTTGGCAACTATCTCTTACGGCGGATCTAACCATTATTTTGGACTAGTCTTGTTTTTAACCCCCGTACCCCCGCTAGGCGAGTCGTCCATCCCGTTCCAGACGACTTCCACCCTGTCTTCCCTCCCGGGAAGGATTTTATTTGCTTTTATTCGGATGTAATTGTTGGGGCCAGTCACCACTATCGCCACTGCCTAGCGATGCCTAACCATCCAATTCGCGAATGTTTCTCAGCCACGCGACCCTTTTATGGGATCCACGAGCCTTGCTCTTCGTGTAGACTGCCCTGGCTTCGGTTCTCCGGCTCGAAGTAGGCTTCCTCTCCAACTTCCTATTAAAACTATGACGATCGCTTTAACGGACAACAAGCACAAACTGTTTTAAATAACTTTCTTCTTCCGTTTACGTTCTCGAGTGGTACAATTTACCTCGATGCTGACTCGAGCGGTTGAGATTACATTTTTGGAAAATTAAAGGTGCGTATACTTCTTAAAAATGTCCCCCTAAAATAGAGAGAGAACTTTCGTGCTTGAAATCGATAGATTTATTTCAATCGATTCGAAATGTTAAAACTTCTCGCTCGTTGAATGTAAACGACTACCTCGAAGACAGCACCGATGAATAAATTATACGTATCGCGATACACGATACGAACAATGCGATCGCGATACAGACTATCGATAAAAACGTGGGACATTTTTCGAGAACCCGTTCGTGCCAATTTAAATCAAACAGCCCTCTTCAATTTTGCAATCGGTGGCTTCGTTATCGAGGTACAAGTTTTTACACGCGTAAACGCCACGGATGCGTATTCCTCGCGTGTAAGTGCGTGCACGTGCATATGTGCACGATCAGCTGGCTGCGATAGAAATAGCGCGTGCCGAGAATCACATCGGTAAACTTTAACCGCTTGTGTCGCGGTAACGCAGCTTCGTATTGCAAAATGGTAAAGAACCTTTCGATTTCTCTTTGCACGATCCCGAACAAAGGTCTCGTGTATCCGTCAACACTTTGTCCAACTTCTCAAAGTGTCCTATCGCGTGTACGTAGGTTTCGATTGCTTCGAATATCGCAACGAAAAGTTACCGTTCCATAATCATTCCGTTCCTCGATACCAGTCAAAGACACACACGGTGTTACGTTTTCGCGTTACTTTGCCGCGCGTTGGTTTCAGTTTCCCCGGTGGCGTACACTTGAAATCTAATTCCATCGTAGCGAGATGTATAACCGATACCGTGTGTATAACCATCGTCCCCGGCACATCGGTGCCCCTCGAATAATGAATCACAACTGACGCGAAGTGACTACCGTAGAAATAATCCGGATTAGAGGCGCGAACACGTCCGCTCGCCGATGAAAACGAAATCTGCGAATGCAAATTCCGGACCGCACGATTTCCCTCGTCGAAACGCTCCGAGTGAGCACGGTGAAAGGGGGCAGGGACGGTGAGAGAGTCTCTCGATGGAACGAGCCAGAGAGGGTGCCGGCGAGTTTAATTATCGGGTTAAACGTAGCGAGCGCTGATTCTGATGAGAGTTCCGGATTCGAATGCTCTCTCGTAGTACGTGACTGTCATCATGGCGGGCCAGTTAACTAACTAACAGTCCCGGACAGTTAGCAAGTACCGGGCAGGAGTCGATCCGTGGGGGAGATACGGCACGTATAAACCCCTGCCAACCCCCACCCGTCCTCGCGATGACATTGTTCGCACTTGGATTCATATTCAAATTGGCTCGCGCTCCGGCGCGATTGTGATTATTGCGATTATTACTACCGTCAATGTTCCGGCGATGTTTCGTCAGCGGAGAACCGTCGACACGGGGGAAACGGGGGAAACGGGGACCGGGTTACGCTCTGTACCGATTTTCATCGCGTTCCTCCTTCCTTCGAGCAATACCTCGACGATGAAACCGATCGAACATTTTTTTCAACCGTCTTCGCGCGATAAATCCGTTTACCATCCGTATCCGATCGTACGATACGAGGAAGACGAGCGAACGTTTCGTTTCATTCGTTCGACAACATTTCCAAACACGGAGAGATTACCGGTAGTTTCTAGCTCCAACGGTACAAGTTGGAAGTCCTGTCACGAAATTCGCAGACGTATTCCACGGTTCGGAGCTAAGGAGAAAGGTCTAATAAATAAGGGTCCTGGGACCTTTTCTTTTTGGATAATGTCACGGTTGGCCGAGGACGTTACTCCGTAATAGAGTATCTCGTTCAAGGGAAGGGGGGATCCGTCGAATAGATATCGCTAGTGCGTAGTCTGCGTATCCGTTTCCATTATTCCAATGTTAGTTTCACATTTTTTATGTAAATTTCGAAGCTTCGCGCATAATTCGTGGTAAAGTATGCACGGGCGACCGGTATTCCGAAACAAACGGTTCGCGAACCCGTGTTAATTGGACCTTTTCTCTTAGCCTCGAACGGTGGTGCACACCGTGGAAATTTATACGAATTCGTTTCTTCGACCGTTGTTGACTTTCCCTCGTAAAATTCGTTAATTCGGTCCCTCGTAGAAAATAGATCGAATTTCAATGTTTGCAGGGGCACGGTTGTAGCGGTGGTGGTGTTCGTTGAAGAGAAGTGACGCAATAAAAGTTATACTCGTTGCGTAACAGATTTCAGGATCGTTCCCGAGTGGATGTTCGGTAAGAAGAAGCGGTGGAATTTGCACGTCGGAAACCACCGGCGTAATCAAGAACGACAGGAGCGGGCCGTCTAATGAGAATCCGCAAAGAGGGGAGAAGACCCGGCTCGAGAGACGCTCCGGCGCAATAATAAAAATAAATACAGACCGAGACGAAGGGGGTTTAATGTAGCGCAAATCGCACCAATTAAAAATCCGATTAAAAGAAACTGGCAGGTACAGCGTTAAAGATTTAAACGAGTAAAAGACCGGGATCGGGATCGTTTCCGCCCGATAAACCGAGCGTTCATTTATTAACGGTTGTGTCCCGCTCTTAAAATTCCTTCGTCGGTCTACGTATTTACTCTGGCCCCACCTCTCGCTCCCCGTCGTCGATTCTCCGCGTTCTCCAGGTGTTAGTTTTATGGCTCGTCATTTTTTTAAGTGCAAATGAGTTCCGCCGTCGCCTCGAGCCTCCGAAGCGCCCGGGATCTTTCCTTTATTTCTTTAATTTAAAAACGGAATGATTACACGGGGGCGGCTCGTCGGATTAAAAACTCTAACCCCCACCCCGCACCATCCGCGTCTTGGAATCTGACCCGTTCCACGACCCTCCTTTCGTTCTCCATCCCCTGGATTTCCCCTTATCCGCGCCGAACGATTTTCTTTGTCGACCGTGTCTACGCGCGCGAACCAAGAGACGCGTTTTCCCTCGCTCGGATTGATCGCGAACTTCCCTTAAATTTCACCGTTTCGCGACGACGCGATTAATTTCTCGCGTCTATAGAAGTCGCGCAATTTGTTTCCGTTGGGATTTACGTTCCCGGAACGGACAATAGAACACGGCAAGGGTGAACGTATCGCGCCAGAAACTCTGAGCGATCTCTATCGTTCCGGTTTTCGAGGTACTAATTGCACGAAAATCCGTGGAATCGTTCACGGTCCGTTGCCTACTTAGCGCCGGCCAGCTCGAATAATGAAATGGAATTGCGTCGTAATTACCAAACGACTCGCGGAACGGATGTTTGCTCTGGGCCCGTGGTGCATTCGTTAAACAACATAATGGCCCGTATCCTGTATATCTTACCCCCGACTCGGTCGTGTTCCTTTTCTTTATTTTATTTTATTTTATTTTTTCGCGGGCACGAGCACGGTTTTCTCGATTCTTCGTTGCCAGTTTTTATCGTCGAGGAGTCGCGCGTCGCGTTACCGACGGGGCGAGAAAATCCCGCGATGCCTGACGGGAAAGAAAATCACTCGAACCGGATAAAGAGTCGTCCGAGACGACGTCACGAATAACAAAAGTACTCGCGGAGGAAGGAAGGTTGTTGGTAACGAACGAGCTGCGTTGAAATAAAGCGAGACCGACGTGGAAGCGATTCGATCGCGTAGGTCTTTATCTCTCGGTTCTACTCCCCCGAGTTTACGTTCGTTTGCGACACTCGCGTACGAGATGCAAATAATTCGTATCTCGCGCGGCGAGCGCACGACTTCGGTGGCACCGTGTGTAACGTGTACCGCGCGAGAGAGGGAGGGGAAAGAGGCACGAAAAACTACATTTTTAATAAGGAACTATTTCCATGCCGGTGTACACGTACACGTCCGTGTACGTAGATAGAATCCCCTATCTCTTTCTCGGTGAATCGAAGTCGATGCACGAAGTGGCTCGTCGAAGCGGGAGGTACGTTCGTTATTAGACATTCCTACGTTACCGATAGGTAGGTTCATCCCGAGGCTCGGTCCCTATCACTCTCCCAGCATGTGGACCTTGTGCCTAATCGGGTGTGAACGCGCCTTTGTGGGGCCACGGAACAGTCTGGCCGAGATATTGCAGGTTGTTTAATTTCGTGCGCTCTCCACTGTTCCTTTGTTTCGAACGTTTCAATTTAAATCGAAGCGCCGCCGTCCAGTCACGGGACTAACTGTGCAAGAACGCGCAAGGGGCTCGGGCCGAAAGAGGTGGAAGGAGCTGGACAGGGGGCAAACCATCAGGCGCCGATCCGTTATTAATTAGATCGGCATCGGGCGGAAAAGAGCGGCTCCCAGAAAAGGGCCAGATCCGATATCGGTTCTCGGTTTCAGGAATCCCTCCGACGATTCTTCTGGCCTGTTCGCCGAAACCTCGCGAAATTAATTGCCGGACAGCCTCCAGGTTCCGTTTCACTCTCGACACCACTCGACACACTTACCGAGAGATACGATTCTTTGTTGCGGACTTCGTCGACGCGATACCCCGCTTTAACGTTAGATTCACCGGCCGGTAAAACCGACCGGTTTCAACTGCTTTCGCAATGAAATTTGCTTTAAATTCCATAACGTGCTTTCTGGAAACGTTCTGACTTTTTCCATTCTACGCGTGTGATTTTACAAATTCTTCTTTTTCGTCGTTCATTGGATTTTTTTTTTAGATTCATTTGAGGTATACCTGCGTAGCATGTTTTTTTGAAGATATTACGATATTTTCCATTCTACACGTTTGATCAATTTTACAGATTCTTCTTTTTCATCATCCATTGGATTTTTTTTAGATTTGTTCGAGGTATATCTGCGTAGCATGTTTTTTGAAGGTGTTACGACTTTTTCCATTCTACACGTTCGATCAATTTTACAGATTCTTCTTTTTCATCATCCATTGGATTTTTTTTAGATTTGTTCGAGGTATACCTGCGTAGCATGTTTTTTGGAGACGTTGTAACTTTTTCTATTCTACCCACGTGATCAATTTTAAATTCCTCTTTTTCCTCATCGATTGGTTCCTTTTAGATACGTTTAAGATAAATACCAGGTATACCTTAATATTCCAAAATCTGTCGGTAGTAGTAGCGTTAAGGTCTTTCTGTTCGTGGAACGTTACTTCGAAGAATTTGTCACGATCGAGTCTCAAAAGTCGCCCCGATATGAACAATTACTCGAGTTTCTAAGGTGTTCGTAATCGTGTTATTCGAACAATTTGTACGGAGAATAAATACCGTGGCCATGGATCGTTAGTTACGCACGTGTTGAATGAAAGAACGCTAACGAGACGCCGGTATTCGATCGAGCAATTTTAACGAAAGGTTCTAGAAACGAGAATTTGCGTCGATCGAAAAGTTTCTACGAACGAGGCTCTTGGTCGAAGTTTCGGGGAATTAATTAATCGTCCAAATTGCTTGGACGAAAACGTTGAGACGCGTACGAAGTTATAACGTACTTCCTTTTAACGAAATAGTAGATTGTTAGAGTTCTACTCGTTGATTTTTTATCCCGGACAAAGCAATCGATGTTGCTCACATCAAATCGAAGGACTTTGTGTTTAGAGAACGAACCATCCATTGGGAATGAGAAAAAAACATTGTACATTCAATGTCTCGAGATGAGTGTCAGATATCTAGGTTCGTGTTGCAATTTGTGAAAATTGTACAACTGCACTTCAAATGAGAACAAATACAATACGCTCGTGTACTGTTCGTTTTCTAAGTTCCCGTTTAAACAATATTTCTAAACACGTATAATCCTACCCGTTACGCGAAAAAATCGAAACGTTCGAGTTACGTTGCCAGTTTTCCGAACAAAATATAGTTAAAAGTTCGATTAGAAGACACAATTGCATCGTCCAACGTGGAATAAATCTTTCTCACTTTTCGATAACTATTTCTCGATTCACCGTCGTTTTACTTCCAGAAAAATTGAAAAACCAGTAACGCGAAAAATAATTCCTCTCGTTTTGGAACTTTTCCACCGACCTCGAACGTTCTCGATTCTTCGCGAAGGCGTACCGATTTTACCGAATTCCCGTAAATAAAATCCAATTCCGGAAACGTGGCGCGAAATTGCGCGAAAAAAATGTCGAAGCAACGAGATTTCGCGCGGTTTCGTCGCAGTTGTCGCGAACATTCGGCAGCGAGCCCTTGAAATATGATTTATCCTTAATGACAGTACCGCAGCTGGTTTCGAACGATCAACGAGGAATGCCCCATAGGTCCGCAAAGTCGCGAGGCGGGTGAAGTCAAAAACGAGCGGCGCAGAAAAACTCGTCGGTACGGCAACGAAGAGGAAAAAGGGCTTATCGCTAATGAAGCGAAACGCCTTCTTCGACGCCGAGCACGGCCACTGTCTTGTAAGAAGCCTCGGTACACCGGCCGTCGTGTAACGAGTTTTGTAACAGCGAATCGAATCGGACCTCTCCGAACCAAAGGCCTCCGCAAGAATCGACGACCTTCGTATTAGAGTTCGTGCAGGTTTCTTGCAACACGGTGTTAATTAAAATTACTACCACGATACGCGCGATGAAAGTCTGATTATTTATTGCGGCGTTCTTTACCAATCTATACCCGGCACTACGGGGGAAATTATTACCTTGGCCGATGGTGAATGCGAATTCGTTGAACTACCAACGAAGATTCTTTGCTCGTTCGTTCGGGAAAAGATCGTGGAATTATAAACGGGAAATAGTTTTTCCTCGACAGATTTACGTATGAATTTATTTACCAATTTGAGTAAAATATTCACAGATTTCACTCCGGGAGGAACGTGAATTCTCAAACTCTTCTCAAAGACTCTGTAGATATTCTACATCGACGTTGGCGATAATAAAATACTCAACTTGGTGTTCCCGCTTTATTTTAACATTCCGTCGACCCGGTGCCACGGAATATTTTATTCCGATTTTACATTTTTCAATCGTAGTGTACTCCGTTCGAAATTTTCGTTTTCAACGATGGAACGCGTATTCTCTCTCCCTTGGCGAGACAAATAGAATACATATGTATGCGTGTACGTGTACACGTACGTGTGTATACGTAGAACGAATTACATCGCGTAAAATTCGATTGTATCCTCGTAGAAAATTCATTCGGTCTATCGAGGCGGCGTTAGACTCACGGTTAGCCGATCTTTCGAAAACGTTGACGTACCGTTTAAATCTCGGCGATACGTGGCCACGAAATACGCGAACCGAACCGAACCGAACCGTTGCGTACATAATCAGATTTATCTCGAGTTTACGAGCGAACGAGGCAAATTTAATCCCGATCCATTCGTAAATTCTTTAGAAAGAACACCACGTACAATACTTCTGGGGCAGCTTCCGTGCAGTCGGAGGTATCACGGTTCGCGGATGCCTGTATCGATACCATTAAGGTGGATTAAGGCCACCGTGGCTAATAAATAAAATATGATAAGAATAATAGTGGCAATTTCGTCGAAGGCGGCCGATGGAGGAAGTCGGATATTATAGTGTAACGTAATGCAATCCCAGTATTTGAATACCTAATAGTTTTCAATGCATACATTAAGCCTTAAATGCCTATTACCCCGACAGTGTTGTCCTATAGCGTTTCGTCGATGCTAATTTTAGCTGAGCCGAATTCGAAGCCCGCGTATGCACGTCCGCGTACCCTTATGCATTTCCTTCGTGTATGCGGCAGCGGGCATGCATATCGACATCTCGAGAAATGAAAAAGTGTACACCGTGCACGACAGCCTGCGCCGAGTTAATGGATGGTTTTAGCGACGCATTAAATATTCGGTGCGCATCGGGTATCGTGTAATGACGAGACTTTCGGGCATTTCTGCCGAACAATATTATGTTAACGTGTCCCCGTGGCTTGGCTAAAATGAAATAAACCACCCAGGTAAACGGGTAAAGGCAACACGGTGGATTTTCGAGCCGGTCATTGCGTTCGGGTGACGCAAGAAATTTTCGATTTACATTCCAGCAACCAGCGATTTTTACGGCGGTGATTCCATCGTAATTTACCAAGTAGACGTTATTATGATGTTCTCTTCGATGTACGTACGTACGTAGCGTATATTTATACGAGTAACTTACTTTCCCGTTCGAGTACAGGGTGTTGGTCGTATACGCGGCACAATTGGGAAAAAACCATTCCAACGCGTTAAATCATCTCGAAATCGTGAAACGAAAATTTATCCGGCGTACCTTCGTTATCGAGAAAAATGACTTTGAGAATCGAAGTCGAACGCACGTGGACTCTCTCCGATGAATTTCCGCGTGGACTGTACCCGATTACGATAGCTTCGTAAATAATGAAAAGATGGTTATCTTCCGAGATTAATTTCATCGAAGCCGCTTGTTCGAAATACAAATGCGCGCGTAAATAGAAATGCGCGTGGAGAAACAATCTTGTTGCACATTTTCTACTTTTTCTTTTTTCTTTTTTGCTACGCGATAGAGTGTTAATTGCGAGGAAAAGAAATCGAGACTCGTATCGAGCGAAGCGTAAATGAAACAATAATAAATATTTGTAAATTAAATTCCACCGATCGCGATGCACGCTTGTAATTAGAATACGTATAAACACGATCGATAAAGAATACAGATTGCACGTTAGCGAGCAATGATTCTCGCGTTGAACTCTCACTAGTAATTCGAGACGAATAATTAAAATCCGACCGAATAAGATGTTACGGGATTGTTCGTACGAATTAAAAAAAAAAGAAAAAAGAATGTAGTAACAACCATTCGTTTGGTTAGAAACGTTTACGACGTATTAATATCCCGGCAGTATATTGAGGCGACTTCGAATAGGAAACATTCATTTTCGAAAAAGCCATTTAGAGGAGGGTGATTACGGAGAGTATTGAGAATCCAAGAATGAGAGCTCAGCGAACTAATTTCCTACGCTCGAATCAGTTTGCAAAGACTGTGATCATGTCTCCTCGCGCGAAAGGAGAATTCTAAGTCCTCGATATGAGTCGTGTAATCCCTCGTAATGAACCTCTCAAGACTGTCAGGGAACGTTTCAAATATTTATCTGGGTAAAACGTCTTTCGCGTCTTGGCTCTTAATGGCAGGCCACCATTCCTCGCGGTTTCGAGGAATTATTCAGTAACATCACCGGGTCCTGTTATATCCCAGAGGTTTAAAAAGCTAAAAGAAATACCTGTTATTCAAAGGAATAATTTTCAAAGGAGTTCTTAATATTTTTCTACGTACGCTCAGTGTCCGCTATTATGCATCTTCGTACGGTAAAATAGTTAGAAAGTGCAGTAGGAATGAGTGCGCGCCGTGTCGATAAATTGCAATAAAATACGTTATTGAAAATTCGAATGAACCATTGTGAGAGATTACGAGTAACCATTGTACGTAATTCCATGAAACGCTTTACGTGTAGAATTTTTCAACAAGAGGCCAACAAATATATTTTGTATACATTTTACACGATCATCTATCAAAGTCGTGTTATTTATCGAACAGTGCTACGAGAAATGGCTTATTATAATCTGTTTAATTTTAAACGCGTTGTATTTATCCGAAAACATTGCTTTCTTTACGGTAGAAGAATAGTTTGTAAATTGTAATCTTTCATTTAAATAGTTTTAATGCATTGGCAATGCAAGATTAAGAAATACATTTTCGGTAAATTAGAAAATGTTTCCGTGCGAAAGAACGAGACTGTTTCCCGATTCGAATTTTATTTCATTTCATCGTACCATAACCTTGTATTGTATTTTTGCGAACTGTGTATACATCCATACGATGTACGGAACATACAAGGTATTTCGAAATGTACGATCAAAATATATTTCACTCGAAAGAGTACTTATAGTTATTTAGTATTTTTACTAACCTGTTCGTTCAACTTGTTCCAATCGAATCCTTCTATTGTTACACACTTCGAATCGACTTATTGTACGCGATTCTTTTCTAAAACGTTAACCTTCGCGCCGTTTGATCGTACACAATTTTACTTCGTGTTTAAGAAATAATCGTAAAAGTAGTCGATAGATATACAACACACGTTTACACCTCGTAAAGCAAAACATCTCCGAGACGTCGAATTATAAACCACACATTCGTTCACACGTATCGAATATTGAATCTTAATTAATTATTTTCAATTAGATATTCCCACGTCACATTTTTATTCTCGACCATGAACTGCACGCGTGGTAAATACGAAAAAGTATACGCTTTTCTATGTAAGAAACTAGTTGATAATTCTCTCCATAGATGGCGGGCGATACACTATTGAGCCAGAGGGCCAAAAGTTTTTATGCTAACTTCAGAAGGTTTCTCCCTAGTATGATTTTCGTTCGATCGGACAAATCGTCTAACAATGTATGCTTTGTTTGTCGTGTGTCGTGTGTCGTGTTGTCGCTGATCGAGGTAATTAAAGGCCAAATGTACGCGTTGAGTGATATCAAGTGTCGACAAACATTTTGGACGAAATTGCATCGATATGCGGATAGAAACGAAACATTTGGAATTCAGGTAAGTTTGATTATTGTTTTTACGGAAAGAACGCGGTGGCGTTGGTAAATGGTTAGGTTGCCAAGAGACATCAAATGGCGGGAACGGATAGAAACCGAATGGTAAGAATTCTCTATCGATCGAAAAGTAATTCATACGGATTAAAATTTCTGCGAGACGTTACATTTATTCCGCGGCGACTAGTTAAAAGTTGAAATACATACACGGGCATATTGTTGAATCTAATGAGAAGCGATTATCTGTCATCGGAAAAGTGCAATTTTATGGAAGGCGAACTCCAGCATCGTTACGTCGTATAACTACAAGTACAGTCGAGCCTCGATTATCCGTGGTAATGGGGGTAAAACTGCCATGGATAAAATAATAAAACGAGAATATTTAAAATATTATTTATTTAATCGTTTTTTCAAGCTTTCCACGTTTCGTTTGTGCCGTTATATTATTTTCTTTGCGGACTTTACTTCATTTTTTTTCTTTCTGTTGTTATCACGTAATAAGAAGTCGAGCAAGTTTATTGTAGACTTAGTCTATTTAGAGAAACAGAAAAAAGGTTACGAAGGTTACCAAGCTACGAATAATCGAATCGAAAACATTTTTTTACCTCGAATAATCGAGGTTCCACTATACTGTGCTGTGCACCGCATTAAAAAATACGTACTTTAGAAAATTGTCGCGTGTTCTCAAGGAATATTCGCGATACACGAGACGAATCTAATATAATACACTTCATACTTGTATTATTATGATTATCAAATATTTTAAAATGATAACGAATCGAACAACGAACAACCATTTTTCTTCGATTGTTCGTAAATTATCAATATCTTAAGAATGTGGTATTCTACCCAAAAATAATCTATTTAGAAGGATGTTCGAGCATCTTGAGACATTTCGACTAGAAATGATAACATTAAACAAAAGAAGGGACAAGCAAGAAAAGTCGTATATCGCATTCACCCTGCAAATTCGGTATCACTCACTGTTCAAACTAATAGAAAACTATAAGTATTCCAATAAGAAAATTGTTAGATAAATCACCCGCGGTTAAACTTTACATACTTTAAACAAAATTGACACTCGCGTAAAAGATTACAATCTACAAATTCTTCTCTCGACTTTCGATACAACGATTCCGTAATTTTCAAAATCGAATTTATAACGGTAATTCTTCTAAATTAAATATTTATATATTTCCTTACGATTCGGTTCTGTTTCTTATTTTTTATACGTTTACGAACCATCGGTGCCTATTTATACCACGTTGGTATCGATTAGCATTCGTTACAGATGTGTAAACGTGAAAAATTGTTGGCTAGAACGTAAACGATGTCGCGATCGATGGGAATCGATGCTTTCGTGTAGGTACCAAATAGGTTCGATATAAAATGATACTTTATTGTCTGGTATCGATACGATATTAAGCCCGTTACTATCGGTAGACAGCAATGTAAAGGGGAAAGTCGTGAGCGAATCTTCAAGTACAACACGATGAGCGATACCTTGCCAGTGAAACGTTCGTGCGTTCTTTGGAAATTATGGCACCGAATAAAAAGCAGTCAGCCCATTTGACTAGTGTCGCGCACACTTGGTTCGTGTACTCGTTACTTCGTACTACTTAGCGATAACGACAAGAATCTCGTTGTTCGTCGGATTGACAGCGTTAATTATGAGAGTGTCTATTGCAAATGATACGTAGGTTGGCTGCATAATCATTCAAATTGTATCAATCACCTGAGGAATATTAACGATATCGTTCGTGATTAAATTTAATCGGCACTCAAGTGACGATCGTATATTTAACCTAATTAACTTTTATATTACCCTGTTAGTATGACATTCGTGCTGCCTTCGCCGTCACAAGAAAGGTCGAACCAAAGAACGTTGCGGAATATTTTCCGTTTGACAACTCAGATTCGTAAATGTGCATATTTCGTGGCAAATACGCGCGAAAGTTTGCAACATCGAACGTAAGATTTTTCGAAAGTCAGGTTCGTCGATGAATTTTATTTCCATTCGCTCTCCGAGTGTTACTTTGCGAATGGAAACGCAATTAGATATTTTAATAGTTGATTCGATGGCAAAATACGGTCATCGTAGAATCAAAATTCAATCTAGAAAAAGCGAGTGATATATTGAAAAAAGTATCAAAGTCCGATTGTTTGAAAAAGAATATTCTCCAAATAAAAATATTCGAAAATATTTGAAAAAAAATGTAGCTGATCTTGATTATTCTGAACAAACTCGGCCGTTAAAAAAATGTATTTTAGCACCCGCTCGTTTCGCAATGTTATTTCTTTTTCGTCGAAAACTCATCTTCGCGCGATAAAATTCTTATACTTTAAATTTAGCGTTTCCATTCGTAACGCATTGTCTCCGTTACCGTATTACACGAACCGTAATCGATATCGCGTTATGCGCGTCCGGAGAAAGACAAATCCGTGTTAGGAACTTTGCTCGTGGACGGAACTGTCACTATTACGCGGTATGCAAAACTTACGATTGAGAAATAGGTGATTCTACGCGCGCGCGCGCGCAAAAAAAAAAGAAAAAAAAACGAATAAAATTCTTTCCACGAAACTTTAAATTCTCCAGTGAAACGATTTTACGCGTCGAGATAGGCGAACGAACGTTTTACGAGCGTTTCGTTAGCAGAAAATGCGCGGAATCGATATATAATCGTTCCCTCTCTGTTCTAGCGCGAAGAAGAATTCCATTCTACGTTTTTAATTTACCTTTGCGTTCGAAACGATCTCGTTAACGACGTTACCATTAATCCCGTCCACGGCATCCTGTGGTAACTGTGCATTATATTGGTTTACACGGTGCGTTTCTTTTGCAGCAATAATATTCTTATTGCCGCGAACGCCGCTAACTGTAATTTCCTGCATACCGCGTGACAAGTCACGCGCACAGACGAAATATCGTCCGCGACACGATCGCGGCCTGCTCGCGTAGAACTTCCACGAGCACGCTTGTAAATCTCGCGACAAATAAAAACAGCTCGACGCAAGAGAAGGAAGATATCGTTTCGCGTGGTAAAAACAAACGCTCCGCGACTGAATTGTCAATGACAATGACTGACCCTTCGTACCTCGTGGTCCACAAAAGGAGGGGGTTGGGTTAGGGGGGTAGGGGACACGGGGGTCTCGGAGGGAACTGGTTTAAATATTTTCTGGGCACGTGTTTTACATAGGTAGAGATGTACTCGCTTCTCTGGCACGCTCGAATGTATAAGGCCCGGGCAGCTATCTCTCGGGTCAGATCTCGACGGTGATCTTCAGCTCTCATTTTTTCGTACGGTCACTATTATGCTCGTCCACGAAGCTCTCTCGGAAACTCGTTCGCGTGTACAAAGGATCTACCGACGATTATTAATTATCGCGAGGGTCTCTTCCGTAGGAAACATAGGTACTTTTGATTTTTGATCGCGTACCTGACCCGTCTGTCCAACATCGTTCCTCGAAACCGATCGTGTTCGGTTGTGGTACCGCGAGAGAATCGAAACGAACCACGGGTCGTACGCCGAGAAGAGAATCCTTTCGTCTCACCGTACGAACGAAATCTCTTTCGGTCGACAGTGGTTTCGAATGTCCGATGGTAATAGAATTAGTCGAGCGAAATAGCTCTCCACCGAAACAACGACTTCGCGGAAAAAGAAGATTAATGCCAGGCCAGTCGAGGCATTTTCGACCGGCGAAACGACGTTGATCCCAATATACGACTCGCGACGGGCATGGTAATAATTAGAATTAATTTAGGCGGAACGTTAAATCTAGGCGAGTGGGCCCTCGGACAAGAATAACCCAACTGGCTCTGATTAGTCTTAATGTGTTAATTAGAGAAGATTACTCTTTGCCAATTCCTCCGCTCCCTCTTCTTGTTCTTCGTTGTTCGGGTCTCTTCCTCCGGCTGTCGCCAAACTGGACGGTAGATGGCAAGCCAGTTTGCCAAAGGGGGGAGGGACAGGAAGAGGAACAGAGAGGGAACGAGAACGGTGTAGAGTTTAGCGAGTATCATATTTTACCGGGCATCAACGTACCGACAACCACGCACACAATCCTGTCCACGCACACGCGCGTGGCAGCTGATCATTAATCACTATTATCTCGGGGTAATTTTTCTTCGATATAATTTCGTCTGTTTACCCCCGCGAGTTGGCGCGCGAGCTTGCACACCGTGAAGACGAGGACAAGGCTCCGTTTCGAAGGGTGGCGCCGGTTCTCGTCTCTTCTCGTCTCTTCTCGTCCCTTCTCGTCTCCTCTCGTCTCTGCTCGTCCCTGCTCGTCTCCTCTCGTTTCTTCCCGTCTCTTCGTCTCTTCTTCTCCTTCCTCCGTGTTCCACCGTTCCACCGTTCCGTCTCCTCCTCGTTCTCTTCTTTTCTTCCTTCTCCACTTCACGGTTCGTGAACTCTCAACATCGACTTTGTGTGTACACATGCCTGCAGCTTCGTTAGCCTCAAACTCGACGTGTTTCCCACACCGATGACTGTGAAATCAGGCCTCTTCTTTTTTGGCACGCGAAGCGCGCCCCTTTTCGATGCGCGCCCGGGACAACTTTTACACAACCGGCGAAACTTTTGCAATTTTCTTCAATTTCGCGTTACCCGGCGCAGTTTATCGATAACATCGCGCTTCGACACGGGGTAAAGGTTTGATTACAATTTCACGGTTCTCTCGTCGGACTGGTTCCCCCTACTGGTGAAAAAGAAAACTATCCAACGATTTCGTAATATGTATTTTTAACGTATTCGTAGGGTACGCGCGTAAATTCTTTTTCTCCCGTGTGTTGTCCGTCTACCGTGTTTTTCGCTATCGGAAGTTCGCAAGAAAGTCACAACTGATCGTTAAAGCATAGAAATTGATTCTCGTGAGAAACAACATTCTTTTTCGCAGTTGTGATACGCGCTCGGTGACAATACACGGGTTGTCCCACAACGAAACGATCAAACTGTGTCAATACTTTCTACGCTTCGAGGTAAAAGTCGCTCGTATCGTCGAGTAACAATTTTAGTGAAAATTTTTACACATCGTAAATATATACATCTCGCGAATCGTTCGTGCGTCGATGTATATAGTATTTTCGAAGCAACCGATCCGAACGAAACGTTTAAACTTCGGCGTAATTTAAATCGCAATATCCGAACAACGAATTGTTCGATGATTTCGTTAGACGGTATACAATGTACCATTCGCGACGTTTCCTCTATATCTATATATATTTTATTCGCCGTGAATAATCGCTACATTACTTCGCAATCTTCTCTAATACGCAACATTTCCACTTCCGATAATTATCGGGATCTGATGCAACCGACACATTTCCTTCGGCTAATGATTGAAGTCACGTGTCACGAAGATAGATTGAAAATAGCTCCGCGTGGGCCAAGCGTTAAGAACTCGTATTATCTCCTATTGGTTCACAACTCTATTAATCATCGCATAAATTAGACAAGTATAAAATTTTGATAGCCTTATCGCGTACGGACACCGCGGACTCCGAGTGGCTTGAAATTAATAATCAGCGATGCGTGTAGCCGAGCGAGAGATTCTGGCCGCAAAACGATTTTCCTCTAATTTCTCGTAGCTTTCACGAGACTTTCACGAATTATCACGGAAGCATGTCGCCGGCGAAAAATTATCACAAATCGAGCGTAAAGATTCATGGTTTATAACTTTCATAATCCGAGATATTGTCACTTTCGCAATCTACATAATTTGCGGCCCGCTTTATAGTCTAATAAACAACCGCTTTCTACGATTTCCACATTTTTCGAACCGTTCGGTGATTCGCGCTTAGGGGGCACCACGTTGATCTGTATTATTACACCTGCAAACACCGTTTACGGTTAATTTACACTCGACGGTTTACATTTTAAACGGGATTGATCAACTTTTGCCAACGACCGTGTCCAATTCCGGTGGCACACGTTTTAGAATAATCCACAATGGAACGTGGTTCGCGATTTCACGAATCTCGTCCGGTTCTCAACGAAATGGGACATTTCGTTGGAAGATTGGTTCGCATATCTCCCGGTTTGCCGGAGAATGACGAAAAAAGCTGCGACGAACGCTCGACGGGGAAGTAGCAAAAATCCGGTTGACGCTACTCGAGACTAGCGACGCCACTTCCGTTTCTTTCTTTTCGCGTCTTCTGCCTGGCGTTAAAACACTAATTCTTATCCAACCACTTGTAAGTCGAGTAGCTGTTTACACAGTTAATGCGAGTACTCGCGCGTGTACTTACCTTCGAGAACGTACGAGAGTGGCAGCTTCGACCTAATGTCGGCGTGTTCACTGTGCTATTTTAACCTTATTTGCGTCGAGGAATACGCACTTTAGCATTGTCAACCGACCGGTAGTTGAAACCACGTACAAACTGCTATATCGATTCGTTTGCCGCGTTAAAGAACGTGCACGTTCTCCATTTTACCGTCTTGGTTCGTACGATACGTACGATTGTCGTTAATCGTATTATACTTCGCACAATGCTGCGATAAAATCGAAACGCTAACTCGAAGAAACGAGTACCGTTCGAATACCGATGTACGTACGTTTGAACATTTTTGGATCGAGATCAAATGTTCCAACGATGGTTCAAGTACGTTGAAAGTAGTATTTTCGAATACGTTTTCTTTTAAATACGTTCATTTTTTGTCACCGATCAGCAAGAAACAACTGTCGTTGGTTTGTTACTTGCTTCGATACGAATAAAATTTTCGGTGAATCTTTCACGTTGTCGATTGGCAAGAAACAAGCATTATTGCGGATGTTAACTGCCCGTTTCAACGCGAAGAGTTAACCGAAAATGATGTCTGCGTTAAAGTGAGCAACAAATTGTCTCAACGGTAATAATTTCTTCCCGGTAAGAAAATAACGAGCAACCTGTTCGTTTAAAATTAATTTAACGATCAGTTTACTCCTTGGAATTAAAAGATCGTAATTCGAATAGTATTTAAACTCGTAAAGGATCGAGCGAAAATTATGTTTCCGCAAACGAACGATGTAATTGGCTCGCGCCAGAAATATGATTTTCAACGCAATGTAACGCGCGTATACCGATCCACGATACGTGGAAACGCGAGTTTAAGGTTCGTAATCGACGCAATGAACATCGATGCTTAAATAAATGATAGTGTTACTCGAGAGCAACGAAAGTACCGGTGAATTATATGTTTCGCGTTACACAAGGAGCCCCATTTTGCGTTAAGTCTCTGTTGTATATTCTCTCCTCCTCTACGTCCTAGGAACTAACTATCCTTCTCCCAAAGATTAACTAAGCGACTCTGAGATCCTGTAGATCTTTCCACGAGATGATGGTCATTCGACCAACGAGTATAAATCACCTAAGAGAAGTGTCATCCTGGGGTCCCACCTATCCTCCCCCCATACCACCGCCCCCGGCATTCCTTCATTTGAATGCAACTCTCTTTCATCTGTCTCTTTTTGCTCTTTCCACCGTGACATTATGAAACATAGGCACACGTAGCAGTAAATGAATATTGTATCAGTTGTCTTCGTCGTCGCCTCTTTTTTCCGAGTCATTGTAACAAGGTCTCTACGTAGCTGAACTCCGTTGGGATGCAAGAACGAAACAAAGGGTCCTTACGGATGTCCGCGGAGAACATTGAGAATGGAATAGTCATAGAATTCACCGTGATCGCGTTTCGCTAATGCTTCGACTCGGGGCACCGGTGTGGATAATTGGGGTGCTCGACCGATAAGGAATGCGCATAATTTTCTCGAGATCGAGTGCCGCGTCCTCGGTGAAAAGTAATTTCATTATCTGGCCGCTTTGCCGGTACGTCGACGCGATATTCGAAGTTTGTTTTTAGCCAAGGTGGGAGTGAATGGCGAATCAGCAGGTTGCGAGATGTTCTTAATTAATCACTCATATTCAATAACGAGAGATAGCGTAAGAGGGGCTCTGAATGCATCGACGATGATTGTGAGGATTATCCGTTCGTTCGAGCACATTAATAAGTAGGAGGAGAGAGAGAGGAAAAGAACAAGAGCGAGCAGTGGCATCGCTGTTACTCAGTGTTGATTCGATCAGCTTGTCTGGGATTCTTCTGCTACTCGATGGTACACGCCGCAAGATGAAGGAAAAACAATTATCGAGAGCCATTCGGGAAAAAATAGAGGAAAAGAAAAAACGAAACTTGTTTGCACACGAGGTTAATACGACTCTTATCGACGACCATTGTGGTTCTTTTATCGAACGGGAAACATCGTTCGATTCGAACTCGCGCAACACGATTTTCGCTCGCGTTGTTCCACGCTCGTTTCTATAAATGAAATTTCATCGGAGACCAACGAACGAAACTCATCGTACATTCTCCCGTTTCTCTCGTATTCTTTCGTATCGCAATTATAAGTGTACATTAGCGTTCGCTCGAGAGGTTTTCGCAGTCATCGCGGAGAAAGACAGAAAGAGAGAGGACACGGTAGGCTTTCAATGTAGAACTTCTGAATGCACACAGTCGCAACTGTAAAGTCACGAAGTGAGCGGTTAAGATCTTCGTTAATTATCGTCATTTATAATTTTCTCTTCCCGTGTCTCTCCTCCCACCGGAGATGGTCCCTCGAGAAGGGGGACAGAACAAGAAGAGGATCTGCCCCTTCCTTCTCTTTTCCTCGAGGTTTAATATTTCAAATAAATGCGTGCATTAGCGCGCTATCTCGGCGTGATCCTCCGTTGACTATTAACAACGTCGGCCGAGTCACTATTATGACTTATCCGACCAGGGGCCTGGCTACAATAACGTCCCCTGTTCCTCCCTCTTTTCTCTTTTATCGTCGTCCGGCTACGTAGCTTCCTTTCGGTTAAAAAGAACGAACAAAGATAATCGCGTGTACTGTTCCAATTTGTTTCCCAATTGAAACAAAAATTCCCTGCCTCTCGCGAGCTCGTTCCTAGACACTTTCCCGAAGGAAACTCGGGACTCGGTTTCACGTCGCGTTAAACTCGAAATAAATTTCCCGTGTCCGTCGACCGAATCGGTGACGAATTTTGGTATTCACGGTCGGTTCGTCGGACAATTGAGCATTTTCGTGGTCACCCGGTGGCACGTTAATGACCGATGTCCAACGAACACGATTAGGATATCCTACACGTAGAGGAAGCTACCTGCCGTAGGGTTTCCGCCGACACCCGCTCCTCGTTCCTTTCATTTTAGCCCATTCTAGCCGAGTCCTTACTTCCTTATCGATGTTTGTCGTCCCTTATTAATGAGCCGTAGATAAATTCGGAGACGCGACACCGTCGTCGCTACTTGGGAGGGCACCTTCCTCGTATTTCCAAACGAAGAGGAGCGCGATCGCAGCGAGAGGGTGACCCACATCTCCCCCCGCCTAACGATATTCTTTCCGCTCTTCGACGACAACGTAAAACCGATGATTAATTTCGCGTTCGTTTCTCTACGTTGCTCGGCTACCGTCCGTGAATCACGCTTTTCCGCCACCTCGTTCATTTCTCTTCATAATCTTTCCGTTACGTCGATCGACGATTCGTTCTCCTTCGGTTTATGTAAAACGCGACGTGTCTCGCGGGGAACGGTGTATAAACAAAAGCGTCGCGAGTTCTTACAACGGGCGCAAACAATGCTCCGTTTTCGACGAGTCTCGTTCCGTTTATCTCGCGCAAAGCTCGCGCGGATCCTGGCTCCGTGTGTCATCCAGCGATTGCACACGCGACGCGAAACAAGGACGAAAATTTCACAACGTACCGGAAAAATCTTACCAATTCCCGATCGAGGGACCCGTTGACGGTAGAATCGATCGCTGAACGTCTCGATCGATCTCGAATCGCTCCGAGTTCACGGCACGGGCGTCGCGTACCGAGAAAAAAATCGTCGTTAAGACGCGCGTTCGTTCACGAGTTTTGGTACCGGTGTGTCGGACCGCACCCTTCGGCCGGGTGGACGCCTCACTTGCTCGGGTCCGTTGAAAAAATACCACACCCCCCGCCGTGAGCGTGAGTCCTCTCTCCCGAGTCTTCTCTCACTTCTAATATATATTTAATCAGGCCCAAAAATACGCTCGCGAGCGCGCACGCGCATACAGAGGACGTTAAAGGCCGGACTCGCGCTCTCGAGTCGTTTCGATGGCCACCAACACAGCTCGACCGGGAACATTAAGCCGACACCCACACGAACGAACCTGAAACCCCCTCTGTCCCTCTCTCTCTCTCTCTCATCTTCTCTCTTTCTCTCTTTCTCTCACACTGGTTCGCTCTTTCTTTCTTTTTCTTTACGCTCGTTCGCTTCCCATCCCTCTCTTTCTTTCTATCCACCGGTGTCGTTCTATTTCTCTCCTCCTTCGGCGAATGGATTCGAACACCTTTTTTGAATCAGAGGGTCAAGCGACTTGGCCGTAGATCATCTTAATGCCTCCATTGTTGTTTTAGGACGCCCGCGACTATACTGGGTGTCCGCCGCGACAATGTCGATGTATCGCGCGAGACCGCGCGGGGGAACCGAACACGTCGCGTAACGGAGTAACACGAAAAACGAGGATTTTTATCGACGAAATTTTAAGGCGTGTCTCGGTACACGAGCGACTCTTTTGCGTTTTCTTTTTTTTCAGAATCGAGTCCGGTAGATCGAACCCCGCGAAAACGAAATTTTACCTTACGTCCGAGATCTCGCGTGGATCTTAACTCGATCATTTTCCGGCTTTGTCGAGAGACACTCGCGTTCCATCGTCAAAGAAGTTTCCGGTGTATCGAGATCCGTTCTCGATTCGCGTTCCATTCGATTTATCGAGCGCGCGATCGTTCCTCGCGCGCGACGCGCCTCGTGTCGGCTTTAATAGTTCCGACGCGTCGGCGAAATTACAATAATCTCGGCGATAAATTGAGCCATTACGAAAAGAGGGGGATTGTTAGTCCCTTCGGTGCGAATTGTAAGCGGTGTAACAATTGTTTATCGAAAATTCTCGCGGCTGCGAGGCGTCACGTGGGACGCGGTGCGAGACCGTTGTTTCGTTCGGTCGGTGGAACTCGGTTCGATACGAATTTCAAGTTCGTCCGAGATTCGTTGTCTCACGGTCGTCAGCGTCGAATTACAATAATCGTGACGATAAATTGAGCCACTACGACAGTAGAAGGATTATTGTTCCCTTCGACGCGATTTTCAAACGGTGCAACGGTTGTTTATTAAATTCGGTCCTATCCGAATTTCGAGCGACGCTCGTCCGAGATTCTCTGCTCGCGGCGCTCGTCAGCGGCGAATTACGATAATCTCGGCGATAAATTGAGCAATTACAGGGGCTGTATTCTATTCGGTTTCGGCCTGACGTAATCGGAGAACTTTTAAGGCCCCGGTGCAACTCACCCCCTCTCCCTCCTCGTTCTCCGTAGGAGTAAGTAGCTCCGTAGAGGAGCAACGCTCAGCGTCTCGGCCGGCGTCGCGACTTTGCATCGTGGCCGGACGTGTTCAAAATAATCGGCCGGCCGTTTCTTTCGAATACTCCGCCTGTGCTCTCTCGCGGTCTGCTTTTTCGGTACTTTCCAACGATTTCAGGGCTCGGCGCGGGCATCGGCTAACAGGAAAGGCCACTCTTGGCCGGCTTGTAAATTCGCCGCTCCTTGTAAATCCGCCTGTAATTCCGGGCAGGGACGCGACTGCGAGAGCTCCGCTAAGGAGAAAGAGAAAGAAGAGTTACGGCCGACATGAATCGCGAATTATCCTTGGAAACAGGCCGCAGTAGACGCCGGAGGTCGCAGTCGTTGACATCAGAAACTACTTCGATCTTCGATTGCCGATCCGTGGTCCACCTGGCCGGAGATCTCGGCATCCAAAATGGTTCCAGAAACCAGGCGAACTTTCACGCCGAAAAACCCTCCCTCTCTCCTCCTTCCTACCCCGTGGTTCCGTCGATTTGTTCGCGGTCGATTTCCCGGGTTCGATTCGTTAGCCTCCCCGAGTGGAATTCTTACCGAGTGTTCGTCGAGAAAAATGTAATCGTGTATCGAGAACGTAGGTGGAGCACGGAGCGAATCCAGATCGAGTCGACGAGAATTTTTCAGAGGTGTAAGTACACGCGTGTGTTGAATTAAGAGAGTCGCGAAACGATGAAACGAGGTTGAATCTACTCGATGTTTAGCCGAATATTATCGATATCATTTCCTAGAAACGATAGTCGAGAATTAGTCGATTACACTGCACTGGTATTTTTAACAGAAGACATTGAAATCGTTCGGTAGTTGGAAATCTTAAAAGTTAGTAGAAAATACAAGTATTCGTAGCTCGAGCCACAAATTTTGTAACGATAAACGTTAAAGTTGTCAAATACCTTTGGCACTGGAAATACTAGAAAGAAAATAATTTCAGCTGTTACTTGTTAGGGGAATAGGTCAGAATTTGCGCGAATAGAGCGATTGGTAATGAAAAATGGCTGCTAAAAAAGCAAAGCTATCAATTAAACCCTTCGGTGACTCAGGAGTAACGGAACGCTGGTCACCCACCGCAGACGAACACTCGTATGTTGCGCGAAGATCGGATTCTGTAAAGTACTGTTTAATTTTTCGAAGTTTGCCTCTTCGTCGGTATTGTTAAAAATCAATCGCGAAGATTTTTATCGTTGCACGGTACACCGATAGAATACTTCATTCGCTCGTGACGTAATACGAACCAATTCTCTTAAATGGAATCTTTTCGATCCGTCGCGGCAAATTAACAAGAGTATTTGCGCGCACAAATAACCGGATCTCGATATTCAGATCGGACGTATTGAAATTGTCATCGATACTGGTGCGCAGATACGCGGTATTATCGCGAGTAACGCGCGTCAGTGTTGCGCAGAACGGATCTTAAATAACGCAGTGAGCTCGTTAAGCGTTGAAGTTGCTCGAGATGGATGTAATGGGTGAAGTATACTTGATCTCCTTTGATCGCGCTATAGACTTGTCTAGCGGTGCAAGTTTGTATCTAGAATAACCGTGCGTGGAAGTAGGAGTACAATGGTAAATACGGAAGCAGGGTGGAACGGGCGCGATAAGAAAGTCGAAAGGGGATAGAACGATGAAACGAAGAAGAAGGAAGTCGCGTAGGGAAATCGAAACCAGCCCAACTGATCCGGTTTGTGTATCTGTTGTTGCATAAATAATATTAACGAAGCTACGGCTACTCGCTTTAACGCGTAACGCGGGCAGGTGGTGACGCAAAAACTCTTTACCAGTTCCGAGACATCGATCTGCAAATCCTTCGAGTCGATTCGAGCCCATTCCGTGGTTCTGCGTTCGATTCGCGCGTTAATTTTGAATCCGATCTTACCGCGAACGATCGCGCTATTATTTATATCGAAACTGGTCGCGTTATTGTATGAAAACGTTTATTACGCGTGCGTGGTACGGAAACGAGAAATACGTTAAAGATATCGTTTGGTATCGAGGAGGTGTCAACGGTTCGCAACGTTCTCGAAATTGAAACGTAAAACGACTCCGCAACGAAGAAAACGCGTTCCACTCGCGCGACAAGAAGAACGCAAAAAGAATCGTGGCTTCGACGTTAACCGCGCAACGAATCGCCTCGTAAGAAGGCTCGACCGTTAGCACTTCGATGAATCGATTCGAAGACTCCACGCGTTTCCGTTGCATCGGGATCGTTGGCGCGTTATTTAAAACTGTCCTCTTTCGCTGGCGATTTCCTTCGAAGATTTCCCCGCTCCGGCTGATAAAACTCCACGGCCGAGTAATATAAATTATTCGCGCAGAACTTATGCGATAGTTGCTATTGTGCGAAACATAACCGGCCGTATTTTACGCGACGAAGTTGAGATATATTCCTCGATAAATAAACGTACGAGCGGCATCGTAGATAAACTTTAAGCGCGGCTCGATTCCATACACTTCCTTCAGGAGTACACACTCGAAATTTAGGACCCCCGTTACATGCCGACGAATTTCATGCTGCAGGGTGTTATACGCGCCGAGCGACATAAACCCGGCTCGCAACGACGTTTGCTATAGAGATTTCTCTGTTCTGGTCTTCTCGCCCCGTGTAGACTCGGATGAAGGAGGTTAAGGCGACGGTGTAGAGTGGGTGGAAGGAACTCGGCATATGCATAAGGGAACCTTACTGGTCTCCGACACCTTCGAACTGCTAAACCTTCACCCGTGCCTTTTTCTTTTTAGAGCCTTTTTGGCTTTCACGCAGGCACCGTTCTTTCGTTGGTTAATTAGATTTTGATGGCTGGCATGAGCATTTGCATCCTTTATCCCGGGAACTCGCCGTTCTTCTCGCGGCCCCCTCTCTCCTTGTTTCAGTTTTTCTCTGTTCAGCTCCCTGGCAAAAGAGGAAGAGGAGTCCACGGTTCTCCGTCCGTCCTCTCCTACCTCTCTTTTCCGCGTTATTCTCTCGCTCTGCAGGGGAGAGTCGTTTAGGCCTTCGGATGCTTAACTCCAAAGCGATTTAGCGGCCCAGGGGCCAAGTGTCAACAAGCCGGCATTGCTCAGGTACGTATCGCGGAGCTGCAATATACCAGACCCGGCCCTTCGTTAATTTCTCGCCTCGGTTTTTTTTTCCTCCCCATTTCTTTCACCTACTTCGAAATTTCGCGCGAGCATCGACTCGAACGACTCTCCGTGCCGCGTAAAAAATAGAATTCGTTGAAGTTAACAAAGACGTTCGACGCGAGGTTGTCGCGACTCGATGCGTTTACAAATCTGCGATAAAATTACGCGGTGATCGGTGATTGCATTACCGTGTTAAAGTACAGTAGACTCGCTCTTATCTGACTTTTACGGGACCATTGACCGGATTGATCGACCGGTTAATTCAAGAGTGGATTATATAGTAATACAACATTGAAGAATTTAGTCCGATAGAAACTAAGGTCAACGAGAAAGGAACCGTATATTCGAATAATCGATGGACACGACGAAAAGTACATTGGTGAAACATCACGGAACGCGTCGATAATTTTTCTACCGGTCGATTGTTGACTAAAAAGAGTTTACGCTTCGTCCTCGACTTTTTGCAGAACCGATCAAGCAAGACCATCGTAGGTTTCGACCAGGTAACTCTTCACCTCGTTCATCGTCGAAGCTTAAATTGTAGATATTTTCACGTGTAATTCCGTAAAGGGAAAAGTTTTGCCGAAGCGAGGCGATCGACTCGTCGCGTATTCGAAAATCGCGATTACTCGTGTCGTTTCTCGAACTAGATGAAATCCTCGTAGGAGAACCGACGGGGAGAACGTTCCGCACCCCACAAATTCCGACACGACAGGGTCGAAGGAACGAGAATACCTGGCGTGAGGGCAAACGTCAAAACACACCTCGTCCACCCACACGCACATGCTCGTCCGTTCGGACGCGTACACACTAACGACCAAGATTCCTATGGAGCAGCCAATGACTGGAATGACTTGCACTCGATGTCGAACCGAAGATCCCTCTCGGTCTTCGTTTCCCCCTGCCGGCATCTTTTCCCTCTCCTTGTTCAATCCACCGGGGGAATCGTCATCTCCGTCGGGCAGGTTATCTTCTTCGAGGGAGGTGCAGGCTTAATTTAATTAATTCCATGCGCCATCTTGACAAGTGTGCGCCTCGTACGCGCATCCAAAGAATAATTTTCATACTCATCCACCTTCCTTTCCCTTCTTTCAGCCTGGTTCCCCTCCCACTCCGGCCCGCGCCACGGTATCCCCCTCCCCCCACACCCTCACCTCCTCCACCTCCACGTTCACCTCCTTCGGTTCCTCTCCTCACTCGTCTTCTCCTCTTTCTCAGCTGCCCCATACTCCTGGACGCTCGAACCGTTTCTTCGGTTATCAGATCCCCGATTCATACTCGTCAAGCGCGAGCGAGCTGGGAGAAAAAGAGGGGTGACGGGGGGTGGGAGGGGGGTCTGCCGAGGGAAGAGTAGGGGGCCGGCGAGGGAGGGGTAGGCAGTGGAAAAAAAGAACGCATTTATCCGCTCCCATCTCGCCGGGGTCATTTGTCTTTTTGATGTCGCGCCGTATCTGATTCGTTAATTGCGAGACCTTGCGTGTGATCGACTCTCTTCGGTTCGTACGGAGAAGTGGGAGATAGGTCGGGGCACCCAACGGATATTTGGAATTGAAAAGATTTTTCGGAGATACGGTAACGACGAAGATTTATTGTGAAACTGTCGTACCTGTTATCGGATAAGATCTCACGAACGCCGAGAACGTCGAGTGACCGTAGCGATTGTTGGCAGCCATCGACGGCCGTTCGTCGGGTTCGTTTATTCGGTAGAAATTGTTGCGGGAGTCATCGCGCGACGTCGCTTCCCGCCTATAAATTATCGAAATTTGCGCAACGCCGGGATTCGTGTTCTCGTTGCAACGGAAGCGGTCCAAGGTAGCGGCGATTCGGAATTTTCATTCGTTCCACGAAACCCTGTTCGTTGTTGTTCGTTTTCGCGTTATTCGGGAACGTAGCCGTTCGCGAGAGCGAAAAGGTAACGAGGATCGATGAACGAGTTCCTTCGGTTTCGCCCGAGTATTATTTAGGAGAAAAGTTGCATCGCGCGAGGAATAGTTCGTTTCGAGTAAATCGTGCCCGGGGAGACACAGAAAATCGACGAACGACGTCGATACGTCGGAAAAGGGACGAACCGTCGACGAGCGAATTAAAAGAGTTGTATCGAAGACTTGGACGTTAAAGGGTCGATTTTATCCTGTAACCGGATCGGTTCGATCGCAGATGTCGGTCGATTATTTTTCAACCAACAATCGCGCGATTCCAGCAGTTTTCTTTACATTATTATCTTCGACATCTGCTACATCACTGTCATTACTTTGCAAATCATTTTCAATAATGTCTTCGTGAGTGTCCAATATTTGTATACAGTTACCGTCATTTTGTTCAATAGCTGTCTTCAACGCGTCCGCACGGTTTTAAATTGGTTCTTTCGTTTTTCTTTTTCTTATATTTTTTTTGTTTTTTTATCCGTCGTTTCCTTTTCGCGTTCAATTCCCCGCGAGCCGTTCGACATTACACTGCGTTGTTCCGTATCCCCCTATGCGAGATATAATTTTATTTATTGTAGCACGGAACGGATGGATTCGATTTTATATGATTTAGTACGGACGCCTCGAAAATGATTGGCGTTTAAAGAATACCAGTAATTACTAACAGTCGAGGAACCCGTAAAAGTGCACGATCGGGTCGAAGGCATTTTGCGTTCCATTCGCGGTTGCTCAAGGTGATCCTGCCGTTGAGCATCACCCCGAGGAAGGAAAGGGAGAAAGACGGTCCATCATTTAAGTCGCTGGTCTCGAACCTTTAGCCCAGATTTATGGGTAATCGAGGGGCTATGCCGAACATCGTCCACGTGAGCAGCGAGAGCGAGGTTCGCGCTCGTCGATCGGCAAAAGAGGAACGAGGAACGTGTCCGGCAAAGTCGAAAACGCAAGAAGACCCCGGGTGGACCGGGAGGACCGGGAGGACCGGGAGGACCGGGAGGATCGGGAGGACCGGGAGGACCGGGAGGTGGGTGAATTTATGTATACGCGTATCGTCGCTGCCCTCACAAAGAAACTCGGAGTCCCTCGCTCCACGCCGATGGATCGATTACGATCTCCATTCGGACGTGTCATGCCCCGGGGTGGTATTTAAAGTCCCTAATTTCCGATCAATCAAAAAACTTTTCGTGGAAGTAAAAAATGAATCACGTTGCGCTTGGGCGGATCACCGTTAACTAGACGTACAATGCCCCGCATTAGAGGAGAGAGGAGACTCCTTTCGATGAGCCTCGCTCGTCAGACCTGGTGACCGCAGATAGCAGGGGGTGGTTTCAACGTGGAAAAGAGACCGAGGCGTAAGATCACCCGATACTGAACCGAGACCGAGTGCGTGCCAGACGCGAGAAGGAGAAGATGAGAGATAACTTCTCTCTTCGTTCGGAACGAGGAGAAATAAAAAAGGAAGAGTGGCTTGTTGAGATTGGGTCGCTGTACGGGGTGTCAGGGGGCCGGCAGGGGTGAGAGAGATCCCAACGGTCGATAACTAACTCGGCGTGATCACTGAAAAATGGCTGTCAAACATTCTTGTCCTTTTAACTCGCGGGAGCACCCCACCCACGAGACCCCGACGTTTTCTCTCTCTTGGTACACCTCCTTGGCTTTCCTTCTCTTTTATCGTATCCCGTCGTTCGTTTTTAAGAAAAGGAACCTTCGACGACCGGACTAATGGTTCATGAACGCGAGGGATCGTGACTCTCCTCGAGAACCACGGATCGCTAATTTCCGTGAGACGAGTAGATATCGAAACTCTCTCGACTCGGTACCGCCGTGCTATCTCGAATATTAAACCAGCTTCTTCTTTTTTTTTTTTTTTCTTTCGAGCGTCCCGTCCCTTGCCCTTTTCCCGAGCCACGTTAATTAAACGATCGATGCAACGGACAACAACTGTACCCAATGCACGAACGCGTCCGTGTTAACGTCCAACCGGACGATCGTTCGCAATTGAACGTCTCGCGTCCCGACTGGCTCGATGCATCCCTCGATATTAATTGTTATTTCGTGGAGAGGGCACGCGTCTTACGTTGCCTGTGGTTGTCATCCTTTAATAGAAACGCCGTTTCGAGTGTTCTGTCTGTTTCGTCGGAATTTCACGCACGTATCCACACGTTGTTACGGACGATAGAACACAGAGACGTTGCTCGGTTAAAGTCACCAACAGCTACCGGCAAGATTATGAACGAGCTCGACTTAAGAAAGGATTGCCATGTGCAAGGGTTACTCCAGTTATATATTTATTTTTCACCCCTTCTACACTCGATCTTCTCTGCCTTAACGGCTGGTATAAATTCTCCTATAAATGGCTCCTTAGCGACAACGTTACTGCCAGTTTTCCGAGATAGAAAGAAAACTTGGCGACGATACGAGAAAGTGGTTCGCTAATTCCCGGATATTCCGTCTTCTTATTTATTGAAAATTCTGATCCTCGAGAACCAAGTAAGACGTCTCGTTTATTTATAGTATAATGGTTCCTACGGAATGACGTACAAACGAAGGGACGAGAAATTAGATGTACAAGAAGACGGAACAGGAATGTATAATAACTTCGTAGCTCGAAACAAGGAAGCAACTCTTTAACGATCCGCGAAATACTAATCAATAGATCTCGTTATTTCTTGGCTTCCGTCTACTCGCTTTTCCCTGATACCGGTTTCGCGATCGATTGTAATTTTCAATGCTGTTTACGGGAAACTCGTATCGCCGATGCAGAATCGACGAAGAAATTCATATTCACGAATATGTAAATACGACGATCTTCGCGCTTCGAATCGCGCGAATTCGAAATTACTTCGAGAGTTTATTTATCGTCGGGTTTCATTCGAACGTGGAAGACTTCTTTAAACGTACGCGATCGATTATTTTTCTTTAAATCGTTCGATTCGAGAGCAACGATTATCGCCAAACGAATCGAAAAGTCTCTCCGGGTGTTGCGAATAATCGCCGATCGAAGGGGCGAGGATTATTATTTTTACGATAAATCGTTCGACGTTGCCCTCGTTCGAGGAATCGGCGTTAATTTCGCGCGTTGTCCGATCGTCGGAATCGGTTCGTTCGTGGAAAAAAGAAGAACTTTCCCGGTAATAATTTAAAGATCGGTTCGCTCGGGACGCGCGCGTAAAACGTTACGTTCTTCAATTATATTCGACATGGTCGTGCCGGTACTAATTACAGACTGGACGGTTCCCATGGTCTAAAACATTCCGGTATAAAACACTGAAAAGCGAGGCCAAATACGGACGAAGGGTTAATCAATTTAAAATAACCCTGATCGTTCACAAAGACCGGAGATCTTTCGCGGCAAACGTGCGCAGCATCTCATCCGCGAGTCAACGAGGATCGACGAGAGCCGGATGGAAGATCGGTAGGTCGGGAGAGGGGGAAGGAAGAATAAAGAGAAGAGAGTACACGGAGAACATGGCGAACGAGGCCGAGAGGAGAGTAGAGGCCAGTCTGGTCCCGCGTGTTGCCCGGGGGTGCCAACCGCAGGATAATAATTTTATAATTGGGGGAATTACTCCGGCTCGCCGTGGTATAGTCCCTGTACGTGGCGTGGGAGGGTCCACCGACATTGTTTCTATCCGGACGGACAGGATGGCGATCTCCTCAGCGGCTGGTATCTCCCTTGGGACGAAGCCGTGGGTGAGATATGGCCGCATAATCATCGAATCATTATATCCACTCTCGAAATACCACGGGGCCGCAGCTACGGCCGAATTATAAAATTACGCGCAGCTTACTCGTTAAAAACATTATGAGCACTTTATCACAGGAACCGAAGCCCTCGGTGTGTATACCTCGGCCGCCGCATCCTGTCGAGGAACGCATCCTGAGGGCCTTGTCACGGGAAGGCCCGTTTAACCCATGACCCGCGGGCTTTTCGGGTCCTCCGTAACGGAGAAGAAAGGGAAGAGAACGGGGAGTGGGGGAGAAAAAAAACGAGTATCGGCTATCAAACTTTTCGATGTTGGATCGCGAGAAATTATTGGCGAGGAAGTGGTTACGTTATTATATAATTTTCATTTTAAATTCGGCGCTAAACACCGTGCTCGATGAAACTCGAACTAAAGCCGATTTTCGTAGTTTGTTCCGTTAAATTCGTCGAGTCGTTTTCGCCCCGAGTACCGGGAGGGTTTCGCCAATACCGTACCTGAAGGGGAAGCACGTGTGCATACATATAATAGGTTGTTCGATAAGTTTTATCGTTCGATAAAACTTATCGAACAACTTACTATATATGTACGTTTCGAAAGTAGAGTGCACCGAATAATTGCCACCTAACCTTCGAACCCTGGATTTCATTTCAACCGGAAGAAAAAAAAAAAGAATCTCGCGTACACGTGTGCGCGTAGAAAAATGTTTGCACGGTACGGCACGTTCCCGGTAACATCCACTTGGAGATATTCCATTTCTGGCCCCCTACTTTTATCTACCCCTACGGATTCTCCTTGATTCCGATGCCTTATTTCCGCGCGCAATGACGAGATATCGAAGCCCCTATCTTTCTATTCTAATACATCCAACCTAGAAATGCAATACTCCGGAAGAATATATTCCTCTCGGTAGAGTCGTTATGCGCAAAGATTGCATATAGCCTCTGCAGGTGCAGCCTCGTCGGCGGGGTCAATATTCCTCTGTCTTCGTGGAAGGACCGGTACTCCTGCGAGGTATACGTTGTTATAATTGTGACCAGCCGCGGTGTGGTGGGTTTCGCGATGGAATTACCTTCGAGGTTTTCGAATCGTCGATCGAACTCGATCTGGATACGGAAAAAGTGGAAATTTCGAGCGGTCGCGAACGTTTCGCAACGCCTCGAGGTACCATTCGTCGAAAAATTACGCCAATCGTCGCGCGTGTTACTCGATCGGCCCTCGATCGATTTCGTTTCGTCGATGTTAACGCGTTTCTCGACCACAGAACGTTGCCACGTACGTCACGAGCGTGTTACCAAGTAGTCTCGAATACGATATTCGCAGCGTTTGTAAAATCGCTGGGGAAACGGTCGTCGTGCTTGCAATTATAACATTCGATTATCGAACCGTAAGATATTCGAGGTCGAATGCATCAGGGCGTACAGATCGACCGGGACGAATGATTGGGTTCGCACGAAGAATGAAGATGATGACGAAGGAAGAGAAGAAGGGGACGAGGCGTTCGTATTTCGTGAGGCTGCTAAGGTCGCTGGTTAGTTGCTTGGAAATCGAAATAATGAGGCATCGCCTCCTGGGCATAGTCATTGGATCACGTGCCACTGCGGTCGCGATCATTTCCCATTATTATTGTTATCGATCGCCGTGCCCTACCCTGCCCCTCCCTTCCCAGCTCTTTCCCCCTCGACTGATATTGCGACGACTCGTGGTATGCTCGACCGACCAATGGAAATAACTCGAATGAATTTAACTCTCGATCTCGTTTCGGAATGTGCGTTCGATGGTCTTCGAATTGTACGTGGACCGACCGTGGACTCGGTGATTACAAAATTTTACACGATTTCTTTCACCGACAAGGTACTCCTTCGAACGAACGGCAACGTTTTGATCTTCCGCTGGCCAATCTTAGGGCAAATTGAAATACTTGCCCGGAAAGGGTATCCTCGTTACGCACGCTGTCGTTGCCGTACGTGCTCGAACGTATTCCTTCAAAATGAAATCGAGTCGAGCGCGCATTTTTTCCTTTTTTCTTTCTTTCTTTTTTTGTTTTTCTCGTTCCGCTTCTTTTTTCTCCGTTTCTCGCGGCTTTCGTTGCGCTCTCGCGCGTTCGATCGTTGTCGATGAATTTTTTTTTTGCGTGTTTTCTTTTTTTTTTTTATCCTTCATCGCTAAACGCTGTTCATTACGGTCCGAGTGTAGGTCGAAACTTTAGCAATAAAGAAGTTCCCGGAACTCGTACGATCCGTTCATTACAGGCGAAACGAAACGACCGGACGATCTTCCTCGTTGGTTTCATCCACTTAGGCAGATTCTTGAGCGAATTCCGGTGGACAGCTGGCCCATCGGCGAACGGAGTCTAATCTAATCACCAAAAACTCACTCCACGCGGGGAAACTCCCTTTATTTCGTTCGCCGTACACCGACCCTAGTCCTCTTCCTCTTCGGGCGAGGAAGCTTACGAGAGTTAACAAACTTCAGGAACGCGGACCACAGAATGAGAAGCATCGAGAAATGGCGTTTCATCCGTAGTTATTAGCAAAGTTCTCATTGCACGGGAGCATCCTCTTAATTATACCCGTTATATTCCCGAAGTGGAAGTTTCTAGGATTTGAGATTCTTTCGATTCTCTCGCGGTCGTTACGGATACCTTGCCTCTTCTCTTCTCCTAATTATCAAACTTAAGCCACCGCTTTCCACCCGGATCTTTGTATCGTTGTAACGGCGGAAGTTTCGCGAGATCAATTTACATAACACTCCAATTATAGAAATTTTAGGAAACCCCGACTCTGCCTCGGGATTGTTCTTCGTTGCTGGAGTAATTAGAGAAAGATTCGGTAACGAGTGTTCCTACGGTGCAAATCCAAAGTAAGAAACGATACAGTTCGACACGAACGTATCTTTAAATATATTACATATGGTTTAACGATTTCTACCCTGTTCGATCCGTAATTAATTTCAAATCCTATTCTCTCTTCTCTGTTTCTTCCTATTGCGGAATAAAATTACGTCCTTTTAATCATTACCGATGGAAATCCGAACGAAACGACGTCAGAACGTTCAAAATATGCGTAAACGCACTCTCGTGCCAAACCGTGTCCTTTCTTAATAATTTTCCCAATCTTCCTTTTTGCGATCACCGAGAACGCATTTCCTTCCGATTCGTGGCTAACGTAAAATTACACCATCGAGTTTCATTTCCAAACTCGCGTCAACTATCGCGCTCTCATCGGTGGATCCGATACGAAGCCATCGGTATCCGTGTATTACTTCTCTAAAAAACTGCGCAAGAATGTTCGAGTTTCTTTAGCCCTAATCTCCGCGAAATATCTCGGTTGAAGCGGAATATCCGACAGCTTCGCAGCGACGCGGAGATCTATCGAGAACGCGTAGCGATTTCGCGCGGTCGTTTTTCGATTCCAATGGGGATCTCCGTGGAAATTAATCGCGTTCGAGAGCGCTCGTGCATTTAGGATGAACCGAGCGGCTGGAAAACGCTCGCTGCGAAGAGATTGCGGGCCGTGTCCGCGGGAAACGGTTACGCCGAGTTAACCATAAACGAACGTCGAATCGGAGGATCGAATGTTTACGTCGATGGTCGTGTATCCGCGTCGTGATCCACGGTGTTTCCTCCTCCTCCTCCATCTCCTCCTCCACCTCGTCGTCGTCGTTACGGATCTCGAGCGGCGCAAAATTCTCACACATTATATCGTCGATCGCTCAAGATTGCCACTTGTGCTCCATTGTAGCTGGCTGTTCGCGGAACCGTTGCGCGCGGACACGCGATCTCCGATGCGAACACGATCGAAAATATCGATACAGGGGACTTGGACGGGACCTCGAGCAGCGGGAGCAACGTCGTCCTCTTGTTCGTCATCGGCACCAAGCTCGTGGGCAGGTATGCCTGGGATAGGCACACAGCCTAAGTGCAGCTCTCCGTTAGAGGCTTCGCGAGTACGGGCTAACAGAACGTTGTATAATGACCGGTAAGAGGTCGCGTCGAGCGAGTCTCGAGGACGCGGAGACGAAAAGGGAGGGAAAGTCGAAGATAGCCGATAAGTAGAAAATCGATGATTCGGAGGCATGCTAATTCCAGGTATACTACCTACCTGATTATCGTGCTCTCTCATGACGGTGCTGCGGACGCTCCGCGCCGTTGGCATTAAAACAACGAGATATCACGGGACAACTATACGCGCGGCACGATTGACGGCAACGTGTTCGATCGCGTTACGGAGGTAGAGTAGATGGTGAAAAAAATAACGGGCGTAGAGGGGGTGGGGGTGGGGGGAGGAAGGGAATATCTCCGGTTGAAATTGGCACGGAGGAACCTCGCGACTTGATAATATCCCGGTGTACTTTAGATACGTCGGGCGGACGACGCGGAGAAAGAAAGGGGAAAACGCGTCCTTTGGTTCCATTACGGATACGCGGATTTCGCGTACGAGGACCGAATAAACGTAAAGCAACGACGCTTTAAAACATATGCTAATTCCCGGTATCAAAGTCACTCGGTTGGTACACGTGCTCTTACGTTACCGGTCAACCTCGCCGTTGGCGTTAATATAACTAGAAATCGCGGCCGAGAGTCTCGTCCAGGAGGTTGATGGGACTTTATTTGCTCGCATTATGACAAACCTCCGTCCATTCTCGGGCTTGATACCAATGATACACATGTTCCACGTTTATGTCCGTCCGTGAAGTATGCCAGGTTAGCAGTCCTCTCCGTTTACACAATTTGCATTCGTATGTATATATTATTCCCCCGATTTTCTTATTTCGTCTTCGTTGTCGTCGAGCATCGAGGAAAGGGTAGATCGTTACCGGTTTATATCGCATCGTTTTTAGCGCGACTCGTAAATTGTGCGCGAATATCGCGCGCTCTTGAACTCGCGCTGCTCTTTTCCTCCTCGACGTCGCTCGTGGGTTTCTAGAACTTCTCGCGACACGTTTCTTTTCGCCAACCGTGCACGTGGAAACGCGCCACCATTTAGTTTCGACGCGATCGAAAAACGTTTTTCGTTTCGAATCCGGCCGATGCGAGAAACGATCGAAGAATTCGGAGGGGTATGCTCACCGAAATGGAGTATCGAGCTTCTCGAGTATCGTAATCTCTCACCAATTGTGTCTCTACCTGTATTTCCGAGCGACGGTGGCGCCACGTCGCATTCTTTCTTCATTGGCGCGTTAAAACTTATTTTGCACTATCGAGAACACGAGAATTTATTTCTCCCTTTGCGAGTTAACGAAGATCTGGGTTAGGCATGGGTTAGGTCTGGCTAGGTACGTAACGTAAACCTTGAACAATTTTACCATCTTTTTCGATAACGAATACAAAAATATGCACGTAAAATCCAACGTTATCGCCTTTCGAGACGTTCTAAACCGCATTACCTATAACAAGGTGAACGGTTTTCTTTCGTTCGACTCTCTCGGATGAAAACAAAAGCATTCTAAAGCTCGTCGATATTAAATCCAAGAAGATACGCGTAAAGTTCAATGTTATCACCTTCGAAGTGATTCTAAACCGTATAACCCGTAATAAGGTGGACATAATTCATCTTGCGCACGAATTAGTCTTCTCTTGGTACAATCCGTGCAACTGGCGAACCTACTGGAGCTACTCGCGCGTAACGTTTCTCGTCCGTTCCCGTGAGTAGCAAATTCCGTGCACTCGAATTCGTAAACACTCTCTCGTCTCGATACGCGTGCATCAACGAGATCGTTTCAACGAACCTTCGAGGTGTCGTTGTTCCGCGACGTTAACGACGAGATTCCACGGGGCGAGGAATCGATCGCGTCGTAAATTTTACCAACGGAAGTCCAACCTCGAAAGCAAAAAAAAAAGAGAGAAAGAGAGAGAAAAAAAGAGAACGAATCGTTGTTTCGCAAGGAGCGTGCAGGACGCTTTGGTCCCGAAAAAATAGCAGGCCCTGCGAGAGGCCGTTCCCGCGGGGCTAATTACGAAGGCACACTGTAATTAATCCGTTTTTGAGGAGCGCGTACACCGGTTGGCTCATTGTCGGGAATTCGCCGGGTGTCTCCCCGGCATTGGTCCGTTGTCTTGGTGTGCACGCGCGCACCCCGAGCTTTTGTCGGCACCGCCGCCCATGAAAGGGGCTCGGGCCGGGTGAAAGAGCGAGATGGAATTAGAAAAAAGTACGGTCCCGCGGACCCAAAGGGTGCCCCCGCCTTTTGATTCGAAACCGAGCGGACCCGCTGTAAAAGAATGAATGGACGAGGGAGGATGTGCGTCGAGAGCTCGCTCGCTTGCTCGCTCGTTCCTTTTTGGCATCTCCTCCTCCTCCTCCGACCCTCCCCCTGCTTCTGCCCTATCGGCGCATACACACGCGCTTTAACTCCTTTTGTCCTCCGATCCTGGATCAAAATTAGCTGCCTTCCAGCCATCGCTTTGTTTTCCCTCCGCGCGGGCCCCGCCTCAAAAAACTACTTATTACGCTAATTATACGCGGTACTGTGCACAATCATCCCGTCCACCCTCCTCCTACTCCGCGCCCGGTTGCTCGGTCGTTCGTTCGACCCTCTTGTTCCACGGTAGCTCGTCCGCGATTACCGCCAACTGTCGATTCGTCCCTGGTGTCGATTAAATCCGGTATTTAGTCGCCACGATGGATACAACGTAACCTCGTTGATTCTCTTCTCCCTTCCGTTGCCGCTCGAACGAGGCTGCATGATAACTGTGGTCTATGAATTTAATCACCGTGGTGCGCGAACCGGAAGACCCGGGGTGACAAGCTGCGACCGCTTCAATGCTCCTAGTTTTTTTTTTCTTTTCTTTCTTCTCGTCGTTGTTATCGATGATGCGCGAAAAGACAGATTTTCTAGAAAGTATTCCGCGACGGTTCACGAGTTCTCCCTTCGACGCGCGAGGATAGATTTTATTTCAACGGATTAAATATTTTTACAAAGATTTCAAGAATCGATGAAAGATCGTAGAATGTTGTATCTTTGAATTTTTTACGTATCGTTGAAGTTTCATTGTTATCGGTTTAGCTCCGTTAACGGTAATACGGAGAGTGTCGTTATCGAAATCGTGTAGAATCGTATCTTTGAATTTTTTAAACATCGTGAAAGTTTCATTCGTATCGGTAATATCGAGTGCGTCGTTATTTAAATATTACGGTATATTGTACCTTTGAATCTTCGAAAGATCGTGAAAGTTTCATTTGTGTTTGTTTAACCTCGTTAATGATAAGATTGGTCCTGTTTTCGTCGAGAATTAATTGTGCCTTATTCGAGCGATGCCGTTGTTAAGTATCGAGAAAACGGTTTCGATAGTTTACTCGGGTTTCACCGAACGTGTAATGGCTCATATCAGAAATTACTCTATGTAGTTCCGAACACCGATGCGTCGATCGTGAAAGCAACACGGTGTACGGACCATAAAATCAATTTAACGATTCCTATACATGTTAATGGCCGAACCGTACAGAGGGTATCGGTTCTCTTCCTCGAGTTTCAAAAACAGGTTTACATATAATATTTTCGCGTAAGATAATGGTAAGTTCGAACGGAATTCGCGTACATTGTTGGACATTGTTTCGCGATAACCCGTAACATCGCACGAACACCATGGTCTATATTGCCGCGAAGAAAGATAGGAGGTTTTATCGAGAAAATATCTAGCATACGAAACCGTGGAAAACCGACAAGTCCAAGTCTGTACGCGTTACGTTTTTATCGCGCTCTAACGAATAAAAATGCCAATCACCGAAAACACATGGCGGTTTGTGTATCCGGTAGACATTTGGAAGGGTGATCGTCCCTTCGAACATGTAAAAAAATCGAGGCCCTAAAACTATACGTCCCTGGTCGATAATCGATACGCTCTTCCATCGAAAAGTATCGAGACGCGTATGGAAAATCAATTTAAAACTATTGTAAACTTATCGAGAGACTCGCAGGAATATTCCTTCGTTCGATAACGTAACTCGTAAAAAATAATTTGTGCGCGAACGCGTCGACGCGAAATATCGAAAGAGGACGTTACCTTTACGGTGAGGGAAAAAGTCTTGAAATTTTTTGAAACGATAATACAAAAAATAATACAAAACACGCCGCATCGAAGAAATAGTACGGTCGACGAAAATAAAACGCCTACAATGAATGTTTTTCTCGAAATCGTTCTCAAACCTTTTTTAAAGAAATTATAGGACGTCCCGGTATTTACGAACGGGGGATGTAGCTCGACATTGAGAATATCGAGTCGAGTTTTCCTCGAGAAACGTCAATCGGGGACGTTCAGTCGCACAGTTTGGATTTCCTTTGGGCAATTTTCCACACGCGCCGCGGGCGCTCATTATTCCGAGCGAAATGAATTCGCGCGTCTGGTCCGACGCGGGTTTCAATGTCTCCTCTTTTCACCGTCGCGGGGCCTTGTCTTCGTAGCATAATCGCGACATCAACGATAATGGCCGTGATGAGGGGTTAAAGGAGGGTAAAAACGTCGGTCGCGACACCCCCGAACTCGTCCCACGGCCGTTAATTACTGTGATTAGGGATAATTACGAGCCGAGTCGGATAGCGGACTGTTTATGCGCCGTGTTCTCTGTCACCATTACGTAGTATGAAATCGGTGGGTACACGAGTTTATTTCGGCATTAACGCGCAGGTACGTGCACGCGTACGCGGCGCACACGCGCGGCCCCGTGTGATGTGCGCAACCGACACGAGCAAAACTGCAGATGCAGGCTTTGTGATGCTAATACACAGTTTGCTAACATTGCCGTCTCCCTGTACGCGACCAGCCGGGATATATTTCTGATCGTTCTCTGTGTTTTCCTCTATCTACCACGGTATGTTAATGCACCGTGGATACCCCCGGCTCTCTTTTCTTTTCGTTTCGCGGCAACTGTCGTCCAGAAACATTAATTACACTACCGTTTATGAGCGTCTAACGCAATCAACGCACCGGTACGGTGCACCGAGATAGAAACGAAACGAAACGTTCGTCGAACGACGATTTACAATTTCGAATATTCACGAGACGCGGAGACCCGTCGCGATACAAATTATCGTATCGTTCCGGCACGTAAAGTTTCTCGAATAGAAAATCGTGAAAAATTTGGCGCGTTTGCGTAAATAGGTTTACCATCGTCGAAGACACGAGTTCCTTCGGTCGATTAAAAAATGTATTCGCTCCCGTCTGTATCGCGGTCGGTAGATTATTTACGACGTATCTTTTCGTTAAGAGACGTCCGCGCCGGTCGGGTGTTGGCCGCAATATTTCCGAATCTTAATGACGACGCGCGTATTAACATTAAATTACACGCGAGCAGGTCGGTTGACATAAATCTAACCGCCGCGACGAAAGCTCTTTTTCCACAGCCCCTTCCCAAATGGGATCTTCTCCTCGAGGCGTGTTTTAGGGTGTACCTCGCGAACCCGTACCGCGTCCTTCTTTAAATATTGACGGAATGAGATAAACGTATAAATTACCAGCCACCTCGAGAGAAAGGCCCTCCGGCGGCCGGGTACGTAAGTACGTTGGACTGTCCGTGGTATCTCTCACGGACGTTGATCCGGGTAGTCCGGTGCTGCAGCACCAAAAAGGTGCCAAGGAGCGCTGTCGCGTTCTTCTTTTCGTTTGCTTTTTCGTAAGCTCGCGTCGCATCGTCGTCGCGTCGTCTCTTCGACGGAGACGCGCTTCCTCGAAATCTCGTATCAATTACCCGGTGTGTATCGTGTACGGATAACCGCCGGTGGTACGATTATGAACTTGTTAATGGTTCGTGTTCGACGATAGCCACGGCGCGGATACACGAGAGACACCCACCGTATAATTACACGTTACTTTACATCTTTTTGGCCGGCAATGTAAGCACGTGTACACGATACGATCGCGGCGCGTCTATTTTGTCCAATTAAACGTTGCGTCCGCCGGCAAAGAAATACGACGAGCCCGCGCGCAACTACGGTAAATTGAAACTTTGGATAATAGAAACTCGTATATAAGTGCGCGTAATGTCTAGGTATTGCGTGTTAATGAAGCCGACTGCTCTATTCGTGCGCGGATCGTTGCAAAAGTCGTCTTTCGAACGATGTTTATCGCCCCCGGACCGCGTCGTTGTCGAGCGCAGAGATAAAACTGCGCATTAAGAACCATTGCAACCTACCCGATCGGCCGACGCCTCGGACGTCCCGGAGGGGCCACGGATGGAGTATTCGTTTTCCTCGTTTCCAACGGACGACCTTCGTTCGGGATGCCTGGAAAATTGTGCCAGCCGGACAAAAAACCGGGAAAGGAACGTCGCGATAAGGAATTTCGCGTATAATCTAGCCAAAGCGTATCCATCGGGGACGAGGTGCCAAGTACACTCTCGGCGATGCTCGGTCAGCTGTGAAAATATTTCTGTTCCCGGTGGCAAAAAGGGCCGGCACGATGCACGGTATATACAAGCCGGTTGAAGCAAAGAACGCATGCGATTCGAGCGACCAACAGGTGCTTTATACGTGCCTGTCCGGCAAGAAGGATCGAGGAGAATCGTCCTGGGGTTCCCCGAGCGACTTACAGGAACCTTTTACACTCTTGACGCAACCCTGTATACGTGTACATACGCAGGCCAGTCACGGTGACTCCCAAGCGGCGAGAATCCACGCGTGTCTTCGACCGTTTATTGGACTTCGAACACCTCTTGTCTTGCCCGCTCGTACGTGGCGCAACGTGCGCGAGGATTCTTCCGTACACGTGTAATTACTTTGGACAAAGCGTTCGGGTAAAAAGCCACGCGAGATCTTATATACTCCCTGACGTCGTACCATCTTCTTGCAAACGAGATCCGAAAGCGAGCGAGGTCACGGTCGAGCACGTGGAATTCGACGCGGATGGACGATGCCGCTCGTCGACCGGCTCGACATCTTCCTTTTCATTTTTCGAATCTTGGTGTACGCGTTCTACCACTAATGGATACCTTTACAATTTATTCGACAATCGTCTTTCGTTTTCCACGATACATCGGTACGCGCTTCGAGAACTCGAGTTGCGTAAATTTTGGTAAATTTTCTAAGCGCAAAATTTTAATCAATTTCGTTGAACACGTTCGACTTGGAATCCATCTTGGCGAGTACAGAGAGACGCGTCGCGTGTCGCGCGCAACCACGGTTCTTCTCGCGCTTCTTTGTCCACTCGTCGAATCGCAAACCGTTAACCGAAATGGTCGCGCGCGTGGTCGCTAACATCGGGAGCCTCGTTGGTAAATCTGGATTTCGGTCTCGTTCCCGCCACCGTTGTCGCGCGTGGAATACGTACGCGGCCGCGGCCAGAAGAAGCGAATCGTCGCGAGGATGCTGGCCTCGGCGAGCGAAACGGATTTAATCGAGGTATACGCTATTGCTTCGATGGCACCAGCCGTGCCGGTACCAACCGGGTCTCCTCCTCGCCAGGTGTGCTGAAATCACCAGCAACGACGACACAGCCACTAACATCGACAACAGAAACATCAGCAGCGGCAGTACCAGGAGCAGCGGCTCGCTAACGACCCCGTAGAACACGGATGAGGGTGGTTGCGGGGGGGAATCATGGGTGGGTTAAACTCGAGCTTAAATATCAATCAGCGGAAGCGAGAGCAAAGAAAAGGGGAAGAGGACGGAAGAGAGCTGCGGAGGCGAGTCGAACGAAAGAGGAAAGGAGAGGGATACCGAGGACGAAGAAGAACGCGACAGCTAGTAAGACAAAGCCGGTGTGTGATTTGTGTGCCTGTGTGTCGGGCCCCTCTTCGCGAGTGTTTAATTAGCAGCTTGGCAAACCAGACGCCATATACTCAGAACTCAATCAGATCCCTTCATAAGCGCACCTCTACGGAGTCTCGTATACATAATGTACCGACGTTCGGTGTTCGGTATGTCGAGGAGGAGATATCGGGATACGAGGGATGGAGGAGGACCGACCGATACCGTGGATAATTAAACGGTATTATCCCGAAGCGATTGAAAATTGTGCAAATAAGTCTGTCTCTAGCGGCTTCGAACGTGGAGTCGATCGATCATTCTTCAACAATAACGATCAATTTTCGCTTGCCGTTCTCCGCGTCCGGATGGTAATTCGAAGGGGGATTTCATTTTCGAAGAACGATCGCGATGAAAAGTACGTTTTCGGACGTGTGCCCACCGAACCGTCTCGAGAACCGTCTTCGTTTCGTGCAAGGTGACATTGAAAACGAAGCCCGGTACACTCGGTGGGTGTTTAATTAGCAGCTCGGCTAACCAGATGCCATTTACTCAGAACTCAATCAGATCCCTTCATAAGTCCCGCTCTCTCAGGTTCCCGTATGCATAATGCACCGACGCCCGATGATCGCCGTGCCCGGGACGAGGAACATGAGTGAAAGAGTAATTAAATTCCGGCATTGTGCCGCGGAACGCTTATGGTTGTTGTTAACCGCTCGCGCGGTGTACTCAACAATGTACCCGTTACAACTTGACGTACAATTCTCGTGCATCTCGTGCACAATGGTGGGCAGACTTTACTTTCGGTGGATTCTCGTACGGTGTTCTCGACGAATGAAAAGTTAGACAATCGTAAACGCGGCGTAGAAGATGATTCATAGCTTTTGGCGTTAAACAAATTTAACGCGTCGTAAAATTTACGAAGAGAGGGAGAGGGAGAGAGAGAGAGGGGGTCAGTTGGGAGGGTTCGGAGCGATAAACGGAGAAGAGGAGAAAGCGAGGCGGAGGTGTTATCGGTCGGAGTAGCCACGTAAAAGTTCATCTAACTGGGTGACCGGTCGAAATCGCTTTATCAACGATCGCCGGTTTTGACCCGTAATTACCATTTCAAATGCTCACCTCGGCTCACCTGAGCCCACTTGTTGGCTCGGCGCAACTTCTCGTCCTGTTGCGTTGCACCGGGTGGTCTTTTCGGGTTTCGGAGGACGGCCGGTGGCGGGCAAAGTGGGGGTTATTATTTAGTTTGCTCGTTTCTATCTCTCATCTCTTCGTTCTGTTTCTCGGTGTCCCTTTCCCTCCTATCGGTCTCCGTTGCCCCGTGGCTCTTTCTTTTTTTCCATCTCTCTTCGTTTAGCTTTAACACGCATCCACACCCACGTTTATTCTCATTCTAATCAGCTCCGACGCCTTTTCTTCGGGCCTAAGCACGCATCTTGCCTCTTCGCGCCTTCTCCTGTGGTCGACGAAGCCCCGGAGGGCCGTATCGTTGCGAGCATTATTATTTTAGTGCTCTCTTCGCGTACCGAACTCCTCGTCCGAGTGGCGCACAGCATATGCAGCCTTCTCGCTAACGTGTCGGTGGTCGATACGATATCGGCCAGTGGTGCTCATGGATCGCTCAATAAACTAATGTCTCAACGGCGGACCTACCGTTTTTCCCTACGGCGATTTATTATCACGGGGGTCGCCACCTTATTTTAATATTCGCGCCCGTCACTGCTCAGGAGTCTTCCGTTCAACGGCCGAGGATGATAAATTCGGAGACGCGGTTTACATTGTCGTTGCAAATTCGCGGGAATATTTATCGTGTCCCCCCCCCCCCTCCCGCTCGCGGCCGAACCGCCCGAGCAGCGACGCTTAAATTAATCTGCCCGGTATCGCTAAATTATTACCGATCTGGCAAAAATTTATTAACAGAAAATGATAACTTATTGCCTTTAATAAATTAAGTTTGGCACCGTCGATTCACCGCGGCGTGGGAAAGGAAAAGTACCGCTTCGCGTTGTTATCAATCACGTCCACGTGCTTCCAACAAAATCAGTATACCAACGTCGTAGGGCTTGATTCATGGGAGAAGCGCGCACAGTAATGAAAATTACGATGACAACGGATTGAACTTGCTAATCGCCTTTCGGATCGCTTTAAAGAAATCGAACCGATCCATTTTGTAGCCCTAGCACGGCAAACCATTCTTCATGCATAGCTTTCTGCCCGGCGAATCGATTAGCATGCAGCCTGCCTCGATCTGATGACTGTACAGAGAAGCCGAGGTCTAAGCTAGTCGCGCGCGAAAAATCGTAAAATGCGTATCAAATGAAAAATCCAGGAACGTGCCAGAGCTCGTACGAATAACAAGCGATAGCCACCTCGCCAGCGCCTATAAATGGCGGTTTCCTCCTCGATTCTCGTCCATCTTGCGCGGAAAACTCCGACGCGGCGACACGCGGACGCTTTCAATGATCCGAGCCAGATTTACGTACCCGAACTTCTCGATCGATGGAACAACTCCCGCCGGATACAATGCTAATGACCGGCTCGAAATATTCATGCCTCGCGTACAACCACGAGATCCGTGTTTAAGGACACCGGCAGATTTTGCAGTGGGTGCGCGCACAAAGCGCAACGACCAATCTCGACGGAAACTATCTACGCGCGTAACTACGAATTCACGAACTTCCCTGACGACAATTACCGCACTCGGTGAGCGAAAAATTTCAATTCGAGGTAGCAAAATTTCCAAAATCAACGAAACCGATCAATGCCCGGGAAATCGATTCGAATTTTGGAAGAAGGATCGCGAGTGTCGCAATTCTGTTTAAATCGCACCGATTCGAAACGTTTCCAGAAACGCGTATAAATTGTTCCACGAAAACGGATGTACGTATACGATGGTTACCGTATACGTGCAGCACCGCTGAATAGATACTTCTCGAATGCGTTTTAAATATTTCGTAGTTCGCAGACCGCGTTGCAAGACGTTGCTTCGCGCGTGTACGTTGAACGCGAGCGTAAGATAGTATTTAATTACTCCCGGTTGGAAACAGAATCCTGTTTCTACGTCTCGGCGAAATTGTAAGTTATCGCGCGGAGAAGTAACCGGGACGGAGTTACGGTTTAATAAGTGAGCGACGAGATATTACAAAACGAAATCGAGTCAACGTATCGTTACTAATGTCCGAACGGAACAATTACTTGGGGCACTTGTAACGCTTGTAATGTTTGCAACGGGCAGGATTTATGCGCCACGATATTGCATCGAGGAGCTCGAGCGGCTATTTGACACGGAGTAACGGTGATGAAATAGCAAAGCGAAACGGCGATAATTCGGTAAATTTGTATTAGATTTTTTTCGAGAGCCGCGCGTGGTATCGTCCGACAGAACGAGCACGCGTGTGTTCGCTCGTGCCCACCGAGCTCGTATTAGATACGAGTGAGGGATACCGTGTCGCATTTATAACTGTGCGAAACGAAAAGGAACACGCGCTGGTACCGAGCCGCAATCCCGATGCAACCGATCCGCACGCCGCGCATCTCGTTTGGTATCGTTTAAGTACTTATTGTTGACCCGAAAGTATCGATGCATTCGCATGTCGGATGCCCATCACGCGCAAACGAATGGATAAATAGATCGGCGAGAGGACGTAGCACGGTAATATATGAGCCTGGAGAACCGAGAAGAGCCGGGAAGATTCCTCGGCCGTATATATGCGCTCAGGGTGTATATAACGTGGCACCGTTTGTGTGCCCAGTTAATTACTCGCGTAGTAAATTATCGGGTAATGAGGTGCCGGGTTCGAGCCCGGGGCCTTCTCATCTTCCTTCTCCCTCGACCACGGTCCTGCTCGCGAGGATCTACCTCTCACCTCTGCGGACAAACCCTAAAGGAAAGAAAGAGAACTAATAAATCCTCCAGGGCCGTAAGGAGGGATATTGTTAGTTGTAAGGTAAATCATCTCCGCGGCTCAAAAACGGCCTCCTCACCTCGAAAGAACCCTTTGCCACAGTACCCACCAACCTCCCCTCTCTGTCTCTCTCTCTCTCTCTTCGTTTCTCTCCACCGACCAAACTCTCGAGGAGACGTTTGTTACGTCCGTGCGCAAGTCTACATGGTACTGCAAACCATCGCCACCTCTTCCTCTTTTATCTTCTTCTTCCTCCTCCTCGTGTCCTTTTTACTTTCCTTCTTCGTGGTCAGTCCAGTTAGCGTCAATATGCGGACACATGGCCTCGTCATTAGCGTCATCGGATCCCTAACGCCTGCACGATCAGCCCTTGTTGGGTTTCGTTCGGAGATTCTTGTACCGGACGCCGATTTCTTGGTACACCGACGCGCGAATATTTCGCTTCCACGTAATCTTGCCGCTCGGCTGTTATTCGAGGTAATAATGCTCGTAACTGGACGGAAAGCACGGGTTACCTCGAGACATCGATGCGACCGAATCCGTTCCGATCGATCGATTTCGAAATACGATTTCCTAGTTCTTGAACTCGCCGAGTTTCGTTTTTCCATCGACTTGAGTCTACCGTTCGAGATCGAGATCGAGAAACATCTCGATAATTCGAGTAGATTTTTGGCAATGGTTTCTAATTCTCAAACTCGGGAATTTTATTTCTCCTTCGATGGTCTACTGCTCAAGATCGAGATCGAGAAACATCTCGATAATTCGAGTAGATTTTTGGCAATGGTTTCTAATTCTCAAACTCGAGAATTTTATTTCTCCTTCGATAGTCTACTGTTCACAGATTTTTATCGACGATTCCCAGTTCTTAAACTTGGAAATTTTATTTTTCCAACGAGCATCCGACAGTTTTCTCGCGATCGAGATCGAGAAGCGTCTCGATGATTCGAGTAGATTTTTAACGGTAATTGTTAACTCGCGCGCGTAGTTGGCACGAGTTCGTCGTCCGCGAAGAAACGGTTTTTCTCTCGATTGAAAAATATATACAGTTACGTAGATCCGATCGCGAAAGAGTTTCGAAAACTGTCGGACACGTGTCCCGCTCTAAAATGTGTATTGTATCGTTCCCGGCGACTATTTATCAATCCCGCAGGATGATACGGCGATTCGTTGACACTTCTTCGGCCTCCTTTTCGTGATCAGTTAGTGTCAACACGTGAACACAAAAGTTCGTCATTAGTGGCATCAGATCTTTAACGCCTGCACGACGGTTGCTTACGAGCCGTTGTGTTCCGCGAAACGTTGCACGGTTCCTGAAACAGAAACTCGAAACGTCGCTTACACATACACACCGTTCCGTGAATGCATTAATACGTTCGATCTCGCAATCCTTTCTAGCGAGTACAATAATTTTCGTAACTAATGAGCATGCGATACGTGTACGTTCCGAATAGTTTGCATAATGCGCCAGCATTTCAACGCGTTACACCGGACGAATAATATTCCGTAATGTTAAATACAGTGCCGCGGTACGAATAAATCGTCCGTGTATAAATTTATGCGCTCGGGGAGATCGTTGCTGACGTTTCGAGCGAAAAGTTTCGTACGGTAACGGTGTAAAGGAAATATCACGGTTTCTAATCAAAACGCTCTGCCGGCCGTAAGAATAATACACCGCGTGGTAATTAACCTTTCGCGGTACTGTAACTTTCTTAGCTTCGGGTTTTCGCGGTCATATATATTTAACGTGTGCTATCGTGTTTCCCATCCATTGTGCACTTCCTGCCACGCCCACGAAACCTTTCACTTAGGCATATTCGCAACAACTCTAATTAGATGGTTTTGTCAATATCCATTTATACCGTGAATAGCCCACGCGGGTCGAACGATTATGTAGTTCTTCGTCGAAGTTCGAACAGTACGCGCGGTTTGTTATTTCGTTCTTTACTTAGAACGTAAAAATAGCGCGTAACCAACTTAAAAACGGTGCGACGTAAATTACGGGATCGCGGCGTTGTTTCAATGATTCTTCTTCGGTTTTGATTCCCCGATCGCGGTATACGATTAAGACGGTTCTGTCACAACAGTAATAAATTCGACCGCGTAAGGAACGGTTTACGAGCGTTCCGAGAAGATGGTTTTACGATTCGTACGTAAACGAACCGTGGTATACCGAATTTTTAAAACGTTCCATCGATTTTTCATTTTTTTTTTCTTTTTTTTTTTTTTCGTTGTTTCTTTTTTTCTCCGCTATAACGGTGCTCGTACATTTATGCAACGAGTGTACTCGCGAGAGGATCGCGGCGAATAAATCTACGTAACGAATTCCAGCAACGCGATCGACGAAGGAAACGAACGAACGACCAGGTTGTTGACAAATGTTTGTTCGTCTAACAGTAAGAGGCGCTACGTAGGCCGACGGTACAACGGAATCGAATTCGAGCTCGAACTAATCGGATTGGAATCGATGTACGACCGGCCGACCGAGACCGAGTTCGAATCGAGACCGAATTTGAATTTGAAACTGGAATTCTTAACGACGCGACGATCGAACGACGACTCGGAAACGTACGAAGATCGAACCTCGTCTATGTAGGTGTTTGAATTTTTAAGCATTTCGGTGTACGACCGAATGTAGGAGGGAACAAAGTTTCCGGCGGAGTGTTTATAGGAGCATGAATCAGGATTCGGTAACGCAGGAGCTAGCGTGACGCAAGGAAAGGTCCACTCGAAATGAAAATATTTAAACGGACAGGTCGGTACACTGCAACAGCAACCGGCATTGTTACGTTGTCATTGGTTCGTGTTATCGAGGCATTTTGTGAATCGTCGTATTTTTACGAGTAAATAAACACTTTTTCGAGAGAAACGTGTACATATACACGAGCATCTATCGAGTACAAAGTGGTCGTCTTCTTACATTATTTTTCTAGTTCTGGATTAATTTTTCTACACCCTTTTCGTAGAAAATCACTTGTTTTATTTTCAAACACTCGAAACGACAATTTCAATGCGTCCAATTAGTCGAGCGAGAAGTTATCTCGATTATAGTAAAGTCTCTGGTAACTTTTTCGAGTTCAAAATGTAGATTGCAATATAATGTTTCCTCGTATTTATTATCGACCGAAAAATATCGATCGTCTTGCACGAATTTGCTTCGATGGCTGGTCAAAGATCGAGTACAAAAGAATCGACGAACGTTTTATAGTTTAAACCGAACTGAATTCACGTATGCTTATATCGTTCGAAAAAAAAAAAAAAAACGCGTAAAGGCTTATGAAATGATCCTATAGAGTACGACTTCTTTCCTTTGGAAAAGTAAATTGAGACGTCGTAATTACAGCACGAAGGGATGAAGTAGAAATTCTCGTTTAAGAATCTTCGCACAGTAGATCCTCGGATTTAAAACCGAAGTGTCGAGCTAAAAGGAAACCCTTAGCCTTCAAGGATACCTTACTAATGTTCCTCGGGATTCGCACATCCTGTACACGTGACGAAGTACCTACGGTCGCTGATGTTATACCAAGAAACAACTCTGCTGCTCCCGAGTCATTAGCAGCATGATTGTGCTGTCCTCTGTTTAACGAGGATCTTTGTCCGCTTACTTAGACATTATTTGCAACTATCTATTGTATTCCGATTCTCGTTAAATTCTACCTTTTTAATTCTCCATAAAATTCGCAACAGGTATTCCAAGATCGATAAATTTCATTTTACTTATTCATCAATTTCTCAGCAAATTTTTGCTCGTTGATATCGCTGCTGAAAAATTTCTTTATCGCGATTTTCACTTTTACAACCGTGTTGATAATACACAGAGTAAAATGTATAGTCATTTTTATCGGAATTTTCTTTTCAATTTCCATTCTCGATGACGTCGATTTTCGACTTCTTTAAGATTCTTCCGAATTTCTAGTTTCTTCTCTAGAAATGTATTCAACGTACATTTTAGACCGAGACTTGGAAATTGAAACCGAATTTAGTTGGTTTCCCTCGTTCGATGTAACATTTTAAAAACAACGTCTCTTTCGGCGAGGAGTCCACGGTGAATCGAAAGTACACGTTGAATTTTTGACAAAACAACGTAGAAAGTATATTTTCGTAAACAAAGGTCCCGAAATAAACGAAATCGAGACGTTGACGAGCGGACGAGAAATCACAGCCGGGCGTACACGGATACTCGTTATTCCCGAATTATATTCCGTAGAAATCGTCGAAAGAAATATTCGCACTCGAAGATTCTTCGCGAGGATTTTCGTTTTCGTTTTCGGCTGGCTGGGTCGCGAAACGGTCCGATTTCTGGCGCATCCGCGTAAATCACGATTGTCAACCGTTCGTTTAACTGTCGGTTATTCGAGGCCTGTTGACTCGTAGCATATGCACCATACACGTTATAATGATTGGCTAAACTGGCAATTACCCAGCGCTTCGGATCTGCTGAATTGTCATTCAGCTCGCGAATGCCGATGCCCGTTGTACAGCCGCAAGTCTGACTAGAATATTATACGATCCTCATAACAAAACTGTGCTCGCCGTGGTCTCCTCCGTTGATCCCTGTCCGCTGGTCGTCTACCGAGTCATCGCCGTACGTGGATATACTTATACTCGTATGCGATGACAGACACGAACCGCACTAGGATGCACCTCGAAAACTTGGCTTATGGACTCTCGACGACGGGGACGGTATCCGTTCCGTCGAAGTGGTGCCGGGACACCGGGAATAGAGCCAATAGGATTGTGCTTTGCCTACTAGTGGCCGACGTTATGGATTTTTCCGACAACCGAACCCATGGTATCCATGGGAATACCGCGTCGGTTCTCACCGGCGGTACGCGACCGTTCCGAAAGCGAGGGTTTCGCGCGGAATGCATCCGCCGCGTTTTCGATCGTTGTTCGATCACGGTACGATATCTGGAAAAGGCCGGCGTGAGATTTCTCCTCACGGCCCGTTTGGACGAAATCGTTCAGGAAGCAATTCCTTCGGCTGGGAGTTCCCCCGTCCGGTCGCACCGCCGCGCGGCGTTCCTTCCTCGTACGGGGCACCTGGACGGGTGTAAAATTCGCTTCCTCGTTCGACTATCTTTCGCGGAAGTTGAACCTCGGTGTACGACCAACGTTGCGTTCGTTTATCCGGCTCGGTTCGTATCGCCGAATCCCTAGGAACAGTTTCGTCCGCGCTCGGTTCGCGCGATCAACTTTTACGAGCGGAGTCGGTTGTTTCTCGTCCTCGTGTTTAAGCTCGAGAATCCACGACGAAAGAATTTCCATCGAACGGGTGGAGAGCACCGCTCGTACGCGTACCCTGAGACGTTCACCGTGGACGATCCACGGTTGAAAATTGCGCGCGTTAATCCTTCCGCGAGCGACACGTGCTCGCACCTTTCGCACCGAGTTCACCGACGCGCTATCATTGGCTCGCGATAGTACAACCGATCGAGAATTAACGGCCGACACGTTTATGATCGTAAGAACCACCTTGCGACCCGGCAGTCGTAAAAGTCATTGTAATCGACCGGTGAAAAGTTTGCTCGATGGACGATCCGCGCCGCCTCGAGTATTTAGCTGTTGCGGGAAAGACCATCAAAGAACCGAGCCTCGAGAGCGGGTACGGTGGAATCGTTTCGACGGCGGCCTATAAAATTCAGAGAGGGTAAATGTAGATTTCAGGGCGGTGTATCGTTCGACTCGACGTTCTTTGCCTTTGAGACCCGTAGCCGTACGAAACGTTACGTTAGGCGTGGATTTAACGACGAACTGTATTACGACGTTTCTCCGCTCGTTTAACCGTAAGGGTACCGTCGACAATTTGCACGTACTCCGATACTTGCTTCGAAATACAACAATTATCGTGACCTCGAGCCCGACCGTTTTCTACCATTTTTACGGCGGACAGTTTCGATTTCAGACGGCCGCGAATGAAATTCGAACTGTTCCGGATACTCCCCGCGAAAATTAAACGCTAATCTCGCACGCGTCGAGACCGTCTCGCGTTCAACGCCGGACACGGTCTCGATATTTCGACTCGTTTCGCGTACCATCGACACGTTTGGTTTGCAAAGTACAATTCGAACGGTAAATTTTCACGTACTTCGATACTCGCTGTGGAGAACTGATAAGTTGGCGAGTTGGTGGGTTGGATGTTAGAGGGATAAGGATTTTAGTGCTTCAATACCCAATAAAAACATACGCGTAGTGTAACAAAGATAGAATTTGTAAAATTGTAATTGTATCTAACATTTCTTGGACTTCCTAATTTACCAGCTCCCTATAGTACTCTGAATCGAAGAACCGGTATTTCGAAGCTTAATTTAACGTTCGAATTACCATGCGTAAAAATTACGCATTCTTTCGTGCACAGAGACGCGCAACAGGACATTCCATCGAGCGTTTAACTGGTTTCGAGGATCGTACGAGAATCGATCGGGAAAATCAGTGTTACGAAACGCGCGCGGTACCTAACGAAATATTGAACCGTCGTAGGGTTCTCGAACGCGTGGACTCGGGTTCACGCATCCTGTTCCACGAGAACGACGCCAATTACCTTTTGTATATTTATCCGGGTTCAGGCCGCGCCTACAACAAAGTACGCGGTACGGACGAAAATCTTGAGGGAAGAGCAACAATCCGAAATAGCGGGGAGTAATAATAACGCTCTACGGTATTCTCTGTATTAGGGATAATTGGAGGATGAACCGCAAACGGCAGCGAGGGTATCTCGCGCGATAAAAGTTCGGAACGGGGCAAGGAGGCAGAAAGAGACGAAGAAGGAAAAACGCGAATTCCACGGTGGTGGCGCGGCCGGGTGCAACGAGTGGAACTTTGAAAGCGAGTTGTACAATAAGATCCTCCAGAAGGAGGGAGATAGCGCCGCGCGGATAGAAACGATAGAAAGAGCGACGGATACTCGGGGTCGAAACTACAAAGCCTTCAACCACCAGCCACAAAACTACCATGCGAAACGACGGTAGAAAAGGAGGATCGAGAAATAGGAGGATGGAGGAGATGGAGTACGATCTCCGGTGCGTAGGCAAGGAGCAACGTCGAGGCATTATCCACTTACAGGGAATTATCCTCTTTCTAGCGGGCCTGCTGAAGGTGCGCGCTGCCGCTCCTTCTTCTCTCGGCCGGACCCACCGCGTCTTTCTCTCTCTCTCTCTTCCTTCTCTTTATTCGGCAGTCGGTGGAATCGTGGCGGGGAATAGCCGGTACCATTGTCTAGCGAGAGATTCAGAAACGTTTCCACAAAGGACCTGCGAAAGTAGCAGCGTCTCGTGTAGAGACTCGACACTCCACGGTGTTCCGGACGGTGGTTCTCTCCGCGAGCCTCGATCGGCCATTGCGCGTACCATCTAATCGACTATACGCGAGGATTCTCTAGGTACGTTCGTCGGTTGCTTTCGATCCTTCGGAGCTCCAATTTCTTCTCGTTGCGCTACCATCCTCACCGTTCTCCAGCTACCTTTTTTTTCCCCGTGGTGCAACGCGAAGCTGTCGGTACATTGGTCACCTTTCGTCGAAGCTCGGTTGCAGTTTGCCATTTCGCAGACCTCGAGACCGGACGGAACGCGAGCCTACGGCTCCGTAACTCAAACAAACGGAAAATTCGAACCACCGCGCCGTGTGACGGTAATCGCTCGCAATTCGACGAAATTGCCGCCTCTACTCCGAACGAGCATCCCCCGTCGTTCGTTTCGTTTTCGTCGTTTCGACTACGGCCGTGTTCCTCGTTTTCGCGTTATTCCCGATCGCGCGAGGTGCACCACGCGAGCGAGCGAGCGAGCGAGCGAGTCGGCGCGGGTTTCAACGAGAAAAGGACCGGTGGCCAGATACAATGATCCGAGACTGCTACCTAGACGACTGACAGTCATTATACGGTAGTTAAGTCTAAGAGGATGCATTTTATTTCTCTCTCGACACCGAGTAAAAGGTAGCGACGCCGCTTCGCTCGGCGCGGGCTCCGTACGGGACGAAAGAAGTGCTTGAAAAGACAACGGATGCTGACATAAAATTACGACTAATTTACATACAAATAGATGTATACATATATTATTTATGACCGCCGTTAATTTAACGCCAGCTCGACGTACGTTTACGGGTGCGAGGCGCTATCAGAAATAGATACGAGTCGAGAGAACGCGTCTCGAGCGTTCGGAGAATAAATTCGGGGAACTGGTAATTTCGAGAACGTGGAACGACAGCGAGGAGAAATTTCGAGGAATGTTCGCGTTCGAATAGGTGTCTCTTTCGTAACGTTCCGTATCGTGGAAAATTTCTTCTTAACCGTTCGAGCGGTTTATCATCGGCGAGGAGGTTGAGCGAAAATGTCCAAGTACGACCGTTTCCAATTGTTTCCCGTTGATCGGGGGACGACGCTTGTCGTCTAATTCCTCGGGGAATAGGGCGCGACGCGACGCGACGCGACGCGACGCACGAAACGCGTATCCAAATTTTCAACGCTCTATCCCCGATAGATAACGGGTTCCATTGAATCGAATTCGGGCCGGCCGTATCGGGAGCTGGTCGCAAATGGACACGGATAATTCTTACGGGTCGGACAGGTATATGCGCAATCGTGGGCACGAACAATCTTGTGGTATATACCTTCGCGGCGTGGGAGTTAAAATCCACGCACGCATAAATTACTCTCGTACGTACGGTCGGCGATCGGTGTGGTGGTGCACGCACACGTGCACCGTGGGTCGTACGCCGGTGCACAGAGGGCCGAGACACGCTCGAAACGCGCGATAGGTTAAGCAGTTCACGTAGCCGCTGGTAATTATGGATGCGTTTAAGCCGTGGCAGTTTGGGAAACTGAATAAAATAATATACGTGAGTCGGGGTTTTTATTGCCGGATTAAGGGCGCCCGTCGCGTCGCTGCGCGTCACGGCCTTATCCGTCCGCTCGATCTCGTTTTCGAGACCAAACAAAAGAGGAGAGGGTATATCGTTCTGTCGGAAGTGGTCGTCGCCTCTCGGGCCACGGGATGCACCGGGGAATATTTAATAAAAGAGCGCGAGATAAACAGGTTCGAGCGCAATGACGACGGCTTCGATTTAAACGCTTCCGGACGCGGCCCGATGTTTCGGGCATTACGATGCTCGCCCCGTTACGAACTTTAAGGTATTACGATGCGCGGAGCATTGCGACGATGTTTCGGGCATCACGAGGAAACTTTCAGCACCGACGAGTTTCAACAATCACCGACCGAAGCGTTACAAAGTTTACGGAATTTCGATGTTTCGAATATTACAAAGTTCACGGCGTTACGAAATTTCGAGAATTTTTATGCCTGGAGCGTTACAAAGTTTGGAGAACGTTCGGAGTATTCGAAGGTTAGGGTATTGCAAACTTTTGGGCATCGTGAAGTTCGAAGCGTTACAAAGTTTCGGAAACTGTTACGTTCGAGGCATTGCGATGTTCGGGACGTTACGATCTTTCGAGCATCGCGAAGTTCGAAGCGTTACGAATTTTGAGAAACTTCAACGTTCGGGGCATCACGGAATTTTTGAAAATTCCGATGCTTGGAGCGTCTCGAACTTTGGGCAATTTCGGTGTTTTTGGGGCATCGACGATGTTCAAGGCGTTGCAAAGCAATGCGCAACAATGTTCGACGAATTTCTGCGTTCGGAGTGTTGCAAACTTTCGTTCGAGACGTTTGGGAAATTTTCTCTCCTCGTATCTCCGAAAATCGATCGTTGGTCCCGTTTCCGTAAAAATATCGAGCAATTCTCGCGTCTCCGGTTCGGGGAAAGCGTAAGGTCCCCGGGGCCTCCGCGGTGGCAGGCACGCACGCACGATCCCGAAACATTCTCCTCTCGGTATCCAAACGGGATACGAATTCGCGTTGCGGTTAATCGCGGGTGTCGTTCCGCGACAAGTATACGGGGATTTCAGCGACAATAGTCGAATGTGCGTGTTCGAGACCGCACGAAGTCGGAGTTACGAAGCATTGGCAATTTATCGCGATATATCCCCCTCTTCGGGCGTTCGTCCTCCCCTCCGTTCCTCCAGCCCTCCTCTTCTTTTCTTCGCTCCACCTCTTCTCTTTGCAGTAGTTGGAGAGTGCTGCTCCTCCGGCATTGCAAAAGGAGCTACGAGAGCGGCGCGACCGCAGCCACGGCGGTTATTATAAAACAAAAGACGATGCTTGATGCCGATAATAAAGAAGAGGTACGCGCGTCGAGCAACACCGGGAAGGTGGGACAAAGAGGGCGGCGGTCGAACAGAGGCCAAGAGGGAAAGGACGAAAGAAAAGCGATATTCTCGAAGGTAGCGGGCGCGAAGGATGTGGTTCCACGCACTGCGATCGACTTAATTCGCGCGCTCCCGACTCTTTTTCCTTCCAGTGGTCTCTCTCTCCTCTTCCCCTCCAGTTAGGTTGGATGTCCTCCTCCGGCTTCCATCTCCCCCTCGTGGCTTTCTTATTTAGTACTCCTCGCCTCTCTTTCTCTCTCCGACCTCCTCCTCTCCTGCTCCTCCATCACTGCTGGCAGTCCGCTTACCGCCAATCATCATTTTCAATTCTCCGTGGTGGAGCGCCTTCACCGTCTCCTATCCTCCTTCTCCTCGTTCTGCTCGTGCCCGGCTCTTTCTTCTTCTTGTCTTGAATACATGGTCTGTAAAAAACTTGGGAATATTATTCCGGAGATCGAGGAATGGACGGCCCGGGGGAGGCACGGCCTTTGCCGTGTCCTGCACTCCGCGTGCTACGATTTGATGCCGAGACAACGCGCTTCTCCATTTTGCTAGGTTTGGGAAGAACCGAGTACCGGACAACCGTTGCCCCGAACCGTGGGCGTGATGCCAGGACCCCGAGTACCTTACGATTTCGGCTGGAACGGGTCCCCGTTCAGATATCATTGATTTAGCTCTTTTTTCGACCACGAGTGCTTTCCGCGTGATTGTACCTTCTTAATCTGTTCAACGGGCAACTAACTCAACGAGGGCTCACCGATAACGCTGTCCTCTTCCTTTTATATCGGGACCACTGTTTCGCGCGTTCGAGATCGAACACGGTGGACAGAGAAAGAGAACTAGAGAGAGAGAGAGAGAGATTTCGGTGGTGACTTTGTCGCGTAAACTATTTTCTTTTCTTTTTCCTCGTATCGTGAAACACAAAATACTGCACACGAGCGTTCAAAGTGTTCGTCAATGGCGCGCGACAGTTAAATTCTCGCGTAGGTATCCACGGTGTAACAACTTACCGTGAAAAGAAACGGGCCGATAGAGAGATACCGGCGGATAAATGGAAACGAACGACACGGAAGTTGCACAGAGATATTCGTAGAACCTTTACGAACGTCTATCGAGCTGTCCAGCTTCTGTTCGGGTCGTTGTCTCCACCGAAAAAGAGATACGTTCGCCCGTTGGCGTTTCTTCGATCGGGCGACGCGATAAAAAATGTTCGCGTCGTAAAATTTTGTTTACGCCGAGCCCTCGTTACAAAGTGAAACTTTGCGCGATAAATTGCACCAATTTTATAATACTTGGCGTAGAATTTACTCGTCGAGTTCGTGGCTACCGGGCACCTGCCGACTCGACGCCGAGTCAACTCGAGTAATTCTCCTCGCTACGGTACCCACCGAGTATCGCTTCGAATTGCAATTACCGATCGTTTCGATCGATCGTCGAAAAGCGGTACGGACAGTGAGAAAGAGAGAGAGAGAAAAGAAAATGATCAAGAACCAAGAACGCAAACTCCGAAACGAAAAGTTTCGCGATGGACTACACCCTGAACTCGCGAACACCTCGAACGTATCGTTGCTCGACCGTACACCGTCGCACATGCCGATTTCTCTGTAATATTGGGCCTCTCCTTATGCCCGATTCACACTTGCACCGAGGACACAAAGTCACCCACCATTGGCGGGTCCTGACGAGAACGACGACGACGACGACGACGTTCGTTAATATCATCTTTCTCTTTCCTCTTTCCGCTCTTCTCGGTCCCTTTCTTCGTCCATGATGCGTCTGGGTCCCCACTTTCTATCCTTGGTACGGACTGTTAAGAGTAAGGTGCTCCGACCGTTGCGGACTGGTCGCTCGGATGGTTCGATGGTTCACCGGTTGGTTGAACGACCTAGCCCGGATCCGCCGGCGCGTCCATACCGATCGCCTCCTTCTGTCTCCTTCTCCTTTCTGACTGGGCTCATGCCCATAAATACGTCCCGCGTACATATATATATCTGTCTCTTTTCGATACATTTTAACGCCCAGGGTCGTACTTCCAGCCGGGTACACGCGGGGCGCCCACCTTTCGAACCGCGGACGCGTCTCGTTGATGACTGGATAACCGTTGGACGCGACTCGTCGAGTCCACCATGGTTCCTTTCCTCGCCGGTCCCTTTCCGAATACGGAACTTGGATCGCGATGTCCGATCGATTGGCCAGCTTCCCTCGATGAGTCGCCAATCCACGAATAACGACCGTTCCTTACAGCGTACGGAAATAAAGGGCGAAACGTTCGCGAAGGGCTGTCGTTGCCGGTTGAAAATGTCCAGGGAATGTTTATTCGTTCGCTGTTAATTTACGTTGGTCCAACACGCGTTAGATATTTTTCAAAGATTTGTATCAAGATCTCGGAGCGTCCGTTGAAATTGATTTTGGAAAATTGTGGGATAGTTTGTCACGTGGTGTCGTAGCTTGTAAATATTGAGAGAATATTTATTTAATCGCAATGTAGAATCGATTACTTCTTTTTAGAGATTCGTATCGGAGGATCGTTGAGTGTCCATGGAACTTGGTTTTTCGGAGATTGTAAAATTATTTTATCATCGTGTCCTATCGTCGAACGATTCTTGTAAATCTGTGTAAAATGTTTAACCTTGTAATGGAAGTTTAAAATTTTTAAAAATACCGGCAGAGGTTATTTTTGTTTTCAAAGTAATTCTTCTGGACGAATAAAAATGTAGCTCCGCCGGAGTACCTGGTTTATTTGTTGCCGAAATTTCGAGCGTACCAACGACGGGCTTAGTTTTAATATCGTGATCGAAATTTATACGAGTTTATTTTGACAGAATATATGCATGGTTATTCATGGCTGTTCGAGTAATCACAGTTCTGCAAAGTCGTAAACACGGGTCTAAAAACAGGAGTGGCATACGCGGTACGTGTATGCAATGCAAATTTCGCACACGTATTACGAATAAACGAGCGAGGGAATTATTTTCTCGGTCTGCAGAAATTTTCCCTAACTGTACAACTTCCGAACGCGAGTCGAAGGATGAGAGAGTCTCGATCGATTTATTTTTCGGCTTTCGTTTCGATTCCGAATCGAATTTTTCAAATTCGTGCACGCGCGTGCATTTATTTCGCGAATTTCTTTCGACGATTTACCATCGGAGCGTTACGGGAGTATTTGTTTCTCGAAAAGAAGATCGCGACGGGTACGTTCTCGCGGTTGAGGTCAGATTTTTATGGACAATTATCGCGCGAGATTTCTTTCACGATGATAGCGACTTTGTTAATTGTGCCGGTGCCACGAAGAGACTATTTATCGCGATGAAAGTCTTCGAGTGCGTCGTTGAAAAGGCTTTACAGTTGGGTCGAACAGTAAAATAACGGAATGAACGATCGGACGAAAGAAGGGGAGAGGACATTAATGACCATAGCTTCGAAGAAAAGACTTCATAGAAACTATTGTACGATCGTCGTACCGAGTCACCCTTGCCAACTCGTGCAGCCCTTTGTCTCCTGACTGGCACGTACTTCGTAGCGCGAAATACTCAAGCACCGAGTACTTAGAACGAAGGACACACGCGACGATGTATGGAACAATACCGCTAACAAAATCAAAACATTATCGTTCTCCCTTTATATTTCGGCATCGTGTGCTCGCTAAGTACTCGACGCGATTGAATACAGGTGCGATGTTGTCGAGTTTCCTTCCATTGTGTTACTCGCGCGCAAATAATTCCTCGCGAATCTCGATCCACGAATACCTTTCGTCAACGATTATCGAATTCAACAGGATTTACTTTTAACGTTTCGCAATATCGATCGTGGAATATTCTTTTACTTTTCGCATTCAAAGTGCAAAGAGTGCTCTTATCGAACCTGAAGAGATTGGATGCACAAAAATGCATAGAGATTTCAAGAAGTGGATTAAAATGGATTAAAGGTAGTAACAAATTGGCATTTGACAAGTGTCGATACACGAGATGTATTGTGTCGTTTCAATGTTCATATTCAGAGTGAAAAAAGTGCTCTTATCGCGATGCGTTCAACGCAAGTTTTGTTTCTTCGGCGTGAAAAGATCGGAGCACAAAAATTCAAAGAGACGTCAAGAAGTGGATTGATATTTTCAATTTTCGTATTAAAAATCGTTACGTGCTCTTGCAACGGTGCAGTTAACGCAGAAGGTTTATTCTTTCGTTGCGAGAAAATTACGGTCTAAGAGTACGTGGAAATTTTGAAAAATGATGCACTCGTACGTGGGAGGACAAAAGCAGATGGATCGAATATAGTAGGAAATTGACAGACTCGTGTATAAAAAATAAAAAAATCGTACTTATCGCGATGCGTTTAACGCAAGAATTCGATACTTTCGACGCGAAGAGATTCGACCTTAAAATCGCGTCAAGATTTTGAAAAACTATACTCGCGGGAGGGAGGTGAAAAACAGATGGATTAAGGATAGTAGCAAATTGACACACTCTTGTATAAAAAATGAAAAAAATGACTCTCGACGCAAGAATTCGATACTTTCAACGCGAAGAGATCCGAGCCCGGTATCGAGATTTCGGTTCGAGTACACGTACTCGGACCAGGGCGGATAAATACGGACGGTTTAGAAACGGTAGCGCGTCGACGCTTCGTAGGTGTTCTCGGCGCGAGATATATTATGCGATTTTTTTTCGTGCAGGGATCAGAGTTATCGTCGCAGTACGACAGGAACCATCTCGAAATCGAGTACTCCGTCTTGCCAGCTCGGTAGTTCGATTCTTCGTGCCTATTTGGCCCTCCTCCCGTCCTTAACGGAACGATTGTCCTCCACAATGGCTCATTTGTTTCTAGATCACGACTTATAAACCACCGTCGTCATCGCCGCGCCATACGAAACGGCAGCTGCATCGGGCCAACTTACTCGGCTTTGTAATAGACAATAATGATCGCGATCGGTCCATCTTGCTTCATCGGTGTCACCTCTTTTTCCCCCGTTGTTCAGCCGGTCTGCCCCGTGCCCCACCAGAAACGGATTCCAACACCTTCCGTAAAATTTGTGACGCGAGCTACGAGTCGGTGTCGAGTCGAGTCGAGTCGAGTCGAGTCGCGCCGGCCTCGCGCGAACAATCGCCAGGACTTGATCTTCAAATGTCTCGATCCATCCCCATTACTCGTGGTTACGACTCGCAATTATTATCGCGATGGCACCGATCTTCATCAACCTCAACGACTGCCCACTACGTTCCTGACGTAATTCCGCCACCGTCTCTTCTCGTCTTTCGTCCGTCACGAGATATAAGATCCAACCATTCTTTCCTTCTTTCTTCTTCCCCGGCGCTGTCTTTCTCTTTCTGTCCCTCTTTCTGTTTTCTCTCTTCCTTCCCCTCTCCTTGGTCTCGCTGATTGTATAATTGGGAGGCAACAACGAGCTACGTGCGTCACTCCGATGATTTAGCCTCCCTCTCCGCGTCGCCTCACCCTCGGCCAGCGGGCCCTCGGTCAATCACGTCGTAATTACTTTTAATGCTGGACGACTCGGCTGACACAATATCTAACCCGACGACGAATCGTTTCTCTCTTTCTTCCCCCTTCCTTGTTCCTCTTTCCCTGCCGCGAGACCGTTCTCTCACTCCCACTGGAACCTCTCTCGTCGTCTCGCTCCGTCTCTTGTTCCGTTATTTTTATTTGTCCCCGCGTCCGTCTTTCTCTCCCTCTTTCGTACGTTATGGCCTATCTGCTTGTTCGCAGCATACTTCGCACGACCGGATTAATTGGTAATAGAGAGTGCGACGAAGACCATGCCGGGCAAATATTGCGATTAATATTGATAGGACCACTTTGCTGGTGCCATGACTGCGCGCAAACATTGTGCGAACGAGAGGTAAATGGGGATAGAGCGATTCCAGGGTAGTGGCCGAGTCGTTGCAAGGTGAAGGTAACGACGGAATTGCCGGGGAGAATCGACGGATGGATAGGTAACCGTGTACGTTCCCTCGACCTTTTAAATACGCTGCGATTCGCGACCTATCGTTCCCGTACAATTCGCGACCCACTTATTCGTTGAATTTTTTTTTTTTTTTTTCATTTCTTCGTACCGCGACGTTCGATCGACGTTCCGTCGAACCGAATCCGGCGTTTCTTCGCGAACGAGCGGACAACGATACGGCTTCGATGTTTCCGATCGATCGACGAATTGTAAATTAGTTACGCGTATCCACGTGTAGGTCGCAAACTCGTTACGAGATTACGGCATTCCAAAACGTCCGGTTACCACCGGGAAGCCCTGTTTTCCCTACTTTATCGGATCGATGCGCGATTATTTTTCAGAACAATGCGTCCGACCGATGGCGGTACCATTCGCGCGGTTTTTACGATACGCGAACCGGCCGCAAGTATATCGCGCGCACCACCATCGTACAATCGGAAAGCTGTTACGGTACGAGGTATCGCTTTACGAGCGATCGTACGCGTGTCGTTCGTCGTCATTACAGAATTTCCAATCGAGCTTGTAATTTTTCCTTCGACGCCTTCGTTGCGCAACGGAGAAGCCGAGAACGAGAACGAAGAAGAACGAATCCAACGGGGAGGAGAAAAAGTGCCATCGGCCCTCCCTCCCTCCAGCTTCGTTCGTGCCCCCGTTGGAGGCGGTACGCGGTCGAAACGTTTTCATCGGGACGCAACATCGATAACCTAATTACCCGGTATCTCGGTAAGAACGGTATAATTGCACGGGGAATAATTTTCCACGAGTTTGTCGCGAACGAATTGGAATAACAGTCGCGGGGCGATTATCGTAAAAATAACGACGATTCCTCGTTAGCTGGCCGAGGAAAATTGAGGAACAAGGTAAACGCAGAAAGGAGTCGTCGTAAGTACTGAAAAAGCGAATCACCGTCGATGTCTCATCGCGTTTATTGGGATTATAAAGCGTGCAGAGGAAGGAGGACAGGAAGGAGAGATTTGTTTGAATTATTCAAATTAGATACGAAATTGAATGCGTGCTCTGCTCGTGTGCAGGTAATGACGGCACTTGCATATAAATGGTAATTATTGTCATTATTCTGCCCCGGTCGTTGTGTCCTCTCTCCTCTCCTCTCCGCCTCTCCTTGCCTCTCTTTCACCGTTGTTCCTCTCTCTTTCCGTTTCTATAACCGCGCTCGCCATAATGTCGTGTGTTCCCATACACTAGTTGAGATAATTATCAAAATTGTTTTATTGTTGCTATAATTACGGGGGACATGCCATGTTTTCCCTGCCTGGAGACTCCTCCTGCGTTCCCCCCCACCCCGTCCCCAAACTACCGAATACGCTCGTCCTTCTCGAACCGCACCTCCGATACGACCAACTTCTAGTCCTTCTATCCTGTTCAACCCTTTACCCTCCTTTCGCGTGAACCGATCCGCCGGACGTTTTGCCTTTTCGAATCGCTTCGGAGAAAATCGGTCGTACCTAACACCGGCACCGTAATTACATCGATGTTGCGATCGTGCGAGTAGGGCTTCGGTAGGTATGCCACTTCCACGCGAATTTATTTCTTTCGATGAATATCTCGCCGATTCTATCAACCCCTTTACGGATCGGTACACGTGATCGAACGCAGGAATCGAGCGCGAGTAATTTTTGCAACGGTGGACAATTTTCGATGCCCTTCGTCCTGGGAATTAAAATTGGTCGTTACTCTCTGTGTTGTTTGTTTCGTGTTTCTCGCGAGAGGTACTCGTCCGATTTTTCGTCGCGTCAAATATGGCGGGATCGTGGCAATTCGTTAGGACCGTACGGCGAGTACAATGACCAGTTGACCACTGTTCAAGGATCTGGATAAATTTGTACCGACCGGTTACGTATACTTTACGCGCAGCATTTACTTGTCCCTAGCTGGAACACTCCTCAGGAATTTACAAAAAGTTATCGACTGTTTTTCGAGCATTCCGGTCTGTCGTTACACTCGAACCTTGCGAACGTGCCTAATCCGGAACGTAAGAAATAACCTGTTGCGAGCGTGTGTTAAAGGAAAAGATATTCGGGTACATTTGTATACACGGTGTGCCACGGAACCGAGATAAGCGGTATCGTTGAAACGATTCGAGATACGAAACAAAGGTAAAGACAAAATCGAATGCCATTGCTATGCATTTAGATGCATACTCCTGATGAAACATTTCCGGCAACGTTCTAGATATCGTTCTAGATTGGATTCGAGTACACTCGCTCTGGGAATCTCTATGGAAAAATAATCGTTATTGTTAAGTCGAATACGAAGAAGAATTCTAATGGTAGTAGTTAAAGAAATGGAATCGAATAGTGCATTACGAGACGCAAGGCTCTCTTAAAAAAAAAAAATGGTGCAGCGTTTCAATATTCACCTAAATACACAAGAGATCAAGAGATATTGGGTTGTTCGGAAAGTTATTTCCTTTTTTTTTGGTGAAAATGAAACACGATTCTTTTAGAGTGTACAAACATTTTACCAAATTATATATTCTCCAATTTTGGAAAACGAGATGACTTTCCGAACGATCTACTAGAAATGTACAGCGTACATTGAATTTATCCCGATACTCTTTTCGTCAATTGGAAGTCCACTCGACGAAACCCGTCCCGACACCATGGGACACCCTGTACCGTACTTACAAAAGCATCGTCGATATGCACTTTTCTCGCGGGACGCGCGCAGGTACTGGAAGATGATTCGAGTCGACGTTCCCGGCTTAACAAGGTGGACACAATGAAATAATTAACGTCGCCGTTGAATCGGGACCTCGTGCAACGACTTCGGTATCCCTTTCATCCGTTACCCTCCATACGTTTCTAAAGTACAGTCACGAGAGGGTTAATCGCCACGCGTGACCTTGGCGGAGCAAAGCCGGAGTGTCGATGGTCGTTGTCGGACCCCTCGAAATTAATAATGAAGCCGCTTGATCGCTCAAAGTCCTTCTTCATCTCCGTTCTAATAACCGTAAGAGGAAAGGGGTGCGGAAGGAAGGAAGAGAAAACGAAGCGTATTGTCATCGAGACTGCGTCTCTCGATCTCTCCTCCTCCTCCTCCACCTACTCCTCCTACTCTTTCTCCTCCTCCTCTTCTTCCCCCCCTTGCTCTCTGTCTTCGTTTCTTCTCCTTTTCTCGCTTCCTGTCGGAGCAATATGATAACCGCGAGAGCGAGCACACGGGTAAGAAGGACAAAATCATAATAAAGCCAATAATTAAGATACAATATATATATATATATATATATATATATATATGTATGTATGTATGTATGTGTGTGTGTATATATATATATATATATATATATAGCTGGAAAAGGAGCGGAGTGGCTCTTCTTCTCATTGTTCGGCTCGATTGAAAAGAAATGGAAGCAGAATACGAGGAGAGGGTCCTCGGCGCGAGTACGAGGCCCCGCAGGGAAACAATAACGTTGGTAAGGATCGCACAATACCGGAATTATTAACTTTCCACCGAATTAAAAGCGTCTATCCCGTCGCTGGATCTTTTCTCTATAGATCGCGACCGTCTCTTGTTCCGGTCCTCGTTTTTCTTTCATCGAATTCGCTTCCACGGCCACCGCTCTTCCCCGTTTCGTTCGTTTCTCTAATTTTTCATAAGGTCGCTCGGTAATTATTTTCCACGATCCGCGAACACGGTTCACTCGTTTCCGTGAACGAATCTCTCGCGAATAGGAAATATTGTTCGCTTGTTGTATCGTCGCGACTCGTGTTATTCCGTCGAATCGAAAATTGTTGTCACGGACGTTACATTTTTGCGTCAAGTTGGAAATTAGAGGAATTTTATAAAATTGTGCAACATGATCGTTCAAGTGAACGATTGCTAATGTAAACGACTTTCGAGCGTTCTACGATTATCAACATCTCACGGTGACTCTATAGCATTATTCTATACTCCACGCGACTACTATATATTCTCGCATTGGAGGTACCCTAACGAACAAACATTTTCAGCGTAACGGCCTCGACGCGAAAACGTTGCGCGTTAATATTCTCTGTTCGAATTTCCTCCGAATAGAGAAACGGATACAATCATAGTTTCGAATTACCCTCGATGGCACAATTTTCTCGATAACGAGAAAAATTACCGACAAAGTGTCGTTGCGACGAAAGTAACGGAAACCACGTCCAACATGGAAACAGAGGGTTCCGCGAACGTTCGCGACGGGGTACGAATAATTGAAATCGACAGGGGAAAAAATTCGCTCGATTCGTCGAGCCGGACAAATTAATTGTCATTTTTAGCGGTCAGGTGGAATCTTTCGTAACGGTCGGTCGAATTAGTCTTCTCTACGTTTTACGTACCGTCTCATGTTTAAACATTCCACGCCGATTTGGTATTAATTTGCTCGGCGCATCTGCGCGACGAAAGAAAAAGCGAGTTCTTTCGTCGTAGCTGAACGGCCGGCGCGTTGATCGTTTAATCGTCTCACGTTCGATCGTTTCTTCGACGCGAGCTCCGCGACCGGACGCCGCGAGATCGATCGTGCCGCCTTATCGCAGCGCGATCCATCGATCCCCGCTCCGCGATAAATTCATTTCGGTTACGCAATAGGGCTCCGTTTTCGTGTTCGGTGTCGGGCGATCTCACCGTACACGCGTCGAGAACACGGTGGATGTTCGCCAAGAGGAAGAAGAAACCGAAGGTCATCGAGGCGTTGACGCGTTAAAACGGGCTCTCCCCGGCGCGGTAAAACGCGTCTCGCTTTCACCCGGCCGGGGAAAACGCGACGAGGAAACGGAAGAGAGGACCGTGTGCCGGAGGGACGGAAACTCGGCTAGGAATGCGAACTGGGAGGGTAAGATAGCGTGAAAGATAGCCGGGGTGGAGGGAGGGTGATAAAAACCGATCGTTTCCCAGCGAAAAGAAGACGGAATGACAAGTTGAGCGCGATGTTCGGGACGGAGACTCGAAGGGAAGACAAGGGTGGCGTAAAAAGGAGGTATGACTCAGCCCTCTCGTTCCTGGCCGACGAGGACACAAAGTGGACACACCGTCGAGCGGGACGAGGGTGCGAGAGAGGTGAAGGGATCGCGAAGAAAAGGTGGCAAAAGGAGGAAACAAAAGGCGATCGCGTATGAGCGGCAATTAGCCCCTCTAATGGCGCGCGAAACAAAACAAAAGAGTCGAGCGTCGAGCTCAAACACAATAAAGCCACGGTACGCGAGGACAGAAGAAAAAGAAGAGAGAGGAGGGAGGAGGTGGAGGAGAAATAAAGAACCGAGGGAACAATGGCGCGCGGGCTACCGCACCGTGCTGTTGCTGTTGCTGTTCCCGTCTCTTTTCATCTCTCTCTCTCTCTCTCTCTCTCTCTCTCTCTCTTTATTTCCCTCGCCTTTCCGTCTTTTTCCCCCCTCCGTTTCTTTTTCTTTCCTTTTTTCTTTTTTTAAAGTTCTTCTCATTTTTTTTTTGTATTTTTTCCTTTTCTCTCTCCCTCTCTTTCTCTTCTCTTTCCCCTCCCCGGTTCCTCGGCGACAACGCCTAGTGGCCGTTTCCGAGTACCCGGAGAGGAGAGAAGGGAGCCGAGACTCTCGCTTTGGAAAATTAAAAGTCGCTAATGAGGCACGGGGATGTTCGTTCCGGCGGTTCGTCGGTCGCTCGTTAGGTTCTTTCGACGGTTCGGCGCAACTCTTCGAGCAAGTTTGTTTCGCCCTCGTGGATGACACGTTTTCGTCTCGTTTCGTCCGTTGTTGTCGGTTGTTTGTCGGTTCGTTCATCGAAAGGATAGGCGTTCGTCTTCGTTAAGTATGCAGCGAAAATGAGATTCTAATTGCGACGCGTGGCTAATTGAGATATACGGCGTGGCGATATTTCATGGAATTGTAGGCCACGATGCCGCCGTGGACTGCAACGGCAGGAACTCGTTTCTGGGACGAGGAACGGTCGCTAACTTCGTTATTAGATTCCGTGTCTAATTGCGCGTTTCGTCTACTTTGGTACTGATTAGACGTTTCCTCCGTTCCAATTCTCGGGAGGCACTTTTTGCTCGCGCGAGCAGCGAAATTCAATGAGTCTCGTCGCGCGAGTATGGATTTTTTTTTTATCGCGCGCCAAGTCACGCCGCGAGCGTAAAACACGAACGAACCAACCAACGAACGACGTTGCTCGCCGGGACTTTGTTCTCGATTTTTCGTTTCCCCGGTTTTTTTTCTTTTCTTTCTGAAATCTCGCGGTCGCTTCGATACGCGAACGAGAGATCGAGCCGATCGTCGCGCGAGAGATCGCGTTCCGTTACAATTTGCGTGGTCGTCGCGCGGAAATTTCGAACGCGATCGTTCTCGCGCGCGAGGGTGCTCAAACACGCTCGTCCGATGGTACGCGACTCGCACGTGGTCGATGCTCGATAGAACCGTTCGTTTACCACGGCATTACCGTGGTCAATTATGTCCACTTTCCATGTCCGTGGTCTGCCATTATTTTCGTCGAGTACGGTTCTTTATCGTGGCCGGTGATGTTCGGTCGCTCGGTTACTTCGCGGCTACGCGTTATAACGGATTATATTATCTCTGCAGGACTCTTAAAGAATTCACCGTGTCTGCCTCGTAAGATCACCGGTACGATCCATAAAATGTTACGTCTATGACGTGGTGCACGCTTTCACGGAACACATTCGGTGGAATAATAAAAACAGCATCTCGGGTCTACTCTCGATCTCGCACATGTGTCTCCTTGTCAATATTCCTCGCGTTAACTAACACGCGTAAAATTGTATTTGCAATTTCTTCGATTGCCCACGCTTTTATGTACACTCTTTCCGAACGTCTCGATGCAACATCGAGTACCGAACTAGCTCGCAATGTACGGTCGGCAATGATACGTATATATCGGGTCGTTCGATGAGACATTTCGTTTCTCTCGGTGAAAATGAAACACGATTTTTTTCGAGCGTGTAAACATTTTATTAAATTATATATTCTCCATTTTGGAAAACGAAACGACTTTACGAACGAGCCGATAGATATATCATTCGAATTGAAAATTCTCGACGTCGCGTCGCGTATTCACGCGCCAGTTAAAACTCTCGGCTCCGGTTGCAACATTGTCCGGAGAAACGATTCGTTCGTTTCCGTATCAAGTGCGCGTATTATGCTCGCCTAATTTATTCCGTGTTCCGGTTGACGTTTACGTAGCATTTACGCGACGTCAATTTACGGCGCGGTGTATAGAACGTTAATCGCGCGCCGGTGTTAATTCGCACGGGGGTCGGGTAAAATTTATTTACATAACCGCTCGGTACGCGCGTAAGAGATCGTTGTTTGATTTACGACGATCGAGATTGTCAATGAACTTGGTTCGCGCATACGTATCGGTTCACAGACGAGAGCCTCCGACGAGCCATTTCCGCTCGGCGACGATTTTTCCTCATCGAAACGGTGAGTTATAGGGCACGTATGTATGTGGGCGATATCGGTCGCAATGCACGAAAGGGGAGGGGTGGGGGGGGGGGGGGGAAAGGAAAAGAAGGGAAACCAGCGAGCCGTTGGCAGGGAGCAGCTGACGCCTCGAGTTCTTTAATTAAAACTGACCGCCCGCTTTTCCTCCTCGACCGAGCAATAACGAGATTTATTTCATAATACCTCTGAACTCGTTCACCACGTGGACGAGCGTTCGCAATTTCTCGGAAGACAGTTTCTCCTCGCCGAAAATTCTGACTAAAATAATATCACCGTGTTCGACGATCGCGAACGCGAACGATCGGTTCGTTGAATTTTTTTCTCGAAATTCTTACCGAATCGGTGGTACCGGAAACAAAATTGTATTCCCCTTTTGAAGAACGAACGGATCGATTCGAACAGATAGGAGCGTTCTTGCGATGGAAGGGATCAACGACGAATCTTTTTTTATTCGAAAAAAGAGAAGAAAAAAAAGAAAAACGAAAAACGGTGCACGTTTTACACGTTTCCAGAGGGTACAACAATCTCGAGGAAGCGGCGCGAGTGTTTCGAGTACTGCGGACCATGCAGACGGTCAATTAGGGAAAACTCGCGAGATATGTAGAAAATATTGATTTGTATAGTCGCGCGTGCCCGTGGCCAACACCGCGTTACAACCTCGAGAGCTCGTCGCGAGCGTCGCGACGCGGAAATCAGCGGCACTATTCCTAGCCGCACGAGAAAGCAGAAGCACGACACTTACGTGCATCTTGCACGGTACGTTTTGTTTTGTTTTGTTTTGTTTTTTTTTGCGCACGACGTTCCGGCAAAGCGCGTTGCAAACTGGTTTCCATAGCGAACCAACTAGTCGCTAAACGTACAATTGCCGGTCTTATTGATCCGAGCACATTGTAGAAGCTTCGCGTTAAGTAAGATTATGGTACACCGAGAAAAAGCAACAACCCATTCCGCGTTACGATGCTTTCTTACGCTTGAATCGCATTTCAAGCAACGCGTATACAGCCGCGGGGCGTAATACGTAAATGGCAGAGATATTAACCGGTAAAAAATATAATAACCGTTAGGACATTTTCCGGGTGAGTCGAGTCGCTGGTTGAATATTTAATAACCGGGAAAAGGGAACGATCGCTTCGTGTCTGCTTTTAGATACGATTTCGAAGCATCGTTGTCGCGCGTATTCGGTTGCGAATACGATTCGAAATTTTCTCCGGGGTGGTGGTGTCTTCTCACTTTCTTCGCGATTAAATTGTATAAAGTACGAAAGGTAATTCGTGGAATAAACGCGACTTTCACCCGATCGCGAACGACGTCAGGATTTTTCTTCGATTCGTTTACCATCCGGAATTGCGCAAAATCTGTTTACCGGTTCGGTTTATTCGCGAGGAAACATCGTCGTCGTCGTAGTCGTCGTCGTCGTGGCGATGGTGGTGGTGGTGGTGGTGCCCGAACCACTTTTTTTCTCTTTCGAGGGCGGCCCGTGGAATCGACGATGGTGGGGAGGAAGTACAATAAAATTTATTACGCTTAAAGCGTATCTCGTAAAATAATGATAGCACGCTACAGAGACTGCGTTCACGTTCACGCGAATGCGCCATTTATCGGCACTTGCGCCAGAGATAATCTCGACTCCGTGGTACACGGGTGATGGCGTTGGTCAATTATCGTCGCCGCGCAGGAAATTTAATTGATCGTGATAAACGATCAAATTGCAGAGGAGGTGGAACTCGCTGCTCGCGGTATACTTTTTTTTCCCTTTTTTCTTTTTTTTTTCGCGTCGCGAGATACGAAAGTAATCCGAACCGCAGCACTTAGTGTATTAACGTCAATAGAATCGCCGTAGTGCAAAGAATCGGTGGACACACCGAACAATTTAATTCTCTACCGCTAAACAGACGAGAAAAGTGCTTTAAACTTTTCACCTTTCCTTCCCGGTTTTTTCCATCGCTTTTTCTTTACGATCTAGTGTACGTTTAACGTTACATCGATCGCTTGTGGACGATTATTAGCGACCACGGTTCGATGGTTTAAACGTAGGGGCGTAATGCGAATCGAATACCATCGAGAGGCACCCTATCTTTCGAAAACAATATTATCCGATGGATTTTCCGATCGTCGTTGAAATTTCCTCCACGAGGGTTGGCTCCGATTGACTCCGATCGGAGTTAAACACCGCCCGGTGGAACTAGACGGATGGAGAAATAAACCACGATCGTTGTTTCTCCGTGTATAACAATCCTTCGATAAAAAACCAGATAAAATAACGATACAGGAGGATCGAACTTGACCGCAGTCCCTCGAAATTTTCCAGACACCTTTCGAAGATCGATCGCTCTTCGACTGTTTCGTTCGCGAATTTTCCCACGGCGGATCGATCGGAAAATTTGAAATTCGTTATTTTTTAATCGCAAAGATCGCCTCGTAGCGTCGTACCTTCCCGGATAAAAGTAAGCGGAGTTCCGTTAGCGTAATCAAGTTTCCTTATCGACGTCGTCTCGGCGCGAAGGTTGATATTTTTTGTTGTTTCTCTCGCGCGGTGGACAGAAAGCTGCGTTGCTCGGCGCGGCGGGGAGACGAGCGAAACGGTCGCGATGGCGATCTGTCGCGGCTAATTAATTCTATAAATCGTACGATTCCGACGTAACGAGCGTGCTTGTACGAGCGATGTAAGCGCGCGGGCCCCGTTCTCCCCTCCCCGTGGCGCGACGGTGACATCCGCCTCGTTCCGGGCGTTCGCGCGGACAATCGAAACGAAAATCGTCACCGCTCGGGACCGTTACATCAATAACGAGAGTCACGGCCGATCGGGGACCACTGTCCACTAATACGTTGGTCAACGCACCCGTTATCCTTGTTTGCCAATTTGCATATTCATAGTAGTGCCCCGGCGCTACGGTATGCCGTAAGAATGCAGAAAAGCAAGCAACTCGGTTGACTGCGTTGCCTTCTGCGTTACGACCTCAAGTCCTCGAGAGTTCGAAGCCTCGTAAAAGCATTTCTCTCTCCTTTTCCACGGACGGTGCGTTGTTGTTCCTCTGGTTACGCAGGGAGATTTTTCGATTCGAAGAGGGAGCAGTCGCGGCGGCAGCATCCTACTCCTACTTCGGTACAATCGGGCGTCGGTTTCGTGCCGCGTTCGTGCCGGCGCAATTCTCTTCTGGCACGATGATCGTAACGGCAATCGCCGTATTGTTGCCGAAGTTACCCCGGTGCCAAGCATCGATCCGGTCCCGATCTAATTAAACGAGCGCGCGAACCGACCGGAACGTTAAGGAGTCTGCGGGGAAAAACGCTGCACCGGTTGCCGCAATAACTTAGACCATTGATTTACGTTGCGTGGGATTTACACTCGACGCTACGGCGTCTTTAACGACGCCCCGGGACGACTATCCCGGACAACGTTACGCCGAACGAACTTTCCTCGTAACTTCGAGATCCCGGTATCGTCATACGGGATAAAGGAACGTGCGGCAACTTTCCAAGCCGGGCGTCCGGCCGATCGAACTTTCTCCGAGCGGCGATCGATTCCGTTTCGAGAAACGTATCGACCGCGAGCAGAACTCGAATTCCACGAGTATCCGGTTCTGTAACACCTGACATCGCCGACCGCCCGAACGGACCGATCGTCCACGAGCCACAGAAATATCTGCGACCAACAGACCCCGATCGACACTGGCCCGTGTCGAATCACCTTGAATTCGAGCAACGAACGTCATCGGGACTTCTCATAGTCGAGAAGTTCGGAGACGACGAACCGGTGTTGTTACCGGTGAACGTTGCTCGTTTCTTCGGAAGGTTCATCGAGAATACTTGCGAGCTTTGGAGTAACGTTACGTCGATACGCGATTGTATTTTATTTATAGAAATGTTTCTTTGCGTTGGGGAAGTTTTTGACCATAAGTGGGCATTTCTTTTCGAATCACTTTGAATTTAAGCGATGTTTCATCGGAAGGTTTACCGAGAACCTCGATACTTGCGAGCTTTCGAGTAACGTTACGTCGATACGCGATTGTTTTCTATTTATGGACACATTTCTTTGCGTTGGGGTAGTTCTTCGCCATAGGTGGGGATTTCTTACTTAACCACTTTGAATTCAGGTCACAATTCATCGGAAGGTTATCGAGAACCTTGATATTTCCAAGCTTTCGAGTAACGTTAGGATAAGTTCGTAGTTACGCCATTGTATCCTTCTTTTTCGATCAGAGTGACTCCCAATCGTAGAATCGTATTTCTTTCGAATCACCTTGACTTTGGACGACGTTTCTTTGAAAGATTCGCCAAGAACTCCGATACTTGGAAGCTCTTGACCGATGTTACGATCAGTTCGTAGATACTCCATTGTCCACTATCGTATCAGAGCGACTCCCAATCGTAGATGCGTATTGTTTTCGAACGAGCTTGAATTTAGGCGACGTTTCTTCGGAACGTTCACCGAGAACCTCGATACTTGCGAGCTTTCGAGTAACGTTGCGATAAGTTCGTAGACGCGCGACTCTGGTCTATTTTCGTTCGTATTCCTTTGTACAGAGTGGCTCTCGGCCATAGGCGCGTACTCTTTGTCTCGAAATTTTATCGGTCTCGTAGCCCGTGAACGGTGTACCCCGCGCGCGAAAGAATCGTCCCCGTAAAATACGAGCTCGATCCGATAACGAGAAAACGTGCCTCACGGGCCTTACGGAGCTCCGCGCGTAACGCTACGCGCGCCGATCCTCCGAGGAATTGCGACTCGCGGGTATCGGACCTTTCCCTACGAGTCTTACGGTCGTGAAAAAAAAAAAACAAAAAGAAAAAAAAATAAATCGACATCGCACTCTTCTCGACCGCGGAGCGATTTCTCTCGAGCGCGAGACGGAACTCGTTGGAAAATGATCGGTGAAACGTCGACGGTGAACCTCGCTCGCGCGGAAAACCGATTTGGCTCGCGTAGGCGGGTCGGGTGCGGGTCGGTTGTAGGGTAAAATCGAAAATCGCGATAAAGAAAGAAGTTGTGCGTCCGTCGAAAGCCAGAAACGCAACCGAGTTCCCTTACGGTCAGCTGTTCTGCGCGCAGACACGTGCGCGCGTGGTCGGCGGGGGCGAGAGGGTATAACGCGTGTGCGTGCGTGCACGTACGCGACGGTGGGGGCGCGCGGGCGCGCGGGCGCACCGTCCCTCTTGTACGTGTGCCCCGTCTCGAGGTTCGCGGCCGCGCCGCGCCGCGCGTGTGCATGCGCGTGTGCGCCCCCACGGGCGTACGTGTGCATCCGCTCACACGCGTGGCCGCGCGGGGCGTCTGTCTGTGTGGAGACCCAAACGAAGGGAGGCAAGCCAGTAAGCTCAGGCGCGCCGCAGCGGCGAGAGCAGCCATTTTACTCGAATCCCGGTGGAAAACGTCGTTTGGTCGACGTTCAAGAAACGCGGTAGACGGTCGCCGTGTAGCGTCGCGGCGTGGCGCGGCGCGTACCTCGAGGCCACGCTTCCCCGGATGTTTGGGAATCGTCGCGAGTGTGCCGCGTACTTACACGCCCGGACTCGCCGCCGCACGGTCCGGCTCGCGATCTACGCGCGCATCGGGAATTCTGGTGACAGGAGGAACGTAGTTCCGCTGCGTGCACGTGTGCCACGGGGAGACAAGTGAGAGAACGGGTGAGGAAACGTGAGAGGGAGCCAGAGAGCGGTCACTCTCTCCGTCTTTGTCCGCGTGTCTTCTCTCTCTCTCTCTCTCCGTGTTTATCGGTGTCGCTTTTACTCTCTGCCTCTCTTCTCTTTCTCCGTCTCTCTGTCGCTCTGTCTCGCTCCCTTCCTACCTCTCCCTGCCTTCGACTCCCTCTCTCTCTCTCTCTCACCGTGTCTCTCTCGCTCACCGTTTCTCTCTGTCTCTTTTTCTGTTCTTTCGTTTCACTCGGTGACGCGTGCATACCTGTGTGGGTGCTCGGAGTCGCTTCCAGAGACGCGGCCGCGCGAGAGTGCGAGCGAACACGAGGTGGCGAGAAAGAGAGAGGAGACGGGAGAGCGTAGCACGAGGTGAGGCCATTCGTTCTGCGCAGGACCGTTTAAATTCGCCGCCTGCTTTGCATACCGCGTTTTCGCCAGCCCTACTCTGCCACCATCCGCCTCCCCCCTACCCTCTACCTCCGACACACACAACACCCCTTTCTCTCCGTGCTTCCCGCCGATACCAATGCTTCTCGCGCGACCCGCCCTTCGCGATTTCCCGCGACAACCCCTTCGGCCCATTCGACGAATTTCAGTGTTTCCGACTTTCCTCGCCGCGGGGCTTCCATTCTTTTTTCCTTCTTTTTTCTCCTCCCTCCCCCATTTTTACTTTTTCTCTTTTCTCGCACCGGCTACACTCTCGGCCACGGTTTCGCGCGTACCGACGCTTCGAACCTAACCGGATGACGAAGTTTCCGATGCACGCGAGTTACCTTACGCTCGAGACGAGAATCCACGATGGAGGTTCGCCGTTAATCTTTCAACGTTTCGACGATCGTTCTTCGTTGCTCCGAAAACCACCCCGTTGCGTTCCCATTTATTTTTGTTATTTCTTTTCGTTCGCACGTTTCGTAATTCGTCGCGATTTCGTCGAAATTGTCGCTCGACGGCCGAGAATCTCGACGAGTTCGCGTCCGATCTAGATTTCCGTGCCACGGTCGAAACGTTCGCGTTCGCGTTCGCGCTCGCGCGCGTTCCGTTCGCGGAATGCGCTTTTTCCAAGACGGTGACGAAGCCCGCTAGTATTTCGAGAATCGCGTTCGAAAGCGATCGGGTAGATTTTTCGACGTTAACGATACCAACCACACCGTATGGATTCGCTCGAAGCCTCTCTCGATAATTAAAGTCGCGATAAGACGAAGGGTTCGCGCGCCGAAGCAACGCGATATTTCTGATTTAACGAGGCGACCATGCGCGCGTCAGAAAGGATCATCCGCGAGCGATAAACTTCGGGCTCACGGCCGGCCGACTAATTGCGCAAAATTTTGAATCGCCGGGCGAGCGCGCGGATTCGCCGATTTACTGCGTAGGTCGCTGACTATATATATATTTTGACGGGAGTATACGATGCTGAAAATCTCGCCGGTTGTACCGGGGTAACGTTAACGCTGTCTCGCGTAATGAGCGACTTGGCTCCAACGGGTGCATATTTTCTTTTACGATGCCTAAATATAATCTTAACGATGTCCTTATGGCCTAGACCAGTCGCCGCTTCGAGAAATCCGAAATTCTGCGAGGCCTCGATTCGCTCTCGTCTCAACGATCCGATTCGGTTGTCGCGAGCTCGAAATTCCCCCCGTCTCCCACCGCCCCCCTGCTCCAACGACCTCGTCTCCGCGTGAATTTTACGTTACGTTGTCTCGATCGGTGATGGTCGTTACGCGTGCTCCGTTTACCCCGAACAAGCGGATTTCTCGTCTCGTCGACGTCGAAATTTCTCGCGATCTCGAGCGATCGAACGAACGTTTCCGTTTCCGATTTTTTTCATCGTTGCGAGAAAAGATAAAACGAAGAACGAGATCGCTCGTACGATCGATTTTCTCGCGTTTTCTCGATAAGATGAAACGACGACTCTCAAAGTTCTCCGAGACCTGTTCGTTAAACGGTTCGATCGTCGCACCGGAGCCGTCTACTTGGAATTATACCGATTTTGGTTGTTGTAGCATTGTGTTTGCGAATAAATTTCATCAAAATGGTTTTATTTGTACAAGTGTCTTTTTTCAGTTTATTTAACCTGTCCGTACCTACCGACTCGTGAGGGGGGGAAGGGGGTCCGCTTCGACGTTTCGTACGCGAAACTTTAACCGTTTCAGCGTCGTTGCACGCCCGGTAACCGCGAGCTAGTGGAAGTTTTCTAACGCGGGGCACAATTATGTTCCACGTTGCGTCCGCGTTTGAATATTTGATGCGAGCACAATGAAGCGAGCAACGATTACTATTCCCGTCGCGGTTACACGGGGATGCGTCGTACGCAAGAAACCGGATTCTGGATTAATAATCCGAGGAGAAATTAAGTTTACTTCCAGTTCTTCAACGCGCTACGGGGCCCCAGAACCGCTTTCGTCCCACAAACGAATTATCGTTTTATCCGCGTTTTCCCGGCCGATAAATTTTCTAGCCGTTCTTCTTTTTCCAACGTTCGTCGCGATTAAGGATCGAAGTCACGTACCGGCGAGCCGACTGTCGATCGTTCAACGATCGTCACGTGTCAGCCGATTTTCCCATAGAACCCGTAGAACGACTTTCGATCGATGCCAATCAACGATTATTATCCGCGTGCCCGGCGATCTTCGTCGGCATCGAGCCTGGATCTCCACGGGATCGCGCTAGATCGTGCTACCTCGCGAACCTGCGATTATCTCGAGCGGTTTCGCTCGCGCTGTGAAAAACTTACGCTTCTGCGTTCGATGCCCGATTCCTCGCGCGCGATCTACTCGAATTCGTTCTCGACGCGATTGATAAATACGATAAATCTTCTTTCGTTCGAAAGTCAACGTTTCGAAACGGTTGGAAATTAATCGGGAATTGTCCCCCTCCCCCGAATTCGAGAGAATTTCTATCGGGAGATCGAACCTTGCGAAACAATCTAGTCGAGTGAATCGTCGACCAACTTACAAATAATAAAACGTGTAATTAAACATCGGTTCGTAGCGAGCCGCGAACGTTCAGAGACGATTTTTCGCGATCGGGACGGACCGAGTACCAAACGGGATCGTCGAAGAATTTTCAAACCGATCGTACCAAATGTAATTTATTTCACCGTAATAAAACCTTTCGCTCGCGATACTTTTATTTCTATCGAATCGCCCGATCTTTCCGCGAATATATTCGCGCGGTCGGCTCGCCATAAAAGCGAGCAATTGCACGGGAACGCGCATAAATTAATAGTCCGTGGCTCGTTACGGGCAACGATTTAAATATATTATTTCCCCGTAAGAACGAACACCTACGTAAAATCCGTCCCGGATCTCGTACGACGTACACAACCGAAATACTCGTTTTAATAACGAGCGACGTTATTGCTCGCGTCCCCCGATCGAACCGTTCGACGATCGATCGAACGAGCATTACATCGCGATTTTAACATCACGATCGTGTTTCTTTATTCTCCGTCCATTATTCCTCTTATTCTGTATACACGGTCGATCCATTACGGTTCTACGAAGCATCGCAATTCCGCTGACGAAACAGCCCCGTCTACTTTTCCCTTTAATTGTCGTAGGAGCTCTACGAGCCACTTTCTTCTTTTTCCTAGTGCCTCGCAGTGACATTTGCGTGTGGCCGAACGGGGGTACGTTCGGATCGACACGCTAGACGACAATTAACTCGACAAACCGTGCAACCGCCGTCCTCTCGCTCCGCAGTCGTTGGTATCGGGTCCCTTCTTTGCAGCCGAAGAGGGTGTAAACCCGTCATTATCCTGATTATTCTTCCATGCCGGCTTAATCACAACCTGTCACTCGTGTCATTGTTTCACTATGGATCATTATTTTATATTCTTTTTTTTTCTTCTTTCTTTCTTTCTTCCTTCCCTATTTTCACCTCGCGAGACCACCCCTCGATAGCGTCGCGTTGGACGTCCTTCTTTTCAGTCTCGATCGCTCCCCCTCCCCCTCCCCTCTCGTCTTACCGTAGTCGATATACCGGCCACTCGTCGGGAGCCATTTAATCCCGCGTGGTTGATCATTAGCTCGACCAAAGAAGTCCATCGGTTGTCAGGGGAAGGGAATTAAAACCTTGGTTATGTATGCACACCACCGGCTGAACCCATCAACGAGACACGTCGGTTCTTAATGGAAAGTGAAGTCGGTAATTTGTTCGCGGTAATACTTCATCGGGCCGGAGTCTCTCTCGTTACATTTTTAGCGAATTTCTTTCCCGTACGCGACACGGTGAACGATGCGCATTGTTATCGGCTCGTAATCGAACGATCCGTCCGTTACCGTTACGATTTTCCTCGTTCGAGCTTGGAAACTTGAACATCGCGATTTTACAACCTCGATTCGAAACATTTTTGTCGCGTACAATTGTTCCAATTGGACGTAGGTTCGTCGCGAGAATTGAATACATTTATTCTAAGCTGTGTGTACGTCTTTGTTCGAAATTACAGAATTTTTTACTTCGTAAAATTTCCGTCCAGCTTCTGTTTCCATATTTTTGCGTTTAAAAACTCGATTCTTCATTATTTTGTATTTAAATAAACCCGGGTGAGCTTCGATCTTGTTCGAATTCAGTCTCTCGTTGCGCGTAGAATTCTCGCGAAACCGATCGATGGAAAATCCCTCGTACGAGGAGGAACGGATCATTTCGAGGGAAAGAATCGGCGATCGTTGATACGATAAAAGACCATGGGTATTCTCGTCCGATAGTTTGCACGGGTCTCGTTCGAACGACTTCTGTAAACTTATAACGAGAGTGACTCCGCGTTTCGAAAGACTAGAAGGTATCGCTGGCCGGGAAGAGGGAAGGCGATAAAACGGCTGCCAGGATGAGCGACGAGTCGCCGCGCGAAACGAAGAAGAAAAAGGGAGCGAGCGAGACCGAGCGAACAAATCCACCGGGAGCGAAAGAGAGGGCGAAATATAAAATAGCGGACGACGTGTACCGGTTAGACTATATGCTCTAATTTTAGGCGATTGCCTCGCTCCCTCACCCGAGGATTATAATTAGATACAAAAATACCCGACCGCCACCCACCCACCCAACCGACGAGCCGGCATGTCGAGCGAAAGCGCGGGTGCGTTCACGAATCCCGGATCCGAAAGCTCTCGCGGTGCGCCATTCGCGTTCTCGTTGTCGTTCTCGTTGTCGTTCTCGTTCTCGGTGTCGTTGTCGTTGTCGTTGTCGTTGTCGTGCTAGCGTTCGTTCTCTTTCCTTTGATCGCCGTCGTCGCGTCGCGCGAGCTACCTCGTGTCTCTCGTGAAACGTCCGAGGAAACGGGGTGTCGCCCCACTTCATCTTGTCTGGTTAATTATTCAAGCTGAAACGTTCCTTGACTAATTGTTAATTTTACGTAAGACCAGAATAATTCTCTTTGGTACGATTCCGGTGGTACGCGATCTCGGTGATCGCATCGCCAGCGAATTTCTCCTACGTGGTACAATATTTTACCGAAAGTGTAATTTGTAATTTCGGTACGTTTGAAAAATTCAATATCGTCGAACGTAACGAATAGAAAGTTCAGGAATGTTTGTTTGTCATTGTATTCGTTCGCCAAGGGCTTGGAAATTATTCGAAAGATTAATAGAAATAGAAAGATAATAGAAACGAGTGAATCCCGGTGTAAATATTCGGCGAGGTTATCGAAGGTGAATTAGATCGTTTTGGAAGGTTTGGAAAATTAAATTTCATCCAACTAAGGAAGTTCGAGAATGTTTGTTTATCATCGTATTCGTTCACCAAGGACTTTGTGAAATTATTTTGAAATTGTTCGAAAGATTAATAGACACGAGCGAAGCCGGTATTCTATTCGGCGAGGTTATCGAAGGTGAATTAGATCGTTTTGAAAGGTTTGGAAAATTAATTTTTCATCGTACGCGTACATTGCGGATAAAACCTCGAGAATATTTATTTACGGTCGCACCTGTTCGCTTGGACAGATTTTTGAAGGTCGTTGAACCGCGATGGCGAGCTTCCTACCGAGAAAACGCTACGACAAGTTTCTCAGAAACCATGAATTGATCGGTGGAATTGATGCTTAGTTTCCGAGAAGCCACGAAGTATCCAACGGTTCGCTCGTCCGTAATACTTATTCACGAGGTGGATAAATAATTAATTAACATGACTAGAAAGGATTCAAAGAATGTGGCAGCTGTTGTCGGGGAACGCCGCGTTTACTCACCCCTCGTCGAGTCTAGTCTAATATAAGACAGCGAGGCTCGTTTAGGATACCGGAGGGGGTAACCATCCCTAATGCAGGGGAGATAATTATTATACGAACCAATCGATACTTCGATGAACGACTCGGTTCTTCGTCGAAGGGAGGAAATACGTTGAAATTCTTCCATCGATTTGACTGCATTCTCAGGTGGAAACTTTTTTTTCTCGCTTTCGGGAATAAAATTTTTTCTTTTTTTTTTATCCATCGATGGGAAATAAAACTTTATTCTTCTCTATTGTTTCGAACGGATAACGCTCTTCGCGCGAGAACGCAATTTGATTCCAAAGAAAATATTCGAACGCGGGTACGTCGGAAAATTATAATTCCGTTCGATAACTTGCACGGCCGATATATACGTATATACGATCTTCGAGTTTAGTTTTTATATTCCTTGTTACGTACTTCTTCGTATATCGATCTTACGATCCGAGTTGCCAGAAACTTGCCAAAAATGTGTACAAAATTTGAGACCGTTTAATTGAAATGAAATTTAACCACGTTTAGACCGTAAGTGTTACACGGTCGCAAAGTATCTGAAACGTAATCTCGATCGTACAACTTGGATTCGTATCTCTGATAAATAATTCCTAAAGAGAACGTATCGGTACGGAAGAAAAAAAACCTCTCCGGTTCGAACAATAGCGTTGCAACGGGAAATAAATGAAATTGAAATTAAAACGATTAGAAGGAGTCTTTACACGGCGATGGAGCGTGGTGGTTGAATCGATACGACAGTAAGGTCGACGTAAAAGTGGTCAGACGTCGTAACGTTTCTCAACGGAACCGGCAAATTCATAAATACGCGTCCGCGAACTTCTACTCGGCGTCGACGTAGCCCGGCGGAGCTATTAATAATACCGATAATTAGCAATTATTTTTAAATGCCAAGAGTCCGGAGTTAATTTTGGTAGGTGAGCTCATGCCCTCCCACGCTGGGGGCGTCCTGTGTGCGTGCACAATGCTTAAATATGCGCCGCGCGAGTCGATGTCGGAGATATCGTTCGAATAATATTTTGCGCGCGATTTACCATACGCATATAACCCGCCATAATTTGATCGTAAGCCAAGTGTTTCGTTGGTGCTTGTTCGGCGGTTTGCGCGGATATTCGTAACTCCGCGCTATCTTTTATTCTTGGATGCGTTCGGTGCAACGGTGTACAGGACGTGTGCGTTCGAACGCTCGTGTGGCTAGGTATATTCAGGACCCGAGGTTCGGCATTGAACGCGCGATAGCGAGCTCGATCGTCGTACAATTTCAGCCGGGTATACGAGGTTTAATCGGGTTCGAATCTCTCCTCGTGTTCTTAAGTATACGGCACCGAACGCGATGTCGGCGCGTCGTTGAAAATTCCTCAAAGGCAAAGGGAATTTTCTATACTCCGGAAACGTAACGTTGTCACCGTTGGTATCGGGCACCGGGCTCGTGGAAAGTGTCTCTCCTCGTGGATACGCGAGTACGTATCCAACGTCAGGTTAGGTTTGTTACAATACCGAGTTGGCCGGTCCCACAGCCCTGGTTGATTGCCGGTTAAAAGATCACCGGAGTGTGACAGGGCCGTTTCTCTCTGGCGAGCGCACACGCGCACCGGTGACACACGAGGACGAAGAACCAGAAGTAGGTGCAAGGGGAGGAGGTCGGAGAAGTAGGAGGAGTACACTGAGGAATCATGGTCTCTAATTTTTACGGTGTACCCACATGCGCGTCCCGTGTCCCTATATTTACAAGTACAAGTAGCCGGTCATTAAATCCGATAATTAATCACAATCGTCTCTATTAACGGGGAAGGCTTAATTGCTGTTATCCACGCCGTGCTCCGCTACGAAAGGGGTTCCCGGGGGAGGTAGGGGAAACGGAGGTGGGACCGGCCCAGGATGTGACCGAAGAATGGGCCCGTCGATCGTCCACTCGTCTTTCCTTTTCTTCGCGGCTGACGGTTGTCTTTCGCCGGTTCCCCGTGCGAAACCAACCAACCAAATTTATAGTATACCGTTGCTGGTCGATTCCTTTTCGCGAATATTCTCCTTTACCTACGTTTCGCGTTTACCTCGCAACGGTACAATTAACCCCTTCGCCTGGAACATCGTGCGAGACTCGTAAAGAAAATCTCTACGTTCAAATATATTTTCTGAAAAATATTAGAAAGAAACTTTCCCGTGTCTTCGAAAGGAATAATTCAACGTTCACGAAGACACTGAGAATTGTGACCTTGTCGTTGATAGTAACGCGCGTTATCTAAACTGAAATCGTAGGGCAAGGTATGGACGAAGAAATTGAAGCTCGAACGCGCGATTTTTCGCCCTTTCGTTTTCCTTATTCTCTCGTATAATGGAGAACCAAGACCGATACAATTTTTCGTCGCGCTGCGAAGCAGAGTATCGTGCAAATTTCACAAATCTACGCCGTGAACGTCCAGCAAGTTTCGAGAAATAATTGGAGCGATGGAAGCGAGAAGGAAGAAGGTTCTCCTGGTAATTCCCAGACCGTTGCACCCGTCTGGCGTGGAATCGTTATCGAGCGCGATCGATGACGCGGCGTGATATTGTTTTCGCAGCGAATTAACCCGGCCGATGGCATTACCCGTGGACATTCGATACGCGTGCTAATGCACAAAATCTAATGGCGGTGCCGCGATAGCTATTGCGGTACGGTTTAACGCACGGAAGGTAACGCTACGTGTTTACGTCGACGTAACTCTCACGAGGTAACGTCCAAGTTCCACGATGCCAAAAGAATATGGCTACACGGGCCAACGTATATACCCGAAGCTCGCTCTCGCTCTCGCTCGCTCTCGTTCTCGCGCTCGCGAGCGTGTACGGTACGTGTCTCGAGACGTTGCTGGTAGTACCGGGACCAACACACGGGAACACACCCGCACACACCGACGACAATGCCTCGTGCACGACCATCTACTTACTTTAGTGGTCAGCGCGGAAGAAAAGAATTAGCTAGACGGGGGCGCGTCTCATCTAGGTCACCCACACCGTTGCGGCCCGGTCGGCCGACACTTACGTATCGCACACACGCGGTACACATACTCGAGGAGCCTCATTACGGTGCCACGGTGGCGAGGGGTTGTGCAGCAAAAGAGGCGAGCGTTAATTAAGAACAGACTCGCCACCCTCTAAGTAAGGAGCACTGACCAACCCTCTCTCCCTTCCTTCCTCCGCACGACCAGCTTACTTCCTTTCTTCGGCTCCCTGCGCTTCTCCGCTCCTTCATGGTCGCTACCGCCCCGTGGCCTCGCATCCTTTCCAGCATCGCTCCGAAAGAGGAAAAGGCGAGGATTGTATAAGAAGACGGAAAATGAAGGAAATACGGAGAACGTGTAAGGATGGAATCGAAGGTATATGGGCCGACAAGAGAGATGGGGTAAAAAATGGCAAAATAGAACGACCATGTAGAAACTTGGCTCGGATCTTGTAATACGTTATACGGGTTCGTGTCTGGACGATATTGGCGCGCGGGAGGTTTTCGACGACGTGTACGCTTCCTTTTTCTTTTTTTCTTTCTTTTCTTTACTTATTTCAGAATACCGTTTACTTCCAACGAATCCACGAAACAACTTTTTCGTTATTTTCGTATCTTCCAGCTTCGCGGAGTCACCGGAGTGTCGTCGATTATTTTTAAATATTTCTCGTTCGAGTTTCGTCAACGGAAGATACTCGTTGAAAATTATAGCTGGAAGATTGTTCAAGCGCTCGAAGAATACGAATTCTCGATACGTTCGATTGGTTCCGTAACAGAGCGGAAAGATTCGCGCTTTGTTGTTTCGTAAATCTCGAAATCGCTGTGAAATATCGCAGGACGATGATCCGCCGATCTTTAGCATACCGTTTACTTCGAACGAATCTCCGAAACAATTTTTTCGTTATTTTCGTATCTCCGAAGTGTCGTCGATTATTTTTAAATATTTCTCGTTCGAGTTTGGTCAACGAAAGATACTTGTCGAAAATTATATCTGAAAGATTGTTCAAGCGCTCGAAGAATACGAATTCTCGATACGTTCGATTGGTTCCGTAACAGTAGAGGAAAGATTCGCCCGTTGTTGTTTCGTAAGTCTCGAAATCGCTGTGAAATATAGTGGGACGATGATCGGCCGATCTCATCGCGACGACACGAAGGCACACATGTTGCGAGTGTCGCACAATGGCAGTTCCTCTTAGGCCAAAAAAAAGTCACCCAACTGTTCATCCCCTTCTGAGCGTTATAAGCTGCCCCGACCAGGGGTGAACCGTGCCCGATTGTTTCCAACAGGTTTGCCAGCTTTTGTTTCAGTCTGTTCTCATGCGCGCCGGAACTGGTCATTGCTCGAACCCTAAAAACGGTTGAACAATGACCTTCATGGCCGTTACATTGCATCGCAATAAAGACCCCTATTTCCCAGAGTGCCGAGAGAGTAATCTCGATAGGATGGGAATTCGTTCCACGGCTTTAAACGCTATAAACTGCCGCCGGTGTTTAATCGTCGACTCTGCGCATTTCACGCGTTCCACGATCACTGTTGAAATTTAAATGAGAAACAGATAAATCAGTATTCCGCAAATGCGTTCGAAACGCCAATCGACGATCGTTCTCGTTCGTTTTCATTAACTTTCGTTTCGAACTGCCAATCTGTTTTTCCGTTGTACAAAGTAATTTGTCCGTATCGCGTTAAAATCTCTAGACGCATCGCGACATTTACAAGCGAACAAACTTTTCGATGCAATTTCTCTTCTCCCGTTCGCAACGTTTTCTAGTGTATCGTTGATCCTGTTTCGATCCTGTTGAGCAGATTCGTAAAATTAGCCCGTGGCTCGATGCAAGTAAACGTTTCGTAGATTCGAAATATTCGTTGCTCCGGAGAGAAAAATGTCACACCCCTTTCAAATGGCGGTTAAGTATTTTTCAACGGAGGAATTTATCTGCGTTAATTGAAATATTCGTTCTCCCAATGCAGCTGTAAAAATCTAACGCAACGAATTTAGAACAATGTTCTTCAGTTTCAACGAAATTTGAAAAGTTGACGTTCCGTCGGGTCGTTTCAGTGTAAATTTGTCGAGAACTCTTTATTTATATCCAAGGTGACGAGTCTTTAACGTATTGCGATATTTTTGAAAAACGCAACGGTTACAACGAGACAAATTTTTCTCGTCCGCCGAGAGAACGCTCTCGAACGATCGAACGTTTCGAAGTTGCCCGTCGAAAATTAACTCGTGGAGAACTTCCAGCGTGTATAACGATAAAATTAATTAAAACTACTCCAGATTACGCAACTAGACGGATCGACTCTCCATAGCGCAAGGATCGGTTGTTGGACATTTAAGGAAACTTGATTACACGTCTCGCCGTGATGTTTCGGTGCCGCATAAATTGAGCGAAAGAACCGTGATAGATCGTACTTCGACTCGCGACCGATGATGAAAAATGGATCTTTTAATAACACCGAGCGAAAAAATGGCTCCTGGTGGATAACGAGGCGAGTCCATCGCTAAATTACGCGCGTATATAAACGAAGAAACGTTGAAAAATGTCTACTCGTGAGACGCGATCGAACGTTTCAAAATGTTTCGGATCGCACGAAATGCGAAATAAAAGAAGTCGAGCGCGATAAAAACGAAGGAATCTTTCGATCGACTCGACGGACACCCATTACGTAATTCCGTGCTCCGATATTCAGCCTAGTTTCCACAGTTATTTACCCGAAAGAAGAACTTAACGAGGCGGAAGGGTCTCCGTTGACAAAATGGAAAGCCGAATGGTGGAAGTATTTATGTGCATGGAAATCGACCGAAATGACGTTAACTGCTTCCTCGTAATCGTGTGGACTTACGCGATGCGCACACGTCACGACCGTTACGGTAAAACAGTCGTTCATATGCATTGTATCAGAATTATGCATAGCGAGGAATAACTGATTTTCTCATTTCTGCGCAAAGGACGAAACGCATTCTTCGCGAACAGGAGTCTCTCGTCGTGGAGCTTCGTTGAATTCGCGGTGCGAGCCAAGCGACAATGAAAACGTTATTACGACGCTAAACAAAGATTTGTCTTTGGAAAAGCGAAACGAAACTATCCACCGACGTTCGTTGCGAAGAGATTCGTTTATCGTCGAAACGATCTAAACTTCTTTCGATTATTTTTGCGAAACGATGCAAGAAAACCGATCCGACACTTACGTCCTCGCTGGATAACCGACGAGCAGGTGTATAAACGAGCTTAATTTTCATCGATTATTTTTACAAGTAACCTACGCAACTCACATTATTTTCGCGAGTAACCTACGCAATCGACGTAATTTCGTTTCGTGTTCCACGAGGAAGAGAAACGGTACAACTCGACGAATTACGCCATTGTCGACAACGTTCACAGTCTTCTTCGTATCCTGTATTACATATTAACGACTCTCTATCGAGAAGTATTTCCTATCTCGTTACTCGAACCCGAACTTAAATCGTAAAGAGATCTTTCGCGCGTTACGATTATTATTTTTTACCAAAGGAGATCGAACATTTCCGATCTGAAATCGCAACGTCGTCGAATCGATCGAAATTCAACTACATACTCGATTGCAACCGATGTTAAAAATTTCCAACGACGGTAGAAGGAATCGTGTCTCGGCGAAACCTGCGCAATAAAGGTAACGCGTGGCACGTTGAAAAACACCGAACGTCCAAGACGCGAGAGGACGAATCCGCAAATTAAACAAACACCGTATTGACACGTCGATCCTTAGCTATAGTTGCATCTTCGGCCAGAGGTTGTCGCGAGGGTGAGAAAGATAGAACGGAGAAACGATCGGCAACCCCTCCCCTCCTCGACCCAGACCCCTAGTTCGGGAGGATAAGAAAGAAGCCCGAGGGGGAGGGAAATCAAAGAGTAAAAGGGATGGAACGAGACTTGGCAATCCGAATGAACGAACTACACCGCATACAGGGTCTTAGCAGGACTTAACGAATATTGCCGTCGATATCCAGGAGCCCCTTGTACGACGCTTCTTCTCATCCTGCCATCGAACTTTCTTTTGTCCCTTCGGTGAGACGCGTTACCGAGCTTCGCTGCTCGATTCGACGACTGACCAAGTTAATTTAACGTGCACGTTAATTTGTTCCCTGGGATTTCGTATTCGAGGCGATCCCGTTCCCCGATTCGATATCAATGGCGGTGGAATCCTTTCGCGTTTCACCGATCCGAACACTCTTTGTACACAGTGTACATTTTCGAAACGAACGCGGGGAATTAATCGTTCTGGTCTATTAAACTTCAATTTGACTCTTTTCAAATTTTTTTTTAAGATTACTCGATCATCGACCGTGTCTTTGCCTACAGTATTCCTAGACAATTGTCAAAATGGACAATTAACGGTACTGGTAAATTAATTTCTCTTTTCTCCATGTAACTTGGAATATAGGTATATACGGTAATTGTAGCGTTTGTTAGAGAATTCGATGTTCGAGACGTCGTTTAAATTCCACGTTAGAAAGGTGTTAAATCCGACGAGACGATACGAGGAAAATAATAAATTGTCGAAATTGTACCGCGACGAGAGAAATCATCGAAGAACGAACGCGATCGTCGGGGAGGATCGCATCGAGTTACAGGGAAGCTGGACACGATAAAATATCTCGGTTTTCGCGTTGAAGGGAATCGAAGGCTTCCAGTTATTTCGTTAGGCCACCGTTTTCCTCGTGTACGCTGTGAACGCGGACGCGGACAGCTCGGACGGTTGAAAAGAGTCGGAGGACAAGGCAGATAAATTAACGCTAGTAATGAAGACCGAGTCCGGCGTCTGATTAAACAAACACAGGGGAAACACAAATAAGTGAGGGAAGCGAGAAACGGGAAAGGGGGTAGCGTTCAAAGGGTGAAGGAGGGAAACGAAAATCGTGTGGACGTTCGTAGATGGCGAGGAAGAGGAGGACGCACGAGGATCGAGGAACGGTGGTAAAGAATCCGCGAGTCTTGCTCGAGACTCCGTCTTATTTCGGCCCTAATTAACTAAAGTAGCGTAGTAACGCACCGCGTTCGAAGCCATTCCGGGCGGTCCTTTTTTCGTCCGTCTCTCACCTCGCACCTTCTCCTCGTTTGTCTTCTTTTTTAGCCTCCTCTTCTCGTATCCACGTAGGTACTCGGCTTCCTTCCCGAATACGAGCCCCATCGTGGCTTCGTAGAACGCTCGTTGTTTCATTTTCGACGCACGTCCTCGAAATGAAAATGTACGAGCGCGTGTAATACATAGAGAATTGTTTTGACCGGGCCGGCCGGTTAGCGGAGCATGAATCTCATCGAGTCACTCAAGGTTGAAGCTCTCGAAATTACGCGGGATGAATTAAAAATAGTGGCCGTCGCTAAATTGTGAAAACAAAAATCTCCTCCGCGCACCACCGTTCGCCCCCCTCCCTCTCCTTGGATTTATGGCCGTTTCTTGAATTTTCGATCGCCCGTTATTAGACGCGGTTACGAACAACGTCGGAAATAATCTCCGGATAGCTACGGATCCGTTAATAGAATTACGGATATAATGTTCTCGCGCTACATTTGTAAAATTGATAGCGAGCAAACGTGTTTCACGGGGTGTTTTCGAAAGCTTGCCAGACTCGCGGTACCTACTCGTCGAACCTAATAAAACAGATTAGTCAACGAGCGGATCGATTCGTTCGTGGTAAACGGCGATTCTCTATCTCGATAAAACGGTTATTTATCCGCGTCTATTTATCGCTCCGCGGCAGGAACGCGGATTATCGTAGACGGTACGGAATTGTTCCAACGGTTTATTATTTTAACCGTTCGAAACGCGACGTTTTTGTAACGCGAGCAATCGATACACCACGATGGACAAGTTACGTCGTCGAGATCGAAAATTGCCCGTTTAATCGGAAAGGATTCGTTCGATAATTTATCTATACCCGGCATTCTTTTATTCGGTTCAACTCGCGAAGTTTAGAACCACTCGGAGACGATCCGTACGCGCGTCGTAGAATCTCCGTTATTCGCGTCGCTTTCGAAAGATGTTCCACGTTGGAACGTTTTTACGCGAAAATTTCATTTCGATCGCGAGAAGGAAATTTCATTTCGATCGAAAGTGACAGTCTGTGCGCGTAGTTCGCCGGTAATAACGCGTTGCGTTTACCGTAGAAGCAAAACGCGAGATAATTCGTAGCTCGGGAAGTGTCGTGCGTGTCGTGAAATTAACGAGGATCTACGGCATCGCGTAAACCGCGATTACCGGTACTAAACACGTGTTTATTAAAAATCTTCGAGCCGTTTACGTCGTTGTAAAAAATGCCGCGCATAAAAGTAATTCCACGTTACCGGACATGTTAACAAGCTCGTGCAATTTTGTTGCTAAAACGGTGGGAAAGTTGCGAAAAAGATAAAAAGAAAAATTAGCAATCGCGTTCACGGGTTATTTTTTCGTTCTTTTGTATTTATTTCACTTGGCCGGAGACACGGAACGTTCAACGTCAACGGAACGAGTGTCATCGAAAAATTCCCTTATTCGAGCAGCGCTCGTTTCTCTATTAGTTCGGATAATGGACGTTTCGGTTTATTTACGAACAATGCGATCCCGACTACCAAAGGACCGCCTGCGTTTGCTAGGAGGGAGATCGCCGTGAATCGGTATCTATCAATATCATCGGGTCGATGCAAAAATAACGAAGAGTTCTACGGTAACGGGCGAAAACGTATAGGTCGTCTGCAACATTCGAGCGTAAAATTATCGCGGTGGTAAAAATTCTTTCGTCTTAATGCAGAGCAACATTTCAAAGAGACGAAGCACAGGACGAAAATAAACCGCGTAATGCGAGGTCGAACATATTCGAAATAGAGTTACAAGTCGAACAGTTACAAAGTTTTCGGGACGAGAGTTGAAATTAATCGCTCAACCTAACGCGACGCGTTACGATAAATCTTCGGGCGAGTTTTTAGTCGCGTATCGATTCGATGCGATTACGATACCATCGTGGACACCAGATTTTAGAAAACGAACTCCGAACTTTACCGGTTTTCGATCGATGCAACGGTTTCGAAAATCGCGACCAAAGTTTTCCAGTTTTATCTGACGAAAGCTCTCGGTATCTTCTTAAACGGCATTGAAAATTAATTAATCGCGATAGAAAATATCCAAATATAATTTTGAGAATTTTCAATCGCCGAATCGATTACATAATTTTTCTCAAATCGATTACAATTACGTCCTAAAATTTCGAAATACAATTTTTAGAATTTTCAATCGACAAATGTATTCTCACGATCGGTCGTAGTTTCGCCATCAATTTTTCCAACGATTTCGTCTCACAATCAGTTCGACAGGTGGTTAAAGCCTTCTACGCGCTCTTTCTCGAACTCTTCAAAAAACGCTTTCGAAACCTATCGGATAAATTTTCTTTAAAAAAGAGTGCGTCTCGTAAACGCGCGTTGCTCCTCGTCCAGAAAACAGAGTACGAAGCAACGATCCCTGAGCATCTTCGGAAACCAGTATCGGTAGCAACGTGAACGTCAGCGACGCGAGTATAGCGTAACACGTAATTAATCGAACACGGGACAGATTAAGGGAGATCGCGCAAAGTAGGAAAAAAGGTCCCTCTCGGCAAACGGTGCAAAAAAGTATCGGCCAGGAATCGCAATTTCAATTACGCTCGGTGTACCCTCCTCGCGCGTAATTTCTCCTATATATTCCCAACTGGGGTCGATCCTTCGAGTTAGAAATTAATCGCGATGGGTATTAACGATCGGTCGGTGTTTTCGATCGGCGCGGTTCGAGCAAAAGTTAAGAAAAGAAAAGTCAGGCGCCAGGTGGTCGTTGGACGATGTTCGACGACGTTCGGTGGCCGGGAGTCAATTTATTTATAATCCTCGTTTTTTTAACCGGCCGACCGGAGAAGAATTAGCGGCGTCCAGCCGGATACTGCGCAGTCCGAACCGATTCAGGACGGGCGAAGACGGTGTTAGGTGAAAAAATAATCCCGACGGTAATAATTATTATCGAGCCGGGCGGATCGCGGGGCTCGCGGTGGAAAGATGGCGGACGGTCGCGGTGGGGAGAAAATACGAATCGACGACGGTGGGTTTTAGCCGCGCGCAAGGACGTTCAAGTTTAAACGAAAATAAAAATTTCCTCGCCGATACTAATTATAGAATACGCTCATCGAGCAACCGCTGCTTGAATTACCGATACGTGTACGGCCGTGGTGTTGTACCGGGTGTCCGCGGGAAATTTTCGCGACGATTGGAAAAATGCACCGGTAGTTCCGCGTAGTTCGATGGATCGTCGAGGGTACTCGTTGGTCGTATCGCGATCGGAGCACCCGGTACACCGGTTACGCTTCTCGCCCAATATACCCGGGGAAATTAATATTGTTTTTATCGAGAGGCGCGGAGATAATTAGATCCTCGCGCGTACACGGTCGTCGTTGCGGCCGTGATCGAGGATCCCGTTTTCTCCGTTGGCGTCCGCGACGTGTCACGGGGTTCGTTTCCCAACGTCGCGCGTTACGCGTGTGTTCCAACGAGGTGTTCCGAAGCCGGATAGACCTCGCGAGCGTTTCCGATGCCCGGTATTCGTTCGATAAACGAACGAAACGTGCAACGAAGATCGATCGGAAACTCGCGTGGCCCGTGGTATTTACGATACGCGCGCACCTATTAACGCGATTTTTGTCCGTTCCAGATTTACGCGGAGAATGTGACGTCGGCAGAAAAGACGGAGGACGAAGGCCGCCGCTCGGTACCCAGAACGGTGAGTCAGTGATTAATCAACAGCCGCCCGTTCTACGTCCCGACGGTAATTATTTGACCTGACAATCGAAGTAATTACCGATCGTAACGACACACCTATCCGTATACACGCCGACTTTATCTCTCACCGTGGATCGGCGTAGGCCGGCTCGCGCTATTAAACCGTTCGCGTACGTATCACTTGGCAATCGATGCGGTTTTCATAACGTAAGCGGCCGGGTAACAATGTTGCATGCCTGTTCGTCGTGCGGAAGATCAATCCGGCATATAAATGATTACGTTAATAATGCCGAGATAAAGCATTCCATGAATATAAATACGCGGCTCTCTGTTCCGTGGATCGTTTCAGATTTCAGTGAAGTGGCGTTATTAGGGAATTCGGAACGACCTCGATAACGTTCGAAACCGGCCCGGTGTTCCTCGATGGAATTTAGTTAAGGAAGCCGTTCTCGCGAAATTGGCTCGGTTAGAACGAAAATAGTTGCATCCAGTTCGGGAAATTTCGATCGCTTTGTTTAGCGACCGATTCGAATTTCCCTACATTTTTTTCAGCGGCTCGGTCGCATTTCATTCTGGAAATTTCGACCGCTTTGTCTAGCGTTCGATTGGTCTTTTCTTTGAATTTTTTTTGTTTCTATTATACGATACGTATTGGTGAAACTGTAATTTCAATTCGAAAGTTTAATTTTTGAATACGTATTTCGAAGGAACTTGAAACCGTTTTAACCTTTCTGGGGGAGATTTAAAATTACTTTGGCTTTCTTCTCTTTTTGTTTTCTTTTCTTTTATTGTCCACCGTTTTTCTGATCATCAGTTTTACAATTTTCGTTTCTCTTCGAAACGCGAGAATCGTTTCGATAATTTACGTCTACGATTCGCAGGAAACGGGCTTCGGAAAATTTGGTCAATTAATCCAGTCGTGTCTCGTGTGGCCGCGCGAACGTTTTAAAATCTTAATTCAAACTCAGTTGACTCGCATGCCTCGTACATTAAAAACATCGGTATGTCCTACTCGCGACCGACAATCGCAATGTGTCACGAATTGTAATAGGTTTGCTGCGTAATTTCTGTTCATTGATTCTGTAGTGTATATACAGTAAGAATCGTGTTGCCTCTAAGCAACCCTTCGTATAAACATCGACCACGGAGCACGAAGAATACCAGCCGAAGGTACTTTCGTTGATCGGGTATTCGAAAGAGATCGTACGAATATTTATAATGGTATTAACGAGACATCGGTTGCGTTCGGAATTTCGACGTAGGCGTAGCGTAACAAACTCGACGAAGAACGTTCGTCAAAATCATTTACGAAATAGATACTGGACAAGTTCCGAGCGAGAGAAGCTCGACTCGAGCTTAGTTGCACACCGATTCATCCGCAGAGTAACTTTCAAATTACGCACCAATATCGAGAAGCATTTTGTACGAAAGTCGAAAGGTATCCAGAAGGACGAATATTAATTATACATTGAAGTATTCTTACTTCACGCGTGACTTCGCGCTTGCAAACATTTTTCTTTCGGAAACTCTACACCAGATTGCAAACATTCTTCTTTCGGAAACTCTGCGCTGAATCGCAAAGTTTTTTTAGATCTTATTCTACCCTATCGCGTTCTCTTCTGCTGCCAAAATCCTTAAGTGTCCTTCTACATTTGACAAAGTATCGGTTCATTTCTGTCTCGACGTTTAGACTTTGGTAGAATACCGGTTCACTTTGAGTTCCAAGTTCTCGCCAATTGACCGTATCTTTGCTCGAACCTTTGGAAGTCTTCCTCCGAAGTTGCAAGTTTCTCGAAAATCTCTTCCCATCCCGAGACCATCGGTTAAAATACAGTTTAACCCTGGCGAGTTCCCGGGCTCTTTTTCGCCCCATCGTGTATTCGCGATATACTGTTTTTCCATAACCAAAGCCGTTACAATCGATTCTCTCGGATGCTCCGGTATTTCCTCGGTCCTCGATGCACAAAGACTTTGAGCGCACAGTCGAACAAAGGAACGCTTTAAGATGTTTCCGAAAGACGGTCTCTTGCGTGTCGCAACGAGTTTACGTGGCAACTCGGTGTTTAAATTGAAACATTTAGCAAATCCAATCGATCGAACGATATCGTTCGAAGACGCAGTTACGTATCGATGTTAGAATACGAGTCACGTGCTATTATCATGATCTTTCGTCGATGATTTTTTACTTCTTCGAGCTGTTAAGTTTTCTCACAATATACAGGGTGTCTCAGTTAACAAAGGTCACCTAAATGTCTTTTCTATTTACAAAGACACGGACGTTTGGTTCTAACCTCTCCTCGCTTTTTTTCAGGATCATTAATATTTTTCACCGAGAAAACGTATTTTCGTGGGTGGTCTCCTTCGGTCGAACATACCGTAAAATGCTCCAAAACGAAGGATAACGATCGTGTAACAATCTGGCATTTCAATCGATACACGTGCCTATTACCCTGACCTTTCACCGATAAGTTCCAACTTCTTCGAACATTTGGATCATTCCACAGTACAGAATGCTCCGAAACGTAGAATCTGGTAAAATAGCGATCGAGCGAGCTGATATTTGAATCAACGTAATGAATAAATTCGATCCATCGAAGACGCAGTTACGCTTAACGTTAAAATACAAAAACAACGTCCTGTTGCTCCAATCTTTCCACGGATTTCTAATTTCTAGAGAATCGAAATTAAAAATCCGGCGAGCTCGTATTTCAATCGATGTACATTCACGCTCAACGTTAGAACACGAAAGATATTATCTTCCGTAACTTCTAATCTCCTCGACAATTTGTATAATTCCACAAGTGTGCAACACAGTACTCGAAAAATTCGATCATTGAAAGACCCGTTCGCGTTTGACGTTAGAACCTGAGAAGTCACATCCTACAAGCCCAATCTTCGCGTTGAAATCGTAACTTTCGTCGACGAGTTTCAATTTCTTGGAAAATCGGAACGATCCATGTCACGCGACACCTCGAAACGCAGAATCAACGATGTAGCAGCGATCGAGCGACGCGTCGATATTTAAATCGACAGTGGACAAATTCGATCGGTGGAATGATCGGTCAAAGGCACGGTTAGGCTCGAATCGCGATCCAGGGGGCAACGTGTAAGGCAGAACCGGGCGCGTACGATCTCCCACGGAACGATCGATACGGAATCGTAATACAGATCGAGGCGAGGGGTCCCGCGCGAAAAGAAAAGGAGCCCGTTCGGTCGTTGGACCGGTAGAGAAAGAGCCGCGCATCGAAGAAGGAGGGCCCCTTCCTTCCGCGCGTTATAGCCCGGAGCGACGCGGAATCACTCAGAGCAGCGCCGGCCGTTACTTCATTTTTGCGGAGCGTTTACAACGTCCTGTCCACTCGCGTGGCATCGTTGCTGGCATTTCGATGCATAATAAACGAGCGGTTAGCCCTGCGCCGTGGCTCACACCTCTGGCCCCTTCTTTTCTACGAGTAAAAGGGAGACGTGGCTCCCCACCGGACCCCCGGACCCACGGAACCCCTTCGAACACCCTCTCGCGCCTCTCCCCACCTCCTCGCCACCCTCTTTTCCTCACGGTCGGCTCCGTTCCTTTTCCTCTTTCCGCCTCGCGTGCAGCCCGTGAACAGGCTACGGCCTGTTGTCTCTCTTTTGTAAACTTTCTTCCACGAGGCGCGTATAACGAGATGCGAGACAGAGACGGGGATAACGTTCCTCCGACCGGCGAGAACGAGCGACTCTAACGAAAGGAAATCCGATTTGCACGCCGCGCCGATCCTCTCCCGCTCTTTTTCAAACGCACGTCCGATCGCGAGTATAGACGCCTCGGACGATCGACAGTGGGGAAGCGGCGGGCCGCGGTAGTTTTGATGGAAATTCGTTTGCCGGTTGTTACGTGACGCTGCCATTTCCTTTGCTGCGAATCCTGCTTAACTCTGCGCCACCGTCGTTGGAACTGCTTCATCGACGGACCCATTAACGGACTCTCTCGGAGTTCGAGACCTTTAAACGAATCGAATTCTACCCGTGCCCCGTTTTATCGTACACTTGGCCGTTGGAAATATGTCGGCGAATTATCGTAACGAATATTCGAAAAAATGGAAAAAATCGTAGGAATTGAAGTTGCGGATACCGTCGAAACGTTCGAGGGGGTTCGCCTAGTTTTCAGCCTCGAAGATCGGGCTCGTTCGAGGATTTTTTCCACCCGATTTCGATGCACGATCGATCGACGATCGCTCGCAAACGAAACCGAGAATTGAAATTTCCCGAGAATGGAAAATAGCTTTCTTGAAATTTCTTTAGAAAATTGACGTTTATCTCAAGTTTCCGACGATTGCTTCGACAAGGCGATCCAACGAGTGTCTCTCGGACCGGGAATCGGTCGTAACGATTCCCACGCGTAAGAATAGATTTCGATAAAACCGCGAGAAACGATTTACGTTAATAGGCATCCAAACGGCGGTAACGTTCGGTTTTCGGAATCGAAATTTCACCGATTCGAACGCGATCGAAATGCGCGATTCTTCGCATAGTTTCGTCACCGTTTACCAAACGAAACGCGCACGAACTACCGATCGATAATCGATGCCACCTGCAGGACGCGCGTGAAAAAAGTGGGACCGACGCGTATCGGAACGATTATTTGCGCCGTGCGACGATAATGGATACGGAAAGGCGGTTTGAATCCGGCTGAATGGGCGTATGAATGGTCGCCGTTTAGCGTAATTATTGGCGTATTGTCTACGGCACAATGCCGGGCGCGAAATTGGCATGCAAAAATCGGATGCGATCCTATTGTCCGATCCATGGCTGCGTAGCAGCCTCCCCGAGCTCTCCAGTTTTCGAATATTTCGCCGTCAATGCCGTCGATTCGTTCGTCGATCGAATTTGGCTCGAACACCTCCGAAAGGAATTCGTGTTTCGAGAATTACGTGATTTTCCGACCTTTTTTTCCAACGAACCTTCCAAACGATATTCGACCATTTTCGTGCCCGGAACACGCGTCGCGATTCTCGCGTAATTAACCACCGGGAATCGTTTTTACAGCTGATCGAGGGCTATCGCGTGGAAAAGATTTCCTATTTCAAGAATTCGCGACTTTGCAAGGTTCTTCTTCCGAACGCACTTTCGTCCAGAGAAAACGTTCGAAAAGAAACTCGTGTTTCAAGAATTCACGAGTTTTCAATCTTTCTTTCGAACCCTAGCTTCCGGACACGCTCCGAATTACGCGATTTTCTAACTTTTTTCGACACGTTTGCTCGATTATATTTCGACGATCTTCACGCTCGAAACACATCCGTGTCGTCGTTTCTACGAAATATCGATCGAGAATTGTCTTCGACGATCAAGGCGTACGACGCGGAAATTATTCTTCAATTCATTTTCTAACGTAGCTTCTAAACGCGTTCGCTCGACTATGTTTCAATTATTACATATCTTTATTCTCGACGCAAGTTCCACGAAATAAGAATAATTAATCTTTCGACGAATCGAGAGTTAAGACGATCGAGAATCGTCTTTCCATCTTTCGAGGTATACCACGTGGAAAAGATTTCACGTTTCGATGTTTTTCACGTTGTGATTTTCAATTTCTTTTCGAACATGGTTTCTAAACGCGTTCGCTCGACTACGTTTCAACCGTTACGTATCTTCATTCCCGGCGCAAGTTCCACGAAATACCGATCGAGAATCGTCTTTCCAACGATCGAGGGATACCGCGTACGTAAAAGGGCAACTCGATCGATCGTTTTCGTCCTACTTTCGTAGACGGTTCGCGAATCGATCTTCGACGACTAGCGGCGTCAGCGCCTCCGCCTCGAGGTGAAAGTTCACCGACGATTGTTTCTCGGAGTTTGTCCGTAGAACACGGTTCCATCGGGGATTCCAGCTCTCCCGGACACGAAATCTGGATTCGTGGAGGCCCGTAGATGCTGACCCGAGAATTTGGCTGGTTATTAGGCAGGGGACGCGCCGGCACGGTTCTAACTCCTCCGAACGGAGCAACCGCGGACTTTTTGTGCGGCCAGATTGACGGCCATTATGCCCCGAAATTGGGCCTTAATTGTGCCAGCGGTAATGAGCCGGGTTGCTCTAATGCAACGGCACTAACCACCACACATAGTGTCTTAAGACGCCGCTTCGGTGTCTTCCTCTAACGGGTGTACCCGTTGGTAAGTGTTTCGTCGAAGGCAAAGTTCTTTCGATTAAAAAATTTATGAAATTCTAGTTTCGCTACTGAGAGTTTCTTAAGCACGAGTAACGACTCAAACGATGTAAAAAGTATCCACGGTATTTAAAAGAATCTTTTCCGAATCGCTATCGTTCAGAATGTAATTAAAGATACTGTAAAATTGTCCTTTCGCACTTGTCGCGATATCAAGGTGTTACCGAATGTTAGCTACAAAATTGATTAATTTTTATTTCGAAGGTAAGATCGGTAGATATTTAGTAATCGATCCCGTGGAATAATTCATGTTACGTAATCTAAAAAGAACTTGATGGGTAAAATTCGTTTCTTTGATCAAAATAATCGAACGATATTTTAACAAAATTTCCTAACGACAGTTACGTTTTAACCGTGACTATTTACCAATGTATATAAACGGTAAATTGTGCGAATTTTCTGCAAAGAGTATCAAATCGTACAAAAATTACTACACATTAATCTTTTCGTTAACAAGTGACTGTCTCATATATATATAATTAATTTAAATATTAAGTAAAAATTCTTAATTTAGGTTATGGAACGAGAAGACCCTGTAGAATTTTATAAGTTTGGGTAATGTTTATAGGTTTTATAAATTTTATTTGAATGACGAATATCAAAGTTTCTCTTCGCGACGTGTTTACGTATTTCATCCAGAATCGATTAACTCGATCGACCCAACGAAGCGTACATTCGGAGCACCCGGTACAGAATAGAGAGCGGTAGGGAATACTACTATGTGGCGATGTAGCATTATTTAATTGCTGTTCCGTTGTTTTTTCGTCGCCGGATAATTTGTGTACCTGGCGGCGATCTCTTAGTTCCTTCTATTTCCCCTACTATTCCTGGCATGGCGTGGCCCTGTCCGATCCCTCTGCAGCCCTCTCCATCCCCCTGCTGAACCATGGTCGCCTCGGGTCTCTCGCTTACTCCAATCTATAGCGTCGATGTATAGGTTTTCTCGTTTGAAGAAGTCGGCACGGTGGAAAGCAAAAGAGCAAACCACCGAGAGAAAGGACGAAGAAGGACGGGACGACCGGTCGGTCTACTCCTAATTGCGCGTAATTACCTATGGAGGCCAATTAGCTCGGATTGGCTAGATGGATGATCCGCGACTAGCCCGAGGACTCGAACTCCACTAGGACCCCGTGCCTCCTCACCTTGGGTAAACGCACGCGAAAGTGGCCAACAGTTGTCCTCGTTTCCAGGATTCCTCGTCCTTCCATCCTTCCTTCGCTTTTTTCATCGTTCGTACGCAAAGGAGGGAATAATCGAATCGGTGAAGAGACGGTTCGTGTGCAAAATTAATCAATTTCGAACGTTGAAATTGCGTTCGAAATGGATAAAATTACTCGGGATCAAGAACAATGTATCAGTGCACTCGGTGGATCAAGAAGTATCTTGTACAAGTGTTTTGGGTAGTTCTTTAAATTTAATGGACGGAAGAAATTATTTCCAATATTTCAAAACGTGGTTTTTAGATTTGTACCGTTATTCGACTTATCGACTCGATTACTTCCTCGAAGGATCAAGGTGCACCTCTTCTCGATGTAATTAGAATTATTCGATCGATTACCAAATATTCCTCGATCGCTAACTTTGCGTAAGGTCTTCGTTCGACTTGTCCCTCGGAAAGTTTAATTAGACGCGAAATATTACTTGCAGTTTCTTAGTCGGGCAATTACGTATAGAAAGATGTGTGTGTGTGTGTGTTGGTTGGTTTTTTCGCTATAAGAAAATAATAGTTATTTACGAGGTCGCGAGTAATGAAAACTATATTTGGTTCGAGAGACGGGCAAAACCGCTGCTCAACCCAGAAAGGATAATAGTTGGGTCTTTGTGTGCAAGTCTCATTCGCTTTGTCTCTTTAAAATTTGAAACGACAAACGTAATACAGATACGGTGTGGACCATTCGTGAAAAGATTGTATCCAAAATTGTTTCTTTGAGATTTGAATATCGTCGACGTTCTTTTCGAAGGAAATCTTTTTCGTACCACTGCAAAATGAAACGACAAATTCGAAACTCTCGCAGTGGACCAATTTCCATCGTTTGATCTCGAGATGAATATTATCAACACGAAGCCACGAGTACTCGAAACGATAATTATCGACGATGCGGAGCACAGTGCGTCACGGAGGATCGTAAGACCTTGTTCGTTTCGAGGAACGTTCACGGGACAAAAATATGCCGCGTTTCTGCGTCAAATTCTACGAGAACTTGTGGGAGATGCTACTAGAGAATATTAGAGAATACACGTGGTTTCAACACGATGGATGCTCGGTATGTTGTTCTAGAACCGCAAGGACAATATTGGACAGCAATTTTATCCGACGTTGGATCGAACGACAGGAAAGTGGCCAGTCTGTTCTTCGAATCTCTCCTAGATACTTATCAGGGAAATAAATGAAAAAAAAATTTTGATCGTGTACAACTTGCAACACCAAAGAGCACGAAGAAAAGAATTATCGCCTTACGCGCTTTAATTTCGCCGTAAAAAGTAGAAATACGTACAGATTATTGTTTAATAGGTTCTACACTGGTGCCAACGAGCATCGTTTCGAACACTTGGAATTTTAGGATATGTAAATATTATGTAAATGTTACAGGTTATTGAATTAGAAATCTCGTACGATAATCTGGAGAAAATTTTGTTCCTGTCACTGTTCACACCATCGAACGATTCAAGTTTACCTTAGACTCTTGTAAAAATCGTGAAATTTTCTAGATCTACGGATCGTGAAATTCCCTAGATCCACGGGCCGTGAAATTCTCTAGATCTATGGATCGAAATACCACCGTTACGCGAATGCTCGTCGATCGAAGACGTTGAGATCGCGTTGAATTTCGTTCGACGAGTGGAAATCGTGAAATTCTCTAAGTGTATAAATCGTAAAATTTTCGAAATCGATGGATCGAGAAACCACGGTTACGAGTACGCTCGACGATCCAGTACGGTAGATTTATTTCTCTTCGGTTGGTTCGATGTGTAAAAATTTCAAACAGGAAAATTTCTCCAACGGGAGGTTACCAAAATCCAACGACCACGGTGTCGTCGTGAAATCGAATCGAAGGAACCTGCGACATCGCGTTAAGTTTAATTTCGTTCTCTCGTCGCGAAGGAACGAAGCAGACGTCTCACAATCGGTGAACGGGCAAACCCCGAATAAGAGCAAAAAATGAGGGAGATGTCCGCTCCTCGCTACTTTTCAAGATTGTAATATTACCGGGATCTCTGATGGCGATGTTCCCACGTTCCTATTGCCTTCTTCCCTTCGTATCGCGGAACAACTTAATGGCGCTATCGATGTTTTGTGCGTTTCAATGTTACGAACCGTTTACCGTGGTGCTGTACTATAATTACGTGCCTCTAATTACGCGCGCAACACTGTCCTCCCTATTTTATTTGTCCGCTGTTTCTCAGAGCATCGGGACTAATATACCTCGGGCGCTTGCAATTGCGAGCGATCGTAAATACGCGCATACATACGCGCACGGGACAGCACATACGTAATGAGCAATTAACGATCGATTTCCTTGCGGGTAATTGCTTCATCTACGCGGAAACGTCGCGGCACTCGACGGAGTGATTACTTTATGGATTCCTGCTTTTGGAAATTTTAGACCCCACTTCTATTTCGAAATCCGACACTTTTTCAGCGATCGTCGCGATCATGGTTCATCGACACGGTTTCTTGAACGCAGAAGGTTCTCGACACTTGGAAGAAATTATAAAACAATGCCCCTCCGATCGTGATCGTGGATGGGATATAATTCGTAGACCATACACGTGTACGTAGACGTACATTGTTTCTCTTTTTTTAAATTAAAGATTATTAAAATTAAAATAAAGGCTATTATAATTCTGTAATGTCGAGAAGAGGTCGAGTATCGAGATCGAAATGGAAAAATTGTAACATTCGTTCGTTTGTTTCTATTTGCACGTTACTGTCGTAAAATTTATCGAATCAATTTGACTCGATTAACGATGCCAAAAACGCTTAGCATACTTGTTTAACAATATCTTCTCGTCGCGAAGAAATGACCGCGTAATGAGATATTCATCGATCGTTCGATTAAAATCTCGATTACTCTCGTTAAAATTTCGCACCGTAAGCACTCAGCTTATTTAAAAAAAAACAGAGCAATCGATAGATTCAGTTTCGTTCAACGAAACTATCCGAACAACTATTCCCGAAAATAGAAAGTAACAAGTAACGCGCGAGTTAATCCGCGAAACTCGTTCAGTAACGCGGAACCAATTTCAATTTGCCCTAAGAAAATGATTAACCTAATGAACCGTGTAAAAGGAAAATCGTTACTCTCGTACGATCCGACGACGGTCCCGATTCAATTCAATTCCCCGAGATACGCGACTCCCATTCCCTTTTTCGAATTCTTTTTCATCCGTGATACCCGTTTTACCAAAGACTCGCTCGATCCTCTGGGAATAGTTCGGAAATTCGTGACAAGCCTGTGCGAGGAATAGCATGTTTTCCTCCAAACTAGGGAGCGCATATATTTATCTGGTCTTTATATAAGCCGATTCTATTGTTGTTCCGGTATCCACTTTTCAAGATCAGGATCCTTAGGGACCGGGGCCAGGGAGGGGGGCGTATTGGAAAGAGACGAAGAGATACACGCGAAAAAAGAAAATCGCCGAGATTTAGCTGCTAGCGGGGGCAGACGAGGGGGGACAGACACGGGGGAGGTGGAGAAGGTGGTTGCCATCGAAGGACCTCAAGGAACTGGACAATTCGTCATTAGTAAACAAATAGTTTAGCGACCGGTCGGGTCAGGCCTACATAAACTAAACAACAATAAGGCCCCCGGGAGAAAGAAATACCGACTCGCTACCCTTCGAGGTTCGCACACCTGGCTTCACCTTCGTAGGAGTTTACCTGCACGGGTGGGTGCCGAAGAAGTCAGGGGCGTGCGTATTCCGGCGGGTACCACGCCCAGTCGAACGACCAACCGTGATTTATTTCACGAGCTTAACGATCTCGTCTATCCGGGACCCGATTTATCATTGTCTCTAATCGGCGCCGATTACGCGATCGTTGCACCCTCGGTTTCTGTATTTCTTTTCGCTCGTGTACAGCCTCGTTCCTAATCGGCGGATTCAATTGGTAAGGAAGCGTGCAATTTGGTAATCGACGAGTCAATCGAAAAAATCGGAGAGCTTCTTTTCCGATTATTTTGTAATTCTTAGCGGTGGTTTCATCTGTACGAGGAAACGAGCGTTTCCAGAAGACGAATACGACTTCTTCCGAGTAGAAAATTTCTGCACGATTGAAGAATTCACGAGAGAATCGGGAGAACGACGGGAAATACACTAGGTAATCTCTTCGAGAGATCGAAGTTTAAGTTTCAATGATAAGAAGATTTTGAAAATCACTCTTCCCGATTCTTGGAAATATTGGGCTGTTTGGAAAATCATTTCCTTTTCCAAACTGGAGAATGTATAATTTGGTAAAGTGTTTGTACACTCTAAAAGAATCGTGTTTCATTTTCACCGGAAAAAAATAAACGACTTTCCGAACAACCCGACAAGATACGTAAAATGATACGTATTCTCGAAGACTCTCGCGAAATAAAATTTCTCCGAGAAACATCACGATGGGTGCTCCGAATCGCGGATACGTCCCTGTATCGGCGTCAGGTTCTAGTTTGGTCGAGATCTCCCCACCTGACCGAGACCGATCGGTGTTAAAAAGAATTACTCGGATTCGCTCGTCACCTCGAATTTCCGAATACGACTCAGGCCGGGGACATCTTCGAAAGTTTGGAGAAAAAGGGCGTAACCGAGCCGTGCGTGCTTTAATCGTTCGCCGTTAATGGCCCCCGGGCTTCTCGTTTCGTCGATTCTCGATTCTTCGTCGCCGGGGTTTCGATTTTGGAAGGCCGGGTGTCCCGGAGGAGCGTCCGCGGCACCCGAAACTTTTAACACGAAACCAAGACACGTCTTCGCTTTTGTTTGGCCCGAGCCAGAGCGGTGTCTGGTTCTCGCCGAGAGTATTTGTTCGGAAGATTCCTATCGGCCCTGTGTAACTACAGATTTCACGTGAACCGCGGTGAATCGACGATCACCGGCTTCCTCTGTCTAATCGTGCCGATACCCTGGTTTACTTTTGATACTCGAAGCAGTTTCGACATCCGATGAAACTACGATCCCGTGCACGAATTCTCGGAACTTCGAGAAGGAGTCGTTTCGAAACTAAAATACCACGAGTAGCGTGCGTTCACCGTGGACACTTGGATAATCGAGGAGTGCTCGTTCGATCGATCGACCGAGCGAAAATTTACGCATTTTTCGGGATATTGGATAAATTGTTCACCTCGACGATCGTACGAAGTTGGAAACGAAGCGTAAAGTGTGGCAAGAGAGGTATGCGCGTGAAAATAAAAATAAAAGGATAACGAGTGTCCAGGATCGAAGTTGAAATAAATTTGTGCGATTGTATCTCGGGTTTTGTATTGCCAAGTACAATTTAAATAATTGAAACGTTGAATGTTGGAAGTCTTCTTCCAAACCACGTCTAAATAGAAGACTTACACGAGGTATATCAATTTCTCGCAAATACTTATACTTTCGAAATGAATAGAATTAGTTCGATCGATGACTCGAGTAAAATGTACAAGTCTGGAGCTAATTCATACGAATTTCCATCTACGTTCATACAATTTTCGATTCCAACTTGCAACGAATTATCACTTCCGAGTATTGTCTCTCTTTGTCGCTTCGCGTTTCGATTTTTCTCAAATAACGCGGTAGGAGGAACCAAAGAATGAAAAATTCCGTAGATAGGAAACGTAACCGAGTATTCTTCACGAATATCGACCACTGTCCCCTTAAATAAACGCGAAACGACACGTCAACCGTTTAACATCCTCTTTTCCACTTTCACCGATGTTATCGTTCTCGGATCCCGGCTTTCTCGCCTAGGTAGCGCGCAATATGAAATATAAAAATCAGTTTCTAGCCAAGGGCGTCTGGATCCGGGGAAGACTGGTCCCTTTGTCCACCCAAGATCCTTGGTCTTTGATCCTCCCTAAACTATAGGGAGAGGAGACCATCTCGATGGTCCCCGTGGCGAGATTAGCATGACAATGCGCTCACCGGCCACTCATTATGGCCGTTCGTGATTCGGCGTTCCGGTGCCGCGTAAAACAAAATTCCAGCCCACGAAAATCTTTGCGGACAATAGGGGTTGACACCTTCCTCGATTCAACCGTTCCCAATGTCCATCGCAACGTGTCCTCTCTTCTCTCCCCTCGGTTTAATTTTATCCCACCTTGTCTGCCTCCCTCTCGTCCACCCTCTCTTTTCTTTCTCCTCTTCCACTCTCCATTACCGCCGACATCATCCCCTGTCCACCCTCTTCCAGGACAACCTAACCGTCTCCCACGGTTCATTCTTTCTCCGAATGAATGCCAAAAGATGGATCGTTTCCCTCTTCGCGCAGCTTCGTTCGCGCGCTTTGTTGTACGAAAAGTCGTGCGATTTTCGACGAATTCACGCGTTTCAACGACCGGTTAACCGTACAGAACGCCCGATTCGTGTCGCGATCGCGACCCTAACCGTTCGTGGATCATTATCCAGCATCCAGGGGGAATCTCGACGGGACGAGTCTTGCAAATTTTGACCGATCACGGTGCCACGTGGGGGTGACTCTTCCCTCGATAAATACGTCGTTTATCGTTTCCGAAGGCATCGATGGTTCTTCTTTGTCTGCATTTTGCTTCTTCGTTTATCGTACGAGAATATCTATGCGACTATATACAAGGAGACAGAAAAGAGCTTAAACTTAGGAGAACGTTTAATCGAATTAAAGAAGAAATGATTAAAGTACCAGAAGTCGTACATCGCGAAGTATCTTATATAAACGAGAAAAGAAATTCAAGTAACGCTAATTAATCCTGAATTCCATTAATCGCTTTTTATGGTCTAGGTAATAGACTATAAGTAATTAGTCTATCTAAGTAATAGTGCTTCTACGATTATTCGTTTCTCGACTCTTAAAATTTGTCTCGTTAACGAAGATGTTCCTACGGGTAACAACAATGTACGACTCGTCGCTACGCGATCGATGTCGACTTTCCGTCGATGTGTCGTTAATACTCTCCACCAATGTCCGTCAAAGTGTCACTGGTTCGGTCGACGCGGCACGTTCCGTATTTTTCTTACGACGTAATTCCATTGGACACCAAAGACACGCAACTTCCGTAGAAATCGGAAATGATTCGCTAATTCTCCAACGACACTTTTGAAAATGCACTCGCGCGCCCATCGTGCATCCTCGTGAAAAATCCACTCGTGGATTTACAGGAAGTAGACTCGCGCCGTACGAAAGTTTCCTCGAAGACCGGAACCACTTTCGAATGCGATATCCGTGATACGATGGGCTCAACAAGTGTACTGCCATTTTGGGCAAAAGTTCTCGTCGGTAACCGCACGGTTTATCACGTCGGAAGGTTCTGGGCGAATGGAAGGACGATAAAAGGGAAAAAGAATACTGGCCACGAAGCTTCTTCGCACCCCTCGATCGAATTAACTCAGGCTACGAGACCTCCGATTTCAATTTGATCGTAGACCTCGTTGAAAAATTATAACGGTCGATCGTGGCGAGCTCGCGTTACCTCCAACTGTTACCTTTAACCGAAATGTTTACTACGGGATGCCTACTCCGGAAATCGTTTCGAAGAGGCAGCTTCTCGGAATCGGGACACACGTTTCTCGGTATTTTCCATCGACTGGTACTTGCGTTGCAAAAACGACCGTACGGCCCGAACGAAAATTAATTTCGAAAATTCGACACTCTTCGATGGAAATGAAAGAAAAAGGACGCAATATCCAACGAGAGTACGCGAACGAGCTACGATCGTTAACCTATCCTTGAATTTACCACAACTGGAACTACAACTCGAATGTTTACGCGTTCTCGAATCTACGAGAACTAGGACCAGCTCGATCGTTTATGGAATTTACCATAACGCAAACGATCCGTATCGTCTCTGTTCCTCCCCGGTGGCTCGTTTTTAACCTTCTCGTGATTTCTCACCGCGGTTAGACGCTTTTCTATCGTGCAGAGAGAGAGAGAGAGAGTCAGCGAATATCCTACCGCGGTCTGGTTCCATTATATTTGCATTCGTGCTCGATTCGAACGACACGGAATCCGCGAAGTCCATTCGCAGGGACACGAACGGCGAAAATCCAGCGGAATCTCGAATTACGATGATTCGACGAGCAGCGGTGCACACCGCAGGTGTCTGGCAAAGGTGCATAAAGGGGATGCAGATAGAACGATACAAAAGAGGAGCTCGATATTCACGGGACCAAAGGGAGCATAATGCGGATCCCAAATTTTCGGAAAACTCGCCCGAACTAATCGACGAGAACGACACAATCGGGTTTACCTGATGGACGGTCCCTTTCGGACACCGTGAGAAACAGTTTTTCCTAGTGTTCCGAAAGCAACGCTGGTAGGGGAAGGAAGACGCGCATTCGGGGACCAAAGGAAAACATCTCTGTAGGCTCTTCCTCCCGGGAGAATTAACCGACGAGAGAGGAGACACCGCAAGAATGCGCGTCTACGCGGATGAAATATCTTTCCACATTTTTCCTTCTTTTTTTTCTTTTTGTTATTGCGTTTTACGTTTCCGTTAGAATCTTTAAATGAAATTTTTCCAATCGTCGACCATCCGTCCTTGCCCCGACGTCTTTCCATCGTGTGAATTGATTTTTATAATGCGTGTCTAGAGTCATCGATCCAGAGTTTTCTTCTTTTTTCATTTCGTTTAACACGAGATAAAATATTTCGACAATTGTGCAAAAGAGGCAAAATGCAGGCAAGACGAAAGGTTTTTGTAATTTTAATCGTAAGAAAGAGTGTTAGAGAAGGTATCGTTTTGTTTCGTAAAGGTACAGAGACCCTCGCACGATAAGGTAGAAAAAAGTTTTCGTATATCGTTTATCGGGTCTCATTAGCGAGAAGTTTAACGATAATTCTTAGTATTAAAAAGAAGAAAAAAAAAAGGAAAGGTCCCGTAGCTCGAGAAATCGTATTTTAATTATATACAGGCGCACGCAACTCTCCCCCTCCCCATAATTTATGTATGCATTGCGGTGATTACGGGCCGTATTTAAATTACTAATAAACGAAGGTTTTGAAGAATTTCATAAAAACACTCGTCTACAAAGAAGAATCCTCAGAAGGATTGCGTCTTTAACGAGCCATTTGCTTCGATCCGCAATTTAAATCAAGTGTTTCTCTTTAAATCGTCCAAGAAGATTCTTGAACGTTGCTTCGAGCCTTTAAAGAAGAATCTTACCGATCCTTGATTCCCTGGAAGACTATGTTAATCGTCCCTTCCTTTTTTTTTCCCTTTTTTCTGGCCGTGGAGTTGAAATCGTCGTATCGATAACATCTTCGAGGCAAAACGCAGCGAATACTATATATCGATAAAGCGAACGGTATGGATAGCAACGACGCAGCAACATGTATTGTTTTCGTCTGCATCTCCGGAGAGCAGAAACTGCACCGCGAACGCTAATTGGTAAATGCAAATTTCATTTGATAACGAGACGTTTGACATGAGACGTTTGTATTCGGACCCTGATTAAAATTAAACAGATCGTATTGAATATTCTCTACTTTATACGGAAGTTGAACCGTTACGTGCACTCGACGAGTCCAGACGGTGGCTCGTTGAAATTTCAATTAAAAATATTAGTCCACGGACACGTTTCAAAATTAATACGCAAGCTGGAAAATATCTTCTCGTTCGACTCCGCGAGAATATTTGAAATACGTGTTGGTCGAGTTGGCGTTAACGATGTCACACGTTATTGATTTTCACACTGGACGTATCCTCGATGCTTTAATTCTAACGTTTATGTTAATTTACAGAAGAGTTCCGTCGCTCGGTAACTTTGCGCTTCAATTTTCCACACGGTCCTTATTTCGATCGTTGCTACCATTTTCAACGAATGAAACATAAGAAATTCCGTAACAAAAAAATTCTAGAACCTAAATCCGAATGCATCTACTCCAAAAACGTTGAAAATAATATTCGAATAAAAGATGGAACATTTGAATTTTTTAATATCCGTTCGTCCCGATATATTTCCTCCTGTAATTCGAATTCCAATTTCCATGGAACGAGTAACGCGCAAAAAAATCATTTATACGTTATTCGTTAGCCGAGAGACGTTTATCCGGACACGAATTTCGCCCGTCTGCTAGCCTAACCGACGATCGTCGGTTTCGGGAGATCGTCGGACCAGTTTGAATCAGCAGCACCTCGCGCATCTTCTCATCGTCTCTCTTCACCGTTCTATTTTCACGGATTCCTATTTCCATGACAATGGACCGTTCACAGGACGAATAATTAAGCTTGTCGTAATCGTTCGTCACGAACTATGGTCAACGCGACGCATCAGCGTTTCGGTCCCATTCAACCGCACCGTAAGAATTCCCATCAGCTGCCACGGCAGCTCCTTCTTAAGTCTTCGAGTACCGAGGGGACATTAAAAGAAGGGTCTCGGGAGGGTGGCGAATTAATTTATGCGATAACGTACGACGCGGTACCGATTCTCATTTCTTTGACCAGGTGATGACCGGTCCGTGTCGCAACGGGCGACCACCCTTAACGTCGATCCGTCCTTGGTCGTCTTCCCTCTCTCCGTTTAACTCCCGGGGCGTGTGAAAATCCACGAGCACCTTTTGTCTTCGTATTTTTCGTCCTCCAACTCCCCCCCACCCCCCACCCCTATTTCTATTCACCCTGGATGGTTTCGCTTAGCTCTCGACTCCGACCGTACGTTTGTTTACCTGTCGTTCGGTGGTTGCTTTTTTTGCGAATATCGGCAAAGAAGAAGAAGAAGAAGAAGAAAAGAGGAAATGGCAGGGAAATCGAAGTAAACAGGAAAGTTTGGGAAAAGGTAAACAGCTATATTATGTCTTTATTGTTATTCCGAATACGGATACCCTTAAATCAATGGACCGTGAAGCTCTCGTCCCGGAGAGAGCTGCTTCGGTTTTAAGAATGTTGACGCGTACGCGATTGGTCCCCGCTAACGGGATGTTTTCGTTCCTCTCGAGAGAACTTTTCACTCCAAGTTTCTCCGAACGGTTGTATTATAATCCGTACAGTTTCGGATAAATAACGAACGCGAGAACGCGTCGCCTAGTTTCGTTCCGTATCGCGTCCCCGAATTACCGATACTTCGTAACATCGTTGCACTTACGTATCGTTTCTTTTGTCCGTAACTTCTCGAAGAACGTCAAAATTTACTCGTCCCGAGATATTTCAGGGCTCGAACGTATCGAGAAATCCTTGCGGTTACAGATACGTTCGAATTTATTACGCGATCTTTTGCACAAGCGTTCCTCCAAATGCAATAATATTTACGTTGGCCGTGAGTTAGAAGACCGGTTGTAATTCTAGTTCGACGAAGAATTTTTTTCGTATTATTCATCCTCACTGTTTGCAAATGCAAATCTTCCGAAACCGTTTCAAACAATGGAAGAATCTACACCAGCGCAAAGTAAAATTCGCTCCGAATGAAATCTCAACCGAACGAAGAAATCCGTCATCGTAAGGATAATTGAAAAGCTTTATTTTCGAGCGAATTAATACCTTCGTCGTCGATATTACGCGCATTCGTCGTTCGAATACACCGAGGAGGGAAAGGTCTATCGTTTTCTCTGCTTTTCGTTCCTTTTTCCATGTTCTTAGCGCAAAGAAAAAAATTATAAGCGTCAACGAACGAACGAAGATCGATTCTGACAGCTTTCGGACTAAAAACGTACGACTCATTTACCGACACGCATCCCGACAGGTCGAAGAAATAGCTATAGAACCGAGAAATCTTTCAAGTTCGTGTGACCGTGGAAAGCGTAAACTTATCTCGAATCCCGATCTGTTGTCTTATTTACTCGTGTTCTTCGTTTTCTGGCCGGAGGGCGAACGACGAGACAAAGCTAGCATCGTAATCGACCGTAAAAATACCGAGGTGCCCCCGAATTCGTTAATCTCTTTTCCTTCACTTCCGCAGCCGTTGTTTAGGGTGCTGGTGGCTCCCTCGCGAAAGAGAAGATTCACCACAATGCCCTTTTGTCTAGCCCTCTTGGCCCAGTTTCTCGATGCGTGGCTAGTTTGGATTTTCCTTTTGACGCGCTGTAATTGAATCGTCGACCAAAGAATTTCGTAATACTTCACCGGTGATCGTCCACGTTCAAAATGCACGTCTCGTTGACCGATCTCCGTGAACCTGAAAGCGAAAGCAAACTTGGAAAAATTAGAATTGAACATTTCTTCGGTGTACAGTTAACCGAACGTTGAAAATTTCAGATACATCGTATTGTGCGAAAAATTGTAATATTACTGCAGCGGGATTTTCGAGACTTTTTCGTAACAAAATTTCTCGGGGGAAAAATACTTTGCATTTGGTCGATCGATGGAAAATGTATTTAATAAATAGTAATGACGACGGGTTGCCGTGGATAGATGTTCTGGATTTGAACAGTGTTTTCCTTATTTCAAATTTTTTTTATTACTAAATACTTTATATTCTAATTTGTAAAATATTGAATTTTTATATTTGGTAACCAATGCCTTGTTTTAACGTCATTTTTTTTTTGTTTCTGTATTATATTTTACACAATTTTAAATCTCAAAGTGTTCTTCCTCGTTGCAAGAACTTACAAACAATCGACACTGTTCAGAAAGGTGATATCCATTTAATATTTTCTCCGTTTCAACACAAATGGTATTATTTCCTGTCTGAAACTTCTCGAAAAGTTTAATTCTCGTGCCCCCTCGAGATCTTTTAGATCCGTATGCATTTCCCATCCGGTAACTTGTGCATCTAAATTTGATTTTTCCAACCCTATTACTCGCTTATGTAAAACTGCTATCTCTACTGCTCTTAGGATACACGTTTCAAAAGTATCATAATCGCACTATGCTCGTTTCACCGTTATTGGAGTATTTTTAGTTTCCTTCAACGTTCTTCTTGTCCTCTTAGTACCGATTAAAAAATCAAATAAAAAAAAGTAAATCAAGCATCCGCAAAGACCTGTCCAACAATGAACGTTATCGAAATCAATGTTCAACGTTACCTCAGCATCGGTATTGCGCATAATTTTCTTCAACAACGCACTTACCGTTCACCTATCGTACCAACGAAGTATCTCGTTTGAAACGAACAGACGAATCGAAGATCGGTGAAAAACCCTGTAGAAAAATGAACGATAACGACTCGTAGGTAGCGAAAAACGGCAAAGGCCAGTTAAGATCTCTCCGTGCGAGGCAAGCCCGGTTCCATCCGCGCGGAATTGAATCGTTGGTCTTCGGAAAACTTCGTCACCGGGGTAAGTCCAGACTTTCGAGGTAGGAGTTTCGCGCGACCGGTACGTGGAAAAGACTGGGACGCGCGGAATCCTCGGTGTTGGGCTTTCGGTGGCATTGAACCGCGCCGGGATAGAGAGAGAAAGAGACACGTGGTCTCCATTCATGGTTGCCGGTGGTACACTACTACGGTTCGAGCACGCTGGCTGTGGAGGTCGACTACGAGGCGGAGGTCAAAGGGAGTAAAGGGAGGGAGGCGAAGAGCACGGGCGGCGGGTAAAGGGTACCAACCACTCGCTATAGGCGAGGGTGAAACGAAGAGTCAGTGGGGCCGCCGCAACCACGAGGATGGTATAGTCCACCACCACCACCACCACCACCACTACCACCACCACCTCCACCGACGATGTTATCCCTCGAGTTCGAGGGTAGGTGGTGGCTCCGACCTCGTGTCGGTACACGCGTCGCGATTCCGTGCCGTGCTCGTGGAGGGCTATAACCCTGGGCTGTAAAACTTACCAGAATCCAGTTCGGTCGATCTAATAGCCACCTCTTTCGCATCGGTTCCCTCCGCTTTCGACGGGTCGACCTCACTGGGTCACGACCTCGCCACAGATTCTTTCGGTTTCGATCTCCGACGGCCCTTCGAAAACACGCCCGCGATTGCATTCCACGAGTAGGGTGGAAAACTGCCACTACCGGAGCGGAAGAGACCAATGTCTACCGTCTGGATCGCTCGAGCGGGTTCGTCGATCGAAAAACACCGGGTAACGATTCGATCGGTGTTTCAGAGTTTCTGCAATATTTTCCATCGGCGCTTTTAACTCGATTTCTCGCGGATACGGGGCTTGGTAATTTTTCGACTAAATATTTGTATACTATTTTGCGTATATTACTGGCAAGGTAATGTACCTATACTCGGGGGGTATTGTACGGTAATGAATGTAGGTGAATTTTACGCGAAGAGATTATTTTGTCACGAAGTGAACGTTCGAGAGTTAAAACTTTGTTCTGGGTTACACCGACGCGAATAATAGACTAGTTGAAACGCAAATGTAGCTTTTGGTGATTTTTTGACTAACTTTGCGTAAAATTTGCCGTTATTGTTCGTAGAGTGTACTTCTTAGTTGGAATTGAAGTTAGTAAGTTTTACGTGATTTTGTCACGAAGTTATCGAATTTTCTTCGCTTTTGGATCACAGTACGAGGGTTATAATACATCGAAATAGAGAATTTGGTTTGTACCGTTTTATATTCTTCGTAGTCTTCGATCGTTTTCGAAACGTATGCGGGTTCGAATTTAATCGAAAGTGTTCGAGATTCGTCATTCATCTTTTGTTGGAACCTCTTCGTAAAGTCATTGATTCGGATACTTTGAACGTAAAATTGGACAAAAAATCGAGTTTAAAGATGCGTGTATCGTTTAATCGGATAATAAAGCTTCGTTTACATTAGTTTCGAAACATCGAATATATTTTTATTGATTTGTCATATTCCACTCATGTTGCACCGAGTATATCGATAAACGATGGGCAGAGTCGTCGACGAAACATACGCAGTAAGATAATTCTATCAACGATTCCTTTGTTTGATTTCCAAGCGTGAAATAAAAATGAACGTTGTGTACAAAAGTATCGTAGAAATTTACGTGCAATTACGACTCCGATAATTGCGAGTCTAAGTGTTTACAACGTACCTCGCGACTAATCAAAGGATATTAAACGCCATTTAAGTTCTACAAATTTGTATCTTACGTTCTATGATTTACGTTTTAAAAATTTGTAAATTACGTTCTAAAAATTTGCACATTACGCTTTACAAATTTGTATATTGCGTTGTAAAATTTACGTTCTAAAAATTTGCGCATTAAGCTTTACAAATTTGTATCTCACGTTCTATAATATACGTTCTACAAAATTGTGTATTACGTTCTACAATTTACGTTCTAAAAATTTGTACGTTACGTTCCAAAATCTACGTTCTAAAAATTAGTACATTACGTTCTAAAAATTTGTACTATACATTACGCTCTAGAAATGTTTGTATCGCGTTCTTCAATCGCCCGGGGAATCGTCCGATCGCGACGCCGTCGTCGATTAAATTGATAATCCGTCCTCCGAAAATAAGTGGCTTTTATCGAAGAAAATTCGGAGAGTTTAAAGGGCACGTAGGAAGGGTATCGCATAAATCGAGCGCGCGTGCATTCGTGCACGCACTTAATCTCTCCCGCTTCTGCTCGTCATCGGTCATCCTTCTACGTTTTCCCTCGGCGAGTACCTATACTCGGGGGGGTCAACCTTCTTCTCCCTCGTTGGTCCACGCCGGCCTGTCCTCTCCTGTTCCCGCCCCGGTGTACACCGTTTTAGACTCTCGCCGGAGGATTTTGAACGATAAATACGCCGCGCGTATAACTCAATATCAGGCAAGGAGAAAAAAGGCGGCAGGCAAAAATGTTCGTGGATCGACTTCGAGGGCAGTCCGAGCGAGGCATTAAAAGGGGAGGATATTAAGAACCACCACAGATCTTGTATATAAGAATCCGTGCCGCGGACGGAGAGAGACGAAGGGAGAGAGAGCCCACGGGAAAAGGAGAGAAGGATAAAAGGGAGAATAGTGGGAGGATAGAGTGTGGCAAGGGAGACGGAGGCAAGGATGCTCACGTATGAAGCAGGACCTCATAACTCCTTATAATGTCCTCTTCTGCGAATGCCTAGCATACACCCCCGTTCCCGTGTGCCGTCTCAGGAACACCGTGAACACACCATTGACTCTCTTCTTCTTCTTCTTCTTCTTCTTCTTCTGCTTCTTCTTCCTCTGCTTCTTCTTCTTCTTCTCCGTCGTCGTCGTAGTCATCTTCTTCTGCTTCTTCTTCTTTTCCATCCTTCGCTTCTACTTCTTCGTCGTCGTCGTTGTCGTTGTCGTCGTCGTCGTCGTCGTCGTTGTCGTTCTCGTATTCCACGCGAAAGTGTAGGTGGTTTGTGTGTACGTGCCATAAGGCCTCGACTGCAGCCTCCTTTTGCTCCCCACCTCCAGTTCTACCTTCTCCTCCCCCTGCTTCGTGCCCTCCACCTCTTCCCTCGGGAGTCTGTGTACTTTTATATGCCCTTCCATACCTTCTCCAAGGGAATAAGAGAGTTAATCTTGATATAATGGACGCGACTGTCGCGGCCCACAAGACAATAGTCCAAGATATATCGTTAGCTTCGCCCTTTCGCATCTCGGCGCCATTATACTGGCACGCTCGATTCTCTTTCTTCTTCGTTTTCTTCCACTTCTTATTTCGGCTTCACGGGGTGTTACGACGCACTCTCGCTTTCGAGGCAATGATAATGCGACTCGTAGATGCGCCGCCGATGCTTTCGATTATATACCGGCCGGGACGGTACACACCGGCTACCATCCACCGAGTCTTCGAATCCTTCTTGTATTTTCGCGGCTGGCGCTCGCTCGAGCAATTGTCTTTTTCCCCCCCTACACGTGAACGGACCGCGAATCGTGGAAACCGCTCGAGCGTGTTCGCGCGCGTACACCGTTTATCTTTGATATCGCCGAAGATATTCAAGCGACACGGAACTCGCCTTCCTTGTCGAGATTTCATGGAACTTAACGCTAATCGTACCGTGCTCGGTGATACGATCGTTTTAAATTTTCATTGAAAATTCTGCGTTAGTTGTTCGTGTACTTTTTCACAAAATTCTTCTGGATAGGTTGCACGATTACGTTACACAGGATGGGTAGGAAATTGCAGCAGTGCACTCGAGCAGGGGATGATTCTATTCGAAAACAAAATTCGATCCAAGCTTTTCTCACTTTGTGCTTCGTTTTCGAGAAAAGCGATTTCGAGGTTCGTTCGATTATGGGAACGATTAAATACGAGTAACGGGTTCTTTCGTTCGTTCAACTTTGCGTAATTTTTGATACTGTTCGATATCATCGCCGTTTCTTTCGAAAAATATGATTCTTGTTTCAGGTGGAGGGAGAATGTGTGTATATCGATGGGTCTCAACATTAATTTGAATGTACGGTGAACAAAAGTCGAGCGTTTTTAAAAGTTACGCGCGGTTTCGAAAATTTGGAATTTATCTATATAGTCTAGGAATTCTTCGATGTCTCGCGGATGTGCTCCGGTGTTTTTCCCTTTCGCGATGATCGATAAAGACTTCGCGTGTATCGAACGAGCTATTTTTGCATTTACATCCCATTTTCGCCGATAATTTGTTCGGCATCGATGAAATTTGCAACGAAATTGGTTCTTCGAGCAATAGGAATAATAGCAGACAATACTGGAACGCGTCACTAGAACGAGTACACGGTATGGTATGAAAATCTGTACGAATTGTGAAAACGTACTGCACGTTTACATCAATCGGAACGTGTGTTTTAACTAGTTAAAAAACGACAAAAATTAACTCTTCGATATTCGCGATTAAGTATTAATTTTAATTCAATTTATCAACTCTTTCGTGCGAGTCTTCGATTGAAAGTCTCCCGATTGTATTCATAAGATCAAAATACTGCAAGCATTCGAATACTGATTAATCATAGATTTTAGATGATAAATAAAAGGGCACGTTTCAACTCCACGATAATATTACCGTTACTCTTATTTTTACACAATTTTGTAAAAAAAAAATGTTACCGTAAACGAAACAACGAAACGAATGCTTTCGATATCTCCCCTATTCGAGATCGTTCGATCGAAAAGTGTCCATGAGTAAATGAACCCAATAAGATACGTTCGTAGACGCGTTCAGAAATTGTGCGTAACGAACGAGTACGCGGCTCTTGGCAATTTAAGAGTGGAAGCATTCCGTGCAGCAATTTGGAAATATTCCCAAGAATCCTTTCTGCGTTCGCACGCAAGCTATAGCCAGGTTTGCCAATACCGAATTCTTCTAAAACTCGATCATCGTTTATTTAAACCCCGTTCCTCGTTATTTTCACACTCGGGTCGCGCTAATTCGCTCGCCGCGTCTCTCTCTCTCTCGTACACGTTCGATACAAAGCGACATCGTGGTTGTTCCACGATCGTGACCATAAACGGGGAATGACTTTCCAAACGCAAGGAATGCCCCCGTTGGCTTGCATTTATCAAGTTAGAAATTAATCTTCTCGAAAGGACGGGCTCGCGGGCTCGATCCCGTCAAATTCAAATACCGGGACAAAATCTAATTATAAACGACACGGCAATCACGACGACTCCTCTTGCCTCGCGTTCGGGTCGCGAGGGGGTAAAGAATAGAGACCTCGAGCCGACGAACTTTTTCTTTTTCTTTTTCTTTTTTTCCTTTTCTTTTTCTTAATCTTTTCCAATTTTTTTCTTTCCCTTTCTTCTTCTTCCACGCGATTATCATAAGATCGGCGTATTACCGCGATCCATTAACGAAGAAGGAGTCGGCGGGAGAGATAAAGAAACAAGACGCGGATCCGTGATCTTACACCGTTGGAACTCTTATAGGCTCTCGCTACTTTCTCTCCGTCTTCTCGCCAGCGGACTCCCCCGCAAAATCATAATCTGATCTCGTATTAAGGATCTCCTCTGCCCCTTTCGGGCTGCCCCGGGTCCCTCTCCCCCGACGGCCGCGTTCCCCTATTTTTATGCAGATCAGAAGCGAGCGCCCCGAGGTGGGAAGCTACGCTATAAACGCTTTATAATCTCGATTTCGCTGGCTCGTACGTGCCGTTCGTTTCGAAGGGCAGCTGGTGCTCTTGGAGATCCTCGTACACGCTCGTGACTGAAATCGATTAATCCGAGAGAAAATGAGGGACCACGCGAAAGCAGGTCTTTGATCGCGAAGATTGACGAACGAGATTTTGTGTTGCAAACGGGCAAAGCTTCGAAGAAGAAGACTCTCGGTGCCTACCATGGGAACCGCGATCGAATTCTACATCGAAATCTATGGTATTACGTATCGTCGCGACGCGCGACGTTAATTAACGAGAAATTGAATAACCGACGCGACCCGATTTCAAATAGAAACGCGGCTCGATCGATTTCGTTCCTACGGATCTCTCTCTCGTCGAACCGTATTATAATACATTGTAACGTTTCATTACCTCCTCCGAACACCCGAAATTATTACTAATATACAACCTCTATGCAAGTGGACGTTAGGTTTGACGCGAATCGCAAATTCTTCCATCCGTTGAAAATTGCCTCTACCTTTTAATTTTCAAGAAAAACGGGCTCGCGTCGTCTCGTTACATTTACATAAACGATACAAATTGACCGAGTCGCGAGACCTGACAAATTTCTACCTCTGGACAACCGAAATTATTACCGATAATGTCTACGCGAGAGGATGTTAAATTTAACGCGAGTTTACAAATTCTTTCACCTGTTGGAGAAATTTGACGGTACCTTTTAATTTCCAAAGATCGGTTCAACGTCTCGTTGAATTTACATAAACGAAAGGTCGGGACGAGAGATACGACAATTAAGAATCGAAATTGTAGTTCAGCAATAACGGACGTTGTCACTTCGCGCGGAACGTTCCGGTGAAGCTCCAAGTATTTCTGGATCTTGGTCTGGATGAAAAAAAATAAAAAGAAAGTAAATAAAGAACGACGAAAAAGTCGCTCGCGTAATTTTCTCCGCTCGTTTCGTTCCGACGTATTCGTCGTATTTCATTTTAAGTTTCCTTCGGATTAATCCTGGGAAAAATAATTTCGCTCCGAAGTCTTTCGGAGCGCGCATTGTCGGACGCTCAAGGCGTCGAAACGGAAGAACGATGTCCGTTAGCGACATTCATGGGGTCGCATTAAACGCATTCGGACGTTACTTAACAATGAATTAACCACCCCTGGGTACGTTGGTCGAGAGGCAATGGACAGGACATGCGAGGATTTGGCTGCTCCTTCTTTCGTACAATGGCTTCCGGGCTCGTGGCATCGCTTCCCGAGGGGAGAAATTATCCATGAAATATCGAGGGACCTTGCAAGCATTACCCTCGCTCCCGTTGCATTACGAATACCGCGTAACCGGCACTTATGACGTTTAAGTCAAATGTACAGGTGGACCGGCGTAATTCCACGTTCGAATGTTCTCGAGCCGCCTACAGTGGCCGGTTACACGGTTTTCTTTTTTTTTTAACCAATTTGCGTCATTCTTAAGAATTTTACGACGGACACTGTTAACGAAATAACAGAAGGCGCGCGACCCGATCCAGTCGATCGAGGTAATTTCAAATTCACGGATATCGATCGATCGGCGAATAAAATTTAATTAACAACAACGGCCCGCCCGATGCGTTTACCGCGCGGTCTAACCGGTGGATCGCTTCGTTGAAACGAGTAATTTTTTATTTTTACCGTTACGTTCACTTCGAAAACTACTCGCCGAGCTACCGGTATTAAATATAGAATATTTTCTTCGTTCCCGATGCCTTGTACGTTTTACAGTGTACAGTATCTGATCAACTCATCGGTTTAATGAATCAGCGGATCTAATTATAAACCCTAGATTCAAGATTATTTTACGTAAGGTTATTTAAGGATAATTCGAAACAAAGTTCTCCCGATTCGTTCAATTTCGAATTAATTTCTCGTTCCGGACAATAAACTTTCATTCAACGTTATTAATAAATTTGATACGCTTCTTATTGTCTTCCGGCTGGGTTAATAGAAATATCGTTTTAATCGTTGGTGAAGTGAAATCGAAATTTCCTATGTAAAATACGCAAAATCCTATGTAACGCGTACGGATAAAAAAACGATGAAATAAATAACGAAAATCTAGATCCGTGTAAATGAATTTTCAATCTTTGCGCGTACTCGTCCCTTTACGCGATTCTATTATTTTCAATCTTATGTTCAATTCGTCGCAAAATCTACATTGAACGGCGTTGTACGAAAATTAACGAAAATCGATTCTCGTAACGATCGTCGAATAATGTCCGCGCAATCTGTCAACAATCCGAAAAGATTCTCGACGATAACCATTGCTCTCGATCCGTTGAAATGTATGAAAAAATTTCAAAATTGAAACGCGTTAAAGTATTCCCCGACGGTAGCGCCACGGTTGTAAATTAGCAGAGGCAAGAACCGGTAGTGGAAACTCGAGAAATCGAGGACGGGGAAGGATGCTACTTCGCGCGTGCATTTCTCCGAAGGAACGCAGGTTGCCCTCGGTCGTCCTCGGCGTGCACTTGAATCTCCGAGAGCGTTTTAATAACTCTTCGACGAGCACGAACAATGTCCCCGTTGGCCCCCAGGACCGAACGAAGCTGTCCATTATTTTTCTCCGACGAAAAGAGATTCCCAAGTGGAAAATCGGCCGATAGATTCGGGAAACGTAGCTCGTCGAGTAACGAGGGCGACCGTGTGGCCACGGGACGGCGGCGCGTTTGTGTGTGCACGCTGAAAGTGGAAGGTCGATACGGTGGTGGTGATAGCGGTTATAAGAATATATACTTGCCTGCACAGCGGCGTATTTAGAGGGCGCCCTTCTTCTTACGGCATCTCGAAGGGGTAGTTGGCATGGCCATTAATTCATCTGCTCGTTGATTGCCTCCCCCCTTCGCCCTCGTATCCCCTCTCCTCGACCGGTACCCAGACCATATCTCCGCACTTTTCTAATTAATTTCTAACTCGAGGTTAGTCCTATCTATCGGTCTGCCCTTCCGGCGTCGACTTCTCCTCGTGAGCAACGCTTCGGGGGAAGAACCGCTCGTCGTCACTTTTATAGGTCGCCGTGATCGATGCGAAGACGACCAACGGGGAAAACAACGACTCCGTTCGATGATATCGGAGCGGCTCTCGTATCGAGCCATTGTTCATTTTTGGCCCCGATTATCGAGCCGCTACGCGTGAAACGATTCCTGCCCCCGATACTTTTCTTAACCCTTTCGCTACGGAGCGTTTGTGACAAAATGTGATAGCTGCGAACCGAGCGCAATTACCGAGTACTTGACACCGAGGTACGGAATGTTACGAAGTAAGTAGAAGTTACTTGTTCTCGAAATTTCACAATATTTCTTATATTTGGTAATATCGTCTTACTTTATAAAATATCGAACTTTATAATCGTAATTTATTCTTTTATATATTATTTTATAATGCTCGTATAATATTTTTTTATACAATATAACGAAATTACTAAAGTATTTAAAGCCAAATACAATGTTAATAATCAAGTTTTGTACGATAAAGTTCAAAGCATGGAACCACGTATAAGCAAATATCACATTGTGAACAATAGTACTTCGACTTGCGTCTTTTTCCGCGTTTACTACAGACTATACATTTTTTAACTTTATTTTTTCCTTTTTGATGCCTCATTCGAGACATTTTTGATGCCAGATACTCGATCAACAAAAGTATCTTGTGTAAAGTGTGAAATAAAAGTATATATTGCACGAACGTATATATACGCTCTACGTACCTCAGCGACCACTTTTCCAGAGCGTATGTATACGCTCTTCGTATATGAATGATCATTCTTCGAGGGCGTATATATCCGTTCTTCGTATACGAATGGTCATTCTTCCAGGGCGTATATATACGGTCTTCGTATATGAATGCTCATTCTTCGATGGCGTATATATACGTTCTTCGTATATGAATTGTCATTATTCGAGGGCGTATATATACGGAGCGAAAGGGTTAAGGAATAACGAGAGGCTATTTTCTTGATCTTTCGTTCGCTCGTGGAAACAAACGTCATCGATAGAGATACTCTTTAACGTCTAATTGAATCGCGATTAAAATATTTTATAAGTCTCGCGGTGCCTCGAGCGTTCGGTGTCCCGATGCACCGGGAAAGATTAATACACGAGTGTACCCGCATATGTACGTTTAGGAGTGTTCATTGTTAAATACGAGAGAATTGATTCTTTCGAGAGGTACGAGAGTACGAATTAGTCCTTGTATTCTATTTTATATAGTTTTCGACTTTGTATTTTCAGCTGTTCACAGTACGCGATTTTTCTTTCGGTTCAACGATTAAGGTCACATCAACCCTTCTAGGTTATCGGCGATCACGAAGTACGCAAGTTTGTTAAGAATTTGAGAAACAAATTTTGCATATACAGTGGAAACGGATATTGTAACTGCTCACCTTGTAACATTTATATTTTTAACAAAATTTAACGCGTACCGAGACCGATGAGTTAAAGATTTGATGTTTTAAATTTAAGAAAATACTTGGATCTATTCGTGTATCAAGAACACAGTGCAAACTTGTCGATTTCAAATATTGGAAAGTACCAGAAGATGCTTATACGTCTGGTATATGGTAAAAAATGTTCAGCTTCGGAATACGATACCAGAAGGTCCAAAAGGCCCGATGCACAGTTACGAGGGACTTCGACGCGAAGGTTCTTCGCGTAAAGTCGGTCGGGAATTACAATTTTGAACAATCCATAAGTAAGAAGGTATGCACCAGAAGGAAAGAAGTACTCTGACTTTAATACAGTAATACATTTCCTAAATAGAACGTCGCTTTCGAGGTAAGGTTACAAAGCTATAAAGTTACTCGTGGATGTCGATCTCCGACAATTTGAGTACCGTACGTTGCATTCGTGGCTTGGAACGCGACCGACGAAACTATAAAAATTCTTACAGAACCGCGCGAAACTTGACAACGCGCACCACAAAGACCGAATTAATTATCGATCGAGTTATCGCGTAGAGGCGGAGAAACAAAATATTGAATCGTACTCGAATAATCGCGCTACAAGAGCAAAGGAAACTCGGTTCGTAACAGTCCGTTGTAACTTCAGTGATCGTAGAACGAGCACGATTCCCTATGAAAATTAATAATCGCGAGTACGTAGATCGTCGTACCCGTTTCGTTTAAAACTGTCAAGTTGGTAACGTTGAGCCGGGCTATCCGAGCGTGGATCTCGAAGGATCTTCCAGCTCCTCGCATAACTCGGATCGTACGCGGAGGAGATCGCGGAATTCCAATCGCGCGATTAGGGCGATTCAGACTCGGCCTCCCGTTTCCTATTACATCTTCTGCGTTAGTTTTCGCGGCGTGCAACGATTCCACGCGAGCCTGCTCGCTCTACTCGCGCACAAACGCCGAGAGGGGATCTATTAATTAACTCGCGTGTAATTTCTTACGCGCTTACAAGGATCTTTAACAGACGTAGCGATAAAATCATCGATGCAACACGGACAAGCGTTGGACGATGTTCCAGGGATTCGCGAGCGAGCGAACGTGCGAACGAACGTAGCGTGACCGAATGTATAATTTCGAAAAACGACTTTTCTTTGGACCATTCGCGGCGGAAATTCCGCGCTAACCGACGCCCGACCGGGCGAAGTACGATCTCGGTTTCATAATTCTAGCGAAATATCTAATTAAGGTATTCATTTAACGCCACCGCGCCGGGAACGATTAATTCGAGCTTAATTACTGGGCGCATCGCTGTTAACGTGTCAGGCTAACATGAGAACTCATTTTCCTTTCGTAACTTAGTGCGCCGCGCGCGCGTTATCAGATTGTACTTCATCAACGGATTTTTACGCGATACCAGTTTGTCCAGCGGAAGTTTAATTCTTTCGCGCGTAAATAGAGATAACGGTGGTGGAAAATTGAACGTTCCCGTAAAGAATGTACTCCACGGCCGCGTTCCGAAGGACACGGCCGTTGAATTATTCCCGATTTATTCGTAACATAGAAGGGATAATTTAACGCTCCTGTGCTACGCGTATACATCGAACGTCATTAACGACGATATTAACCGAGATATTTGCTTTTACACCGGTCTTTATCCCGCCACGAAATCGGTATATCGTCCCACAAAGTAATCATTTCGCGACAATTTATCGACGGGAAGAAGAATATCGAATTACGATATTGTAGAAAATTATAGGAGGCGATGTTTTTAACGCGTCTTTAATATTTCATTTCGCGCTCACGTACACGCGCATAGAATTCCAAGAGATATATTCGACTCGCGTGCTTTCACCTACGTACGTACGTATCTACTAGGCGTCTAAATCGGTGGAGGATTTGTTTTAAAAAAGTCTGCTTCGTAATTCACCTTCACCTTGAAATCCAACGTCGCTCGTAACACGGAGCATCGTCGAAAATATCTTTTTTCGTTTGAGAAAAAATTGCCACGGCCTTGAGCGTTTTAAAAAAATTGTCCTCGAGAAAGACGCGTTCTTCGCGTCTCGGGTTCGTCCGTCGAGATAGTTCTACCGTCTAGAATAAACTCGTCGCGTCTTTAACACCGAGAGAATTTACGCGTTCACTTTCCCACCGGTCTCGTCTCCCTCCGATCGATCGAGATTTAACGATTTTTCGCAAAAACGTGCTCCATTCCTCGCGTATCGTTTCTTTCGCGCTTGTTGTTCTCTTATCGAGTGGAATACACCGGAAGAAATTGAAATTAAAAATCAGGGTCGAGATAAATTTTTGAGTAAGTTTTCTCATCGAATCAAAAATTGGAAACTTCTCGAATCGTTAAATTGGTAAATTTCATCTGAGATGAAAAGTATTTCACGAAACTGGACCACAATTTCTATCCGAAAGTAAATGACAATTCGAATCTATTCTCGGGTGAATTGAAATAATTGGAAATATTTGGAAACGCGCTCTCCAATGTTACCTCGCGTATTCTTCTGAACGTCGTCGCATTAGGAGAATTACCGTCTATTTAGGCTCGGCAGTGAACGAAATTCTAAACGTGAGAATGGCTGGGTATGCGTAAGAATATCAGAAGAATGCGTCCTTCTTCGTCCTCTGGATGTCTGTTGCAGCTTCCGGTAATTTATCGACAATTTCATCGTCGCTTATCCGATTAAAATTTCTGCGGTCTGGTATGTTGTGCAAAGCTGCGAGCATTTCCTTCTGTTCCTGTCGGTAACTTACGCCAAGCATTACCAAGAATTTTAAGACGGTATTTTTAACATCGCTCGGTGCATCGACCACGAAACAACCGCGCGCCCTTGTATTCGATTTTTACGTAATATCGTTGCACTTACGTCCGATCTTGAAACGAATTCACGAAGCGGACACTCGGCTGATAACGCGTTTCTACGAATCCCAACGATTCGTTCTACCTTGCGTTATGCAACAACGTCCTCCGAATCGTGTTCTCTCAGAGGGGGGAATACTCGAGCGAAACGTTAAAATATTTTTTTACAACGTGAAACTTCGACGAAACCATCCGTTTCGTTTTTAACGTTTCGAGATATAAATTGTTTTCTTTCCGGTTGCAATTTATCGGCGTTTTGCAAAATAATAAATGTTATTCTCGGTGAACTTTATCGTCGACGTCGCGCAATCTAGTATTTTTTTACTTCGATCTGGAATAAAAAATCGAACGGAATCTTTTCCCGGTGTAATCGTTAATTTAAACAAGAGAAACAACTCTCTGTTCGTTTTTCTTTTTTACTCCAGATCGACATAAAATGCTAGAGTGCACACCGTCGATAGAAGAATCCACGGAGAAGAACGTTTATTGTCCCGCGAAAACCCGATAAATTGCAACCAAAAATAAAAAATAAAAAACAATTTATATCTGGAAACGTTAAAGAATACATACAAAAAGTGGCGAAAAGTGTCGGAGGTTTTACCTTGTGGAAAAAAATGTTCGAAAATCGTTTACGTTCGGCGTTGCACTCGAGTCGTTCTCCCTTGAATCGACTGTCTCCGCAAATCGTTTCCAATATTTACGTAACATCGATACACTAGCGACCGGCACTCGAAACGAATTTACGAAGCGAACGTTAAGATAATAAAACGTTGGTTTAAATCTCGACGATCGTTCCGCTTTACATTAAACAACAATGTACCCCGAATGGTTCGCGGGAACGAGGAATCGCCCTGTTCTCGCAACTGTCTCCGAAAGCGTTTCTTTCCCGGCCATTAAGCATCGTTTCGTACTCGAATACGTCCGCATCCACGGGCCGATCCATCGATCCCGGTACCTACCTACCTACCCGCAGGACATCGCGGTAACGTCGACTCGTCGAGGAGTAGCTCCTCTTGGAGTGCACTTGGTCCGCGGATCCGGTGAACAAGATTTAAAGGGTCCGCGTAAACAAACGGGCTGCCGTGCTAACCGAAAGCTGCAACACTTTTCTTTTCCTTTTTTTCTCTCTCTCTCGCTTTCTTTTTTCTTCTCCCGACGGCCTCCACCTTTCTCTCTCGACTAAGTGCCATTATGCTGGCACCAGGCTACACCCTGTACGCGCGCGTAATAAAGCAACGAGGGAGAGAAGTGGAACGAGCGAGAGACAAAGAGAAAGAGAGCGAGCCGTGAGCCGCGGTGGGCAGACTTCGGCATTGTGATGCAAATGTGTCTAATCGGCCGAGCCAGCCGACCATATGTCCGTTTGTGCGCAACGAGCGCCAGCGTCGCGTTGCAGCGAGATGAACATGCTAAACCTAACCATTAACCATTATTGCGTACTAATGACGATCGCGGCCACGCTTAGTTAAACATATGACGAAGCGTCGGAGCTACTTCGTACGTACGTGGCTGGCCGCGTATGTGTCGGTTCCGAGCGACTTTCCTTTCGTACGAAAGAACACGCTGTTTTCAGTACCGATACGCGGCGCGAACAATGTTCGCCAGGTTGTAACGCCACGGACGCCTAGAGTGATCCATTTTTCGAGCCAGAGCGTTCCACGTCACGATTTATATGGATCGAAATTTGTACTCGTCGAGTTATTTTTCTTCGCGACGACGCTCTTGGAAAAGATCGCAATTACATACGTGAAGTCACAGTTTCGGGATTCGAAAGACGTATTCACGAGCTTCGGATATTCACCATTCGTTAAATTTGATATCGTTGCGTTTCGAAATTTTTTTTAAGATATTGAACGAAAGGGTAAATTCTCTGTAAAGAGAAGAATATTAAATTTTGGTGGAAACAGAGTGGCGAAGTTTCGGAGTTGCGAATCTTTTTAGAGAAGTATCTTTTTTGGAATATTAAGTAACAGGATAAATTCTTCACGAAGGAGAATGTTGAAGTTTGGTGGAAGGAAGGTCGTGAAGTTTGTTTTTCAAATATTGGAAACTTTTTAATTTTTTCTTTGTTTCTCCGGAATCTTTATTTATCATCGATCGAGTAATCGGTTGGTGCCCGTTCGTAAATTTTATGCGCGTAGAATTTCTTTTTATAGTTTATAGGCTCCTAACTTTACTTCGATGAAAAAACAGTGGACTGTATCGGGTGTTTGTTTAGACAACGGGGAGAAAAACTCGTGCTTCCACTTGTAGTTGGACTGTATTTCTGCGAATCATTTAGTCGGACTTTGATCATTCTTCCATCGGAGAGACGCGACATCGATCGTTCTCTCCCGGACCTAGGATTCTTTGGCCCCTAATTTTTCCGAACCGCGAGCCATTTTTCTTCTTACAGTACAGTCCGATAGCTTCTCCTAAGCTCTCGATCTCAATGCCGATTTGGAACGGGCTATGACCGTTTTTTCTCTGCAAATATATTTTAACCGTTCGATCGATAATGGTCGTAGAGCAGAGTGTCTCTGAATTATACTAATCGCGTCGACGAAGAACCGTCGTACGAAGATAGGTCCGTTTATGGAAATTACGGACGTTGAAAATCGTTAACAATACGATTTTTGATCAATTGTCAAGTACGTATAGCCGAATGTAGGCTACAGTTATTAATCGAAGAATAAAAATATTAGTATTGGTTCCATTTTGTACTCCATTTCGAACTTCCTCCGATTTGGAATTTTAATATACGATAACTTGGAAAATATTATCTGTATAAAATTTGTTGAACTTTGTTCGATCATTTTAGGAACACCTCGAGTGCATTGTCTAACGACGAACCCATCGATGGGGAATATCTTCAATATGCTCGTGGGGTCGAACAGTTTAGGAACGCCCTGTGCATTACGAATTAGCCTAACGTAAGATTTATAAATAGAAACAAATGTTCTTAAAGTCCATCGCGTACTTTAAACCGGTACCAGGAATTTATCCTTTCGTTGCATCGCAAATCTCTTGGCGTTCAACGTTCATTTTGCCAACAAATTCTTGACATTTTTCAGACGCTACGGAGTCTACACACGATCTTTATTTCGACCGATTTAACTAATAGACACGTACAATTCGTGAAGGATTCTAGTCACAGAAATTCTCCTGTTACCACTTCCACAAAATCGCGTCTATTTTTCCAAATACTCGAGAATATATTCACAATCTTCGCCCCGGTCGATCTAACCAATAAGTGAACACTATTCGCGGACAATTTTTTTTCACAGAAATGTCCATACTATTTCCCCAAAATCCACTTTTACCATCGTAACGTTTATTATTCCAAACACTCGGAAATATATTCCCAATGTTGCTCCCGCTCGATCTAACCGGATAAACCAATACCGTGCGCGAATTTTATTATCGTTTCCTCTTCCTCTTCCTCCTCTTTTTCTTTACCTCGTTATTCCGTCTGGAAAAATCCACCTTTACAATCGTAGCGTTTAATATCGCCGTAACGCGGAACCTTAAACAAACGCGATCGAGAATACGCGTTCCCGCGTATCGAACGAATGGAACGTCGGGAACGTATTACCGTAGAATAATAGCGTGTGTAATGTAACATTTATCATGCTTCCGCGCAAACCGCTTCTTCGATTTCAGACCAACTTTCCGTCACGATCGCCTGCCTCGTCATTTCCTGCGCGGCTTGTCGTCGTACGCTACGAGCCGATATTACCGCTTCATTACGCGATTGTCCAAGCCCGCTATTTAGTTTTTACAGTCGTCCGGCGGGACCAGACGAGGAAGAAAAAGAAAAGGAAAAGGAAAAGGAAGAAGAAAAGGGAAAAGAAAAAAAAGAAAGAAAAGGCGTTGATCGACCAGGAACCGCCGACCGATTTCCGTTCGCGTTAACGGTTCGCGGACAGCAGTTGGTACGCGAGCGAGTCTTCACGGGCATTACTGTGCCTCGACGTATATTTAGGCCCGATTATTTATGATTACGATTATTCCGGACGGCTTTCGAGCGCTTTATTGAATGTTTAGCATGTGCTGGCCACGCTAATTCTGAACTGAACGTTTATAGCATGAGGGTATCTCCTCCTACGTGCTCTCCTTAGACGAGCTTTCGCTCTGTCGCTAATTCGCCCCGTTCGATCAAATTACTCGTTCGCGAAACAGCCTCACCCTTCCCTGATTCGCTCCCCGTCGTTCCATCTCTTCCCCCTCCCCCTACCTCCGCGCGGTTTTGCTTCTTTTTACCCTTCCGCCGGACTAACGATGATCGTTAATCCCCCTTCTTAACCGTTTGACCCCTACCTCCTCTGCCTTTCCTCGGGAGATATCTTCCTCGCGATTTTACATGACAATCGCGGGCCCGAGAATCGGCAACGATAGGAGCAATCACGGGGAAATCCCTTGGTTTCCGTTTCGCAGCATCATCGATCAGGAACGCGAGCTCTCGGTTAAACGATCGAGGCCCGAGAACACGCGTTCTTACTCGAATTTCGAATAAATATTCCTATCTACGATTACTCCCGCTAACCGAATAATTTTACCGGGGTAATTGTTATACCGGGTTGCAATTTCGATTGGTGGTGAACGTAGACCGAACGATCTATTTATCGCGAACACTTTGAAAATATCTATCTGAAGTTTGGTCAAGAATGGAACGAAACGATATTTTGTTTTTTTTTAACTACGTAGTGTTGTATTCGTAACAACATTTTATAACTGTTTTAAAGATTTTACAATGGAAAGAGTGTACTATGTGTACGAATATTTGATCACATCGTTCTTTGCATCCGTGTGGAATAAACATCGATCGATCGAGAAAGTGGTATCCATATTGCATCATGACCTAGAAATACAAAAAAAATTGTTGAAAATATATCAAAGTGTCCAGAGACGTGTTCGAGCGATTTTAGGTGAGAAAGGTGGTGCGATCAAATATTGAGACTTGTATACATACTTTTTTTTTTATCGCAGAAGCTTTAAAACGGTTGAAATACGTTGCTACGAATTAAGTGCATTTTCAATTCCATTCTTGACCGGACTTTAAATCAGTAATAGTTTCAAAGTGTTTGTAATAATTTCATCGCCCACTGTAGATAGGCGAATAAATGTTTATTCGTTGTGTAAACTGTAAATCTATCTTTCGCCCATGCGAGCGTAAGCGTTCGTCGAGGCCCGAGAAAGGCGTTGTTCATGGAATTTCGAATAAATATTCGACCGTGCGATAACTCCTGCAAAACTCTTTGAATAATTTTATTCGAGTAATCGTTATACCTGGTGTACCGTCCGCAAATCGATAGACGTTTCTTCGAAGAACATAGATAGATGAATAAATATTTATTCTCTATGTAAACCATAAATCTATCTTTCGCGCGCGAGTGTAAGTGTACGATACCATATGCAACGATGTACGGGGTGCTTTGGAAATAGGTGGTCAAATATTGATATTTTTTCGTTCGCGATAGAGTTCGTAGCAATGCTTGAAACTAGCTCGAAAAAAATGACTAAAAATGAGTCCTTTGGAACAATTTCGTTTCGGAGGTCGTCGAAGTTGTGAAAAAATTCCCGATGCATTTCGAATTTTTTTTAGTACCATGGGACCATCGATAGTATTCGTAACTCTTCGGATATTTCACAGTATTCGTTAACGGAGAAAAGTGTCAACGAGACTCTTAACGAATGGCGATTATTCCAGTAAATTTTCCAGACGAAACGAAAAGTTTCCATCCAAAGAGATACAATAATCCACGATAACGATACACGCAATAACCGAAAACACTGCATCGTGATCTTTTTTCGCACACAGGAATAGTAGAATACGGTAGCAAAGTTTGGTCACCTATTTCCGAGGCACCTTGTACACGCACATGTATATATAAATATACCTGCGCACACCGTGAGCAACGCAACCAGCGTACACACAGCGAGCACGTACACTCGGTTGTACGCAAAATATAATTTCATCGTTCGCTCGACGAATAAATATTTATTCGCGACTCGAGAATTGGACGGAATTTTATACGTTATTTAAAACCTCTGGCCTGCGTCAATTCGAGCGGGGCGATATTTATTCTTTCTCGATTTCGCGGTACTCGGTCCAACGTTTCCTCGTTTCGGTTTTAAGCGAACATTTTTTCATTTACACTCGCACCCAGTGTATCCGTTGTCCCCCCGTAACGATAAGTAATCCGCTCGGTACGAAACGAACGCAATTTTAATTCCTCGGGACGCCGAATAATCACCGACCACCGAATTTTTTCTCTTCTAGCGTCCGAGAACCGTTCGAAGAGGTTTTGCATCTTCGGTGTGCAATCGGGGCCGACCTTGCGATCTAAGAAAAACAATGAGAAGTTTGAGCGTACCGCTGGATTGTACATGACGCGAACGGCAGCTATTTCGGGTCGGAAATGTTTTGCGCTTCGACGTTAACGCCGCGACGACTTTTGCTCACCGGCGTAGGAGGCCGACCATTTATTCAAAATAATTACTCCGGCGATACTCGAAGACGGGGGCCTGCGTATCTGGGACACGCGAACGCCCGGGTATTTTCGGCGAACAAATGTTTCGCCGCTTCGACTTTAATAAATTAACAACTTTTGTCCGGTCGGTCGGTCGGTCGCTCGCTCAGCCGTCCAATTATTTCGAATAATTACACGGCTAGGCGTCGCGGATTGGTAAACGGGAATGGTAATAACTCGTGGGCTAGCCGACGATAAAACGAAGGCATCGTGGGTGCAATGTTGTATCGCCCGGGCATAGCTTTCCGGTTCGTAATTCTTGTCCCTCGAGGAAATTTCAGACAGTCGGCGGAGAAAATTGCTTACAAATGCACGCCCGATTTAATTCCCTACGAGCCACGGCAATATTCGAGAAGCGATTTATCAGATTCCAGCATCGGAAGTATTTTTATCGCGCGAAGCGAGTTTCGTCGCCGCTGCTCGTCTTTGGAGCCCGATGGCAAAACGCGGCAATTTTATACGAATATCCCGACACCCACGGGCCAGAGGAGTAGCGTTTGTCTCGTTAGTTTCGTACGAATCGTGCCCTGGATATTTTTATTCGCCCTCTTTAAGACCGGTGCATCAAAGGGACAGGTACGAGGTAGTATCGAAACGGAGGTGTCCGAAGCGTTTCGAACGCTGTCGAGAATTTCAATATCGTATCGATGTTCGAGAGTCGTTGTTCTTTTCGAAGCTGCTTTAAAAATGTGCTCCCCGCGATGAACAATATCGCGCGTTGAACGTTCAAAAATCAAAAACCAGTCGATGCTGGAGGATCGAAGGTAATAGAATCGAAACGGTTCTGATTTGTAAGAATTCATTGCCTCGATCCGTACAATATTTTATATACATTTATTTGTTGTACGATCAAATTCTTCTGTTAAATTTCCCAAGAAAATTGTAAATAATTTAGAATCGAGATGTTAAACTCCGGAACGACGATAAATGTTTCGAGAAAGCTCGAAATTTGGAAATGGCAACTTGTTACGGTCGCTACAGTCGGAACAGAGCGAATCGACCGGTCAAGGTCACAGCGAGGTTGTCTCCGCTACGTTACTCCCTCCCGGTCGCTTTAACCTTTATCCGTTTGCGTGAAGCTATAAACACACGCTCGGTGTTCGTCGAACAGGTAGGTAAGACGACACGGCGCAAAAGTGGTAGCGGTGTGGCCGTAATGGACATTTTCGTTGACTTACAAAGTACGGTGATTCATCGTCGAAGGAAATTTCGTTGCCTGTACGTTATCGCAGCCGCGATACCGAAGCGCGCTAGTATCGCGAAACACTCGTAACTCGATTTTAACCCTTTCGGTTCCACGTACTTTCGACGAGTGTGTCGCGCAAGCGCGGAATACTATACGGTTTCTGGTGCACGCCTCGGCGTTGTATACTTTATTTTACTTTACTTTATTTCACTCCGCTTCGTTTTACTTTATTTTATCGCGCTTTGTATCAATCCACTTTCCGTAAAGACGTCCACAGCGCTCGTGGTGCCCAATTCGGTAAACGTCTATACACCGACGTACATACGTACCGATTATTGAACGTCTACGCACGCTAGTAGCACCGAAAGGTTCAACGAAGCTACTCGAAAATCGTTCTCCACGATTCGAGACGATCGATCGATTTTTCAGTTCGCATAATAGGTTGTTCGGTAAGTTTCATCGAGCAACTTGGTATCATCCGTACCGAAGCATTGTTTCTTCGACCACAAAAATGGTCCAACGAACGTGGATCGATTCGTTCGATCGAAGATTCCTCGCCAGGGGTTGTAAAACGCTTCTCTCGAAATCGCGGCGCGAGTGTCCCGTTCGGCGTGTAAATCGTTCGAAACGTTTCTCGTTGTTGGAGATTCTCCGGAGTTACGATTCCCCGTAAAGGTCGAAACGTCGAAAACGGGGGCCGAGCCAGGAACGTTTTAATTACGTTCCCGGATCGTTTCACGACAACGACGAGAATCGTACGAGAAACGTCGTTAACCGATCTCGGCCCGCGAGAGGAACGCCGCGTACGCGAGCGTACCGCGAGGCGAGGCTCGATCGACAATTACCGAAGCGGGAACGAAATCGTAAGGCCACGGGCGAACGTTCGCTCGGGGGCCTTAAAGGTACGTTCGAGGACTACGGGCGACTCGTTTCGTATAATTGCGCACCGTTATTATAACTCTCGTTACAAAACCGGCGTCTCGGGTGCCGAAGACCTTTCGCCCCGGCGATTATTACGATGGTATCGCGTGAAAGGTGTCTTTGCACTCACGGCGTTTTCCACTCGCGAGTCACGCGCGCTAGGCGAGAGAAAGAGGGCGCGATGGGCGGCGACCGACCAAGAAAAAAGAGACCCACCACCAGAAACGCGTCCTCGTATGCTTCATCTTTAAATAGCAGTGGACGTAGTAGACGCCGCGAAATCCATTTCCAAGTAGCTACGGATGTTCCGAACGGACCACCCACGGTCACGTCGACCCGGCTATGCGTCTTTTAAGCGGAATCGTCGCTTGTCTTAAATCCCTCAACGAATTAGAATCCGCGTTTCCAGCGCTAGCCGAATCGCTCGTACCCTTCGCGGGTACCTTTCTCGCGTGGAATTTCCCTCGCGAATCCGTGGAGAATCGATGACGAGCGCGAGCATTTTTCAAGGGGAGCGTGGTTGCCTCTGACGTCATCCAGGCGTTTGTTTAACGAACGCCACCGAGTCGCGTCGCGCTCGCCCAACGCGAGTGTACATAAATCGAGCGAGCGAACGCGCGCGTGCTCGTGGCCGCCATTATTTATGAAAATCGAGGGGGAAGTTGAGCGAACGTACGGTACCGAACCGTGGACAGGAGCGTATTTTCGAGAAGGGTTTTATCAACCACTAGAGCGTTCGAGTGTTCGATACTTGTCGTTGGGAAACTTGAAGATTTCGCGATTACGGTCTCTTATTTGTTTTTACGCCTCTGTGTGTCGGAGTATTCGATACTTGAGGAAATTGTTAAGATTCAGCGTGGTAACTATCTTTTATTATTTGTTTCGCTACGATATACCGGAGCAGTCGATACGTGTTGAAGAACGTTCAGATTTGGCGTGGAAATGATCTTTTATTATTTGTTTCGACGCTACGATATACCAGAGTAGTCTATACTTGAGATTTGGCGTGGTAATTATTGTTATTTCTTCCTACGCCGCGATACAGTAGGAGGAAATTTTTAAGACGCGGGGACCTCGTTACGATTAATAAACGATCGTGCGAAGATCGATAGGAGGAAATTTGTAAGACGACGAGAAAAAAGGGGAAAGAAATTTCTATCGGTGTTCGGGAATCTGGGAACCATTTAACGTCGCGGTTCCATTTACGACGATCGTCTCGTTGAAAATTTATAATCTTTTAACGCGTACAAAGTACGTAGAATTGTAGCCGTGATTTCGATCGTTCGGGCTCGTTCTTAAGTAGGAAAATGGACGCCAAAGTGATTTTACGTTCTCCGCGAATAATCGTCGAACGGTGGAACGTTAAAACGAGTACCATACACCGCGAGAGCCAACCGAGTTGTTCGAGTTCAATGTGTATCGTGATATTTCCTCGACAAATCGGTGTAAATCATCCAACCGCGTTAGCATCGCGGCCAAATTCAGTCTGGCCGAGACGAGGATCGAAAGATCGTTAACTGTCGCCAATAACAACAATCGATTTTTGACAGCACGCCAATACTTTCTGACCCCGTTAAGACGTTTGTTTCGTACGAGTGTTACCAGGCTTTGCCTGCATCGAGGTTTAAAAACGCCGATTGAAAACCAAAAATAATACGTCTCGAGAAGAATTACAGGGAACGCGAGAACTCGGTATACAGCGTTTGGATATTTTCTTGATTCTCGAGATCGAGTCCATTTGCAACGAACAAAAAGCATTGTGCCTCGGTCTATCGCAACGAACGGTATAACTTGGAATCGTCGAAATAGCATCGGAAAGACGCGATCGGAACTATGCTAGTTTTCGCGAGTCCAAAAGTGCGATCCATCGAAAACCGATCGATCGACGAAGAAATTATTTCGAAATATCGAGAAATTGTACTCCGTTCGTTCGAGATATTTAAAAATACGAATCGGCGAACAAAATGGCGAAAGAAGCAGTCGATCTCGAAATAACACCTTTCGATCACCTTTTAACCTCGAACAACCTGACCTCGCTCGTAAAATCGAAAACGCAAGACGATCGAAACGAAGAATGGCAATCTACGGCTCGTTCGCGGCTGCTATCGATCAAACGCGAATTTTATAAAGAGAACTTTCTAAATAATCTTTTAAGCGAGGATCGAATTGCAATTTCTCGAATCGGGGCAGGTGGCGCAAGGTTCATCCACTCGTGCCTCTTGAATAAAAACGATGCTCCGATACGTGCAACATCGAAATTACCGTATCCTTCGCCGCAACAAATTCTCTATCGACGGATCGCCCTTCGACGTTAATCTTACTTTCGCAAATGACAAGTTCCAGCACTCTAAAGTATTACGGTTGTTGAAATGTTTAGAACGAGTCGAACTTTTCCAAAAATTGTAATTTCGATCGATAGATTGCGCTTCGACGCGAATCTTACATCCGTGAACGATAACTGTTTCAAACGAACGAAACTTCCACGGAAAACTGTAACACGTAATCCATAGTTTCTACCGAGTCGCGCATAGTTCGAGTGGTCCGTACAAACGATTAACTTTCCACCGATAGATTGCGCTTCGATATCGATCCTTCGCGAAAGATAAATGTTCGGAACGGGGGAAACTTGTTCGAAAAGTGTAAGACGCTGTCGATCGATCCGTACGGGTCCATACGTACGACTAATTTCTCACTCGGTGGAGAGGGAAATGATAAATCGCAGAAATCGCATCACCGTGAAGGATAAATATTTAAAACGTATCCGACTTTGGAAAAAAATTCCGCGCCGAGAAAGGCGGATCTTAAAATATTCGAGTATCGGGAAATTTCGAAGCTTTCGAAACCGAAAGTCGCGCGCACGAGCGAGGAATAATTAATCGGCGGGAAACCCGCCGAAAGCGACGTACGCCGCGGCGCGGCGCGGTCGGCTCTAAAAATACGTGTCGATGGATCGGCGCGAAACATTCCAATTAAGCGATCACCGGATGCTCGAAACGTGCGATGGACGGGTTTTCGCGGAGCGTTGTCAGCGAATCGTGGCGCGCGCGCGTCGGCGTCGGCGACGGCGACGATGAGAACGACGGCGACGGAAAGTTGGCCGAACGCCGTAACGGAGAATCCTGACGCGGGGCGTGATCGAAGTATCGCTGACCGTCTCTCGGTCCGTAGGAGACGGAGCGATTTTCGATGGTCCCGCGATACTTCCTGACGTCATCGCGGCATTTGTTTAATGAGCGGCTACCAGTCACTCCCCACGTCGTCCCTACTCGAACAGAAATCGCGGCCAGAGGGAGACAGCCAGCGGAGCGTACCGTGGAGGGGGCGTAGGGAGAGTGAGAAAGAAAGAGAAGAAGGGGAGAGAGGTAGTATCGTGTCGGACGCTGGACGAGGCGCACGCTCGATGCGAAGCAGCGCGTGTTTTCACGCGTGGAAACCAGGAAGCGGTGTGCAACCAGGACCCACGGTGTACAGTCCTGGACACGTCCACTACGGTCCTGGTCGCGGTCTCGTTTCGGACGTACGCTGTGTCGCGGCTGTGCGCGTCCCACGGGACCCGCGGGGGCGACCGGAAGGGGACGAGACGAGACGAGACGAGACGAGACGAGACGACGACGAGAAGACGAGAAGACGAGAAGACGAGAAGACGAGAAGACGAGAAACGCCGTCCGAAAAGTGGTCACGGACCGTGCGTCGTCGAGCACGCGGCACACACTGGAGCGACGAAGACGGAGCGCCGCCGAGCGCGACCGACGAACGACGAACGCGCACGAACCTCGCTCGGGGTATCCTGTCTCGTCGCTGATTGGCCGAATCCTCGAGGAAGTGGTCACCGTCGACGAGCGCTCGGACCACACCGCCACGTGAGTTGAGCGCCGTATCGCGAACCAACGTATCTCGCGCGTCTTTTCGTCGTATTCCGGTGTACCGGATTCCGTTCGAGCCTACGCGCTCAGCATCCCTGGACGGCCAACGTTGGACCCACTCGGAAACACGGTTCGGATCGCTTCGTGGAATCTCGACGACCGAATCGGTGATCGGATCGCACGTGGAAACGATCGAACCCAGAGACGCTGTGCGATCAAGTGAATCCTCGTATCGCGCGGCCGTCTTCGAAATTGGGCGATCCTCGAGCCACAAGGAAGAGCTCCCTCGAACTCGAGCTAGGCGTTCGCTCGAGACCGACTCGGCCTCGGTTCGACCCTGGACGGAGAGAAGGAGTATCGATCTACGTCATCGTAGTCATCGCGCGGTGATCCCTAACCTAGGCCAATGTCTTTATCCCGTATGACGTTGCCGCTTTCGGCCGGTGTCCTCTAGACGACCGTTTCCCTTCTAAATATAAAACTGTACCACCGCGAGCCGCGTTCGCCCGTTTGCTCTTCTACCATGGAGACGGAAGCGTGTTTCTGGAACCCCCGCGAGGAACGAACGGGATCACGGATCGCGGTTCGGGATCGGTTCCTCGCGAACGAGTCGACGGTGACGATTCATTGAGCGCGTAAACACCACCCGACGTCGTGGAACTGTCTTCGTGACGCACTGTCTATCGACGAAAGAGAAAGTTGGTGTCTTTGAGTGTTATAAATAGAAGTGCACAGTGAGCGAAACGCCCTATCGGGAAAACTTGCTATTTTTCTTTTTCTTTTCCTTTACGTTTTTTTTTCTCTTTTTCTTTTTTCATACGTTTTCTTCTCCTTCTTCTTCTTCTTCTTTCTACTCGCCGATCGGTACTCGTCCCGCGTACTCCCGCCGACGAAACGCATTTTGCAAAACTTTCGTCGCGGTTAGGCGCGATCGGGCGCAACCCGTGGTAAAAGTGTCAGCTTCCTCGTTTTTGCCCGTAAACGAACCAACCTGGCTACCGAGATAAACGCTCGGTGCTAAATGTTACGCAACGAGGAGCGCGTAACGAAACCCGTGGATCGACTACGGACTGTCCGTGTTAACGATCGGCCCGGGAAACCGTATCGCGAGAAAAAGAGCCGCTTATCGATTATCAAAGACTGGGTATTGTCGAGTAAAGAGCCGGATCGTTTTTCGAACTATGGTATCGCGCGTGTACCACGTCCGTATCCGTGGCAACGAGACCGGTACAATTATTGACTAGATCGAGAAGAAGGATATCAACGAGCCGGTGGCATGCCGAAAGAAATCGCGAGGTGTACCCAGAACTCGTCGACGATGATTCGTCGGTTCGAGGATTCAGTGACTCAGTGATTCGTCGAAGGAATCGAGAAGAATTCGGAACGGTGTGCATTCTCTGGGAAAAAGTGACGAGAAACTACCCCGTCCCTCGAGAAAGAGAGAGAGAGAGAGAAGTGTTACAGGTGTTTAAAAAAAAAGTTCCGCCTCAACGTGGTAGCGAAACCAGCCACTGTCACTGGTACGTCATCCATTTCTATTCGAGAACGTAGAATCGAGAATATTTCGCCTATCGAGCGTTATTATCTGTCCTTGTGAATACGCTATCGGACCTCGATTCCACGTTCTTCGCTGACACTTTATTAGACGTAACTCGTTGATACGCGATTTGTGTCATCGATACCGAACTAACCAAATATCGCCAAGTAGCTCGTAGAAATTAACGATCAAGGTACACAGATTTGCAGCACGCTTCGTACGAAGTAGTTGGTTCGTTCATGGTACGGCACGGTGTGCGAATCTCGGCGAGAAGTAATAATTCTGGACAAAGAAAATGTTTCCTTTAACCCGGTGACCAGAATTTAGGCGTTTCGAATCCTCTCGGTTGGCGAACGATCGTGAGAATTGAACCGCAACTCGACAAGAGTCGAAGCAACGTACAAAAGATGATATCGTAGAATTGTAAATGTTTCGTGGTGGAAAATAAAAATAATCGACACTCGGAGGGAACGGAGTAGTACCGTATTCGTTCCAAGTTCGAGACGCGACGATCGAGTCAACGGTCGAACAACGGTGGGCGAATTTCTATGAAACTCGCGAACTTCGTGACAGCTATCTGTCGAGATTTTAATCTTCGTTCAACGCTGCATAAATTCCGGTATGGGTTCGATCTGGACGGAACTGCGAACGACGTGTTCGTAATATAGGAAAAGTCGACAATTTCGAATAGAAACGGCCGGCAAGGTGTTTTTCTATTCTCGATGGATATCGAACTGGATCGTGGACGACTAGAAATCCACGGTGGAAAATGAAGTCAGAAGAACAGGATGACTACTGCTCGCTCGGTGTAATTGGAGGGAAAGGTACGAGAGGAACGATACGCGCGCGCTCCCCGTCACGTTGCTCCGGACAGTAGAAAATCCACAATCGCGAATCTAGTTACCGTGTGTCGCTTGACAGTAATTCATGCGCCTTATGATCGATCTATTCTGAATATAAATTGTAAGCGTTAACATATCTGCATGGTCAATAACAGAATAACGTATCCGTGGTGTGGCTTCGGTCGCGCTCTCGGACGGATATTTACGTTTCTCGAACCGCGAGAGTGAATAAACCCAATTTAAAACGTCCTTTTTCATTGAACGTGTCTGTTTCAATTCAGCGACCGACAACGACCAAGAAAAACCGTATTTCAGTTTCTGGGTCGAAAGGATGCCTTCACCGATACCTTAACCCTTCTGTACGATCAGGGTCCACGTCTACGGACCCTAATTTCGGATCGATCGTAACTCCCTTATTCGTAATTACATCGGGACGCGTTTACCGATTTTATTTATTCTCCCGCGTATCGTGAATCGGTAAACGCGTTCACCTTTTATCGAAAAGACGCGTTGTCGAGTGTACCGGGTTCACCGTGTCGCTCGAACTTCAAAATTGTCCGCAAAGTTCGCGCAACACGGTCCGGATGAAATATTAAGTACTTAATTTCATTCGGGACGCCACGGATGAAATATTAACGCCGAGAAAGCCTTTTCCGTTTATACGAAAGTAATCGTTGAGTAGTCCCGGTAATGATTTGTTGCTTCCCCGCAAATAGCGAAAAAAAAAACAAAGAAACTTGAAATTATAAAAGAAACACATCCTAATGAATATTTCCTCGGTTTCGAGCAAACACACGAAGAAGTTGGCCGTGCTACTTAACTCCTCTCCCAGTGTTTGCAAAATAAGCGGAAAGAATCTCGAATCTTTTTCCGATCCTAGCGATGCGAGCAATCAACGAACGAAGATAATTTCTCGGCCGTCGACGATAAATCTTCTTCCTCTAACGAAGTATCTAATGAATCTTTCGATAACGAGGGATCGAGCGTAAATACGTGTGTTTAGAAAACCGAATAAGCACACGGTCGTCTCGCATTCGAGGAACACAGAGCGGCGAAGACGTCTTCCTTTTGTATTTTAATCGTTCCCAATTCCATACGCGGAAAACAACATTCGACGAAATGTTTCGAGGTGCGTCGATTACGGAAGTTGCGCGAGTACGTACGAGGTGACTTATCTCGGCCGATGCGGAAACAACGAACGACTTATGGCGCGAGAATACCGGTAGGCTCGTTATCGGAGCCACGGTGTCTCTTTAAAAATTTCAAGGAAATCTCGCGAGCGATTAGTTTCGACGACGAACCAGTTACCGCCTATTTCTGTATCGCGTAACGTTTTCGAGCTAGCCTACGACGATCTCGGACGATACAACGAGTAATTTGCGAACCATTTGGTTCATCGATTCGATACGAACGAAATCGGACGTGAAATTTCACCTCGAAACGAAAACTACTTTTCAAATCGATTTTTCAATTTTTCGACAAATTCTCAATCCCGTTGTATATTTTCGACTCCGCATCGGCGCTTCCGCGTTACGAGCGCAAACTTGCGCGTTTCCGTCTTTCGACTCGGTATCGCTCCTTCCGCGTTACGAGTGCAAACTTTTTCCACACCTTTTTTTTCTTTCAAATCTCTCCGGTACGTTTTCAATTTCATTGTATATTTTCGATTCAACGTCGTTTCCTCCGCGTTACGAGTGCAAATTGTTTCCATTTCTTTTTTTTTTCTTCCTCCGTTTCGATCTCTCCGTACAGTTTCAATTTCGTTGTATATTTTCGACGTCGTTTCTTCCGCGCGTTACGATCGCGAACTCGTAATTGTACTTCCAACGCGTCTTCGAATCGCGCAAATACGTTTCGCGTACGCGATGGAACGGTTCGAAATCTCGTCGAAGGATCGCGTTTCGATCTAGTTTACCGTCGACGGAACCGGACAATGTAACACGGCCGAGACGTTTCATCTACGCGACCGTTGGAGCTCGCGTCACGAAAATACTAGTGCGCCAGGTTTGAATGAATAGCTCAAGTACGCTCGGCGGCGTTCGCCGGTGTTTAGTTGGCGAAACATCAGCCGTTTCGTTGCCAGAAATCTCCTCGGTACACTAACCATCGTAAAGACCGGCTAACGTAATTCCCCGCGCGGTGTAAAAATAAAACAAGAGAGTCCAGATAACCGAGTCGTCCTCCTCGTCCGCACGCGCGCGCGCGCGCGGATCCTCCTCGTCCGCGGCCGAGAAATCGTTGCCCGATGCTCGCTACCAAAATGCTCCTCGGTCGAAAGCGCGACGCGCTAATCGCGGCGCTGCCCCGTAAAACGGTCGAGTTAATGACAGGCAGGAAACAGCGTTTAATTAAAGTACGCACTTCCGGTAGGAACGTTTTCACGAGCCGGCGTCGCAAACAGCCGAAGCGTTCGTTGCGTAATTCCGAATCGGAGATAAAGGAGCGAATTATCGCGCGCGAGCCGTGTTCCCACGTTTTCCATTCGGCGTATGCATGCATCGAGAGCGTCTCGCAGAGACGTTTCGCTCTATGAAAATCGGTACACTTTAAATCGCGTACCAATCGTGGAAAAATTCAACCGGTGTTGCTCGAAAAACTTGATACTGGTTACTCCTTGTCGTTCATCGATTGCCAATGTGTATCGACGTATGGTTGGTTTTCGTCGTTGTCGACGTATGTACGTAACATTATCTTTGCATCGGGAGTGTCTTGAAGAGACGTTACACTGTTTGCAAATTAGTACAGTTATCTATTTTGTGGTGCTACTGGAAAAATTGATACTAGTTACTCCTTGTCGTTCATCGGTTTGTTTTCGTCGTTGTTGACGTATGTATGCACCGAGAGTGTCTTAGAAATACGTTACACTGTTTGCAAATTAGTACAGTTATCTATTTTGAGGTGATCGTGTAGTAATTGAGGAAAAATTAAATCGGTGCTACTGGAAAAATTGATACTAGTTACTCTTTGTCGTTCATCGGTTTGTTTTCGTCGTTGTTGACGTATGTACGCATCGAGATTGTCTTAAAGAGACGTTACACCGTTTGCAAATCGGTAGTTTCCCGTTTGACCATTTAAGAACCGTGGAAATGAAATCGTTATTACTCGAAAAATTGTCGCCAATTATTTGTGGCCAGTATCCGGCTTGTTTTCGCCGGGAGGAACGCGAGGTTTCTTTTGCGCGCGTGGTCGGCTTAAATATTGATCTGTTTTTGCGTTGTTGCGACATACCCATCGAGGAGCATGCAGTCTCAACGGTTAATGGGTTTGTAACATTGTTTTCGAGGGGGATCGCGTTTTCCTGTTCCGCGATACCGTGATGGATACCGTTGTCGATGATTCGATTCCTTGGAAGATACAACGATATCGGAAATTATTTTACCATCGATCGGGAAAGTATTCGCGATTAGGTGCGAACACTGGTGTATTTTGTGAATTGGGTATACGGAGCGAAGGTAGTTACGGATATTATGAAAGCTTGCGGTTTAGGTACAACGTACCGATGCATCGAAGAAGTGGACAAAAATTTCGTCGAACGTTTTTGTATTTTTCCGAGCGATTACCTTCGATTGTTTCGTTGCGTAAAGTTTGGTGCGCGGTTCGATCGTTTCTGAAACTTATTCGCATCGCCTTGATAATTCGTAACAAATATGAAACCAATTTTTCCATACGTATTATTCTCTTCTGTTTAATTTGCTATCGAAAATACGTAATCGAATGCAATCGATTCCGTGTTTATTTATCGGCCGCACCGCTTCGTACATTTCGATTCTAAAAATTGAAACACACTTGGAGAACGCGTAATAGTTAGAATAATTGTGTCAACGTGTAACAGAGACTTTTTCGAACGCCTTCAAAAGGGATCCTCGTAGAACCGTTGTTCGCTCGGAACGAATCGTCTCGACTTTAGCTCCTCGATCGACCGACAAAACGATCGGTTATTATTCTCGCGATAACTCGAAATCGATTTTCTTTGCGCGTTCCGCGGAGCGTGGCTAACGGCGATTCAGCGTTGGCATTCGCGTGATTAATGGAACGTCTTTCCTCGTCTTTCGACAAATATTCCTGGGCGTCGTTGGATCGGTTACCGCGAGCGATTCCGTCGAACGGGAGGCGCGAGTACGAGCGAGTAGCGATCGACAGGGTCAGGAGGTACACAGGTACCGATCGTTGCCTCGAAGAAACGTGATCCAGCATCCCGTGCAAAAACCGCTGAACTCGCCGCGCCGAAAGTCACGGCACGAAGGGAGAAAGCGATTTCTATGGATCATAATGAACGGACCGGGTCCGCTATCCGATGTAAATGATTTTATTGCTAACAAGGAAACCACGCGGAGCGTTACACCCGGATCACAATGAAACTCCGTAGGCGATTAGAGAGGAGAAAAATATTTCGCCCTTGTTTCGGTCGTTAGCGTAGATGGTCGGTATTTTACGAGATATTGAACAAGATTTTATTTGTTCCTCGACGCGATGAGCACGGTTGGCCGTTGAAGAGACCCGTTCTCCGTGGAACCCGGCTCCCATTGGTCAGTTCTGACCACTTCGCGAGCTACGAAAGTGTCGTTTATCGATACGCCGCGCGTTCTTCCGACGCACCGAGAATTTAACTCCGACACGTTCCTTGAGTATATTTCGACCCTTTGCGACTTCGTAGTACATTCTCTTTTTACAATAAAAGCTATCACGATCGATCGAACTGGATACTTCTATAGAATACGGTAGAATGGAGGTCTGGGTTGGGCTCTTTTATTTCCTTGATTTTTTCATTGTATTGTAGAATCAAAAAGTTCAGTTCTACGCATTTGGAACATTTTTGTCCCAAATGCTAAGTGGTACCTTTTTGTGTAACTAAGGCAGTCACAAAGGAAACAAATTACCGATACAAAGGAATATTAACAAGAGGTACAACACAGTGAACTGGAATCTCTAACGAAATTACACTCGTTCAATGAAAGAAAGTTACATCGAGACCGATACATTCGGAGATAGCTGTTACGTCTTCGTTGGAACAAAATCGTTGTCGAAGTTCCTAAAAAAATTTGAAAGCGTGCGATAGATCCTTTTTGCTCGAAAGATACAAAGCCCGTTATAACGTTGAATACATTCGCGTCTATTAATTACCAGGAATACTAAATCTAGCGGTAGTTAGGTTTTTCAGAGGAAAGTATGCTACGTGGAAACTCGATACGGTCAATGCGACACAAATGCTTACAAAATCGTAGTTTCTGCGTAAATTTGAATACATTACGTGAAATAGAGTGCGTCACAGAAATGCAAAACTAGGAGCACGATTATCCGGGCATCTCGTTGGGAGAACGAGATACAACGTAATCGTGGTTGTTCAACGTCTTGTAAACTTCGATGGTCCACAGGGACGGGTCCCGTACGTTTCGGTTCACCAATTACACGCGGAATTTCGTTCCTAACGAACGTAAAACAACGTAAAACTTCGCGCGGTCTCCTTCCGACTGTTACACTCGGAACGAACGACCAGCAATTATTCCGCCGTTCGTTTTTTATGCGCGACCGATTCTTGTGGGAAAGGCCAGCGCCGTTTTCGGCGCGCGGAAACGTTTCATTGTGAATCGTTACAATGTACCAGATCCCGGGGAAGCGTTTCACAATTAACGACCGAATCGTCGACGCAGAGAAATCGACTCCGAAACAAACGTTTTTGTCCCTAAATCTATTACCGCGTTTACGCGACAACGCCTCGCGAGGTGAACGAACCGATGGTCGACCAACGTCGTTACAAATTCAATCGAATTAGTTTTTTCAACGGATTTTTAATCCGCGTGAAACTATCGTCGCGATCGAACGAGGAAGCCGCGAGTCTCTCGAGTATTTCTTGCGATACTTTTCTTTTTTCGAGATTCGGAGGAGCGTTTTTTATCAATGCTCCCCTGGTGTCGAGCATCGACTGGTAATTCGGTACGTTCGTTTACAATTTTAATTCGAAAGGCGTTGCAAAGTTCTCAGACTGGATGCAGAGTGTCTCTCGAATCGTCTCTGAGTAAATTCTCGATTCGAAGATCTTAGGGACGAGAAGAGCGCGGTCGATGGATTTTCGAAAGAATCGGTTACGATGTGAAAATAAATCTAAAGTGTGATTTAGCGGTCTAAAAAATCTCGACATCGAGTGTAATTTAATACTCGGCGTCGAGATTTTTTTCTGTGCCACATTGGTAACGGTCCACTCGGAAGTGTAATAAATAAATCGTCGAAGAGTATCGTCGGATCAGGGCTACGATAATGTAACGATAATTCGTAAGAAAGCGTGAAGAGCGTGTAAGTGCTAATCACCGTGAAATTAAAGTATTTCTAGATATTAGACTTCGAGAGATATATCCATGGATCGATTAATTAAAACAGACGAAAGATCTGGGTTCGACCATCGGTTCAACGATCCGATCCGTTTTTTCGTTTTATCTTCGTGGTAGCGTACCAACATTTTAACCGTAGAAACGGAAGAAAACCGTCGGTTGTGTTACAAAATCTGTGACTCAAAAATTTAACAACTCTTATCGAATATTTACCAATTGCGAACTTTACAAATTTTACAACTTCTCCTGTCAAATATTCACCGATTGTGAACTCTACGAATTTTACAATCTCTTTCATCGAATATTTACCGATTACGAACTTTACGAATTTTACAACTTCTCCTGTCAAACATTTACCAATTCTGAACTCTAAGAATTTTACCATCCCTTTTAACAAATATTTACCGATTAAGAACTTTACGAATTTCACAACTTCTCTTGCTAAATATTTACCAATCCCTTGCGAATTTTACAATTCCTTTCATAGAATATATACCGATTACGAACGCGCTCGTTCGGAGCTGAACAGTCGTTGGATCCGGGTATCTAAATTTTCCCCACTTCGGGGGTTCCCGAAAGTTATTTTTTGTTACGACCGTACGAAAAACGATGTTATTCTGAAAATCCCGAGAGTCCACGATCGCATACGGCGGTGTCCTCCCGGTGAACGAGCGCCGAACGTCTGAAAAACGAGCGCGACTGTTCGCGGTGAAGATTTTTCTCGCGTAGGGCGCGCGGTAAATTTCAAACTTGTTGGCAACAAGTGTTTCCCCGTGTTACACGATTGCACGGCTTAAGTTTCGGCCGCGGACGTACCAAATTTCCGCAACACCTGTTGCGAAACATTTCGAATTTGCCAGCTAGCGAACTTTCCTGTGTCTCGAGGCTCGGCTTAATTTCAGAGATGATTATTATTATTATTATTTCCCTCGTCATCGTCTCGGTGTCTCGTCGTCTCTATTTTTAAATATCATTACCGCGGTCTCCAACCCCCTCTGTTCTCGAATTCCAGTCCTCCTCTATCCTCTGTCCCGTATTGTTCGCTTATTTTTCACCCAGCTTCGATATCCTCCATCTTGGAAACGAACCGACTGCTTTTTTTCGTTATAAATAATATCTGTACACCGACGAGGCACCGTGTCCACGTTCCGTAAAGTAAATCGAAAAGTCTCGAATCGCGAAGATCGAGAGAATTATCACCCGAGGTAAATAATTATTCTTCTTGGATCGATGGCGCAGGTGTTCCGCAGACGCATCTAATTACAGCGATCCAAATCACGGGAATTCCAATTTTCCTATCGGTTCCCGATCTCGGGGATTTCGTAAACGATTTTCACGATCGTTTCGCACAACCGAACGAGCAACTCGAAAATCCTCCCGTTACTCTAATTCCTGATGTTCAATTCGCACCTGATTTATGCTAAACGCAACCGCGATTCATCAGCGCGCATCGACAGCACCGCGATGCTGTCCTTCGCGCGCGGCAAATGACGCAGATCGTGACTAACGAAGCGTCTTGTTCACGATATTCCGTAATCGTCCGCTCGTCAATTAACACCGCGCCGAACGCGTAGCTTCATTACGCCGGCTTTAAATTATGCACGCGTATAGAGGAGTGGGGAACACCGAGGCAACCGAGGCAACCGGGCAACGACGACGTGACTAATTCTTTTTCTGGAATCCTAAAGCGTGTCATCCGTGCACCGTGCATTCCGGCCTCGCTCCAGAATCTTCGTAGAGACGTTCGAACATTTTTGCGTATCCCGGGTCAACGCGATCCCACAGCGCGACTTTTCCTCGAATCGCGTCGGTGAAACGATTTTCGAGAGATCGTGAACTGCCTCGGGGAACGCGATCCGTCGTTGGAAAAACCGTTGCCGGAATATTTTAATCGAAATCCTCCCCACCGCCGCGAAACACTCGAAGCGATTAGTAAACGAATGTTCGAAGAAAACGTTATTTTACGAGACACGGAAGAGCCGGTACCGGGTGGCTTACCAGAATTTTAATTAAGCCCGTTAAAGGAACGGAGACGCACGCGTCTGTCAACGGTGCGCCGCGATTCGAGCCGAAACATCATCGGAGCTTCGACCGAAGATGATTCATTCGTAAAAAATCTTCGAATCGCTAACTACGGCGCATACAAATCGACGGTAAACGCGTTATTAAATTCACACCACGCGGAATAATGAATTAAAACCACGGGATAAAGGATCGTCGCGGTTTTCGAAAACATCGCGAGATTTTTTTGGGGGAATAACGATGCCACGGTGTTTGATAAAATATTACGCAATTTTCATAAATATGTTTACGCTTTGCGAAGCGACGAGTAGAGAAAGAAAAGAACGCGTCGAAATCGAATTTAAATCTATTCACGGACATTTGCACGGATTTTTTAGAGGAGGATCGTTTGTTTCGTTTTAACGCGATGTAGTTCTTTTGTATTTTTTTTTTTTTTTTTTTTTTTTGTATTGTTTGTGGTTTTCTATCGTTTAACTCGAAGATGTTCAAGACGATGATTATCGGTGGGAAAGACTCGGAATCGCGATGTCTCTCTCGAAAAATTGCAATCGTAGGAAGAGTTGTATCTCTGCCCTAAATGTTGAAACATTAACGGTCGCTTTACCGCAATCGATACTGTGGATGCAAGATATGGATTACCATAAATAGACTGTACCTGTATCCTTGGATAGATGTTTTTAGGCACTCGAAAGAGGACGTATAGGAAAGAATCGTCGCGAGATCGAACGAGGAAATAAAAATGCAACTGATAAATTGTAGCAATAGAAGGGAAACAACTTGTGTAAATTTTTCATTCGAAATAGAATTTAAGAAACGTGCGATCGATATCGGAGAATCGAAGAACACGAAGGAGGGTGATCGAAAAAGAAATTCTCGCGTTTAAAAACATTCGTCGAACTCGTTCGAAATCGTAAAAGACGTTCGGTCGCGATGTTACACCCTTTTTTCGAACCGAAACTCACGAGTCGTGTAAATATTTTTATCCGATACATCGTTCGCAACAATGTCCCCGGCTTGTTCCGAGTGAACGAAACAAAAACGAATACACGATGCTGCGTAAGAATTTTCAAACACGTTTAACTTCGTTTCGAAGGAGGAAAGTCAACAGGAATTAAATTATTACGAGGCTCTTCGTTTACAAAGATATTCGCAAGTCTCGTATTACGCGCATCGTTTTCTAGACAATATTTCACGTGCGCGAAGGACGACAAAAAGTAACAACTTGTTACGAACGAAACGCTATTTTTAAATTCGTATTTCGAAATAATAATATTCGTCTCTTTGTTCCCGTAAATATCGGTATAACGGAAGAAACGAACGAGAAGAGAAAAAGAAAAAAAAAATGAAATATAAACGAAAATAAGCAAATACAGTACTCCGTGTCACTTGGCAAAATTTTCGTTGATATTAAGGACGATTATAATTAGCCAATCTCGAATTTATTTATACGCGTCTCGAAGGTATGTCGAACTCAAACTTCGATATTCTTGTTCGGCGAAGTCCAATAATTAACTGCCGTCTTATCTACGGTGCACGATAACGAACGAACGTTCCAGAATTTGTTTATACGCCGCTCGCAATATCTGCAATTTGCATTAACCGACACCTTAAACGGAGAAGACGGCTCGGGTCGTTAAATCGGTGTTATCGGTCTCGAGTCCAGAACCGGGCACTTACTCCCGTAAGGTAGATGGTCCTATTGTCAGACACGTACCTATTACCGACCGGTCGTTTATTTCGTTTCGTTGTACACTGTTTATAAACAAGTCTCGCTCAGCGAGAGTGAAAGCAGTTTTGGATCGAAAGTAAAAGAAATCGTACAGGAAGTAATACGCATCGGTTATTTAATTTTATTCTCTCGATAGAGGTGATTCTCGCGATAGAGCAACCGCTTGTCCCGCTTTCCTCCCATTGAAACACGTACGACGTAAAAAGACAGCGACCGGTGGCTTGAAAAGATACGGACACGGTAACACGATTAAAGTTACTTATATTATTTCGCAAAGGTAATAAAAGTACGTTTTATTCTTACTCGCGAAGAAAAAAATGATCCATTTTACCCAATTGAGACTACCAATCGAAAATAAAGACGTAAGACTGAATGGTGTTCAATATGACTTTCCTGCAAAAAAATCATCTTACGTATGGAAACTGATTTAATTATCGAACTAAGAATACTAATAACAATCTTGCCAACCCACGATTACGTATTGGTAAAATATAATTATTTTCGAACACTTGCGTTTTTAAATATCCAAACGTAACGTCGTCTACCGTATCATCGAGAACTGATCTCGTCGGAGAAGCGATGGCGAAGCATCTCGAAAGTAGTTTCCCGTGCGGAGCGAAATTCAGACGACGAAAGGGAGGAATGGTTCGAAAAACGGGAGGTGGGTTCTGAAAGCCCCCCCACCTGAAAAAGGACGAGAGTAACCGGAGTAAGCAGGAGCGGGTCCGTGATCGACGTCGAGGATACACGGACATACTCGAAATAACTCCGCGACACCTGACCAACAACGCTCGATATTCCAGCGATAAAAGCCCGTGGCGTGGCTCCTGCGGGAACTGGCAGCATTTCGGTTTATTTCGCAATAATTGGCACGCAGCATCGGCTTTCGTGCCGCAATTATCACGGCACTAAAGAGCGGCGCGCGCACTTTTAACCTGTTCACCGGGGAACGTGTGGGTCTCTTAACGCCACGGGTACCAGAAGGGATCGATCCGCGTAGCACGAGAGAGGGATCGCACGGGACGGGCTTTTTACGAGCGATGTCGTTGGTACCTTTAATTTACCGTCTCGTCCAGTCAGCTGGCATCAACCTTCGCGAACGCGCCACGCCGCGCCACGCCGCGCCAGCCCGGGTCGAAATGAATTCGAAGTAACCCGGGGATTATGGACGACTCCTCTCGATGGCCGATCGTCCGCGCCGAACCGCGCTGCCTTTTAAAGTAATGATAAACAACGCTCGAGGACGTTTTACGATTTCGCTCTGTGATCCTGTTTGGCTTCGTCTCGAGCTCGAGTCTCTCCGTTCGAGAGACGCTGTTTCCTTTATTCCCGGCCGAAGAGAACGCGGACTACGAACCAGTTGCGGACCGCCAGAGGTGGAAGACTCTTGATTTTTCTACCGGGTTTTTCTGCCGAGAGACCGTGGATTTTCTGCGATATGGAACACGTATATTTCAATTAGGTGTCGTTACTTTGGGTTTTCGTCGGATTCCTCGGATACTTTTCTTTCGGTAAGTCGTTCCAGGAGGCGCGAAGAGATCCTCTTGTAACGCGGTATTCCGGGAACTCGGTTTCGATGTAACGCGGTGGGAAAATTGCGATCGTATCGTAGAATATCGTACGATTTTTTTTCATACGACGAATTTCCTATAGCACGAATGTTTCTACTGTGTAGGTTTCGTACAGTATGCTCTCGATGCAACGCGGAACAAACTAACAGTGTTACAGCAGGATTGAACGTTGAATTTGAAATTGTTAGCATCGAATCCATCGCGTTTTGAAAACTTTGTAGACTCGCTCTCCTCGGCAGGTAATTTTTCAAATTAAGCACCAACGTACCGGTATCAGAGTTCTCGCGATATCACGTTTGAAACGTTCAGCATCGAACTGGTCGACCTTTCGCGAACTTTATAGACATTCCTTACTAGATCGTTTTCGAACGAAAACACCAAAGCACCAGGAGGAAAAATTTTAATTAGCTTTGGTAGAGTATCTCGCGTTCGCCGTACGATCGCAAACTCGGAAGCGAGACAATCGAAGCGGCTCGAAGAATGCTCGGCACTCGCGGGCGATACTGTAAAGCCATTCTCCCACCTACGCGACGTCCACCGCGCCGCGACGAAGGAAAAACTCGCGAGTGAGACATTACGATTCTCCGGCGGCTAACAGTGATTGTCGCGAAACAACTGGCATGACCTAAGCGCCGGCTAATCGGTCGCTCGAGACGATTGCGTTGCACTCGCGTTGGTGGGAGAGGAAGCTGTGCAACGTAAAGGTTCTAGGCGCTGTGCAACGCAAACGATCGTTTTTTTTTTTTTATTTTTTCGATTCGTGCAACAGTTACGTTGTTTACACGAGAGAAGAACCCGGAGGTGTAGAAAAGTTTCGCGGCTGCACCGAACGAAAAGCGAGACTCGTTGTCGATGAACAACCGATGGCTACCAAGCGGTTACCGAATCGTTACGCGCGTTTGCAACGAAGATCCGCGCGAGCGAGAGAACCACTACGCGCTTGCACAGCCTCTGGAATCGTACACGGTGCGAGCGAATAGATGTCGCGCGATTTAACCGACGACCACGGTTACCAGGTACCGAATGGCCTGTATTTCGCTGCTTCTGCATCGTAGAAAGGCGGATTTTCTTGATTGCGTCTTGGTGCGCGATGACAAATGGATCACGCGTACGAGGAAAATACGAACGGGCTATTGAACATCTCAAGGTGAACCCTGAGAGGCTTGTATCGGGGCTCGTGTATCCAGGGAGCAAGTTCAATGCATATTCGAGTATCCGGGTCAATTTCAACGGTACATGTTTTCTCGATTGTGCTTCGACGAATGGCGACAAATGGATCGTGTTTACGAGCAGAGAACGACTCCGAGCATTAAAAGATGAATTTAAAAGGGAAATCCTCGTGCGCGTAGTTTACGTTTAGGGACGGGAGTTGGTTCTACACGCGTAGCCAAGAATCTAGGTCTATTTCGGTGAAACGAGTTTTATTTTTCCGTTTTGTCCAGTGTGCTTTAAACTACGACGGCAAATGGATCATGTACGCAAGGAAAAAACAACTACTCGTACCGTGGGACGTTGGAAGACGAACCTTGGTAATTTTGTACACGTTGTCTACATTTAGGGACGGGAGCATGTTCGCCACCTATTCGAGAATCAACGTCATTTTCGATAAAACTATATTTCTCTCGATTGCGATTCGAACGCGTAACGACCGGTGGATTGTCCAAGGAAGAAACGACTGTAACATTGAACGTCGAAAGACGAACCCTAGAAACCTCGTACGCATCGTCTACATTTAGGGATGGGAGCAAGTTCAACGCCTACTCAAGAATCTGGGTCAATTTCAACGAAACAAGTTTCACTGCGTGGTACTCGTGAAGTTCGAGTGTTACATATATACAACCGTGTTCCTTGTATTTTCACCGGCGGGAGATTCTTTTTACATTTTTCGAGATTCAGTCGTCGATGTTCCCTTAGATGGAACAACCCAGGCGTGCACGTTTGTTACAATTGACATCCAGTTCAACGACTCGGAACGACGAGATCGTCGAACGACCTTGGGTATACAATTTATACAGTCGAGATGTAATCTTTCCATGTTGCTGCAATACTCATTTTTTACCCATTTATTACTGTCATTTTAATAGACAGCTAAGGTAGTCGTTCATCTGCGAATCCTCTTGAACTTCTTCGTTCTTTATTTGCACATTACACAAGAAAGAGACTATAGTCATTTTTGCGCAATTATATTTTCTTACAATTTGGACACCTGATGCGATACATTCGTTCGATATCCACGCTTGAAGACTAAATCCTCCCGAATTTATTCCCACTTTGTTTATCTGCACGTTACACGGGAAAAAGCCAAACTTACTTTTCCCATTTATATATCTTTTGCGATTCAGGTACTCGATGCGATACATTCGTTCGATATCCACGCTTGAAGACTAAATCCTCCCGAATTTATTCTCACTTTCTTTATTTACGCGTTACACTGGAAGAATCCCTTCCAAATTCATCGACATCGGTACCCTGGAACCGTTCACACCTCGAAGAACAATCTCGTTCTCCATTTCGATCCGAAGCGATCCCGTCGCTCGTGTCTCCGCGACGAGTCTCTCGTACTGTCGCAGCTCGGGCCCCGTGTCTCGCGACAACTCGACGGAGCGCCGTAGAACTCGGTACCCCTGGAGTCTCGGGCCGTACCATTAGAGAAGATCGGCGGAGGCGCTGACTCCGCAGGCTCTCGCACGTCCACGCGAACACGCATTCCTACGAGGAATTCCCGAGTCTCGACGTCTATTTTTCTCCGGTAATTGCCTAGGCTCGCGTGTGCCGACTCCGGTGTGCCAGCGTGAAAGGACTCCGCAACGTGGATCGGTGTTCGCGGACTCCCACACTCTCGGCGCGTCGAGCAACGCCGCTTCGTTCGGGGCACCAATGATCCATCTTCGTCACGAAATCTCGAGGTTCCGTCCATTTTCGATCGAACGAACCGTAGAAGAGGATGGTGGGTGGGGGACGAAACAGCGAAACGTTCCAGCGTTCAACCGACGTAAGATCCTCGTTGTTCGTTAGCTAATAAGGTAAAACTGCTTCGCGGGGTAATAAAAGCAAACGAATTCCGGGTGGAATTTAATGAATTCCGGGCGCAAGAAGCGCGCACTAGGAGCTGTAAGTTCCCTTCGACTCTCGTCGCAATTTCATCGGTTCTCACAGAACGGTTCGATGAGGTGGTTGGCGGGGGGACGCACAGGTGAGAGGAAACGATCGCACGTCCACGGATGAATTCTTCAACCGTTGACGCGGCGGGCACGCAGGAACGCAGCCGCGCATCGTTCTTCGTCGAACGACCGCGGCTAATTACTGGGCCGCGCATAATTGCCGCAAATTAAGGAATTTAAGCTCGGAACGTTCGAGGCGAAGCCGGCCGCTCATTAATTGGCCCGCTTGATTGCCACTTGCCGTCGCTAAGCGCTAGATTGTAAACACTCGGCCCGTTAATTGTCCGGCGAGTGTCGCGCGAGTTGTCGTTGCCGCGGCCCCGAGCCGATAATTAAGCCTCCCTCGGTCCGCGCCAGCCGGACACGTATATAACGAAATGCCGCGGGCGGTATTTTCGATCTTGCGAGCAGATCGTGCCGCACCGCGCACCGGCTGTCTGGCTTTCAGCTCCGGCCACCGGTACAATCTTAACTCGTTGCTACCTTTCGCAAAACATTGCTCCGCGAGCGTCGATCGCGCGCCTCGACCGACCAACGCGAAACAAACGCGACCGCCGATCGAGAACACCACGGTAATCGCTCCTACGGACCGCTAAATATACCTACACGGTATTCGATAATTGTCCACTCGATCGAAATTTACTTCTCAATACGGGGGGACTTTTTTCGCCACCGGAGAGAAGCTTGGATGAATCGCCGTGGAAACGATTTTTAACGATCGGTCGTCGCGTGGAATCTTTGGAAAGTTGTCCGAGTAGAGTGTCGGTTTACATTGCGGAAAAGTGAGTAGAAATAACGAAACGATTTTTCATTTTTCAACGCGGAGGACAATCCGCTCCGTAAAGTAGTCTTTGTCTAGTGTTGCTTCCAGTCGGTGGAAGAATTGTATCGGGTTCGATTTGCGTGATTAGACACTTGATAAGTGTGTAGAAATAACGAAACGATTTTTAATTTTTTTTTAATCGGATAAACGATTTATAAATTGTCTTCCTCGAGTGGCCTCGAATCGACAAAACGTCAAACGGATCGAATTAGATTTTCAGCGGACAAGTGCGCAGAAATATCGCGAAGAAATAATTTTCAATGTATCCTTACTCTTTACCGAGTGTAACTAATTGCAAGAGGAATCAAACGGATTGGATTGGATATTTAACAATCTTGCGGTATTACGCTATTGTACGAGACTCCGAGACTGTCGATTAAGTATTGAATCGTGCAAATAAAATTACCATCGCGATAAACCGAGCGATGTATATTTTCCACGTCGTGAATAGAAAAATGTGAAAAACTCTGGATACGATTGCAAAGGAATCTACGAGTTAAATAGTTAGATGAAAAAGATATTGGAGAGAGTTTCTGTAGAAATGATCGGTTCTACGTCTATTCTTTCTCTTTAACCGTGCACGTTTCGTTATATTTATTCCTCTGGTGAAAAAGTCCCGGTATTTGAAGAATTTTCGGTACATTGCGTGGGTATGTCTACGCGACAGGAGCGAAATGATTGCCCTCCCTTCACCGAAAAACGGTATCGACTTAATGAGCGTGTTAAAAGTGTCACGGTCGCGGCAAGATGTGCCAAACGATCTATATCGTATGTAACCTCCATTAAAATCGTAGATAATTGCCCGTGAGCAGAAATAAGCTATACAAAAAGAAAGAAAAGATCAGCTTGCGTAACTCGTCTCCGAGGCGTGTGAATATTTTCGTTGATCTAGCGTTTATCGAGCATTCGGGAAATTTCGTACCAATTATATATTTTAAACGACGGTTAACGAGATTAATTTGTGCCACAGCTTTGCTAACGAGTTCTCTTGTAAACCAAAATTTAATTTAAAGAAAAAGCATTGCGTACAGGACAGAAATTCGTGGCGAACAACGCCGACTCAGAGTTGAATTCCAGTTTCGCATTTATCGGAAGCGGTATTCGATTCTGCAGGTGGAACTTCGTCGAGTAGAACCTTTTGACTTTTATTTAAAGAGTATGCAAAATTGAAGATAGTTTACAGTTACTTGGTTCGAGCGAGTCTTCGCCTTCTTGCGTATCCTCGCGATTGGTAAATACTGCACTCTTCTCGGCTCGTCTGCTAAAAAGATTTTAATGTTACCTTGGGATAGATGGCTACGAAATTTTGTAGCCATTTGATAATATTCGAGCGAGTGGAATCAAGCTGGTAGATTTTCATCGAGCTCGTTGAGATCTCTTCGACCTTGTTTGCCCTTGATCGGTGTTGGGAAAAATTTAATTCGAATGAAACCAACAATTGGACGGTTAAATTTTGATACTTGCTTCTATGATTCAATTTTTTACGTTTACCCAACGAGCGATAAATTCGGTTCATCTTCGCGACGTACAAAAAAATTATTTTTTATTCGTTCGAAACTTTTATTCAGATGAAAATGGTACCAAGGCTACCAACTTCCTTCGAAGAGTAAGTTCGAGAGAATATTATGAATCTTCCGCGGTAAATTAATATCGAGATACTCTACACCGATGGAACAAAGTACAATGTTTGTGGATTTGAAAGACTCGGGTCGGTTAACAGAGTCGAGTGAACAATCAACAACGGAGAAAGCGTTTTAAGAGAGAAATGGACTATTCCCTATCGTAGGTGCCAATTTTCCGAGACAGGTGCTCCGATTGGAAAGTAACAGAGACGTATATACTTTTATTAATTAAGAAAGTCCACGGTAATCCCGTACAACTTTTCGACACTGTCGGTTCCAGAGTCCGTTAAACGTATCTGGAAAACGTTAGTTTCGTTCGTTGTACACGGTGGAACGAGACCCGTGGCTTCAACGTCCAATGATTTATGACCTAATTAAGTCCTCGTTAACCGAGGAATCGCGTTCGTTTATTCTAAAAATTTCTCCTCGAGGAGAATCCATCGGTCGGGCCCCTCGTGGACGGATGAAAGTTCGAGCCGCGCGACGAACGGTGTCGTCGGTTGCGTTAATCGTTATAAATGGAAGAAGACGGAGAAGGTTGTCGTAGACGTAAACACAGAAACGGATCCCCGATTCCATTACTCGAGCAGTCTAGCTCGCGTCCTTCGATACCTGAAACGACCCCTCGATACCTGGAACCGTTGATTCGGCGCTCCCTAACGAGATTAGCGGCGAGTATCGAAGGTAATATTCCGCGTGGAAGACATTCAGAGAGGCTTTCCACGCGAGCAGACACGCGCGACGCGAATAACGTGTGAGAAAGTTCATCGAATGCGCCGCAAAATCAGCCGAGGGAAGGCGTGTCCACAATTCATTCCGTGTTGAATTTATATCGCGTGCAGCCAGCAAAACACAGGATACTAAACACGGCGAATGTAAGTCACCGAGCAACGCGCGATCTCGAGACGCTGTTGAATCGCGAGCTATGAAATATCGGTCTTTTTAACCAACAACTTTATCGATCGGCGCCCGGTACCGTTTATAGAGAGGCAAACTAATTTTCTATTGTACGCGCGTAAATCCTGGCCTTCGAGAACCGACGAGTTTCAAAATAACGTTTTCCATGGTGCCGTGAAAACGAGTCCGAGGTCCCGCGGTTTTATCGCGTTCCGCGTCTCGAAACTGACAAACACGTCCAACGTTGTCCTGGAAATTGTACGTTTTCTTTTTCAAGACCGACTCCGCCGTGTAGGATGTATCCGTACACGAGGATTCCTGGAACTCACGTAGGATGTGGAACAAATGTGAAGGGATTTTATTAATTACCGCGGCCGTGTTCCGCCGTCTCGAAACTAATAAAGTCGTTTTAACGACAATGGGGTCCTGGTAAAATCGTTCGCTTTTGAGATACGGCCACCTCGCGGTGTAGGTAGGATGTATCGGTACACGAGGATTCTTGGCATTGGCGTAGGATGTGGAACAAATGTGAAGGGATCTTATTAATTACCACGGTGGGTATTCCGCGTTTCAAAACTGACGGAGCTGCTCGAACGACTACGCGTATCGAAAACATTCGCGGTTTTAGAGACGATGGTCAGTTCGAGCCGCGGCGTGGACGGTGCGCGGTGATTCTTGGAATCGGCGTAGGACGTTGGATAAATACAAGGAAATGTTATTAATTACGTCTGGCCGGCCTCTCGACCAACCTAAACAAATATTCGCGAGTCGCGGGTACGTGTACAAAGTATCTTGCGTTATTACAGGGGAATCGGGAATGTTCGGGTGCGTGAAACGATCGGTTATACGACGTGTCGACGCGCGTGTAACTGCCAATGGAGGCCATTTCGAACATTCGCGCTCGAGTACAATGTTGCGTTTCAGGTTGTCACGGGCCTCGGTGCTGGTAGGTGTTCCAGAAATTGAACGGTGTTATTTGTCTCTGGCTCGCTCGCCTTTGTACGAGACACGGAAGCAACGAGAGCGAGCGAGATCCAACGAAAACGAACGAGAAACAACCGGTGGGGGGGATAACTACGCGACAACTCGAAAGACAGGGGACACGTTTCGAATCGAAATCGATCGGATCTCGAACGCGACTCGTTTCGAGAGCCAAGATTTTTTAGAGAATATTTTTCATTTTATTTCGAGACAAGCTCCGTACACATTTTTCGGCGTAACTTCGGGCTCACCCGGTACACGCGAGAAAATGTACTCGCCTCGAGGAAATTGTCCGAACGGTGTCGATGATAGATCAGTTTCGAGTGTACGATTAACAGTTTCATATTCGAAATCGTTTAATTATTTTAATACGCTTTGACGGTTGAAATTTTAATATTCATCTGCGTCGTACAGAATTTTTTATCGACCACGCGGACGTTCTCGATCTAAACGGTCGGAACGACAAAAACTTTAATCCGTGCAAATGGCCGTATAATTTTCAACGATACCGCGGCAAATAAATTTACCAGTGCGTGATTTACGATTTGGATGAAAATTGTTTAAGATGTTTACGCGGTTAATAAAACATTTTTCGCGACGCGTCAATGGACGTTAAAGTTGCGCCTACGAGACCGACGTATTCGGTCGTACTGGAAATATTGGCAAAAAATACCATCGATTCTATTTAACTTTTACGGTATCGTTATCGAGTTGATCCAACTATTTCAGTATTAATCGCGAGATCTGTACCTCGTTATCGTCGCAAAGTACAGTCGATTCCACTCGGCGCATCGACGAAATAAAACAAATTGATCTTCGAACTCGACGTAAAAAGAAACACCATCGGTAAATAATATTTCATACGCGTCAATATTACACGTACGTTACAACCCATTAACCACAGAATGGTTCTTTTATGGAGATCGTCTGAAATATCTCTGTCGTTATTAACGATCGGAAAAAGCGCAACTTTGACTCTGAAAAATCATTTCACCGCAAAACAATCGTCCACCTCCGACGAAACATTGTTCCTTTATTTTCGCGCACGTTTCGCGTTCGAAGGTGGACAATTTTTTTTCACACCGAAATTACATCGCCCGGTCGAAGTTGCATTTTTTATATACGCGTATGCGCGTACGCGTAACCGGAGATATTCGAAGTGACCGTCTTTAATTCCGCGTGTAACACCGCAGCGGATAGAACGCACGAAATGTATAAAAAGAAAAGGGGCGTGTCGCGTTTCCGAAACGGTGTAATAAATATCCGTTTCACGACACGCGTATAAAGTTGAAAATATAATAAAAGCGGGGACTGGACGGTGATGGGGCGGGGAATGGTCCAGGCGAAACAAACTAAGCGACGTAGCGGCGAAGAACGCGACGAGGTGAGGCGAGGCGAGGCGATGGATAAAACGAGCAGGAAAAGGCGTTTACGATCGTCGCGACCAGAGGAAGAAAGAAATGAAGGATCGAGGGAACGAAGTGTCGCAACGAACAGCCGGATGCGCGCTTCTGGTCCCGGCAATTAATAATTAAGAGCCCCCCGGCTAGTGGGCGGAGTGGGGGGCCAGTCCGTTAATTAATCGAAGCTACGTGGCCGCGCGAACGCTAATTACAATTTATAATTAAGCAGCTTAAGCTCACGGTGCCTCGTGTGCCGGTCCGAGCGGGCTGTGTGCAATTAATATGATTAATCGTTCCGCGAATTGTCGGCCCGGGCCGAAAGTAACGGCTCGAGGTTCGAATTTAAAATCGGTCGGCTCGATTTACCGACAAACATACCCGGGGTTCGTACGAGACCCGATGGAACGCTCCGATCCGATCTTCGTGAGTTAGGTAGTTATGATAAGGAATCGGTTTTCTCGGTTATTAAAATTCCCTGCGATTAAATTCCCGATTTCTTTCTTTTTTTCTTTCTTTTTTTTTTAGTTTCTTCCCGCGACCGATCGATTTTTTCGAACACGTAGTTCGACCGACCGTCGTTCATCGAGTCGAATTTCACGAGATCTTCGAGATCAATTTCTTCGCAAGTTTTTCGAGACCTTGAATCGTTCCTACGCGGAGCCTCGAACTTGCTTCGACTATGGTCGTACCGTGTGATCGAAAGGTAGAATATTTTACTCGAAGGTATCCAATCGATGTTAAAATATATTTCTTTTCATTTACGAAACGAATATCTATCAGTGGGTTTTCCATTTAGTTTAAATCGACTTGGTACTAATTACCGGGGAATATTTGATAAAAACCGTCTTTATCGTAGATAGAATAATTGGTAAAAATATTTCTCGGGCAAATGTGCCCACCAAAGGGACAAGAATGTCTACGATCCGTCACAGTGTCCAAGTTGTGAAAATTAATGACGAAGCTCGAAGTGTTCGACCCTAGCTTCAATACTCGCTAAGAATACGACTTGACCCGATTTAATTACATACAATCTCGCTGTCTATGGAGCAAAGTGTCGGGCAGTCTGTAGGTGATTCACGTCAATCTAGCGGTGTTCTTAAATCGGTGAAACAACCGAGTACACTTACACCGAAACGGAGGGCGTGCGTTTCTTCTATGACCGAACAATTACTATTCTTCCTAACCTGGCCAATTGAAACTACTTATCGCGACATTTTACGAAACAACCTCCACGGAGTCGTTGGATAATATTTTAATAATGAGCTGCGCTTGTGCCTCGTGCATCCCATTTTTTTTTTTTCAAATTGTCCGAATTTTAATATCGAGTATCGTCTAAAATCAATTGTGCGTGCTGTACGAATCAACGATGTCCAATTCTTATTCGATGTTTCGTAAACTGAAAATAATTTACAAAAACGAACAAAAGATTTCATCGTTTTCTCACTCTCTGACCGGTATCTACAATCTGTGCGCAACAATTATAAAAAGAGAATCAAAAATGGTCTCTTCTCGGAAATACTCGAAATGATCCGTAACTGTAAAACTAAATTTAGTATCTCGTCCCATTCGACTAACCACGTACGAAATACACGGGGCCCCTATACGCCGACCGATTGTACGAGCGAAAAAACCTGAAAAAGCGAAACGAAAGGCGCGTCTTGTGCGCGTGGTCGCAGTTATTAAAAAAAACCGTACAATAGCCGTGTCTCGGTCGCTCGTACGCGCGATACTCGTTAAAAGAAAGGTTAATTACCAACGGCGCGGCTTGGAAGGCGCACCGTGTCACGTGGCGTCGCGCAACAATATTCGCGGAAATTACTCGACGACGATTGTACTCGTACGGAAACGTTAACGACGCGTACCGCGGTTAATAAACACCGCGATCTCGTCCTCCTCGATTCTCGTTGGTTCGACGCTAGCTTCACGGGACGCGTCGTTTTGACGCATTTCGATCGATGAGGAAAATAGCAGAGACCGTTTTACGTTCTTCCTCTGCCACTCGTACCGACTCTTGTCCGTTTAACGAGACAAATCGTACGTCGAGATTCATTTTCTTCGAAGCTTTCCAACTCGATGATACTCAACGCGGTACGTCGGTCTGTCCCCGATACGCGTCGTTTCGACGCAAGAGACGTCCGCGAACCTAACCCAGCGTTAACGCAGTGGCACCGCGTGTCGTCTCGGTAACCGTGAAGCAAATCCCCGCGTACAGCGTTACGCAACCGCGCGACACGTCGTCCCACGGAACGTTTACGAAATACCGAATCGAGGAAACTCGTACGAAACGCGCGCGTGGCGCTGCGATCGCCCTAGCCGCCACCACCACCACCACTGTCGTCGTCGTCGTCGTTGTCGTCGTCGTCGTTGTCGTCGTCGTCGTCGTCGCTGACGACGAACGTCCGCTGCCGTAACACACGGTGATACGCCTCGTTCGCGTTCGCAAGGTGGGAACATTAATTACGCGGACTTGATGCATGGAAATACTCTATCCGGCTAGCGCGTAATTAATCGCGGCAGGTGGAAGATGATATTGATTTCGCGCGAGGCACTCGTCTTGCCCGCGATTCGCCGGTTGGACGAAAGAAAGGGAGTGGAAACGAGATCGGACGTGAAAAAAAAAAAACTTGGAGGCGCGATGGGACGACGCGAGAACGGGGAGTGGGGGGTAGAAAAGTATCACCGCGACCGATCACGACTGTTACGTTAATTAACGATGTAGATCGTGGTTCCGGGTCGACTACGGGCCACCATAAATCTGCGAGGCGGGCTGCTACGGATTCGCGTAATTTATCAAAACTCGAACGATCGTCGTCGGACGGAGGCGGTCGTTACGCTCGCCGGAATTATTTCGCGGAAAATAACCGTTATAAATTCCCGGGTAATTCCGCGCGGGCGGAAACCGCTGATACCGTAGCGACGAGATCTCCGAATCGAATGATAAATCTATCGAGCCCGAGGCGAAGATCGCGTTGAGTACCAAGGAGGGGACATTAGCGTGTAAATGAGAAGGGGGAACTTCCAAGCGAAAAACAACCCGCCCCTCTCCTCTCTCGTTCCTTCTTGGCCCAGATATTAATAAGAGATTCTTCTTTTTTCGGTGCTTAACGAAGGTATACGAAACCCGAGGAATAAACGCGCGCGGTCTCCGGCTCGACGAATACCGTTAGACGTGGAAACCTTGGAACGGGGGATGACACGAGGGTGGGAGGATTTGTACAAAGATCGGAGGAAACGGTGAAAGGGAGCAGAGAGAGAGAGAGAGATGCTTGTGCTTTTCGGAATCGATATCATTAATGTAACGCAGCGGAGGGTGCTCGACGAAGCCTCGACTCGCTCGGGAGGTCTCTGACCACTTCTTTAATCGCTCGTTCTTACGGGCGGAAATTGAAACCAACCTAATCTGCTTCTCGATCGAGTACGGAGATTTTTGCGAAGGTTACAGGTGCGCTGTCGAGCTATGATTGCCGTACACGTATAGGAATATTTCAGAGGGTGAAACCGTTCGAGTTGCGCGACGATTCGAGCGTATCGGTGATCTTAATTCCCATTTCACGTGGGAAATTAGAGAAGTAAACATTTTTTGTCGTTTACGTCGAGTATTCCAAGTAGAATGTAAGTACAGGGCGTGGTAAACGTTGTCTCTTTCTTGAAAACGGTTGTTTCTTTTCTGTAAATTTTCACGTGTGGAAATTCAAATTTTGTTTAATCACGTTTCATCGTTATCGAGTTGATTAACATTGCGAAACGCGCAGGTTATCGCGTTAATGTTTCTTCGCGTGAATACAAAAAGGGACAGAACTTTCAACCTGTGTTTATTATATTGCAGAGAGTAAAACGTTCGAGTTTCGCGATGACTTAAGCGAATGCCGATCGTTTTAATTCCGATCGCGATAAATTGTAAAAGAAGACATTGTTAGCCATCTAATCGGACTACTTGTTATCCTTAGATCTAACTGGAACACTGTTTTTAATCGTTGTAATTATTCGCGTGCGTCAAGTGCAAACTTGATTTCAAAATATCGCTACACCGGAAAGTGTGTTATTATCAACTATGTTAATAGCATTCTTAATCGATTTCGCGAGAAAAAAAAGTTCTTCGATACGTTAGATTCTGATAGAAATTACAGGTTCCAGTTCCTTGAAAATTGCTCGGATTACTGTGTCGGCTTATTTAAGTTGCAACAAATATTCCGTTCTTACTTATCGTGCTTCGATGCGCATTAACGTATTATGTTTTTTAAGCGACGAACGTCCCGTTCGGATAAATAACGCGATTAATCTGGTACGGAACGTTACCTTATCTACTCAACTGTAACATTGAAAGTACTAAGTGTCTCGTGCGTATCCTCCAACTTCCGTACAACGTATTAATTGATTTCAGTTACTCGATCGGTTACCGAGCTTCCAACCGCGTGCTCAACGATAGAAACTATACCCGCGATAAACAAGTTCCCTCGATCTCGAGCTTAATTCTAACAATTACGCGCACGATAAAAAATTTCGTTCGAATTCTAATTCGATTACAAGAAGTACTCCCACCACATCTAACAAGTTTCTTTCCAACTCGGATTTAATTATAAAAACTACATCCACGGTAAAAAAAAAAAACGTCTCTCGATCTCGAACTCAATTACGAGAACTACACCCGCGGTAAAAAATTTTGCTCGATCTCGAGTTCGATTATAGAAATTAGATCCGCGTTGAAAAATTTCTCTCGATCTCGAGTTCGATCGTAAAAATTAGATCCACGTTGAAAAATTTCTCTCGATTTCGAGCTTGATTGCAAGGATTACACACATGGTAAAAAATTTGTCTCGATCTCGAGTTCGATTATAAAAATTAGATTCGCGTGAAAAAATGTCTCTCGATCACCGTTTCGATTACAAAAATTTGATACGCGTTGAAAAATTTCTCTCGATCTCGGGCTCGATTGTACGGACTTTTACTCGTGGTAAAAAATTTCGCTGAACCTCGAGTTCGATTGTAAGAACTACTCCCACGGTAACAGATTTGGTCCCGTTGACAATTGGGCCAACGAACCCACGATCGCACCGGTCGTATATATTCATTGGTAGGCGACACTCCCGGCACGGTAAAACATAATACATGCCGAGGTATCGAGATCACCGCGATATTTTTCGACTATCTGTCCGTTCATCCCACTCGTGATTAGAGTGCAAACGCACATTAGCACGGTTGTGCGTATCTGGCGTTCCCGTCACGCTTTATCCCCACGGAGGCGCGAGGACGTTTCTTCGGTATGTAATTCATGAAAAGAATATTCAATGGAAATGCTCGGCCATTGGCAATGGATATGCTCGACGTGCACCACATTGCAATTTACGACGATCTAATCGCGGCTAAAGTTCAGGGCCGTGCGAGATACCACTGGCGCCTGGACCGTATTTTCGTCGACCTTTGAAAATTTACCCTAAAACGCGAAAAAATCGAGAAAACTTCCATTTTGAACACGTTCGCTCTTTAAACGAGAAACCTCTTTTATTTCGTGATCTTCTTTCGCAAAATCAATTATCCTGACGAAGATATTGTCTAAACATTTACCACTATTACTCTTAAGACAACTACAACTTTAATGCTACAAATGACAGCATCCTCCAGGTCAATAAAACCTCTTTTATTCCGTAGTTTCTTCTTGAAAAAATTAATTATATCCTAACAAAAAATATTGTTTCACAATTTACCTCTATTATCCACTGGAGCAATCACTACAATTCTTCTGCTCCAAACGATACACGTTTTCGATGTTACTTTCCTCCTTTTACACTCGACTAGACTCACCCATGGAAGAATCCAAGATTCGTCTACTTTGATCTCGTTTATTTTTACGCAAGATATTCCAAGCGATCGTCCACCGCGCGGTATTAAATTACTAAAAAGTAATTCGACCAAGATCGGTCTCATTTTTGTCCCAACCCTTCGATGCTCTACTCGAGCCCGGAATAGGTATCGTGGGCGATTCGAGGCACAACCACCTGACGTTGTAACTCTTTCTCGACGTTATAAACTCGCCCGTTGAATTATTAGCGTCGGTATAATGAAATTTTCCCCGGATTATTACCCCTGGCTGGTGCATCGACCGTACAAGCCGTGCCACCCCCACGAGGCGGTTAGGTCGCTGTTGCGTTCATGAACTCTCGTCTACTCTCGATGAGGGACACCGTGCACCTTGGCCAGGTGGGTGTGAGTTAATTAGAGGGCATACCGTACGTAGAGCACCACCTTACGGTCTCCCTTGGCGGCTGTCCGGTCTCGACCGTCGTCAAGATGGAAGAACACCCTGAAAAAGTGTCGTCGGTGGGGGTGTAACGCCCGGACTCCCGGGGTAATATCTAGCGCGAGATCCGCAGCTCGACCGCTTATTAAAAACATCCAGCCTCGGCCGATGATCCCTTTTTCACCCCGAGACCGCAAACACACGGTCGCGTAAGCGCGAATCTAGTACCACGTCTGTGTAACCTAAGTGTCGCACGGATTACATGCGTGCACGGGGGTTAAAATTCGATGCTTATCGTACACTTGCTTGGATACACCCGAAGAGGAGAATTATTAAGTCTTGTTGCGCAACGCGTGGGTCTTCTCGAACCCAGAGAGACTCGCACGGTTCAATTGTACCGACTTTCCTTGGAAATTGAGAAGACTATCGTAAAATAATTAAACGTCCGTGTGGGGTTAAGTTACGGGTCCGTTTCGACCCAGACATGGTCTCTCTCGGTCGTGAAAATTGTTGATACCGAGAGGGCTAACTTTTACAATTTTACAACGAAAATTTTACGATTGTCGAGTATCACGAAGGTCCGCATTTAAACATCGACTTTGTTCTCCGTTTCAAAGGTGACGTAACCGCTTAATGTTTGTTCCGACGGCTTCGCGCGAAATAGTTACATATTTCCTTCACGATGTAAAATATCGAACGGGGAATGTTCCTTCGAGTACTTCGACGAGATTACAATAGTTTAGATTCGCTCTCGATAAGTCTCCTAATACTTCTGGTCGGTGTGTAAGAACTTAAAAAAAGTATGTAAGCACACCTGCAGCTGTCATAACGCGATTTCGATGCAACACGGTGCAAAAATTTCGACAGGCTTCCTGTAACGCGATACTCTTGAAACGCGGCTTGATAAACGTGGACAATCCTTGCACAGCACGGATATTTCCATCGCAGTGTCTAGGTTTCGCTCAACCCGGACGGAATTCACCGTGTTGTACGGAGGTTAGAGTATTTCGAGATTAGACAAGTTATTCGAGGTTAGGAAAAATCGAAACGGAAGACCACGCGTTAGATTCTGGTTGGTCAGACATGGTCCTATTCTACTTCGAACCTATGGTATGTAAGTGTAAGTACGTGGTAATTGCTCTCGTGGAAGATTCGAAACGAAAGTGAGACTGTACGTTTGGTTTTGTTTGTAATCGTACGATGTTCCAACACGAGTAAACGATATTCAAAGACGGATACAACGTATCGTAAAATACAAAGTAAACCACGTTGCCGTTCACTTTCGTTCGTGCTAAAGCGATCCAATTTTTTATCCTCTATAACTTGCTTCCGACTCGGAACTTCCAAGAGAAGTTCTCGGAACGCCTATAGTTTTCTAGCTCGTAAGCCTATAATTTCCCTCTATCTTTTAACGAACGAGAAGACAAATTTATCGTGCCCGATAAAATATTCTTTCCCAATAAATATTTCGTTGCGCGATCACCTTGGAGACGTTTTCGTATAAAAATTTCACAAAGAGAAAACACGCGGGTTACATTATACAATGTTAATCCGCAGATGGTTGTATCGCACGAGAGAAATATATAATACACGACGGTATCGCGCTCGTAATAGAAATAGCATTGATTTCTCCCAAAATCGATTTCCATCGTCGATAAAATTACAAAATTCTCGTTTCGTCGACCACCTCGGTGCTTCGATATTCTTTCCAGGGGTCTCCTCGACGGGGCGAATTTTTCGATTTTTCCACCACCGTTCCTGCTTTCTTTCGAAAGAAATTTCGACGAAGAAAAAATGACTTCCACCGTCGGTAACGATATCGACTATTTAAAATCCTCCTCCAACTTCGTTGCCCTCTTGGGCTCGGTTGTAACGAGAAATTACTCGGCGTGCGCGACTTCCCGCGGAAAATGTTGTAACTGGAATTGTTCGCCGATAAAATAGGCGATTAAATTTTTAAACGAGCAATTACTGGCTTCCTTCGCGTAAGTACGGGGTGTGCTGGGTTTCCCAAGTTCCAGCAACGCCGCGATGTAACCTTTCCTCCGCGCGGGTTTTTGCATATTTCAAAGCGCGAAATACGCGGCAACGAACCAGCGGGGCCAGCGTCGTTACGACGCGATCAATGAAATATTTAGACACGAGTCCTTAACGGATGATCGGCGAAACGTTTCGATCGTGCTGATAAATTTCCAACGCAATCTGTACCGTTACGAGCCGTGCCTCTTACGTTCCAGTTACCCCTCGATAGCGTACAGGTAAATACCCGTACCGCAGGAAATTGTTGCAGTGTAGCATGTCACGGTTGCAGGTGCTATTATCGCTATCTGCGTTTGTAATCGTGCCGTACGGCCGCAACGACGCTTTTCACGGAACAATAGAAACGACGCGGGGCTTGTTTATCGCGCGTCTTACCGCAAATTTCAGCCCACCGAGATCAATTTGTTCGACGAAACGGACTCGGCCAATTACTTCCCTCGCGTCCATTTCGCTGATTACTCGTGCGCCGTCCTTTTATCGCCGCAATTAGTCGGTTTTACCATAAACAATTTCGTCGAGTAGTACCGGCGCGCGTTTAGCCTGGGTACCGCGATCGTTTTCGCTCGAGCGTTACGCGCGACCGAGTACCCGTAAAAAATGATACACCGTTTAATTAGCGGTTTTGATTTCGATTTACGACGTCGGACAATCGAGAAACGTGAAACGGACTAGGTAAGATTCCAATCTTACTTTTCCTTCTATCCCGAACGCGCAATTTTTCCCAAATCTGTAATTCTAGAATTCCAGAAAACACGATAGAATCGCGATGTACTTTCTCCCGTACCGATCCCCAGATCCGCGCGTTATTTACCTCCCTGTTAATCGACCCTCTCGAAATCCTCCCCGAAACTCGAGCCCTCTCTGGTCGAGTCTTTCGTAGCGAATGGCATCGCATACGCGGTCTCGGTTAAGGAGAACGTTGTAAATAGGGTATTTCTTAATTTTCGTTGGCGTTGCCGTACGCCGCGGCTTCCATCACGAGCGAGCAGCGTGGTTTCCGGCGCGATGGCGCAGCGGTAATGCAGCGTCCCTCCGGGGGGTTGGCGGAGTTAACGAGACGTCATAAGGGCCGCGGTATAATTGCGTCAAAGGCGTATAACGGGAGTAATCGTGCACGGGCGTAGTCGAGGGGGGCTCGAAACGAGGTTCTCGGCGACGAGGAGAGACGAACGTCGCGACGAGAGAGGGGCGCGGAGGGGGGTACGGGCGGCAGCGTCGCAGGGGGAACGAAACGAAATTAAGGAAAGAAGTAACGCGATAGGAGAGAGAGTACGGGACCGTGGAGTGGGACTCGTCGCGCGACCAACGCGAGAGACACACTCTCATCGGGGAAGAAAGCTTGGTACACGTGTTGATGACCAAGACTCGTCCCTAATTGCGCTTGATGACACCGTGTCCTCGGGGGTGAAACCGCAGAACGTTCCCTCTCTCTCTCTCTCTCTCTCTCTCTCTCTCTTCGCTCCCCTTGTTTCCTGCCTCCCACACGCGCTGCCACCCCCCAGTGTTCGTCGGGCGAACCCTCGTTCCACGGACGAGGAGGGAAAAGCCTGGACGGTCGGGACATGTGTCGTGTTCAAGCATCCGGAAAAGCACACCGGGTTATCTAGGATCCGGACCAAAATACACGGCACACGTTCGAGGGTCGTTCTTTCTTCCTTCGATACGCGATACTCTCTTACGAGGGCGACGATCCTGTCACGTTTACCTGGATAAGGGCCAGGTTTATTGGTCTTTTAACCCGGAGCTTGTATATCCGCTTGTTAGCTACGACGGTTTGCATACGCCGAGATGGACAGAGACGGCCGGTGCACTCCGTTTTAACTTCCACGGTTTCGTCCCGATCGGACGTATCGTCTTGGAAAAATTCAACCGCGTGGAATTATCGGTCGATACGAGCACCAATACCCTCTTCGGAGCCGCTTCGAAACGGAATTTTGCTCCTGGGTTGATCGTGAGTCATGGTTTTGGGCGAAACTTTGTCTATTTCTTCCAAAAACTTTGTATATTTTTTCTAAAAAAGGGGAGGGGATTTCTGTTTTAGCTTCGACAGTTTTGTTTCAATTGGACGAATCGTCTTGGAAAAATTCAAGAGCGTGGAATTATCGATCGACGAAAGCATCCATACCCTCTTCGGAGTCGCTTCGAAACGGAATATTGGTCCTGGGTCGATTATAAAAATTCTCCGCGTTGGTTTTGAGCTTACTTTGTCCATTTCTCTTGAAAATTGACTTTGTTTGTTCACCGTCACTGTAAATTCTTCGCCACGCTCTCGTATCGATGTTAAATTCGAGGTTAGGTCAAACAGGACTCTTTCGTTCGTTGCAATGACTCGTACTTCCAATTCGCCCGATACGTGACACGAGTTTGTCGGTTCACCGTTATTCGAAGGTTCTCTCATCGATGTAATAGCGATTCAATTGCGCAACTTACGCAACACGTGATAATAATGTAGCAACTTTTTGCTCACGCCCGACGCTGAATCCTTAATTCGAAAACAATTTATTATCTCAGCTTCTGTACCATGTGTCAGACTTTTTCCCGAGTATCCCAAAGAGGGTGTCGAAAACGCTCAACACCGGTTAATGCTTCTTTATCGATATTCGATTGGCTACAATGGCGCCACCTACGGTTCGCTGAAATTTTTATTCAGACCCCGGGATTCATCGTCGGGAAGAAAACTTTTTTCATACTCAACGTTTCCTTTTGTCTCCGTTAGCGGATAGATAACCACGTAGCGTTGTTCGATCCTCGACCTTGGGTCGTAAAAAATAGACAGTCTGGCTAAGATTAAATCGATCGCATTTTTACCGTACTTCGATTCCGTTATCCCGTACAAATTTGACCGTAAATACGTTTCGAAATACGCGCGTTGAAAATTCCCTTGCGTTTCGAAAGAATCCATTTCGAGCATCCTCGAACGCGCAACCCTAAAGAACACTAAACCGAGAAGATCCATTCGCGCGACATTTCCACTCTGGTAATTATCGAAACGCGCTACTAGAATCTATCCAAACATCGTAGAAACACTGCAGCTGGTAGCTTCCACGGATAAATCCTTCGATCGCGCGTAGCTCCGTACGCTTATCGACGAGCAACGTCGAACCCAAAGAATCCAGGGACCCGTGAACAAATTACCCAAGTTATTTCGAGCATCCGAGGGTTTTTAACAGGTGCGCGAGCCGCGTGCAATCAACGTTCCAATCTCCAAGCCTATTCAATTACCCCGGAATTTCCCGGAATCGAATATCGTCTAAGACCTTTCCCGGCGCCACGCGTTCTTAGAATCCACCAATTAATCGACCGTCGGCCCGGAATGCTGTACGACGTTGAATCGGGAACGGGGTTTTCGCCGGACAGAGGGATGAACGAGCACGGTGCCGGAGAGAGGGGAGGCAGAACCGTCTACCAGCTACGTTATGAATACATTATATCTCCGGTTCCAAGGGATGCTGGCACATGCGCCGACAGGGTAGCTCCACCCTGTCCTCCACCGGGACTCTGTGTTTCTCTTCTCCTCTTCGTCGCCCTCTCTTTCTCCCTCCCCGCTTCCGTACCCTCCGGTCTGTTCGCGCTAATTATACATGCGCTAACCAATCCACCTCCAATGAGGCCGGGCCTGTCGCCCTCTCTACAGAGAGGGTTCAACCACTCTTGTCCTCACTCGTCGGAGCCTGGGTGGAGCGTGGACCTTTCTCCGTGGCGCACCACGCACTTGCTTTTGCTTAATTACGCGGAGGCGTTAACTAGCTATCGTCCAACCCTTGAATCCGCAACCCTTTGCCCGGTTGGAAAGGGAACCGGAGCCGTTGATTGGCCTTCGCGAGCTCGCGTCCGACCGAGTGCGAATTAAACCCTCGCTGGTAAAGGTTTTACATTCGATAGGGAGACCTCGCACCACGGATGTATTTTAAACGATTTTACGACGAAATTTCTACACTCTCCCCCACCCCATGCACCCCCTACCACCGTTCGCTGCGCGAGTTTGCGCGGACTCCCGACGAAGTCGCGCGACCGATTAACTTTGGCCTTCCGAACGTTCCGGGGGCGGATGAAAAATCGCTGAAAAATATTTTGCGCACCCCTCTTCGTTCGTGTAACGCGGGGCTGTGCGCTGGAGAACGTAGGTGTCTCTCCTCGTGGCTAAACGCCGGTTGCTCGATAGTTGCGCTCTTTATTCCACGTTCAAGTGTCATCGATCGATAATGTCTCCGGACAGCTCGGTTCTCTGGCGACGCGATATATTATACTTTGCATCCACTTCCCGAGCATTCGTGGTCGTAAAAATTAACGCGGATCCGTGCGATCGACCTTGGCACCTTGAAAGAGCAATCGACGTTGCGATCGATGCCTAGTTGCTTCGTAAATTTCTACGCAGCATCGTTTCGGGGAGTTAAAAATTTATCTACGGTCAATTCCGAGCTGAACGAGGCTCGATGTAGCCCACTCTTGTCTCGCAAATTTCTACAAATGTAGTATCGTTTCGCGGGGTTAAAAATGACCGTTAGAAATTAAATTGAAGCGATCGACGTAGCCGACTCCTCGTTAATTCGCAAATTTCTTCTCCGCGGAGTTGAAAATTAGCGCACTTTGGTTCGAAACTAATATACGAGAGTGGTCGACGCGATCCTTCGTTCGAAATTCTCGCTTCGAAGGATTCTCGCGGAGGACTCGTTGCAAAAATTCCCCGTTCCTCTCTCTCCCACGATGGATGTCGTCGCGGAGGCGTCCTCGCGCTCGGTATCACGGCGCTAATTAAATAGCGAGGGAAAACGCAAAGCGAACGGAACCTATTTTGTATTCATTGCCTCTCGGTATCCCCCCTCCCCCGCTGAATCGGTAGCCGATTCGGTAGCGGGTCTCGCGAGTCCTCGAGGACTCGATCTCATATTCGAAAGACAAACACTCACCCTCCCGGCGATCTTAACAGATGTTCCCCCGCGAGGAAGTAATGACCTCGCAATCTCCAATTTACGAGGGCGGCGTTCACCGCGAGCCGGGATCCTCGAGGTCAAAGATTTCCACGGCTCGATCTTCGTTTCCATAGTGGAAATGACCGAGACGAGCTCGTGCCGGCGCAACGAGATAAATAAGAAGCTCGAGAGCAGAGCCAGAACGGATCGGGACCCGAGAGGGACGGAAAATACGAAAGGCGTCCCGGGCGATACGAGACAGACGGATAGGAAAAAACCGTGGGAGCGAGAAGGAGCCCGACACCGAGCGAGGGACACGAGGAGGGACGCAAGGAGGGAGGAAGGGCGAGCGAGAGAGGGTCCGTTCGGAGGGTGAAGGACGAAACTCGGTCTCTCGTTCTCTTTTTCTCTCTCTGTATCTCTCTCTTCCTCGCGAAGGAGGCCAGAGAGCCGCGAAACGCGGATTCGACAAATCGAAGTGTGCCCCCGCGCGAAAGGCGGCAGGCAGCACCAGGGGTGAGGAGGGGGAAGCTCGTCGAGGAGATGGAGCGTCGCTGCAGGTCGGAATAAGAGGGTGGGTGGCGGTGTGTGCCGCCTTCGACGCGCAGGCCCTATGCAAAATAGCAAGGCTGGTGGGGTGACGGAGCCGTTCGAGACCCCCCAACGGGGCAAACAACCCCTTAGTTCTGCCGTAGCGGCCGCAGACGCCCCCACCACGTGTGTGTCTCGCGCGAGAGACGCCTCTCGTCGTCGTCGTCGTCGCCGCCGCCGCTGCCGCTGCCGCCGCCGCCGCCGCCGCCGCCGCCGCTACCACCGCCGCCGCCGCCGCCGCCGCTGCCGCCGCCGTCGTCGTCGTACGTCGTCGTCGTCGTCGACGGCAGCGCCACCGACCCGGTCGTTCGTCTTTCGTCACGATTTTTTTTCCACCGATCTCCGATTTCCGATATCCTCTCCGCTCGTAAGAGTCGGTCGTCGTCTCCATGCAACCGCCGTCGCCGCTTCTTAACGCGTGAAGCGCGCGCGGACACGACCCCCCGGACCTTTCAGTGAACGTGCACGTTTACCGCGAGGAACCGTGACGCGAGGGACGCTGCCTCTTTTGGAACACGCCGCTCGAGAGAAGAGGAGGCGGTGGAGGGATTCTGCGCGAATTCGGATGCATCCACGATCGACAGTAAGAATCGACGATTGTCGTACCCTAACCGCGCGAGTACACTGTTCGCGTTGTGGTAACAACAAAGTGCGCGTCCCGTTCGAAGTTTCGCGCGATGGATTCAGTGTTTTCGAGCTAGTCGGCCGGACGGAATCCGTTCACGGTTGTTTCGGCACCGGGATCGAAACGAGTGGTCGATCGACGACCGTGGACCCTCGAACTTGTTACCGCCGCGCGAACCGTGTCCCGAGATCGCCCGGACGATAGAATTCGTACAATTGTGTCTTCTCGTCGCGTTCGCGATGGCCACGATTTCGGAGACAGTCCACCACGGTTCCGCGACACGATCGACGAGCTGAGTTGTCGTTGGATTTGCCGAATCGTTCGCGGAATGCTTTCCAGGGACGAGGAGTGCGAGGTAGATTTATGCGAGTAGAATTTTCTTTTCGATTCTTCGAGCCGATATTAAATCGATATCGTCCGTGGGGAATCGTTGGGATCGTGGACGGTGTCTCGTGGTTCACTCTCTCGGAGACATTGTTTGCCAGCTATGGGGATTGTTCGACGAGACTCTTCGGTTTATCGGTTCGATACGCGGGTGACGTGATTCTTGGATTTCGGCGTTTATTCGCGAAACGCCTTTTTTCGTTTCTTCGGAGAAACGGGTGCCACGCGAACTCGAATTTCCTTTTCGATCTCTCGTCGAACGAGAGATACAAAATCGGTGTTTTCTACGGGGAACTGTCGCAACCTTGGAGGTTTACTCCCGGGGAGATATTGTTCCTCGGCGATGAGTAGAGTTCGACGATACTCTCCGGCTTATCAACTCGGCGTACGAGCCAAGTTATCGCGAAGTTTCAAAATTTATTCGCGAAATGCCTTACCGAGGAGAAAGAGTTCAAGGTAGGGTCGCGAGTAAAATTTTATTTTCGTTTCTTCGCGGGGTAAACAGATCTCCGATATGAAATTAGCGCAGTGTACGGGGAGCATCTATAACCACAGACAGTACCTCGATATTTATTCTGGAAGATACAGTTTCTTATCGACGAGTAGTGAACGATTCTCGACTCGGTTGTCGTTTGAAAATTTATTCGTAAAATACCTTCCAAGGAGGAAGACAACAAGGTACACTCGCGAACAGAATTCACTTTCCTTTCTTCTAAATTCATCTCTGGATATGAAGTTAACAGTCCACGGAGAATTGTTTTACTCTTTAAAAGATACAGTTCGGAGACTCTCGTTAAGAGTTAATTATCTCTCGATTTCAAAATTAATTTCCAAACCGTCTTTCGAGGAGGCTGCGAGATAGAATCTCGAACAAAATTCTGCTTTCGTTACTTCGAAAGACGATGTAGAATCATCGCGTTCCACGGATCGTCGAAGTTTCCGGTTTCCAAGTATCCAGCGATAGGTTACTCGATCGGAACACGACTTCCCTGCGAACGATGCACGCGGCGTGAAGTCAGCCTCGGAATTACCTTAGCAACCTTGAACCAATAAGTCTCTCATCGACTGCAGCGACACCGTGGCGCTTCTAGCGCGTTAATAAGAAAACATTCTACGCCTAGACGAACCCCGATCGCTTTATGGACACCGTTCCGCGGAGTCGTAAAAATCGTCGTGATTTCGAGCGGGCATTTCGACGAAATCTCGACGACGATAAATCATTCGCCTCGGTGAATTTTCGAAATTAGCGCGTGGCAATTACGAATATTTATCGAGATCCCCGCGCGATTGTAAATCATCCTCGTGCCTCGTAATTGCTGTCACGGAGTTCATTACGATCGATCGTTTCCTTTTCGTTCATTTTTTTTTTTTTTTAATACCACTCGCGAGAGGTCCGCGTATCGTTATATCCGGAACTTCGTTCGAGACTGCGACCGTACACGGATTCGAAGTTTCGGTTGCTCTCGAAGTAAACGCACCGAGCCCCCGATAAAACGATATATTTCTTTCCGTAGAAAAATTGAAAAGTTACTTTACCCCGGTCGCTCGAATGCGCTACATACGCGCTCGTACGATCCAAACGCGCGTCCTCGCTCGGCGTTCGATACCGTTCGAGACGACGAACATTACCATAAGAACGATAAAAATGACACGGAACTTTCGTAATCGCTTTGAAAATCGATTTTAACGCGGTGATATCACGACGTCGACTCGCGTACCGATTGTGACGCGAAACAAATCTGTAATTCCCGGCTTAGAACTGGACGAGGAGATCGCGGACCGAAGCGAGAAACTCGCGCTAGGTACTCGAATTTATCGAGAACGTTCGCGGCTTTACGGAAAGATTATTAATTCATCGCGCGGATCGAGCGTGCACGCGCCCGGCGACTGAAACCGAGACGGAGGGGAGAACGCGTGTTCCATCGATCTTGTTCGGAAACTTTCGAAAAGCGTTTCTCGCGGTACGAGCCGCGGGAAGAATAAATTCTAATCGAGTAGTTTTCTGGACGCGCGTTCACGTGACGGTTACCGATTCGGTCGTAATTGTGCGAGCCCGCCGCTACGAGAACGGAGAAAGACGCAAAAACGAACGTGGTACGGGCGATAAAGGAGCGTGATTAATCGTCGATCAATTAACAGTCGCCTAGAACGACGCGACGATTGCGCCACACGTACCGCGCGGGCACCGAGCCGGACTCTCCCATTAATTAGTTATTAACGGCGTACCGTGGTAATTACCTATGCAAATTGGTCCTCGGCCGTTCCACGTTCGTCGTTATCTTCGCGTCTCTGGTGATATTCCGCAATACGTGTGCCACCTCCGCTCGTCGCGGTACGGGCGTTCTCGTCGCGACCGTCACCGTAGGTAGACTCGTGAAAAAGTGCACGAAGGTGGAAGGTCGAGGTAGAGACGAATCGTCTTCGAATGTGTCGAGCGTCAGCTCCGCGATTCACTGTTCACTCTCGAAACCGGGAGTGTCCGTCGCGCTTTAACGACCGTTTGTGCATCGATCGTACGAGGAATTATTTATCGCGTTTCTCGGGTATTTACATTCCATCCGTGATCTTTGATTTTTTTTCCTTTTTTTTTCTCTCGATTCTTTGTCTTTTTTCCCTCTCGTGTCCTCCTCGCGGCGCCGTGAACACTTTAGGATAACGCCGCGATGACTATCGAATCGACGATCCGTTGATCAGGGTTGACGATTCGCGAGTGAAAACTCGACGAGCGATCGTTCTTCGCGAGCCGAATGCGACGTGCTCGTGCAACGGCTGAAGTTTATCGTTGGGGGAAATTGTGACTGAAATTTTTTTTTTTCAGGACGGAGAATTATTCCGTAGCGTTCTCCAAGCGACGAACTTGATTCTGGTTATTTTGTAACGTATAATTTTTCCGCAATCGAAGCTTTCGTAACGGATACTCTTGCGTTTCTTCGGCTCTTGTTGTTTGTAAATTCAACCGTGCGTCGTTCTCGATCGTTTCTCTTTCTCGAACCTTTCTTGAAAGTTTAAAATTTTCAACTCTTTACGCGTACTCGAGGTGTTGCATCTCGCGATCGTTGCACCCTATCATTCGATTCTTTCTCGAAACGAAAACATATTTTATTAAACTAAAATTTAATCACCTGCACCGATATTAACAAAACATTTATTACTTGTAAATTCAGTGGTTCGTCGTTCTCGATATAACCGTTTCTCTTTCTTGAAACTTAAAAATTTCCAACCCTTTAATCACACCCGAAATGTTGCATCTCGCGATCGTTGCACCTTTATTCGGTCCTTTCTCGAAACGAAAACTTATTTTATTCAACAAAAATCTACTTACCCGCACCGATATTAGCAAAATATTTATTGCTCCTAAATTCAGTGGTGCGTCGTTCTCGATGTAACCGTTTCTCTTTCTTGAAAGTTAAAAATTTCCAACCCTTTACTACCACGCGAGGCGTCGCGTCTCGCGATCGTTGCACCCCGTCATTAGGTCCTCTCGCGAAACGAAAAGTTCGACGAAACTCGTTGTTATGCCTCCACGGTGCTTTAAACTTTAAATAGCGACGCGAGGGAACGTCGTTTATTTTCCGTGGCGAGCGCCGCGGCACAGAAACGACGCACCGCCGCCGCTCGCGTCGATCATTTTCACGATCTACGATCGATCGCGCCGGTACCGGCGGCAACGAGCTGAACGCGCGCGCGCGCGCGCGCGCACGCGCGAGCGACCGAACGAGCGAGCGAGCGAGCGAGCGAACGCTGCGATAATTACGATAAAACCGGCGCCGGCAAAGCGGAGTTAATTATTCAGTGCCGTGCGTGTGCCCACGTCCTGTGTCCCACAAAGGGAAATGACTCGAGGCGATTACCCTTCGATGTTGAATTTCGACGAAACCGGCATAATACGAAACGATGGGACGAGTGCAGTTTTCGTGGTTAACGAACGAAAATTGCTCGATAATTGCGCGACAATTTCGCGAGGATGTTCCGAGAGTTTCGTCGACAACGACGTAGAAACATACGTATCATTAGGTTTAGCGTTTCTTTTTCTGGGAATTTTGTTTTTGGGTTCGATGGTACACCAGAGGCAGTTATGGGCAGAATTTAATTCGAACGACAGGTGACGATTGTAACCGACGTGTCGCGATTCTTGTGCAAAGTTTGCTCGTGCGATGTACTTCGTTTTAGAATTTAAACTATAGTTTTTCTTCGACGAGGAACGGATAATGAGTTATTTATTTTTTGTTCTTTGTGTTACTCGGATGTAAATTGTAGAGTTTAGAGCTCAGAGTTCCGCGATCTAATTTATTTTACGGTGATGTTTCTCTCGGTACCATTTTTCTTGCGTTAACGAACCGCGCTGGACTCTTTTCCAGGCGAGTGGAAATTTGTAAGAAATATACGAACGAGTTTCTTTAACCTCGACGGTACGAATAAAAGTAGCGATGTTTGGTGTTTAATCGTACAATAATATCCGGGTGCTTCTATGATTTCTTCTTAGCTTCGTTTCGTGTGAACGTGGTATTTGCATTTTGCAAACCAAACCGATTCGTTAAGAATGGAAAATACGTACTTTAAAATAACGCGAATTCGCGTATCTCGCACGAAGCATTATCGTCGTTCGACACGGTGGATTTATTCGTCGTGTTGCGTACAACGATTATTTTCCTCTAAAAATATTGATATCGGAGAGACCGATCCGAGTGAAACACTCGCGCGCGGAAATTTGAATTTAAAATTATAATTTTCATCCCGTGTTTCGAAGCGATGTATGTTTTCGGTGTCGATTTTTTTTTTTTCGCCACGCAAAGAAACGAACAACTACCGCACGAAGGGTAATTATCCGCCACGTTGTTTACAATCTGTTTTTCATCGTAATTTTTATCTTTCACATTTATTTCGAACAGTTATAAATGGTCGTGGCAGTATGGCCGACCCGTAACATCGAGCGATATTCATCGCAGATAAGCACTCTGCACGCCTCGCGCAAATTCCTTCTTTTCGTATCTTATTTTCCTATCCAAAATAGTTAAACGATTGAAACAAAACAATACGAACTCGCTAAATAAAATTTATTATCGCGCGTATCAGAAATGGAAATAGTTAATCGCGCGCGGATTTCACGGACTCGATATTTCAATTCCTTAAACACACCTACCACGAGTCTGACGCGTCGTCCGTTCGATCGTCGACACCGTAAACATTTTTCGCGACGAGGGTAGGATCTCGTTACTGTTTACGAAAGATATAAACGCGAGAGGATACACTGGGGTTCGCTGGACCCTAGAGTGGTGCCATAGAGTTAATAATTGCATCGAGCAATCGTCATCGAATATAATTCTCAACGGAGAGAAAATGCATCGTGTGGCTATGTATATACATACATACGTGTATACACATACGATAGCGTTGAATTTCTATTTTACGTTCGTATAAACAAATGCAGCGTGAACTACAGACCACTATCGCATTACGTACGATACATTGTTCAGAATATTCGGTTGACCTGTTTACTACATTTTATTAGCACGTACTCGAAAGCGTGCACTACATTAGCTCGTTAAGTGTCCTATTTACAAAACATTCGGAAAATCATTCTATAGCCGGCAATGAAATTTATTCGAATATCGTGTAACTTTCAAGCCACGAAATTGAAACCTTGACAAAGTGCACTGTAATTTTTTCCCGTCTTTTTTTATAACGTATTAGGTGTAAAAAAATTACATATCCGATAGTAATGATAGTAATTTATTCGATGCTTCTGTTGCGAAAAAAAGAATTATATTTTACTTTCTTTTTACACATTGTTATCGCGAGTCTCGCGTTACTGCAACCACGCACATTTACTTGTTTTGGCTGCAGGTAAATATAATAAAATGGAGTAAAAGAATTTGTTACTAAACTAGTTCCTAGAAGCTTACCGTTACTTGTTGTTTACACCGTACAAGTGTCTCGTTATTCGTAGATCCTTTGAATTATTTGAATCGTTTTATTCGTAAAATCTATTCGATAGATTTCGACGCAATTCGACGAAAATCTTCCCCAAAAGATCTCTTTTTCCGTGTTCACTAATATATCTTCCGTGCAATCTGCGTACCGTAGGAAATAAACATTGAAAAATCCACTCGACGGGCCGGGCAAAGTTATCGCGACTGTAGGCGTGGTCCCGGTATTAAACGCGGATACCGATTTCAATGATTTCTCATCGAGGGTTCCATTAAAACTCGGAACGCGCGGGAACCGTCGCGACGCGCTCGGAGAGGAAATTCGTAGAAAAGACCTTCTCTTCTGCCTCGAGAATCAAGGAGTACGAATGTCCAAGAGATCGGTAACGATCGTCGTGCAAATGATCCACGGAGGAGCCATGAGCCTCCGGGAGGGTCACCGCGGGCGGTCCAGGATCGAGTAAGAACGAAGAGGAAGGAACGAGGATGACGGAAAAAGAGGGAGGCTCGAGTAATGCGTGCACACGAGAGAAAGAGAGAGAGAAAGAAAGAGAGGCCGAGGAGACAGAGAGAGAGAGAGAGAGGGATCTTTTACGGATCGACTACCAGAACGATGAAATCGGTGACGGAGAAAGGGGCGGACGTAGGCGGTCATTTGTTGCTGTTTATTAATTCGAGGCGAGGCGAGATACGTCCAGTTTGTGCGGTTCGGTTGCTCGTTTCGCCCACGCATAAATTTCTCTCTATGTGTTTCTCTCTCTCTCTCTCTTTCTCTGGGTCCGCAGTAACGCACACGTAGCCCCACAATGGCGTGCGTCGGCCCCGATGATAATGCAGGACATCGTAAATAAAATATGCCCGATAGTAGGTGAGCCGAGGGGGAGGGGGGGAACGTCGAAATTCCGGAACGAAGCTTTTCGAAGCGAAGATCGGTGATTCCTGGATCAACGACGAGCAGCCGGAGGACCCGAAAAGCATCGTAAAGGCGGTAATAAAAGCGTTGCTACTAACATGTCGCTCGTGCGGCTTTTTATTGGACACGGCATTACCTTACTTTACCAGGCTGACCGGAGACATTGTTTTGAAAGGAGGACTCGGTCTCCTTTTTTTTTTCTTTTCTTTTTTTTTTTCCTTCCACTTCTCTCCCCTCCGCAAGCTCGAGTGCCAGAGTGACGCGAAGTTTTACGGAGACCGATTCGAAAGGTTGCATAGATACCTACGGATCGCACGATGTTGCGTTGAAATTTATCACTGGTCGTGATTTCGTTTAATGTTCGCGTATCACGGTTCCGAGAGCTTTCGAGAGTAGATCGAACCGTACTCGCGCTCCGAAACCAAGGAACATATCTTCTCCATCGAATTGTTATGGAGACGTTCGCTTCTGTCGCGAAACAGCTAATTCTTAAGCGGGAGTGATATTTCTAATCGCGATTGAGATTATTTATGTGAGAAGTGTACAATGACTCTCTCGAACGTTACCCGCCGCACGTTTGAAAAGGAATACCAATTCAAGTAAATACCAAGCCCTGAGAGGTAATAGAAAGGAGAATGGTTAGAGAGGTTGCGGACACTCTTTGCTGCTTACGGAGAATCTTCTTGTTAAAATTGAAGAAGAACGTTGAACCGGTATCGGTTCTGTTTCTGCGAAAATTATTTTACCGCGATTTCGTTTTTCGCGACCATGGATGGAGCACCATTCGATGAATTTTGAACAAAGTTACTTTAAATCCGAGTTACTCTCTACGGAACTAGTTTTCGCCAAAAGTGACCATTGCTGGTAATTTGGAAACTTTTGAAAATTTTACGAAACTATACGAAACAACGTGTATTTAAAAACTCCTATTCGGTGTTCCGTTAATTTCGTTTCGCAAATATATCGTCCTCCGAATCGTAAATATTTCTTCGCACCGTAATATGTATATATATCTCCAACGATACGATATCGTTACATTTACGAATAAGTTAAAACTCGAGAGGTCGTACGCTTTGATCCCCTTATTTATAGTCCGAAAAATCCATCTTCTTAAAATAAAAGTAGTATTTATAAAAAAAAAAAAGAAAAAAGAAAAAGAAAATACGTAGAACGTCGGAAGAAAATAGTTTTTCACGAATAGATTTCTGTTTCCGATATAGAGTGTGACACACCTAAGTGAACGACGCATATATTTTTGATACTCTCGAAGATACGAGAATCTCGTCGGTTATAAAGTCGCGCGAGCTGCGAAACAACTACGGCGATAGAAAAAGAAATTATATTCCGCGGTTACCGCGTATATTTATAAATACGAGGGCACCTCTTCGTAGCAAAACGAAGAAACCGAGGGACGATTTCTTCGATGTTGTAAATGCTCGAACACGAGACGTTGCCTTTCGCGGCTAACGAAATAATTTCTCTTCGTATCGTTGCTCGTCGAGGAACGCGCGGCGGCTTTTATCATGCGCGATCGAAGACCGTCGAATTAATTTCGGTAGCACCTGTATCGATTATAAACGTGTTCCTTTCTTCTTGTTTTTTTTTTCTTCTTCTTTTTTTCTTTCTTTCTTTCTTTCTCCATCTTTCCCTCTTTCTCTTTCTCTTTCTCTCGTCACGCTCGGGGGCAACATTAAAAATAACTACCTATCGGCTCTCGTGCAACGAACCACCCACGTCTCCGGTCTCACGTTACGATCGCGTATCTCTTTTAGTACGGCTTGCCGGGGTCCGGTGAGAGCATTATGCGAAATTTTTCGAATTTCAAACGACCGACGCGGCTATTGACGAAAATAAACGTTTCCCTCGGTAACCAAAAACCTAGTCGACGAGCGCGAATCACATTTATTACGCGAAAAATAGAGCGTCCTCGCTGTTTTGTCTAACGAGCGGCCACAATCATTCTCTCGTACACGTACGTGGATCCTGAAACTAAAAAAGAACCAACTGGACTCGAACGCGACTATTCGAGTCGTCGAGTCCTCGGTTGGCGTCGACCCGTAGAAAAAGTTGAAAATTATTCCGTCGCCGACGAAATCGATCATTTCGCGACACGGATTAATATGTTTCGCGGTTGTTACATCTCTATCGACACTCGAATCGTTCTGCGTACAGGTTCGAGTCGAAATCGTAGTTTTTCCTATTTTTCCTAGAAAAAAAAAAATCGTATCGAATCGCTAAAACGTAAACATATGCACGATTAAATTTCTAAACACGCTCGAGAGTGGAAATTAATTTTTCTATGTACTATTCTCCGTAGAGAATTTGAACGATTGAAACTCGAACGAAAAGTGTAAAGTGTCTTTGAACAGATGCAATTATTATTATAGACCTTTACAGTATATTGATGGAGCGAAGAACTGGATGCTGGTTTATAAATTCGCAATAGTGTCGAAAGAATACACTGAGAGTTCGTTTACAAGAGACACGAATCTTACGAGGTGATTGATTCGCACACAACGTGCAATACCCTAAAATCTAAGTTAACGTACCAAAGGATTTTACTATTACAACGATCGATAAGTCAAATTTCTAACTCTAGCATGTACAATGTTAGACAAGAAAGGGTATTAATTTCAAGAAGCTGAAAAATGTCAGAGCAGTCGAGTACTCGAACACGAATTTCTAACTTTCAAATATACGATATCGGACAAATGAATGGAAAATCTGCCAAGTGTCCCGATCGGGAAATTAATTTTAAAAAGCCTCATAATTGAATAGAAAATTGCATCGAAGAACATTGAATACAAACGTCCAATTAACCGTGTCTCTGTTCTATTAAATCCTTAACAGTTCCAGAGTCGCGAGAATTGCTCGGTAAACGCGAAACGGGTTTCTGAAATAAGCCGATTTAATTTACCCCACGTGTACATGCCCCGAGACGTAAAAGTTCGCTTTGGATATTTCCACGAAGACGCAACATGGACAATTCCGACAAAAGGGATACTCGACGAAAAGGAAATGCAACCGAATCCGGTACCAGTGTCCCCGAAGGGAACACTCGATTCCATTTTCCGATTCCTCGGAGCGGCGACCGCTTCCGAAACAAAAGTCGGCCAAGTAAAATATTTTCCGACGGGTTCCAACCGGTCCAAAAATGTGGCTCTCGTTAATAATAGCGCGGCTCGCGAGAGTTTCTATGTACGTACGCATCGTTACGTACACCCATACGTAGATAGACAGATACACGTACGCATACATAGGTAAAACGGCAATAATTATCGATCGGTGCGAAGACCGATCGAACCGAAAGTATTTCGATCCGTGACCCGAGACGGATAACAAGATCGAACCTCGAGGCCTGCTTCCATGCCCACGGAGAGACATCGATGGTTATTATGAGCAACACCATGGGGACCCGTAATATAGCCCGTGCTTTGCTGTAGGTCCACAGCTTCGCTCCGCACGCACACCAACCGCCGACACTCTCCTAACGGCTGTAAAAAATGATTCTCGCGGCGAAAGACATGTAAATTTATGAAGGCTCCGGGGTCCGGTCGTCCCCCACCTCCCCTCCCCCGGCTCCTCCACCCTCTACCCATCCCGTTCGTGCCCCCGACACGGATGCATTGTTGCGCTAACAATTAATTAACGTCGCTTTAATTGTACCTACGCGGTCCCAACGATCCTCCCCACCCTCTCGCCGCGTCTACCTTTGTCTTTGTGTATTTTCGACTGCACGAAATTATACCGAACGTGCGTCCCCCCTTCCTGCGTATTGTTGCTCGGTTTTTCATTTTTCAAATTCCAAGAGAGACCTCTCGAGATAAATATTTCGTGGATCGAGAAACGATCGCCGGCCCCTGTCTTCGTTGAGCATTGTTTCGCGGTGTGCATTGTGCGCGTGCGCCGTGGGAGACTAGCTATTGTCTACTTAATTGATAATCGTTTCTTTAGTCGAGAGTCGTGTAAATTATTCCCGAGTGTTGGATACCGTTCGTACGATAACGGTCCCCCGGTTCGAGGTAGCGATTGGCGCGAAACGAATTCGAGAATTATTTTCCGTTCTGAAATTTTCTACTTTGTGATTTCGAGGAAAGGGGTGCGAGGCGTGAAAAGAATATTCGTCAAGGATTTTAGGGGCGTATTTACGCACGTGGTGGGATTTGGGGAAATTTATCAAGTTTTTAAATTTATTCTTTTACCGTGCAAGTGGAGGCAACGTTGAAGAGAAAGCATTTATAGCGAAGGAATTCAATAACGCGTGGATTTCGAAATCCTCCGCATTGTAGCTTGGAAGAAGAGAGGTGTAGAGTGTAAAAAAGTGTGAAGATAATATTCGACACGGTTGTCGGGGATTTGCACACGCATCGGGATCGATGAAGATTTGCCAAGGTTCGAGGTCGAGTTCTTTTTATTACGTAACTGGATACAATGTTGAAGAGAAGCCATAAGTTGGAAAGGAATTTGAAAACGCGTAGGTTTCATAGTCCTCTGAATTGCAATTTCAAAGCGGAGTAACGTAGCAACCGTGTTACGTGTTGCGAACAAAGTATGCGCGTTACATTTTTTAAGTTGAATTTACATACTCGTCGGAATCGATGGAGAATTATTAAGATTCAGGGTTGAATTTATTGCATAACCAGAGACAATGTTGAAGAGAAACCGTACATCGCGAACGAATAGTTTTCTCACCGAAGATTGTAGAGGTTTCAGCCAATTAGTCTGCACGAAGTTGCTCGAATCGGATAAATAGTTGCTCGGTGTAATAAAGTAACGCGCGGTTGTGATTTATACCCTGGACGTTGCGTTTCAAAATCTACGATAACACGAATCATCGCGCGTAGCCGCGATAACAAGCTTCGGAGAAACTTCGAACGGAACGTATTCTATTTACATATTTACCACTCGGGGTACGAACAAACGGTACGGTCGTAATACAAACTTAAATCCCGTTTAAAATATATAAAATTAACGTTAACACACGATCCTTGAATTTCTCTCGAATTTCGAGGTGTTTCTTTTAACGTTTTACTCGAATCTACTCCCTCCCCTGTACAAGAGGTTTCAAAACACTGTAGTAAGAGAGCGTAACTTTTGCACCGAGCTGTAGGGAAAGCCATCGGAGACATCGACCCAAATTTCCCAAGAAACTCGAGCCGTTAACGGAAAAGTTTATCCAAATTTTTGCAAATGACGAGCACCGGGCCTTCCCTCGCTAGGAATAAGAAAAGAGCGGAGTCTCGGGCCGGTGGAAGTTCGAAATCGAGGAAAAGTTTATTCGACGGTCTGGCAACTGCTAGGTGCACCCTTTTCGGGGCAATCGAATCGAGGAGCGTAGCGCGCGCGATAAATCGCTCGAAAATCACCCGTTCGGTCTTACGTAGAATTTCTGCGTGTAATTTTTCCATCGCGTGCTTTTATCGCGCGTGGTACTCGAGGATGATTGGCGACGTCTTTGAGCTACGGAGCATCGTAATCCAGTTCGTGAATTCACACCTGCGCGATACCGAGCATTAGCGTTTGCCAGACCGGGACTTCGTTATGTTTTACGTATACGCGCGCGTGTAGAAGCGTATGCGCTCACTGTCGCTCGTACGTTTCTGTTCCAGGACATAAGGGAGCGGAAGGAGCGTAGATGAGTTCTGCTGTCTGCGTCCTCGGTAAGTCGTGAACAGTGAATATAAAGAGCGTATAAAGTGTCTCGCGTCCGAGCCCAGGGGGACCTTATTATACGCGTATATTATTGCAAACTACGCCCGGTCCGAACTTCTATTTAACTAACGAGCCAATGCCGTTATAAACGTTGGAAGGTAACGTTAGATCCCTAGGAAAATAATCGCGGCTGCGTTTCGTGTTTTGAACGTTTGTATGGTTTCGCGCTGTTCTCGCGCATCGATTGAAATTACCGTCCGATTTCCGTCGTTGATAATTCAACCAAAGTGGAGACATTTTCTTCCATCGAACGTGTAAACATTTTCACGCGATTCGACGAAACTTTCAACGCGTTGCTTCCGATAAGGGTTTCTCGGTGAAATTAATCGTCAGAAATTGACAATAGTGTTTTTGATATGTATCTTAATTAATTCCACAAACGATGGAAAAAGCTCCAAATTGTATTAGCGACAAATCCATAAAATATCGAGTATTCGCGCGATCGGTTTCTAAAAATTTCACTCGATAACAAATTTTCAAAGTTCCAAACCCGGAAGTAATCTTGTCGCAAAAAGAAAAGAATGCTTCTAATACCAATTCCTCTTAATCTCGTATATACGTTCGTTACCCGAGAAGTCTCCGATGCTACCTCACCCTTATCGTTGTATTGGTCGAAATTGTTGGCTCGAAAAATGAAAAGAAAAAAAATGCCAAAAATACTCTGCCGCAAAAGAAGGTCGCGCGGGATTCTAATTTCGGGCGAGAAAAAAATCCCGGGACGTCGACGGGGTGGCACCCGCGCGGATCGAAATTTGGTCGCGCGAACGTCAACCGGGGGAACGCGGTGCGCGTCGTTCATCATTTATCCGCGAACCGGACCAAACGAATCAATACGTTCTCTCGAAGCCGTGCAACGAGCCGCATCGAAACAAATTTTCGATCGGATCGATTCCCCGCGAGACGTGGCGCGGCGCGGCGTGGCGTGGCGTGGCGTGGCGTGGCGTGGCGAGGCGAGCGACGCCGCGCCGACCAGCCTCGCAGGAGAAACAGAGAAACGGAGAGAGAAGGGGACAAAGGCCGTGGACGGAAGCGGGAGCGAGACGGAGCGAGACGAAGGATGAAGGAGACAGGCCCCGGTTGCCGGACTACCTCTTCTTCCCCATAAATACGGATTTAGTCGCGCGGTTTACGACCGAAAACGTGTCGAGCTTCGCGAGCCTGGGCCGCGCCTAAATTATTAAAGTCGTAAACGATCGAAATCGTCGTTAAGCGCCGCGCGAAGAAACCCATTGGGCCTGCCTCCGCGTCTCCACGACAAGGATCATTTTTCTCGTGGTTTCATTGTTGGACCGCGGTTAAGCGGGGGCCCTCGATACGCGCGCACCTCTCCCGCCCTTCTTCCGTGGCGTGCCACGACAATGAACGGGCTTACGCCCGTCGAGTCGCGTCCGAGTCGGTTCGAGTCGGTTCGAGTCGAGTCGAGTCGAGTCGAGTCGCGTCACGTCGCGTAGAGTCGAGTCGCGTCGCGTCGCGTAGAGTCGAGTCGCGTCGAGTCGAGTCGAGTCGTGCGCCGTGTTTTCTGCGCGATGGATTCCCGCGCGCGAACCGTAGACGTAGATCGAGCCGAGAAAGGGTTATTGGCACCGGTAATCTCGGCCGGGCGCGCGTAATACCGCCCGACGAGTTGTTAACGCGAGCGTTACGCGAATGAAATATTCCGCCCCGGGGCACACAGGGGATTTATTGTGTTCCACGTATCGTCGCGATTCCTTTTTAGTGGGTAGCCCGTGCAAGCGCGAGCGCGAACGAGCGCGAACGAGCGAACGAGCGAACGGTCTCGGACGCTGGCTGAGATTTATCGACGAGGCACGGCGATTCTGCGATTCCGATAAATTTTGCGATTAAAGACGCTGACGAGCGCGGGGGAGTTCGACGACACCTTCGAGGCGGGGTGGGGTGGGGTAAGTTCGCGATACCGCCGGAGTAATTATTCTTGGTGTGGTCTTATTGTTGTTATATTTTTATTGCAAAACAGTCGCACTGTTATCGTACTGTGCAATCTTATCGTTATTACAGTCTTATTACACGTTGCTTTCTGATTGTGTTTTGCAATCTTATTACAAAAGGCACTTTTATCATATTTTGCAATGTTGTTACAAAGAGCACTTTTATTATAATTTGCAATCTTATTAGAAAAGGTACTTTTATTATACTTTGTAATCTTATTATTATTATTATAGTCCTGTTAGAAATTGCACTTTAAGTATACACTGCACTCTTATCGTTAATGCACCGTTGTTATGCATTGCATTCTTGTACCGGTCTCAAGGTCAAGCTGTACTTTCTTCTCGTGTCGAATGTAAACTTAATCTTGCTCTCTTCCCTCGATACCGTATTGCTTTCTTCCCCTTTTTTTAACGCGCGCAAACTCGGTACACCAAAGACGTATCGTTATTATTATTATTTTCTTTAACTCCCGAAGAAATACCGCGACCGTCTACGGATGTGACCGGGCACTCCGCGAGTCGAGGTAAATAAGTATTAACGTGGCTACAATGCGAATAATTTTCGACGAAAGCAGTGTCGGTCGAAAGGGTTTATAACACTGTACATCGTAGTCTTATAATACGAGTCACCGATAGAAATGAAGCCACTACTTTACTTTATGATTCGAATTATACGGTGACTGTAAGGTTATCTTTATTCGAGATTTTTATCGCCGCCTTTAAACTCTTAGGTCGGTCGAAGCCCTCTAACAAACACCACTAGATGGCGATTTGCTCGAACCGTTTCTCGCGGCTCTAATAAGCTGGCATTCCTTCGTCGATCGCCACATCTAGTCGCAGGGTTTGCTGGATCAGCCTTATTAATGCAAGTCGGCGCTCAGGGCGAAACGTTAAAAAATTGTTCGATGCAACACTCGCTAAATTAATGGTTACTTTGTTACAACGATAAGAATCGCCGATTGTGATTCGAATCGCCAATGGTAACGGACCCGTTATTTCGCGACTCTTTGTATCGTAGAAAAATTTAGTCACACGATATGATAGAAATCTCGCAACGTAAAATAATTAGAGGATAATAGCTCGCTGTAGTATAGTAGCGTGGTTCGGAATTTTTAAAGACATCTCGGATGATAAATTAAATTATTCCAACGAAAGTTTCATACACGAAAGTTGAGAAGCAGACGGACGGGTTTGTTCTCGACGAATCGTTACTAACGGTACCATTTTATTTAATCACCATATTTCAAGAAACTAATTACGCGCATAAAGTAATTCGTACGCTTTATTGCCGCGCGGACTAGATCCAGCCGAGTTAATAAATTATATTGTTGAAACGCGGTATATTCCGTGTGCATTATTTATAATAAATAAGACGGTACCGTTATTACGGAGTGCCGTCTTTTTCGTAAAAATTTGAAAAATCGGCTCATTCGGTTTGCCATTTAAGGGAAAATTGAAACGTTGATTGTCGAGGTATTGAAAACGCGTGTAAATTAGACGTAAAACAACTTTGGACAATCGTTTTGAAAAGTAATACATTTTTTATTTATCGAATTTCGATATACTTTATCAATTCACTGTTACTGTTTCTCGTACGATTCATTCGATTGAATCTTGTACCGAGAAAATGGATGCTCCGTTTCTGGTAAATAAAAATTCTCGAACAATGTCGACATAATGAAAGCAATTTCGAACGATCTCGCTTAATTTCGTATAATTTTCTACCGGTATGATATTTTTTACGTCGAATTTAGAATATCCCTTATGGAAATTAAGAAGATTAAAATTGCCACTGTACAGTAGTTAATGATCTCGATAGGTACTCGCGGCCCCTGATCACTGATGAGGTTTTAATCATGCGCCCCCTCTTCTCGATCGTTATTAAAATCTCTCGGAGTAATTAATATCGCGAAATAGATAATTTCGTTCCGTCGTTCTACTTGCACAGAAGTATTGCAAAACCGGTACGTTATCGTTAAGGATGAGCGTTTTCCGTTACTCGAATACGAACTTGTTTAATTTATATTTCGATTAAAATTTCATTCAATAGTGGAATCATTTGTTATCCGTGTAATTCATTATTCGCGTCATCTATTTTACTTGTATTACACATAATTCCTATTGAAGCAGTCGTGATGCAATTATCCAGAAATTAATCGAACCGTATAAAATACTGGTTCAATCGCGTACCCTGTTCGATAGACTCGGTTTGTTCGTTAACTTCGTATGTTATTGTTCGTACAAATAATAATTGTCGCGAAAATGTTTTCGTTCAAATGGTATCGATTCGTTCGTTACAAATACTCGATGATCGTTCCGTTGAAAAACTATCTACGTAGTCGTATGCATTCCGGTGCATCGTTGGACCGTAAATATTGAGAAAACGTTAACTTTAATCGATATTTTGTTATTCGATTAGAAATGTATTCATCGGTCGCGAACAATTTATTATTCATCGAGTCTATTTATTATTTATTATTCAAATACGATTTCTCCCACCCGTGATAAAAAATCGTTTGCATATTTTTCGAATAAGCTGGATCGCTGAAAAACGATCCATAATAATTATTATGTTTTTAACCAGATGCAATACATCTAATTTATACCACGTGTTCGCTCGAAAGGTTTTAATTGCGCAATAATTATGCGCCATTAGCCGGTGATTAACGCGGGTTTTATTTGTTAAAAAGACGATTTACATAAGCTACTCGGGGCACGAACGTTCGTTAAAAGATGGAAACCAACGATGATGAAAAAGGAACGCGCTAAGTTCACATGGAGTTAAGTATAGTAATTGTCACGCTAATGAAGGCATACATAGAGTATATACGAAGAAGCAATCTACGATATTTCATTACGAACGATTCATCCATTCTCCTTTCTTAGGATTTTTCAATCATTGTTTCGATTAGATTTCAAAGAGCTTCGTTGTTGTCTCATTTCTATCCGATTCAAGTTAGCTTAACTTTTCAACTAGGCGCGGATTCAGTTTGTTTATACCTCGGATGCATCTTTTCACTTTTACTTTTATTGTACATTATTTACTTCAATTTTATTTTTAGCTTTCTTTAAATAGGTTTTGTTCGAGTGGTTTTTGCAGTTCCTTATAAGCGACTCTTAATAACATGCATAGAACTCGAAGAGTATGTTATTAGTTTTACTCGACGGGTATGATCTTTATCCTTATCGTAAACATGTTAGGGGAGATGGGAAAAACTTTCAAAAACCTGTTTGCTCGTGCAGAGAAATTTTGTGCTTAATATCAAAGAACACGATGGTAGATATCCTAATCTGACTGGTTTATTCAACATTTTAATTTCAAAACCACTTCCCTTGATTTACAGTTCTCTGTACCAGCTGTTAGAAGATTTGGATAGTTTTGCGGATAAGTATTCGATTTTCACTGGGGTCACTCCAGGTTTATCGAGTACGATTCTAAGAAATTCGTTTTGTATCGTTTGCGTTTGTCTCGCAGTTTCTTAACCTTTCTCGAGACGAGTAGGGGACAAAATTCTTATCCGGATAAAAAATTACGAATGCGAACAATTCTTTTCATCGATTGCTCGCCGAATAAAAATTAGAATTACAGGACGAAATATTTCACAATGAAAGAATCAAAATTGATCTGCTCTGTACGTTGGTTTTACTGTTACTTAAGTTATCGCAACTCTTCGGTTTCGGGTCAGCGTCAACTCGAGGAACAACGTTGCACGCGGTTCCGCAAAATATTGATTCCAAAGAAACTCGTATTAAATACAGGTTAGTAAGAGAAAGGGGAACAAATTGTACGTTCGATGGGGAAACGAGCAAACTGTGCGTTAAAGATTACAAATGTTTCCAACCGTGTCAGAATTTGACGAGTCACATTGTTCACTCTACGCGCGGAGACTAATTCGATCGCCTTTATTTCGAACGATCGCACGAATGACTCGTAAACACCTAATCCAACAGCTGTCCGTGTTAGTAATTTAAAAAAGTTTCCAGATAAACCAAATCGAAACGATTGTTCTCGTTCCTCGTTCGAGTTTATCACTGGATGTAAAAATATTTACCGTAGAAGCTATTTTAAAATTTCAAGAGATATTAAACATTGAATACACTTCCATAGTATTCTTCTTTCCTTCGTCCAGGCAAAGATTGACTTATAGTTATTTTCGAACGTATCGCACATTTTATTTCTTCGAAACGGTACTTAAACCGTTTAATTGGGTTTCTCGTCAAGAACCACGAGGTCTCGAACAAAAACAATCGAAGCGTATTAATAAACTCGATGCTCGATCCATTATGCCATCGGTATCGTGTTATTGGATCGCGTGAAACGATTTAATTTCACCTAAAATTTGGTAAACTTTTCTTATCTAAATGCCCGATCGTTAAACGGTACGCACGGTTCACCGAAGCGGTATTTAAAATTAGTCCGGGCGGAAAAAAATTTGATCATTAAATCCCGAAATTGGTTCGAAACGATTAAAGAACGAAAAGATTCGCGAACGTGGACGTGGCAGCGAAAACGGATTTGTAATAACGAAAAAATCGAACAAGGAGACGGGGAATGTGCGAAAGCACAGGAACGCGAATGCGCAGGTGGGGTGGGGAGCCACGGGTTTCGAGAGAATTCTGGCCCATTATGTATATTATATCTTAATCGTTATTAATGCAGAATTATCATACAAATTATACTTATCATGCAAATTTGTCTCGGAAAGCGGAAATTGAATTTTTTTATCCCAAATCGTGTTACTGACAAATTAGTTATGGTTGAATGTTTTACGCGCCCGACATCCCTGTCACGGCTGTCAAAGGAATTTGTCACGCTCGTGTAAACAGGTTACGCAAACACTCGTATCCACAAATTTTACGAACGTGTCGATACGTCGCGGTGCCGCGCCGCGCCGCGCCGCGGCGTTCCGTTTCGATTAAGAACGTCGTATACAAAAAATTATGGCATCCTATTGAAAGTTAACCGCCGAGTGACTTTGAAATTGAATTGTACGTAGAATTTTATTAATTGTGGCTCCCCCTTTTACATTGACGTCGTCTTACCGGATTGCAGTCGACTGTGGAGTATTTTATTATACTTTATACACGGATAACCACGAGTAAAAAGAGCACAATATTTCAACGGAAAATAAAATTTCATACGCGCTTCGATTCCGCGATCCAATTAACCGGACAACCTTTCGATTATACGGTACACGGATTAACGTTTTCTGCTATTACTTACTGTTAGTTTGGTGCATTAATATTAATTACGAAAATTAATTCGGTGTATACTTTCTATTAGTATATTGCAAACTATATACTCCGATTTGTTGTAGTTTTTCTAACGTTGCCACTTTGTTAACGCGATTCTCAATTTTGAAAGTCTAAAATTGTTTCTTGCGCAAGTTTGATCGGTTCTTCGGTTTAACGCACTTGTTTCTCTTGAAAATTGTACAAATGTCTAAGAACCAATACCGTAATTATAAAATTAAGCCTCGCTACTGCGGCCCAAATTAATGTTAATTTTATATAATTCCGAATTTATTAAATACCATTTAATCACGATCGTGATTACCCCGGATCTGTTTTTTGAAACAGCCTAATAGGCTATTGAATATAATGACCTAATTTACCAGCGCGAGTTATCATTTTTCACAAGAAAATGAAAGAACCGTACACGCAGGAAAAAAATATTTCATTAACGTTGTTTGTCTCTTTTTGCACCATTAGGATAGCGTTTCAACAGAAACACATATCGGGTCAAAATTGCCCCTGTCAACATAATACCGGTTGCTTACCGACGATATACAAGGTGGTCGAAAATACCCCAGCAGCTGGTCGCATTTGCTCTATTTTTTCGTCTATCACAGTTTTCACCAAGGTAATCCCGACCACTCGTTTACCTTGTTTCAAATTTAACCTAACATTTTATATTTCAAATGTGTCGTTCCCAAGTGTGTGATCCACATTGTTGGCAATTTCTTCAAACGTCTCGACAAACTGGCGACGATCATTGGCCCTATAAAAAGATGAAATACGAAACACGATGATTCCAGTAATGTTCAGATTCAACCTACATTTTCCATTATCACGATTCTCACCAGAGTTAGCCATACCTCCTGCAAATATGAACCCAACATTTCGAACTTCCAATAGGTTGCTTCCAAAGGTCTGGTCTATTTCCGGCAATTCTAGAACAGTAATTAAAAATTTAATTCCAATTTTTCTAAAGCGATCGGCGTTATCCTCGTATTCACAGCTTCTGGATTATTAAGCAGACTCGGGCAAAGTAACGCGAGCGGCAACAGAATTATACACCGTTCGTTTCAAACATCTCGACAAACTGGCAAACCTCGTCGGACCTTTACCATGACTTCACCGGTCGGTCGAATTTACCCAACTCTGTATATCGCGATTCTCAGGTCACGCTTACCTACTTGCAAACTAACCCAAAATTATACACTTTCGATAAATTGTTCCCAATCCGCATTGAACATTCCACACGAATCGTTTCCAAGTATCCGTACCACATTTGGGACGTCCGGAGGCCCGAGATTTCTCAGCGGGTACACTAATTAAGCTTTCAAGTATAAATTCGTGAAAAAGCGATCGGCGCTATCCCGGTGCTCGCAGCTTCTGGATTATTAAGCAGACGGGGGATAGAAACGGGGATCGCATAAGAATTACACACGGTACGCTTCAAACGTCCCGACGAACTAGCGACGATCATCGGATCGCTCGGCTAGAATTTGATAAAAAGCGCAGCGCCAATGCGGCGAATTAATCATTCATCGGTCGTATCGATCCCGGTGAGAAGCAGAAGTTTATGGATTTTCCTGGCCGCCAGCTGGCCGGCGAGGTCTCCGGCACGTCTGAGATTAAAACTATTTCTGGGAATGGCTGCGTGGCGCGGACAGCTAGATGCATGTCGAGCCTCCGCGTCACGTATCGAAGATAGGTGGCACGCACTAGGTGGCTGACTACAAAGAAGCGAAATCGATTTGCAATTTAAATCTATCGGCGTACGTGCCCACGGGTCATCCGATTACTATACGGCACTGCGGCGATCACTTCACCGAACCTAGATAGCTTCGATAACAGCGTGCATCGACCAGAGGATCCACCGCGAGATCGAGAGTCGTTCGGGCGCACTTTAAAAGATCCTCGGCCTGCTACCAACCGCCCAGGGTTTCTGACCTGAGCATTTTCATACGCGCAACGTGCCTTCGGAACCCCGCTACACCCCTCGTGGGCTAAATCGAACGCAATTGGCACGGGGATCCGCGAATTTTTTCAATTCTTCCGTCGAGCTGCTCGCAATCGCGAATGCAATGAATTTCTGGATGCGGGCTACGAGTATAGCTGCCAGATGGGGAAAACTGGCCGGAATATTATACGGGAAACGTTGGAGCTGCATGAAAAAGATGACTGGGGATTAATACTCTTGCGGGAGAATTTTTTTTTTTTATGTATTTTTTAAGAAATTTGAAGGTGTTTAATTTCTCGTTTGGATATCGGTTGCGTGAGTTTGACGCGGTGACTAACGCGTTAACGTGAGTTTTGTACGCGTAAGGTAGTTGGTATTTGTTCAAATTATGGAAGAAATATTGAAATGTTTGATAGTGTGCACCGTAATGATTTAGGAAGACGCGAGTTCGGAGTATCGGTCACCATGGCGTTCAATGTGTTAAACGAAAGCGTAGGAAAGTCGTTTGTTGGAAGAGAAATGGTAAAGTATTAAAAATTGAAGTTTTAATACTTTAAAGTACTTTTTTTCCAAGTTGAGAATTCAAAATCTAGCATCGATATTCGCGAGGTTACAAAAAGTTTGAAACGAAACGAGAGGGTAATTATTTGAATCGGAATCTTCATGGAATGGAATCTAGGAAATGGAGATTATTTAAATTCGTAATCTTTGGAATTTTTCAAGAAGGTGTAGCCAATCCGTTCGCGGAGAAAAAGTGTCTAACCGAAAATGAAAACAGAGCAGGTGTAAGGGCTCTCCGTAATTTCCCCTACACGCACTTAGTCTTCGAAAACAGACACGTTGATCCTCGAATTAAGAGACTCCAGGGGCTGGGTTCGGGAAAGTTTGGCTTAAGAGCGCCGAAGAAAAGTCTCTTCACCTTTTTCTCGTCGCGTCGTTCTTTTTTGCACGAATCAAAGTGGTTCTCTAATTGCTTTTTGTTGCACCAATTCATCGTTACACTCCTTTAAGACTTCTCATCTTTACCGAAAGAATCGAATCGCACCATGATCGCCCGTGGTCACGTTGCTTCTTTTCATTTATACGAATTACATTCTGAATATTTCTTTAAAAAATTTTTTCTTCTTCTAAAAAACTATCGTTTTCGATAAATTAGCACCTTGAAATTTATCTCAGTTGACGCTGCAAATAGAGAGAATAAATCTTGCGGATAAATTATATTACAAATTATATTACAATTTATCCCTTCGTAAAATCCTATACATAAGTTTACAGCGTAAATACAATATAGTACGTTTATTTCCCGCCAAATAATTTTTCGTAGCCAAGGTCGAAGATTTTTTCCAAATTAAAACACGTTTTCCGTATGAAATTACAAAGAGTGCAAATCACGGTTTCGTTTGCTTCGAATTTGTTTAATTCGTGCAAACCCGATGCTCGCGTTTCCTTCGTAACCGTAACCATCCCCCGTGGATAGAACTCTTAATCCATTCCAGAAGCAATTTCACGGAGGTTTGACTTTTTTTCATTTCCATCCATCCAGAGTTTCCGTGCCTGTAGACACATTTCAAACAATGAAAAGAAGAACCATATCTTTAAGAGTTTCAGCTTTCGAGTGCAGCACTCCCCTATGCATCCCGACCCTCTTCTCTTCGTAATTTTTTTTTTCTCTCGGTATTATCCTCTTTGTCGCTCTACCTTCTCCCCGACTAACAAAGTACATCGTTCCCTTCGATGATATTTCCCTATCGATTGATCTTCTTTCGCGAGTCCCTTTCACCCCCTTCGACCGCTTCTTCCCAGTCTCTGTTTCTTTCGTTCGAACTTTGCTTTACATTTCGATCGATTTTAGTATCCTCGAAATAGTATCCTTATTTTTAGTATTCTCGAGTCGAATCTCCCTATTACCAAAATTTCTCCTCCTCGGTCTTCCATTCTTCTATTGCTACCTTTCGCGGTACCAAAATCGTTACAAATCTTATCCATTTGTATTATGGCGCGTGTACTCGTGACCGTTGTCGCTACTCGAATCGAAAAAAATGTCTTACTTTTTACTTAAATTACTTACTACACTTCGAGAAATTACACGTGGCGCGATTCTTAAAAAATAAACACTACTTCTAGAACACACCGTTTAAAATTCGATGCAAGTGCAACGGATTGAATCGTACGTATATCGGTTCCATCGAGACAAACAATGTTCCAAGATCGAAACATAAAGAATTAAATCTCGTTAAATCTTACAAGTCGTTCGAACGGAACGAATAATAATTCTACCACGAGTCGTTTGAAACGAATCCAAGTCGAATCCCGCAAACGATCGAAAGTTGAGTGAAATCTTACGGACGATTTGAAATTAAGCGAAATGGTACATTTCGAATGTAATCGAACCGCTCGAATCGTACGAACGAAACAATCGGTAATCCCCGATAGAAACGATTCGAAACGAGATCGAAACGGAAGTGTTTCGAATCGTCCCGATCGTTGAAAAATCCCTCGCGGATTCGTCGAGACAATCGTCGCCGTATCCGAGTGGTCTCGCGTCTCGCGTCTCGCATCACGAGCGTACATCTCAGCGAAGCTCACGAGGCCGAGGTCACGAGGAGCACGAGAACTATTACAAAAGAGGTTGGCAGGTGATGGGGCCCGGATTCGTCCCCGCGTATCGGCAAGAATATCGAGTGTCGACCTTCCGGTGGGCCCTTGCGAACCGTTCGAACCGTTTTCGATCGGTTCGATCGGGCCCCCATCGTGCCCCTCTTTCTTATAATGTTTCTCACGTCGGCACAGACAATAGCGCGCAAAAATTCCACCGTGAAAATCCGCGCTCATATTGGGCGACGGCGCGCGGCGTGTCTCGTGACAAAGAATGCGAGCGAGTGGAAATACGTGCGAGAAGGCTGGCAACTACGCCGTGAAATCAGTTAGGAAATCACAGGGTCCCGGTGGAAACGTTCTCTCTCTTTCTATCGTTCGTACGGGCCCCTCTCGACCCCCGCCTCGCCTTCCTTTTCTCTCTCGCTCGCTCTCTCTCTCGCCACGGGGTCGATTATTAATTTGTAACGAACCGGCGCCGACTGTTATTATCCTATGGTTACGCGATCACGTGATTACACGCACACGCAACGACGCGACGACCGTGTCTGCGCGATCCCGAAGGTAACAGAGCCGTGTTTCCGATGGATGCTAAGCGGAGAGTCGTAAGGAGATCGCGCTCGAGCGTTTTACTCGCTCGAAAACCGACACAGAGCTGACGTTACGCTCGTGACTTCTCCTGGATACAGTTTCGATCCGTCGACTTTCCAGTGACTCCGTCGCTCGGAGAAATTGTTCAAACTGTCGCGGTACGCTCCAAAGGGACGGTGATTGAACCGATTTTTATCCGTACCGCAGGGCTCGTACTCGAGGGATACACGTACCCGTGGTAAATGTTAAATTATAGCTAACTACGTTTACGATCGTTGTAATTTAATTTATCAATGCTGGAGAACGTATCGCGAGAGGATGAGAGAATCGACGAAAATGAAAAACACCTGTGACAATCGTTCAAGGTGAATCGGTTACTCCGAATATTCGCTCGATGGATTTGGAAAACGATTACAATGGTCGAGAATTACAGCACTATGCTCGAGACGCGTATAATTTTCTTGGAAGATTTACAAAAATATCGACCATATGGATCTACACCGTATAATAGAGGGTCGAAGGATAGCTATTTTTGGGATTTATCGTTTCAAGTGGAAGGTTCCATTTTTTACGTAAAATATCTCTTCTTCTTTTAGGAAAGTATGAAACTATTCTCGTTCGAGGTAATCGTGTATTTTCTACTATTCGATTCGCAGACCTAATGTCTAATTTTCTGCGTACGATTTTAAACTCTGATAGATTTTTTAAATCCTCGCGAAATTTTTCGTACTAACGAAGACACGTGTAATCGATAAAGACCTTCGTCCAGATTCACACCGCCAAAGATCCATTCGTTCCGTAGGGGCGGGCAAAATTTCGTTCTTATTCTTTAAATCGTTCCGTATAATTCCGGCGGGCGTAATTTCCTATTGTAAACGATCGGTCCGCGTTTTACGGTCGTAACTTCGAAATTATGCCGCTCGTTACGACTCGTGCAACGTCAAAGGAACGCAAGAAAGTATCATCGACGAACTACCGGATAACCAGCGCCAACGGATTCGATCGGTGTGCAAACATGGCCCAGCTCGGGTCGCGAGACTATCGATTGGCCCTTCTGGGAAGGCAGGGGCCGCCGTGTAATCCGACTGCCGTCTTCGGATGGAATTATTTCGACATCGATTTCGATCATCTACCTTCGTCGAGGAGGATCGATCGCCTCGTGAACGTCCCGCTCGCTGTCTACCCCGAGAAATCGTTCCATAGAAACTGCTATTCGATCGACGATACGGTCCTAATTGACGAACAACGGTGTTGCACGAATCTTTGGGAGATCGTGTAAATCGAAGTCGATCGGAGTATTTACACGGGTGGAAACGTTGATCTCGAGGACCAATTCGGACTATTTCGGTAACGGAGTAACTGGTTTATCGACGCGCGAACTAACGAGTAATTATAGTTCTGCGTTCTACGTTTGAAAATCTTGCTCGTCGATTGGCACTGTCTTTTTTTTCGTACGGGGGATAGTTTTAAAATTCGAAGCAACCAATGGTTTACGTCACGTGTTAACGGAAAGTACAGTGTAATATCGATGGATTGAATCTATTCGATAGATGTTCCATAGAATCTCGAGAGTGATTCCTCTTTGGAATCTCGAGAGCGATTCACACACGATCGTCTCTGTTCGGCGAGATCATCGGTGAAACATTGATGAAGTAAAACGTTACAAAGTGCGTAGCAATAATTGGAAACTCAATCTCTACAAAATCGTCGAAAAACTTCCACTATCTCTTACAAAAGACGTCCACTAGTTCTTCGGTCACTTATCGGTCACTTATCAATTCAGAAAACACCCAAACAAATATATTCCTTGAAAAAACACCTCATAATTAATACATCAGAGCCTCGAGCGAGACACTCTGTTCGAATCTCTCTATCTGTAAAATTATCAATTCAGAAATCCGCAAACAAATATCTTTTTCTCTCTCAAAAAAAAAAAAAACACCTCAAAATTAATACATCAAAGTCTCGAACGAGACACTCAAGAAAACCAAATCTCTCTGTCCGTAAAATTATCAATTCAGAAATGTACAAACAAATATCTTCTTCTCCCGCCAAAAAAAAAGAAAGAAAAACACCGCAAAATGAATGCATCAAACTCTGGATCGAGAGACTCTATCGAAAGAAATCTTCGCGTTCGCGTGATTCCCGAAATCAAATCTCTCCGTCTATGAGTCTCGTCGAGAACAAGGGTCGTTTAAACACTCGTGGAAGCTCTCGATATCGCGAAACAGGGTTGAAAAGATCGACGAGCCGCTCGATTCGATCGCGTTCCCTCCATTTGTCCATCGTCGAATTACAGTCCGTCGGTTGGTGTCCACTCGGTCGTTGCAATTACTTAAACATACCGTTTGCTCGAGGCGGGCTGGAGAACCGTCTGGAATCGGGATCCGTTCCCGGAAGACGAGCGAGAGGTGGGGGGGTGAGGAGGAGGGGTGGGATGGTCGGTATCGCGACACGGAATTAAAGAAGGCGAGCGGGGGTGGAAAGCAAACGAGGAAAAGCGAGCGAAACGCGAGTGGCGGCCTGGGTCGGTTTACCGGGACGAGTCGGAGAGGAGAGGAGGGGGCACGAATGGGCATAACCGGGTTACTCGGTTCTTCGGCGAATCGGCTTAGAGCGTCTAAAAATGTCGCCGACGGTTAGCCGATGTTTGCAGTGCCGGGAACGAAATGTTGTTCCGTGTATCGGGCTATACATCGAGGTAATTAAGTGCTGACCCCGCGGTAATTCCATTATCGCTGCCATCGTTGTCCGGCAGAGCTGGGAAATCCGATTAGTCGCGGGGCGACTCGACGTCGCGCTTTACGCTTTACGTATCAGCGCGGCCGGTAGGTACACATCGTAACCCTTGCGAATTTACAAGATTTGTAACGCGCGCGCGACCGACTCGCTCTCTCGCGCGCGTACGCGGCTGGTTCGCGCCGTGGAAGGGAAAACCGTTCGATCGGTGTACACGTTGGAGTGGTGTGACCACCTAGGTGTCCCTGTAACGGTTGTTTAAATTATTCATTTTCGACAATGTGATAACGCATGAAACAGTTCTCGTACTGGACCGTATCATAACGAATTTGGATCGTTTTTAGTCAATGATGTACAAACGTTACGTATTTGTTTGTACTCGATAGTTGGAAGTATCGAGTTTCGATTGAATTAATTTAGAAAAGTAATTTTTATAATTGGTAATAAAACGAGGAATCGAATCTGATGATTTTTTGTTTTACGAAGTAAGAGTTGTGGATCGGTGACGCGTTATTTGGATTAATCGGGTTTGTTTAATACGTTTCATATCGAGTCGAATTGAATTACTCGAAGTGTAGTTTGTAGCAGGGGTGGGTGATAATTTCGATGCGTATAGGAGTTTCGCGTAACGATAGAAAATTTAGAATTCGTGTCGTGGAACGAAATATTCGAACAAATATAAATTTTAACGTGTGCACCAGCGAACGTTGCGTGCATATCGTTACAAGTTGATTTTATTCGTCTTTCGTTCGAATAAAATTGTACTCGCCTGTGGTTCGTGGCCTCGACTCGTTAAACGGTACAATCGAGGGTAGAAAAATTCCGTCGTTAGACGTGGAAAATTGAAAATTGTTTTTCTTTCAATCGATACAATTCGTTGCTACGAGTATTGTGTGTCACCTGGTCGGTAGTCGAAGCGGACTAATTTTTGTGTGCTTTATCGCCAATTTCTCGTTTATTACACACCGTAAGAACCGTTGAGATGGTTTTAATAGAGTCCCTTAACGCTCTTATCAGCGCGATACAATGATAAAAGTACAAAAATCTCAGCCCGTTTAACGAGTGAATTCAAGAAATACTAAAAAACGAATTTCTCGTTCTATATTCTCCGTACGAGTCTTCGCGATTGGCTCAGTTTTCATCACGCGTGGGTCTTTTCGGACCCAGATGAAACTTTCACGTTGTCACGTTTGTTAAATTACACCGTTGGTTCAACTTTCCTTAGAAATAACGAAAATTACGATAAAGTAATAGATGTATCAAACTTCGTCGTATCACTCCTGGGTCTTTTCAGACCCGGGGAAACTTTTACCTAGCTCGATTACATCGTTAGTACAACTGCGCTTAAAAATTAAGAAATCTACTATAAAATAATAGAATCTTCGTTGCAAATATTTGTGCAAGGTGAAATAACGGGTCGACTTGGACCCAGGCGTGTACTCTCCCGTGGTCGTCCAAATAGTCGATATCGCGAGAGTTTAATTAAAACGAATCGAATGGTCCGTATCGTTCGGAGCGACTGTACGAAATTTTCAATTCACCGTGACGCGCGAGCCACTTATCGATTACCGCAAATAAGTACAGATGAAAAGACTGCGTCAACCTGAATTTATAATCTTGGACGGTCGTTCGTTTGTCCGGACACGTTCCACTTGTCCAACGAAATGGAGTTCCAGCGTTCGTTCGTTCGTTCGTTCGTTCGTTCGTTCGATCGAATTAATTTCATCGGCGGCCATCGTTCCGATAAAAGCGAAGGGTGGAATGTACGTTGGTACGCGATTAAAGACAGTTTTGATTGTACCGTTCCCGATCGTCCATTTGCATCGACGTTTTACCCGTAGAAAATACAACCGGGACCGATTTAAACGCCGCGTCGCCATTGTCGGTTTCCCATAATTATTATAATCGATACACATAGATTCCGATGCACTCGCGCGAGCTACTTTAATTCGTTAACGGTGCGAGTTGTTCCTAGAATACTGGTCCCGCGAGTAATCCGTGATCGACGCAACAACGTTTAATTGCGATAATTATAATAATTATGAAGCAGTTCCGGGGATACGCGGTGTACGAGATCGCTGGTACGATCATCGATACCGTGCCCCGTTCGAGAAGCGATAGCAGCAATTTGTTGGTAACGTTTTCGTTTTCGCGTTACTTGTTAGAAAGCAATATCTTTAACAACGTTCACTGGATACGTTATTAAAGAAACTAAATCTAAAGTACACGTAACGCGTTAATTGTTATATGCGTACCTTTTTGAATTTCGTGTTCCCTTTTCTGCTCTATTATAATTACATCTTTATAAGTTTATATTCCTTTTTCACTATTATAATTGCACAATCGCGAGTATTCTTTCTCCTTATCTAGATTTCTTACAAAAAATGTATTTATTATTATTATTATCATCATTCTTTATTTATATTTTGTCTCGAAATAATTTAAAAATGTACAGTTTTCAAATAAAGCTCACTTAGAGCTACTTTTATCGTTTTATCGTACGCTGAACGGAAAAACGAGATCGATCGAAAGATTACATTTGCATTCGACATCGAAACTGCGAATTCTTCGGCTCGAAGTCGATAAAAATTAATAAGGTCAACGTCGAAAAATTCGCGGAATCGATTTCGACGAGATCCACGGACCTCCGTGGTGTTATTATTTAATAAAGCTCATTATCTTTCTTCTCGTTGCACATCGAACGCGGCAGTGGCTTCGTTCGGGTTCTCGGAAGCGGTTTCGTTCGAGGAGAATCCGATTTTGGGCCGGCGGGGACTTTTATTATCGACATTTCCGGCTAAGAAAAGCAGCAACAACTTCATCGAACGAGATACGAAGTCTCTCCCAAAATTCTTTCGATAGAAACATTGTCTGGTCAGTGTAAAACTGTACGCACCGCAAAACAAACTCGCTCTTTCGTCAATAAAACTCGGCTCGAAATAGAATTGCCGGTCTTTTTATTTCGAATTGTTCGAACTCAGCATTTAGAAAAACAAGTGGAACGGCAGTTAAAAAATTCTCTCGAGAGCGAACTTACGAGCCGATTCGTGGAAACATTGTCTTCGGTTTTCCTCGCGAAATGTATCTCGAATTTAACCGATTATTGCGTCAAATTTACACGCACGATTTTCTTAATTTAGAATACAAAAAAAAAAAAAACGATACTCGAATAAAAAAAAGTGTTATTTACTTCTTGGAATCGATCGTCACATATTCGTAACACAATCGAGTTAATCTAAATAAAACTAATTTTCTTTTACCATTGTTAAAAGTGTCACCACAAATTGTTCAAGAATCATACAATTAAGTAGAACAAAAGTTTCAATCTTCCAATAACAAAATCTCTAAAAATTTTCTGAAAAAAAAAACATCTCGTTAGAAGATCCTCGGTTTAATATACCTAACAAAAAAAAAACAGGACAATATTTATAAAATTCATCAAAGAAGAATTTCTAGAACGATATCAACCTGAACTAAGTTAATACAGAAAATAACTTTTGTAATGGTTCTCCAGCCTCGTAGGAACGTAGCTCAAAAATCGAGAAAAATAAGTTATCCCTAAAAAATTAAAAGGATCCTTTTCTATTGGTTTAACGTCTAAAAAAATTATAATGGTCGAGGCAAGACACAGTTCGATTTACATGAAATCGGCGAAGAATCGCGAGAGGGGCCCGCGCAAGAACGACGAACATAAAGCTCGCCCCATGGAATATTTCGTTCGCACGGTTTCATTTCAATTAACGTTCCCTCGTCCCAAGGGGTTTGGTATCGCCTTATATATATATATATACGCCCTATAGTCTATTTCGATGTCTCGCCGATAATTGCACGGCACTAACTCGAACGAGTTAGCGATTTCTTAAGGGATGAATTTCGAAACCGGTTTCGCATTATGCGCCATTCTCGCCCGGAGGCGCTTCGGAACTTCGGGCGGGTTTTTATTTTCCGCGACAAAGGGGTGGTCAAGGAGACGAGCCGATCGATTTCAATGGCCGTGTTAATTCGGAATGACGGTTGGTCGTAACGTTCCTCGATCGATCGTAATTCGAGTAAATTAAACATTTCTTTGCCAAATTTAATTTCAACGTCTTTCGTATTTCTGGATTAAATCTTCTTCCACCTGCATGAAAATTTCGTGTCCTCGATCGAGAATGTTTTCAAAATTGTATTATGCATCGAACAACGGAATTGGAGATATTAAAAATCATCGATCATTGTCACAGTAATTACTTCGATTGGGGAAAATTATTAGAAATTACAAGTAGAAAGTTGATCAAGTTCTTCATATGAAATTTGTTTAAATTAAGTTTTCAAGATTGTAATCAGAGACACGAGCTATACACGTGTCACATCTACAAATTAAATACCGAATAAAATAATGATCTTGCTCTATGTACGATATAATCGCAACACATAGAACGCATAGAATCGTGCGTAAAAATCACTCCCGACAATTGTAATCTTCTCTCGGTTTTAGAGTCACCGAATCGCCTTCGTCTCGTTTTTTTTTCTTTTCTTTTCTCGGTACTCGTCGTAGATTTTTGGGAAGCGGACTTCTCGATCGTCTGAAAATGACGAAAGAACGAAAGTTTGCGAAGGCGAACCGACGCCACGATTTCGACGATCAGAGGCACGGTCTCGCGCATCTGGCAACTAGTTACTAATCTATTCCTGTGCGAGCATCAACATAGTGATTACACCGCATGCCGGCGCGTCACAATGCAAACGGTGCATATACGCGTGGATTTCAAGTGCACGTACACGTTCCACGGAAATTCGAAGTCATTTCTAATACAGTAATTGCTTCGAACCGAGAGGAGAGGCAGGGGGGACGATATAGGTGGACGAGGTGGAGTTGGAGGGGGGCTGGCACGAATTCAGATTGCGTTCGTCAGTAAACTGTCTCCCGTTCGTGGCCGGATGATTTATCTGTTCCGTTTTCATCGCGCGTCCTCGTTTTGTAATTCCGTGAAAATTTCACGGTGCGCGCGATTCGCCGCAGTTTTACTCGAAACAGTAATCACGGAACTTGGACACCGAGTCTTCGTTTTATCGCGGTTGAACACTCTTGCGATTACTTTGCTGGGGAATAATTAGTAAAAACTGCTCGAGAATATTCGAGACGCGTAAATAGTTCACGATTCGCGTGGAAAGTAAATCTAGGTATATTGCTTTCTTTTTATATTATCGTATCGTATGGTGGAACGGTCAACGAAGAATTTATAATTTTTAAAGGAAGAGAATTTTCGAAAAAATATTGCTCCGGTGCAATTTTTTTAACGAGTCGCTTGTTCTTTTTGTGATATATTTATTCGTTTAGTTATAGCCCCATCGATTAATAGTACAGAAACAGTACAAGATTGAATTTACGAATAGCTGAAGTTACTAACTGAAGAAGTAACCGAAGTGTGTAAAAAATAACGTCGAAGAGAAAAGAAAGGTAGGAACAAGGATAGAGAATATTGTGTATTAATCGATCGGGAGCTACGATTTGTTCGTTAACTTTTTCTTACTAGTATTCTTGTGTAATCTTGCGACAACGAGATACGACAGAATAGGCGTAACACGAATAAATTTTGAAAAGTCTTCATTAGTAAGTGTAGAAATTTATTAAGAATTGTATTTCAAAAGACATTTAATTACATTAGTTAGAAATGTGTTACAAAGCAGAATTCGAGTTACACGGAGAAAAAATATTTCTTCGTCTTCTCCACTGTCCAAAAAAAAAAAAAGAAAAATTATGGACACCGAGTAGGGCAATCGTAATGCACAATAAAATAAGAACTACATATTACGATTTACGAAACTTCGATCGCCTCTGGTCAATCGCCTAGGTTTGCCTAGATCCTCGGTTACAGCTCTGCGCACCGATATCGTCTATTTCTAGGTGGCTAGAAAATTAATTTTAAAGTTCCGTACCACCGTTTCGGAATGTGCTCGAGAAGACGCGTTCGATTCGGTTCGGTTTCATCGGTTCTAAGTTTCGAATTGTACTCGTTAACCATCCTCGATCACCGGTCTTATTTTATCTACGAATTAGAAACGACCCCTCGACGAAGAAATCGGCTAAGTACCGTGCTTTCGTTAACCGTCGAACAATGCATAGTTCTAAACAAACGAAAGATCGAAGTTCGCGGAAGTCTGGCACCCCGAGGAAGGGGATGAGGAGAAGGGGTGGGCATTCTAACTCGCCGAAACTCGGTCTAAGCCAGCAGACATCGTGCTCGCGCTTCTCTTCCTTCTTCCGCGCCCTTAACTTCCTCGTTTTTTTATTTCTTTTTTTTTTTTATTTCTTTTTTTTTCCCCTCCTTTCCTGCGGTGCACGAGGTCTAAGAAACACGACTTCGCCGGAGTCGCACACCAGGCTCGACGGTGTAATTATGCCGCGCAGTGATTGGCGTGGTTCATGGAACAGAGGGTGCAAGCGTGGCTAAGCACGAGGGTAGCGGCAGCGGCCGCGGCCGCGGCGGAGGCACGAGAGAGCGAGGAGAAGAAGAAGGAACGGGAACGAGAGAGAAAGTGTGAGAAGGATTGAGAAAGAGAGAGACGGGGAACGAGTCGGTAGGCGAGGGACAGCGAACGAGTTAGAAGGAGAGAGACAGGGAACGAGTTAGACGGAGCGAGAGAGGGCCGTGAGGGGGTGGCTATGGGGCGAAGGAGAGGGTTTTTAGCTCGAATTCATTAGAAGTAAAAATCGATAGGCGACGCTCTCGCTGCCTCCGCCGGCAACGTTTCGCTTGGCAAAAAGAATGCGAGAGCATTCCCACCCTCACCCACCCCCTACCACCCACCCTCCCTCCTCTCTGCTATACTCGCAGCTTTCACTCTGTTGTTCTCCATCTTTCTCTGGAAGCCACCCTCGCACTCTGCCGCTTCTTCTTTCCCGCAGAGTTGTGGCTGTCCGGGGCTGCTATTGCGAGGCGATACTCGGTGCTCGAAAAAGAAGCACGCGCGTAGCGCGGAATTTTATCGCGATCCTCGCGACGGCTGGAGAGGGTTGTCGCGGATCTTCTCGCCGAGACGCTCTTCGCGAACGAAGGAGAACGTCGGGTCGTTTCGCGAGAAACGGATCGAGTTTGCGAAAAAATGATCGTCGAGCGAGAGACGATCGTTTGTATTTCTTTTCGGACAGTATTTACACGGAACCGGGTAAACTTTCAACCGTGCGAAGCAACACGATCCGCCATTGTACATTTCTCCGTTGGATGTCCTCGGTGTTTCTTGAAATTTTGGCGCGAAAGATTCAATCGTTTACACTCGAGGCTTCTTTGCACCAGAAACCGATGCCTCGAGAAAATCCTTCGAGTCGTACAATTAATCGGAAATAAAACATTTCTATATACTTCGCATACATACGTTTAAACTCCAGAAGAACGTAATATTTCAATTCCAATTTGAATTCCAAACTACGAAGTTCTTCCGGCTGGAATATAGTACAGTGAATTAGGTGGCGACCGAGGATCTTTTCTCGAGTCCAAAGGGTTAACCACGCGTAGAATATTTCGAGAAAGATTCCATTGTTCTATCGTTCTGCGACACATGTTCCAATTGACGAGAAAAGTCGCGCTAACGGTACAGTCGACGCAAAAGTCCCTCCGGATCGGAAAAGAGCCAGGCGTGGCGCGACGATGGTCACCGCCGATAGAATAGGTATCTCGTTCGAACGATATACCGTATTTCGACAACAAGGTTAAAGAAAGTCTAACAAGAACTTTCCGCGTCCAGAATCACCTTTCGTTCGGGTTCGTATGCGCATTAACGATACACGTCGCATTAAAACGTAGAAATTATTCATCGGGCAGCGACGTATTCCATATTAATGCCCCTCATCCCCTAGTTCACGAGCGACATAGCAACGGGTATCGCTTTACCGTCGCCCGTACCGTATCGTGTTTACTAGAACGAAGAACGACGATATCTTTCGTAACTTCTGGCCGCGAAGCCAAGACTTGACAGTTATGCAAAGCACATCGGGCTTAACCTTGGTATCGGTGGATATCGATCGATCACGATCGAACGCGTCAATCTTCGACGTACCGTCGCTGGTGAACGATCTTTAGGCGCCTCACGCTCCGTCTCCGTTTCTTCGTCTCTATCTTTCTTTCTGTTTTTCTCCACCTCTCTCTCTCTTTCTCCCTCTTTCTTTCTTTGTTTCGCGCGCGCCTCTTTCTCGCCCGCCATTGTTTTTCGGGGTCACCCTATAAACACAGTGACGGGTGCACGAAAAATCTAAGTGGCGAGGAGAGGAAAGACGATAGGGGGACGACCGTGGCGAAGAAGTAGCGGGAGAAACGCGGAGCCGGACGGGGGGCGGTGAGGAGGAGGGGCTCGGGCCAAATTAACGGTAACCACTTCGGCTCGGTCATTAGAGAAAAACTTTCTTTCCAGTGGCGCCAACCAATCCGACCCCGAGGATCCCGGGACCTGAGAAAATTTTCAATCGAATCGCAATCCTCGAAACGCTTTCGCCCTCGTTTTCGCGTAACGAGGACGCGCCGTACCGCCGCTTACATCCCCTCCCGCCCCCCGCCCTACTCGCGTTCCGAATCCTCCGCCTGTTGTTCCTTCCCCGAAATACGCAATTCCAATTCCACTTGGAAGAAATACGAGCGATCGTGGAACGAGGGCGCGCGAAAACACCCAGAGCCGTGCAAATCTCGCGCCGAGCGACGTCGGAAACATTTTCTTCTTCGGGTTCCTCTTAATAAGAGTGCATCGATTTTTACACCGAACAGGATAACGTAAGATACGTTGCAACGTTACGCGCAGGGATCGAGCACGCCGCGATAAAGACAAAAATTAATTTCGAAGAAACTCAAGGAAGTATCGGAGAGTATCGCGTAACGTTTGTCGGTACGATTCGATGATTTTTAAATATCGGACAGAATTGGAAGAATTCGTTCGTTATTGAAATATTCGACATTTTCGAGTATTCGTAACGGAACTCGAGGATAATTGAACTCGACCGGGTTCTCGGATGCAGAGTTCTCGGCTGTGTGGAAGATCGAGGTAAATCGTAGAAATTGAGGGAGAAAGAATTTACTTGTTATCGAAAATTTGGTTTATTTTCTATTCTACCTAACGAAACTCGAAAAATTCAAATCATCCATAAAATACGTGGGAGAAAGAATTTACTCGTTATCGAAAAATTCTCGACGATTGGAGCGCTTCGACGAAACTCGAAGACAATTAAATACGAGCGAGTTCTCTCAGGACACGGGGTTCCGAGCATCGTGGCAGATCGAGGCAAAGTGTAAAAACCGAGCGAGAAAGTACCCTACCGCACGGTGAGAGAGAGTCGTGGTAGACAAAATCCCATCTTGTAATACAACGAGGGAAAGGTAGCGGCCGGATCGCGCCAATGAAAACGGAAAAACTGCTCTCCTACGCCCGGGACTCGGAGCTTCGATGTCCTCCTTTGATGAACCCACATCGGCTCCATCCCGCGTCTTCCCTTCTCTTAATTACGGTCACCCGAGAATGGGGTGGCAATGAAGGGTGGTTCGTCGTGGGTGGGGAGGACGGTGGCGCGGCTATTAACGTCCCGACGATCGAACGAAGGAACGAGCGCGCGCGAGAGAGAGCCAAAGGGGTGGTCGAGCAAGAGCGGGTGGGGGTGGGTCGAGAGCGAGGTTGATCTTAAACGAAGAGAGAAAGAAACTCGGTACTTTTATGTATTCTATACTCAACGTGTGTGGTTTCACCGATCGTGGATAGTCGCGAGCACGGGGGCGGGACGGGTGGCCGGGGAGCGGAAATAGAAGGGGGATTGTAGAACCATCGGTCGTCGTCGGCGGGGATAATTAGACGGAGCGAAAAAGAGACGAGAGGACGGACCGGGAAGAGAGAAAAAGCGACTTCTGGGTAAGGCGGCGCCAGATAAGACTTAATATTTGATCGTGAGCCCGCCCTTGCTTTGCTCCGGCTCGACCCCACACCCCCGCGTCGCTTCTCGATCGATCTGCACCTCTTTCCGTGCCGCTCGACCCAAACCCACCCACACCCGACTCGCTCCCTCTCGACCGACAACTATCAGGGCCAAATCTGTTGACACTACCGGCCGGAACCTTGTTTCCGATTTCCGTAGGATCGTTCCCGCGGAGATCGACGTCTTCCTCGCTAACCGACACGAGCGTCCCGACGCCACACGCTCGAGCGACGCGCACGTGCCCTACACAGCACACCCCGATACGATATTGCGCCACGACCACGCATCGAAGGTTGCGCTCTCCGATCTCTCTCCGGTCGCGAGTAACTTTCATCGTTACAGGGAACAACGATTTCGCGATTTACAGATTCCGGAACCACGCGTTGCCACGCGATAACAACGTGGTCGAGTTTTTCTTTTCTTCTTTTCTTTTTTTTTTTTAGTACTGAACAATCGTTTTGGTCTGGAAATATTTTTCTTTTTATAGTTTTGAGACCGTTTTTATACAGTTAACGGGAAGAAAAGAAGCTTAAAATAGAAAGACGGTGGAAAAGTATTTCTTTTTTTTTGGAAGCTGAAAAATTGTTCGTTATTCTCGTCGGGGAATAACCAATGCCAGTTGGTCAATTATCTAGTATTTGCTACTGTGTATTTACATACATTGGTATTCCGTTTTTTTATAAGACAATTTTTCTTTTTCAACAAATTTTGACAAATTGTAAACGTAAAATGTAACATACATTGGCATATCCTGTGGAATTCGAAAGGGTTGGTAGAACCGATCCGAGTGGATATAAATTTATCCTCTCTTTTTAATCGATACGGTGCTCTCTCGAAATCGAACGCGACGACGTTTGCGCGAAGACTCGAAATCTCAGAGAGGAGTATCGAAAAATCGATATTTGTGAATTACGAGAACGTGTTTGACCTTCTGGTCGATTTCCTTTCTTTCTTCGCCGGCTGTCCGAGTTTCAACGGCGCTGAAAGTTCGTCTATCGGTGTTCAAACGGATCCGTTCTTCGAATTAAGAGGAGGTAACGGATGTGGTCGGTCTCTCGCATCTCTCCTCGCTCTCCACCGTTCCTTTCGAAATCGGTTACCCGCGTATCGCGGGTATTTCGTAAACGTTCGACGCAACGGTGTAACTTCGACGGTGCCCCGAGCGTCTCGTCGCCTCGCCTTTGTTCTTTCGTGCCCGTCGCGTAGTCACGAAATTCGTTACGTACAATGCAAATGGGTCTTTCGTGACTTTAAAAGCGTTTGTTTCATTGCGCTGGTTTTAATCGGGGACATCGTACTCGATAAAACACCGCGTAACCACGTGAGCCATCGTGTCGAGCCGGTTCCGTTGATTCGACCGAGAGGAACGGCGGTTATTTTTGTAACAAATACGCGGATAAATAATTCATGAAGCCTCGAAATAAGAGAGCCGCGGGTGGTGGAATTAAGCGTTGCGACGCGCCCGAAAATGCTGCAACCGTGTAAAACCGTTCCTTTTTATCGAATCTACGACCGCGACCTTCGTCGGACCTTGCGGCAACTATTTCGGTTGGATATTTATCGCAAAGATAACGCGAAGCTTTCATTTTTACGCGTTAATTTTCATTACGAACTCGCATCGGGAGTGCTCGAACTTCAAACGCTCTTGACAATTTTATGCTACCATTTTCTCTCGAGAAATATCTTCAATTTTCGTTTCAACGAACAGATGCTTCCCACAATGCTACAGTTACCGTCGGTGAGGATACTCCACTACTCAATCGTGCCTAAACAATTTTTTCAAACTTTACATTGATTTTCTCCACGATTCGTCATCTACGACTACAATTCCAGTTACAATTATTGTACACGTAAACTTACAAACCCCCAAAATTTCCTTTTCACCAACGAGAGTCACCTGATACTTTCCCCTTGCCAGTTCTTTAAAATAGAAATCTAGTAACTTTTCTTCGTAAGCGACTGAAGGTCCGCGGCTTAGAATTCTGGTTACGATCATCTTGCGCGTAAACTCGCAAGTATACTAAATTTCGTTAAAACCTTTCGTATCAGTTCCGATGTTCCCCGTATCGGATTCGCGGTAGTTCAGCCCGAGAAACGTCCCTTGGCGAGTCTCGGAGGAGCTCCGGGGCACGCACGGGGTTCCACGGAGTTTTCTCGTCGCTCGGTCTAGTACGCGTTGTGGATGCAAGGTGGCCGCGGGGCACCCTCAAAGAAATTTCCATGCCGAGGCGGCGAATCGATTAGACGCCGGTCAACTTCGACCCTGTCGAACCGCAGACTCGATATTCCTTATTCCACCTCCCGCCCCCGTCCTAACCCTCTCGCGGTCTCCGTCTCGCCGTTGGATCACGGTCTCCTTTCCTCTCGGGACTCGGTTCGAGCGTATAATTATCAGAGGCACGCGAGCCCGGAGACTCTCCTCGGAGAGGGCCTGGAAGTTTCTCTTCCTCCTGCTCGCAGCCTATTCCGCGCTTCTCTTCGCCAGCACCCTCCCTCCCCCGCCGCTCCCGGTGAGGGGCCCTCGGTTCGCTAATACTAGGAAGAAACCTAGACTTACCGCGGGCTTCGACTAGGTTCCTACAGGGGCTCGACCCCATGCTGGAGGAGCCACGGCGCCCCATTACCATACGATTTTCATGTTAGCGCCTCCGGGCCCCAAAGCTGCACGACCGCGCATTATACTTAACCGAACCCGAGCCGCGACTCTGGCTGTACACACGTGAGATTCGGTACGTGTACCGTTTCCTGTGCGCGAGAGCCGTTGCGCGCGTGTTTTGCCACTCGGGGCGACGTCGGCGTAGGTGTAGGTGTGGCAGGACCATGGAATCCCGGCGTAGATAATTGTACAATGCTGTAAACGGTTTACTTCTGCACAGTGGCGTAGCTCATCGGGGGTTCCGGAACGACCGGGACCCCTTGGAACACGGAACACGCGTGGATCGCGTCGAGCGGAAAATTTTCATCGCTGATTACCGAGAAAAATTAATATTTTTTCGTTTCCCTTGGTCGCGCACCGTCCACACGATCCCAAAATGGCGAACGTATCGTTGGGTTCGCGATCGGTGCGAATCTCGTCCGCGGACCGACGTGACCGGAAAGCGACGCGTCCGAACTCTGATTTTTATTCGACTTTACTTTTAAGCGGAATCGGGACGATAGGTTTCGCGCTTACGAGGTTACGTTTGTGAGACTCGTTTCTGGCGTTAAGATATTTTATACGAGGAAGGGGGAAAGTTATGGGTTGGACTTGGATACGCGGGAAATGTTCGAGAGAATCTGGGCCAGAGCGTGGAATCCGATAGTGGGGGATACGAAGGTGTGTTTTCCATGGGACGGGGACGAAAATACCTGAATCGAATTCATTGTTCCGTGAAAAGTTTATAAACGTCTCGTTTAATCGCGAAGAATACATCGTGCACACCATTCGTTGAAACGAAGAACGTGTGTGAAGTACACGTAGAATATATTTGCCAAATTGGTACGAATGTAAATATAAATTTCCAAAGTCGATGCAAAGAATCGATATCTCGTTTTGCCCAGGGTACGTTTATCGAATACCATAGGTTTCGCATTACCGCGTAAACCATAAATGCGTAAAATCGAACGTCTCACGTACCGTAACCGTTCACCGTGCGAAATAAAAGATTCGTGGATTCGAAGATACGTGCCCGCCGACTACGAAAAATTGACGGGAAATTTAAAAATGTATCCCACCTCGACAGAAACGTTTCCCGTGCGATTGACCACGTTTAACCGTACATTGTTGCACGCGTTTGAATTCCGATCTCGTCGCGCCGCCTCTACCACTGAACGCCCCGTACGTTCACGCAAGTGTGACTACGCGTGATTACGTGTGACTGCTGGGAGGCATTTGCAACAATCGCGGAGATGCACTGACAGGCAGCTTTATTTACCTAATTACCGGATTTAACCAGGGAAAATAGTAGTGAATAATGCCCCGCGATGCCTGGGTTAAGTACGTGCACGTTGGGCGTGTTTCCGCGCGCGTGTATGCGCGCGTGTACCTGCACGCGAATAATGTGCGCGATGCATATTAAACCCCGGAGAAGATTAGAGGTTTTCTAACGCGTATCTCGCGTCTTTCATGTTCGCCGTTGCCCGACGTTAGTATCTTTCTCACATTTTGCATTTTTTTCGTTTTTCTTTTCCCCTTTTTTTTCCCTGTTTTTTTGTTCTCCTCCTTCCTTCTCCGAAGGTACAACTTCGACCGCGCGAAGATCGACGTTCAACGACGCTTCCGGTAAATTTGTTCACGTGTATCGCGTCCCGGTATTATTTCTTCGATCCCCTGCGAACGCAAAACCAGTGGCGCGGGCGCGGGCGCGCGCGCGCGCGGGGAACCAAGGCACCGGGAGGGGAATTCCGTGTTTAGAATCCGTAAAGCTCGAAGCGTACGCTTGCATGGTGCAAAACTGTAAACGGCGCTCGTAAGAGCATACGGAGCTGTCATTACTAGATAATTATTTCTCCATAAAGCAGAAATAACAGTGGCGCGTCGAGAGTCAGCGCTAACCTTCAATTAAAAAATTTTCGGTTCACACGTGGAACGGATCGTCCCGTGAAAACCGCTTTGTACGTCTATCGATGTCGGGGAATTGTTCGTCGAAGACGAAAGATAAACGACGAACGTTACGAAAGGGTGTATTTTTAGTGAACGATCGAAGCAATTATCGATTTCAATTTTTGTATCGAAATTTTCGAAATACGGAATAAATTCACTTTTCCATAGCGGTAGATGTGTTCTATCTTTTCGTTATCCTTTTAACGAAAGATTAATATCGATTTATTTGTTCATTTTGGTCCAAAATGAGCCAAGCGTGGTTAATCGATGAATCGACCATTTTATCGTCCCTGTTTTATTTTTCGAGCTGTACCGAAGTACAGCTTTGTGCGATCGACGTAAGGGTCTCCCTGGGTCCGAAAAGACCCACAGGAGGTTCAATTCGCGAAAGTGGACCGTCCGTGTGTTTAAACAGAAGCCGAAATACGTTTCCGTTTCCGCGTGTCGAAGAAATTCCGGTACACGCTATCGGTTACTCTCGTGTCGAGAGCCGGAAAATAGAGTCCGTAGCGGAGGAAAACAATCAGAGAAGGGTGGGATATCTCGTGTTTAGAATCCGTAAGGCTTCGGGCGTTCGTTTGCACAGCGTAAACGGCGATCATGGGAGCAGGCCAGGCCGGCCATTGTCGGACGATTATTTACCCTTCCTTCTGTTGTCTCCTCTTGCCGGAGCAGCCACGGATACACCGTGAGCACTCTGTCGTTACGAAGTTAGACGCGAGGCCGCCATGACATCGGTAAAAGTTTAACAAACATCGCCACGGGTAGCGGACAACAGTTTTACGAGAGCGGAACGATCGACCGCGTTGCACGAGGTTTCGCTATCGGGTCGTGGTCTTTTATTTATGCGCGAGACAACCGCGTATTCGATATTGACATCGTCGGGGAACGATTGGAATCGTTGGAAGTTTCGGAGAGTTTAGGGTTACTTTCGATTTCCGGTTCGTTCTCGCGGCAAGTTGCGCTATCGTTGCGTCAATATTTGGGAACGATTAGATAAGAGACCGGGTCTCCGAAAGAATCCAAATTAAATTAAGTTCGCCGGAGACCCTGGATTCTATCGGGTTGTTCGGTAAGTAATCTCGTTTTCCAAAATGGAGAATATATAATTCGATAAAATGTTTCTACGCTGTAGAAAAATCGTGTTTCATTTCCACTAAAAAAAAAACGAAATGACGAAACTCCACCGAAGAATGCTCCAAAAAAAAAAAAAAACAAAAGAAATGAAAAGAAATCGTCACTTGTCGATCGTTCTCTAAATTGTCCGCAAGCGCAGCTCGGGTGTTCCCTCGGCTGCACTCGCGAGTACTCTTTACGCCGGTCGGTTATTGGAAGCGATCCGATTCGGAGAAAAACGGGTTCGTTGCGGGGGACTACGTAATCCACGGCAATTTTTTCTCCCCGAGAAGCGAGCGTGTTATACCAGCGACCCTACGAGACACGAGGCTGCAAATGTCGCATTGTGGACCGGCCAATAAAGTCGCTCGTTCGCCCACACGAGACCGGAGGACCGTCTCGCGACCGAGACGGGAAAAGGCGCGGGCCGCGACGCGAGACAGAGAGAGTGGAAGCTTAGAAGGCGCTATTGGAAACGCGCCTCGTCGTAAATGCCTCGGCTTCGCGTCCTTTTCTTTCTCTTTCCTCGTCTTTTTTCTTTTTTCTTCTTTTTCGTTTCTTTCCTCCCCCCCCCTTTCTTTCTCTCGCCGTGGTGCTTCTTGCTCAAAGAAGACGCAAGGTCGGTTCGTGGGTGGCAACGATAATAATTATTGCCGGGGGTTCGAACGATCGATCGACGATCTCGGATTTGCCAGTGAGATCTTGGCGATCTCCTTTATTTCTTGTTGGAAGCGCAGCTTTATCACCCGGGCCGGGGCTCCGAGCGTTTTCAGCATCCGGCTCGACAAAAAGAACGCAACAGGAGGCATATACACAATTTTGCATTTAATACCCGCTGTACTTTATGCTGATCAGGAATACGGTCTCTCTTTCTCTTTCCTTCTCCTTCTTTCTTGCTCTTTCTCCCTCTGGAGAGCTTTTTCTCTCCACCGGTTGGACAGTGTGAGATTTTTACGACGGTATAGTTTCCGTCGACTTGTCTTCGATGTTATTGAGTATCACCGTCCGGGATGATCCGTGAAACGTGTCTGCGTAGTACGTCCGTCTCGAGTATTCGATTATTTTTATCGATCGAGGGAACACGACGAAAACGCCGCGAACACGAGCTTTTTCTCGCGACATCGATGGGAACGTCGACTTTACGGATGATCGACTTCTCGCATCGTTTAAGACGCGGACGTTTAACAACGATCGACGTTAAACTCCCGACAATTTCCTTTCCCGTAAAAATTCGATTCACTAGTCTTCGGTTAGATTTTTTCTATCCTTTGTAATTTTCTACTTGGGGGAGAAGCACGGTTTTGGAGTTACGAGGATTGTTTTGAAATCGTTTTCAGAATTTTACGAACAATTGTTTTCATTTGTCCGATTTTTGATCTTCGTTTATTTATCGTAGAATTCTCAAGACGATCCCAAAACAGAGGATCGAAACGCATGTACGGGTATCTGTACAGGTGTATATTAGACATCATGGAAAATTCTGTTTTTTTTCTATCGTATCTCTTCTCTCGTAATGATCTCGCATGCGGTTGCCCCTGGTTACCAAAGGTCTTATATCGACATATGCGTCATTTGTTCAGCTTGGAGTCGAACCGCGTCGTTTCAGTCACTTGAATCTTAGCCGCGATACAGGAGGTGTTAAACGCAGTGTATTCGAAAATTAAAATTCGCTCTGCCTTACCGTACGAATTCAAACTCGGTCGAGAAGCAACAAAATCAACCAGAAATATATACATCGATTGTTTGGAGAAGATGTTCTTTAATCTTTTAAATCCAAAATAATAAAAGCAAAAAATCCTTACCAATCGAGAAGTACAAACTTATTCGACCGACTATTTTACAAGTAAATCGATGAAATGTCACAAAAAGGGTATGCATAATTTGAATAGAGCGTGGAAAAAAGTTGTCGACCACAATGAAATTTACACGAACTGATATAGTCAAAGAGACTCGGCAGTTTGTCACACCCTATCGAAAAGAAGCCAAGAACATTCCACAGAATCTAGCACATTGAAAAGTTCCTCCGTCTCTCTCGATTTCACTCGCGTGTAAACGATTTAACAAATATCTCTCTCCGTCTTGTTGTCGTACCTTATCGAATCGTCGATCTCTACGGGGAAGAGAAGAGATCTTCGCGACAAGTTCTTCCCACGCTTTGATTTATAAAATCGTCGTGCATATCGCGCGCTCGGATGATGCCTCGTTTACATGCTGCTTAAATCTCGGTAAATTTCCCGGGAACGGCGACGGTATACATTAGTATATCTTAACGGTAGGCAGGAATCTGAGAACGGTCGCGTCGATGGAAAGAAATTCTCCGCGAACCGTGCGCGTGCGCGCGAGCGGAAAAGGAGGCTCTGCGCGCGCACGCGCGAATCGGTTTCAATCTCGCGGGCGGGACGGTTACGGACCACGATAATTTATCGGGCAATTTGTCCGCCGTGGAATAAGAAAAATCATGAACGGTTAATCGATTCCAGGATCGACGTCGAGCGTCTCTCCGCGTCGCGCGATGCTTTTCGTCCCCGTGGGCAGCGCGCATCGTCTCGTTTCCTTTCGCGAACGCTCGTCCATAGCGATAACCGTCGATCGATCGGGCAGTTTCGCTCTTTCGAAACGACCGATCGTTTCGCGAGATGTTTTTCCGCGGATTTTATTTCTATTTCTTCTTCTTCTTCTTCTTCTTCTTCTTGTGTTTTTCTTTTTTTTTCGCGTTAACGAACCCTCCACGACCGACGATCGCTGGAAGACGATAGCAATAATCGTCGTAGACACGAGAGCTCGGGTCTTGCCTTCCGTCTTGAGCGTGAGCCGCACAAGGGCCTTGGGCCCGTCGTTCGGGACCCGGTGGTCGATTTTAAGAATCTAGGCAAGTTTTTAAAATGAATATTTCTGTTCCGCTATAGTTTTATTACGAAATGGAAGCGTCGAAAATAAGGCGATCGAGATTGGGAACTTTACAGTGGATCGATGTTAATTTGAAAAGTTTGAAGAAAATTGGGAAATGTGAATTCGGGAAATAAAATGATAGAGATCGGTATGAAATTACGAGGAACGTGTATTATAATGTACAAGTATCGAGATCGTGTTGAAAATTTACGTTGGAATTATTTTATCGATTAACTTATAGTCTGGATCGAAGCATCTTTTTTGTTCAAGCGATTAAATTCGACGAGTAGGTTGAATAAAATTAATTTTTGTACCTTTTGCTTTCCGAAGATCGAATTATCGGCACGTTGACGTATTGATAAAAATAATCACCGAGATCGGTAACGGTGAACTTACTTCTCGATTTTTGGTTATTCGTCGTAACCTCGGACGTTTCGTTTTTCGAGATAGAAATTTGGTTTTCGGTACGCAAGCGCGTCGAATTATTTCAAATTTGTTGACGTTGGGTTCAAGTTTCTGCGTCAGCTCGTTTGGTAGCTACGAGTCGCGCTAAATTTAGTACATCGCGAGCAAGTGGTTCAATGGCCACCGCGTAGAAACTTTCGAAATACGTTAATTTTTTCACGGGAATTATAAACCTGAATGCAAACGAGGCTTTCGCGTTTACAACATTCGTATCGGCATCGACGGAGCTAGTTATTCCGATTTGTAGAGCGAAAATTTTCGATACGTTCGAGTCTCTCTCGACACGGGTCTGTCTACTTCGCGGTCGGTATTTTCGCAACTTTCTTCGAAGTTTACACCTGCGCTCAACAAAGACCAGAGAGAACAAACAAATATTTTTCATCGATAAAAAAGTGATTCATTCGCCACGCGTGTTACTCCTCCCGTATCCCGACGTACCGAACTTGCGCACTCGCGATTGATCCAAAGAAATTTCTCGCTCTATAACCGAAAAAACCAAATGTCGACCAATTTCCACAACCGAAGTAGACTTTTCAACCGTACGAGAGAGAACGAAAGATAGATAGAGAGAGAGAGAAAAAAATATGAAAAAATATTAATCGTGCGCACGGTAACGACATTTTAAATCGTACCCTCTCCCGGCTCGATGCATTAGTCGTTCCGTCCTACCGACGCGGGCCCGTAGTTTCGTTTCAATTTTTCTATTACGAAGCAGATGACAGTATACGTTCCACGTAATTGGTAACCGTGCACAGATTGTAGCAAAACGCGAAATAATGGGCAAAATTGCTTTCCGCTCCGTTCGGAAGACGCACACGGAATTCGATGTGCTAAATTTAGCGCGCCAGGAGCGAAAGGGTTAAGCAGACTTTTGCACGGCCGTGGTGGCTGTGACGGGTATGGAAACTCGTGGGTGACGATGACAATAATTGTAGCCGCGTAGCGTCGCGTCGCGTCGCGTCAGGGACACGACGGAATTCTCAAAGCTCGGTGATGTTTCGCGACGACGACAACGACGACGACGACGACGACGACGACGACGAGGACGACGAAGCTCGATGGGAACGACGTGCACGCGTTGCCAGATTCGTGGGTGACAATAACGATTCCAGGTTTTACAGGGGGATATCCGTCGCGATCGACGATCGGCGTACTTTAACGTCGTTTTATACGCGCGATTTCGCACCGAGGATGTCGCGATAGATCGCTGGTTTAATGATGAAGCGGAGCGTGACGAGCGTTGTTCGACGAGCGGGCTGGAGCATTTTATCGGGGTGATTCGGGAATTTTTTGCATCGGACGAATCCGGGGACCTGTGCACTCGGTTGGTGACGTCACGAGACGATTTCGTTACGTATTTGTTAAAAATTGAGAATTAAGAAACGTGGATTCGCGAGTAGACACGACAATATACGATTATGTAACCAGCGTCGAGTGTTTCTACGAGAATACTCGACGACGCTGTTTGTATTTTCGTCTTTGAGTATTTATTTACATTTGGGACGTTTTTCTTTTTGAGAGAAAATAACGGGTCGGTACATCTGTCGGTAATATATAATTATTAAACCGAGAATGTTTGAAGGCATTGTATTTTAGTCTTTGAGTATTTATTTGTATTTGGGACGTTTTCGAGAGTGTACAATAATGTTTGTCGCATTTGTACATAACGATTTCAACCAATGAGATTGCTCCTACCTATGAGACTATATTATATAACGAATATTTTGGCAAACCTCGAGTGAGCATCGTCGCAAATAATATTTATTTATTTATTTACTAATTCCCTGGTATTAACCGCATACACACACAAGCTAAGAATAGGAGTGCAAAATATTCTATTCGAAGCACAACAATTATTTAAACATGCGATTGCGTAAAATTTCTATGTAGGAAGTTCTCGAGTACCGACGATGAGGAAGAAGTCTACGAATGTATTATATATAAAAAATACAAAGGCGGTAACATCTGTACGCACGAATTAGAAAATTGTTAATCATTTCGTACGTGATGTTTATAAAAATAAATTTGTAAATATCACTATTCTTTTCCTAATATTATCAACCCTCTGATGCTTGGCCCGGTCGGTTAGACAAATTTTTCCAGACAAACGAATTATCAATATCTACTATTAAATTTCCAAAATCAAATTCTCTTTCTTTTATTTACCATTTACCTCACAAACCACTATTCCAAAATTTGTATTCCGCCAATAGCCCACGCTACAAAAAAAAAAACTTAAAGTACTTCGTACCGAGAGATCATCCTTATGGAACAAGAAAAATAAGCAAAAATAGACAAAAATGATCCGTGCGCTACATCGTCGAGTACAATAAATTCGTGCTTCTGACCCTCTCTCTCTCTCGAACTTCGAGTTTTCGATTTGATCGTCGGTAGAGAATTATTCGGAGGAGGTTAACGCCGCGCTCTCGTTCAACCCGCTCGTTCGGATCAACGAGTAAGACCTCGCGTCGTCGAGATTTATTCCGGCACGCGCGATTTCGCTGAACGAGAGGCGAAGAAAAAAAGAAAGAAAGAAAGAAAAGAAAAGAGAAGAAAAACGATGCAAATCCGGGGAGGGCTCGCGTATCGAAAGAGTAGATTGAAATTCGGTCGCGTGTCCCGTGCGATCCTGGCAACGAGACGCAGGACCTTTGCGGTGCTGGATCGAGGCACTGGGAAAGAGGACGTTATTTAAATTCGTCGCGTGGAGATTAGAATTAGAATCGTCGATTTTTTGGACGCGTGCCTCTGCGGATCGCGCGGATGGTCCACCCCGAGCGAGAAAGGAGACGTAGGACCGGGGCGAAAGGAAAATATTCAAATTTTCGACCGGGAGACACGAGCCGGAAGTTGTGCACAGCATTGTGGCCGCGTGATTTATTTGCATGATGCGATAGATACACCGGCGCGGCCTTCCCGGGATTATAATTAAAATCGGGAACGCCGACACGAGGCTGGAACGTGCTCGCAGAATTTATTTCCATGTTTAAGAAGGGTGGAGGAACGATCCGAACCGAGCGAGAACGAATTGTGCGTTTAATCGGACGGTATTCGATCGGATTTACTATAATTTAACTTTTGACGTCCCTCGCGCGATACGAATTCGTCCAGCGAATAAATTTCACTGCGAGCGTAATTAACGGGTTGGAATTCTTCCTTAGAGAATAGTTTTCTAGTTCATACGAAGAAGTGTTCCAATATATGTATTTGAACATGTGTGATCTTGTACGAGTGAATTCTGTCGTATTATCCGGAAGAAAGAAATTATCACGCGTAGAAATGATCCGAAACACGATCTACCGTAATTATAAAATTACCGTCAGTATTCTCTATTGATGTATAGCTACAAAGTACGAAAAATGCTCGAAATACACCTAAATCTACTTTTCGTAGATGAGAATATATATTTGGAAATGTCTCTTTTTTCGAGGTGTTTGAAATTCTCGCGAGAGAAATTATCGAATACGAATCCTAGATTCTGTGTTTCGATATACATCGCGTGAAATACGAATGCATAGATTGGAAAATGATTATCCACGGTGTATTCTCACGGTGGATTCCCTGCGCAGGGTATAAAGTATTTTCGAGGCGCGTGATTCGCGTAACCATAATTCCACGCACTCGAAGATCGAAGAGCATTTAAAATTCCCGATGGCCGTTACGCGGATCGGAAAGATCGAACGCCTCGAAACGACACGCCTATTACAAAAGACGCCCTAGGCTTTCATCCGCGCCGGAACCTTTCCGTATGCAAATTCAGCCCCAGATCCATGGCAGCACGCGACCCGACGCTGCCTCGAATTCAAATTCAAATTTCCCGCTGCGAGGCTATCCTTCGGTTTTTGCATCGTTAATTTCCATGTAAAGCGTGCACTTGTTACCCCTCCGTAGGGTACGGAGCGATGCAAAAGGGATACCTGACCTCCGCTTGCGCGCACGGGAAACGAAGGGATTTTTCGCGTTCACAATGGACGAAAGAGCAGTCACTGCGCGCACCGTTTCTTCTTTTTTTTTTTATTATTTTCCGTTCGCCGATAATCCGTGGCCCCGAAGAGCCTAAGTTTCGACCGAACAAACGATTCGTCGGGAATCGGGGCACGGTGACGCGAAGTACGTTGGGAGTAACGATACCTGGGAGAAGAAAAACGTTTATCGATTCATTCTAGTTCGGGGCGAAGCAACGATCGTGTGGAACGATATTCCGTTTGTATTTTTCTATTTCCAATTGGTGGACCTAGGTAATTACAAAGACACTTTCGACACTGTGGAATAGTACCAATAGGTTGTATATTGTTGGAGTAAATTTAAAAAAAAAAATTTTGCAATGTCTTCTTAGGTATGTTTGTTGAAGTAAAAGGTTTCAGTTTAAAAGGTTGTGTATTTTTTTCTTAAATAAAAAAAATCCAGACCTACTTTTCTATCTCAAACACGGGAGAACAGACTCAAACGTTGGTATGCTAGTATAATAAAAACTGGTATTGTATTATTTTTTAAAAATCGTGTAACGTCTTTCTAAGTATATTGGTCAGATTAAATGTCGTGTATTTTTTTCTTAAAAAGACACTCTGAAACGTTAGAATTTGGATCTGTTTTCTCTTCCAAGTTAACTCAACGGTTCGAGACACCATACGCTTTTCCGCTGTACGATATTATAAAAATAGTTGGTAACGAAAGATGTTAAATGCCGTCGTTTGAAGAAGGTAATGCAAACTGATACGCCGTAATATATACTCGTCAGTCGCGACGAACTGTCTGCATCCGTTTCGGAAGAATTGAAAAATTACGTACGTGCAAATAAATGTAACTGATATCCATCGTTCAAACTTCTGAAATTTTCACTGATTTCCGTAACAAAAAACAATGTTCGTCTTTTCCAAAATTTCAAGGTGCAAATTTCCACCGATCCTGATCCGTATCTGTGTTACCGGTTTCGCGGAATGTGCAATAGTACGGTGCGAAACCGAGTTAGACGGAAGTACAAGTACGACGTGTATGAAAAACATTCAGTCGACTATTCCACAATTATGAAAACGAGTGTGGCGCGATGTGGCCTGTTTAGTATGCGTACGACACGATTCGAGAGAGAACGATGAAACGAGAGTACGCGTGTCCGGAGAAAAAGAGCGAGAGAGACTTGTACGCGAGCAAACGTGTAACGACTGTCCAATTTACACGAATTTCTTTCAATTTTTTTCCCCTCGTATTTGAAATATATATTCCGTTAATTAACCGCGGTTATCCGCTCGATCAAATTTCCGACAATAGAACAAGAAGAAACGGATCGTAGGAAAAATGTCGCGTTTCGAAAAATCCAAGTCTCGTCTCTCGTCTCGACGAATTTTCGGTTGGCATTTAGTATTCTCGTACGAGTCAAGCCCGGGCTCTGTTTCATTCTACATTCCCACACCTATACCGAGCGGCCATAATTCCCCGGGCATTGTCCCCCAGCTGGTCCAGACAGATACACCGAGCGAAAGAGAGCAGATACAACGCCGAGTTGTCACTTCGGTTCCGGGGCCAGGTACGCCGGAGCGAGGAATGAATGCGGCGCGCGGATCGGCTCGTAAGATCTGCGATTTCGCGGTGAATAGGAAGTCGTGCCCCGGTTACTATCCAAGGAGCGAAGGGAACTGCTTCCCTTTCTGAGACAATAATAGAAACAGTGCTACCACCCCTGGCACGGCCCAAATACCTTAAAATACACGATACACGACGAGCCTCTGGCCCCGTTTCCTCCCTTTCTTTCGTTGCCCCTCTCCTCTTCCGTTCGGGTGTCGTCTCTGTTACTGGGATTTTTTTTTTTCACGTCCCCTCCACGTAACAGCGACGATACAATTAAAGTACGTTGCGGTCTTTAAAGCGTACCCACCCCTTCGGGAAACGCTGTTCGTTTGTCGTTCGATTTATGTACGCCGAGGGAAAGGGTGAAAGAGGAGAGGGAGAAATCTGGGCCAACGTTTCGGAGTCTACCTGTTCACCCGGGAGCTCCCCTCTAACCCTCGCTACCACCCCCCTCTGCTCACCCCGATTCGTTCGTTGGCTTCGATGCTGGCTGATCGCCCAATTGACCGGGCTCTTTATTCCACCGACATAACCGAATCTTCATCACCCTTCGATTCATCGACGAGGAGGAGGGGTGAGGTTCGAACCGCTTCCGTATAGATTTTTTGATTTGTGGGATCGGTCGATCGTTGCCCCACTGTGCATAATTTCCTTCGATTATCGTCGAGCGACTCCTCGACGATCCGGATTGGGACCGAGTCGGCCGGAAGTCGTTTTTTTCATCTGGTCCGACATCCGTTACCTATTAGCGTGCTCGCCACGAGCGGGTTACATTTCTCTCTGTTAGGGCCGCGGATCGTACCGATGTAACCACGACCGTTGCGACGCGATCCGGGACCAGAGAACCTTTCGACTCGAGCCGGATTGGAACCATCGGCGTGGAATTGGTCATTTGGGAGGAAATAACGAATTAAAAATACGACGAATGCTTTTATGTTTCGTTAGGACCGTTGACGCGGGATTGGTAATTCGAAAGAAAATATCGAATGGAAAATACGGTGATCGATTTTGACCGTTGTTGGAAGCGTGGTGATTTGGAAGGTGATATTACATTGAAAATGTGGCGACTGATTTTGATCATTGTTGGAACCGTGGTAATTTGGAAGAAAAATATCGAATTAAAAATACAACGACTGCTTTTATGTTTCGTTAGGACCGTTGGCGCTGGATTGGTAATTCGAAAGAAAATATCGAATGGAAAATACGGTGATCGATTTTGGTCGTTGTTGGAAGCGTGGTAATTTGGAAGATGATATTACATTGAAAATGTGGGGACTGATTTTGAACATTGTTGGAACCGTGGTAATTTGGAAGAAAAATATCGAATTAAAAATACAACGACCGCTTTCGTGTTTCGTTAGAACCGTTGGCGCGGGATTGGTAATTTGAACGAAAATATCGAATGAAAAATACGGTGACCGATTTTTGCTATCGATGGAACCGTGGTAATTTAGAAGAAAAATATCGAATTAAAAATACGGCGATTGCTTTTGCCCCTGGTCGGAAATGTTAGCGTAGAATTGGTGATTTAAAAAAGAAATATTGAATTGAAAATATGGAGCCAGTTTTTGCCTCGATGAATCGTATAATTTGGCAGTGTTGCATTTCTATCGATACCAATTCGTTTCTTCGTCAACTGATACACATATTTCGACTCGAGCAAAATTTAAACGCATTTGTTGCCTTGGAGGAAAGAATAGTTAAAATTTTATTCGAATAATACACGACGAACGAAGATACCGTGTCGTGATTTATTCAGAACGTTTATTCGATTGAAGAGCTATTTTTATCATTCAGATTCTAATTTTTATCGGACGAAATCAAGAGTTTGCTTTTTATTCGTTATACAAAATTGTGTCCGTCTCTGTCAAAGTACAGACTTCTCGATTAACAAAATGACCGGCTGAAATGGAAAAATGTTTCCACCGAATCATTGGAATGGTAAAGTAACTCCGTGTCGCGTTTCATGAACGCAACAAATATTGTTAAAGAACCGGGGCGACTGTTTTCCGGAATAATACATGCCCAAAGTGGAGAGTAGCTTTTCGTTAAAGTGTACCTGATAACCGGTAATCAATTTCACTCACAGGTGCCAATTAAGTTTTTCCAACGACAGGTATTGCTCCGCTAATTGTAACCGATCGTCGAATGGATCGTTCGAGTAACCAATAATAGCGTATATCAATATTCTCGACAATATGTTCGTCTACCGATTTGATCGATTCTCAAAATTGGAAGAACTAGAATGTCTAGTCCATTTTTACCTTACATTGGTATGTTTGGTACGTTGGTATCGTCACGGTTATATTAAATGGATCGAAGTACGTAAAACCCTTTCAAACGAAATTCTAAATATTGTACATTTTCCACGAGTCTTATCGATTACAATGGAATATTTTATTTCTTTGGAAATATTTACTTCGTCGAGCAAAAATATAAATTTGAATTTTTTAAAATACAGTAATTGTTAAAAATCGTTGCAACGTTTGCAATATCGATGCTCGATGATTGAAACACGAAACAAAGAATTTCGCGTGACATCGACCAAAGAATAATCGACTTGAATTATTGTAAAGTATCGGTTTCTTAAGATTCTTCGTATTTGTTCGACGACGTACGAATTTATCCAACTTATTCCGACCAAGCAGGAGTAGAAGGGTTAATGCATTCGTTATTTCTGACGCACCTCGGAAGTCCTCGTTCCAGAACGTAGCTCGTGGGAAAACGCGCGAGCGAATCGAAGCACGGCACATTTTTCGCCACATTCCTCCATAATTCATTTTCGCTCTTCACCTTGTTCGTTCTTTTATCATTCTTCCCCGGACACGGTCGATTCGCGTTTATTCATTCGAATTCCAGACAGCTCGCGAGTCTTGACAAGCACCGCAAGCCGCTCGGCGTCTTCCATACGTTGGAAAATCGAATTCTATAAATAAATCACCACGAAAATATATCGCGACCCTATGCATTCCCGTTTCATGTTCGCTTAAACGTCCCGTTTTGTTGACAATTTTCGTAGTTTATTTCGAGCAAGTTCCCCTCGAAATTTAGAATCGATAGTTACAACGAACGGTTCGCCGTAAAGAAAATAAATTTAGTCGATCCCTTTCATCGTTGAAAATAGGAAAAAATTCTTAAGGCAAATGCGAATGACTTCGTAGAACTTTAACTAGCTCAGTTGCACTTAGATTGCACATAAAATGTTAAAATAATTGGACTTTAATTACTAGAATTCTCTTCGATCGTGTCTTCTGATATTTCTTCTGTTCGAAATACGTAAATATTTGTATTAATCATTGTAGAATTATTGTTGCAAAATACGGTATAATTCTCTGACAAATTAATAAAACAAGAATGTACTTTAAACGTTGAAATTCGTTTCAAAAATATCCTTATTTCTATACCGAGCAAGAAAAGTACCGTTCAATTAAGATGATTTTCTACTAATGAAAATCCAAGTTTCGCGTCGAAAATTTCTTCGAATTTCCATCGACGAAACGGACAATTAAATGTCAGTCTCGGATAGACCGTTCCGCAGCAGACTATACAGTTTGCTTATTTTTAAAATCATCGCACAGAACACTAAATCGATAATTTACGTTTTCGTAGACTAAACATTTATCGTCTTTGTTTTTCTCTCGATTTATTTATACCGTTTGGTAAAGTAGCAGGGCGAGTAGCAAACTTTAAAAATACTCGTTGTTTAGATATTCGATCCGATTAATCTTCGCGCGTCGAAAAATCCTGATTAATAAAATTTCTCGGGAGTCACGATTAAACGAATTATTTGCGAATCTTCGACGAACTTTCGTCAAACGTTACCGTATCGAAGATATTTTCCTGGAAAAAATTCGAGAAAAATCGAATCGGTGGAGTTTTTCTTCGTTTCGCGTGATATCGATTCGATATTTATTTATCGTCGCTCGCTGGAGTTCGAGTCGCGTGACTTTTCCTCGCGACGATGCCGTTACCGGGACCGTTATCGCGGTATAATCGACGATAATGGAAAAAGTAATCGCATTAGGGGCGATATCGCAATGAAGATTTATCGGCTAATTCGCTGGCGAATCGATCGAGCATGCAGCGAATTCTTACGCCGTTGCGTGTAATTTCGCGTGCACGCAACCAACGATGATCGCCGGAAACGCATCGATGGCTTTTTCCCATCGTGGCGCGGCGATCATCGCATCGGTCCGATCGTTCGATTCAAATTCGAGTCTCCAGTGTGCGTGAACGAATAGGGGCCTCCTTTTCAACGCGATCCGTAACGTTTACCATCGTGCCACCAGAGCAGCCCTGCGTATGGATTCTTCGAAATTAATGGACCGCAAGATTAGAGGCTATTTACGAACGGAGACCAGTCCAAAGTCCCGCTCCACCGGTACGTTGATTGTTCGCGAAAATAAATCGTAATTACCCTTAAAAAAATAAAACAAACGACGAAAGCGAAGTGTGCGGAATTATTCGACTTCGACTGCGTGACAACTGGCTCACGGTTGCTATTTTAACGATTCTCTTCTCGTGGAGGGTTTCGTTTAATCGTAGAATTCGATGGCGTTTTGTCGAACTTTACTCGAAGATTTTCAATCGGGAAGTATTTTTCGATTAAAAGTTACGATCGTGTTTTATTGCGTTAGGACGCGTGTATCTGTTCCATCGAGCACGAATGAGCCGAGTATTAACACTATGAGATAATTTAATCCGACGGAACGTGTTCTATATCAATTTTCCAATAACGGTAAAGGATTAATAATTGTTCGTCGAGCGACGAAACATTCGAAACACTTTTTCGAGGTAATTATTTATCGATCAACGAGAAATAAATTTACAGACGTACAGACGAAATAACACTAAAGTTTACAAATTACACTCGCATCCTCTGCAATCAGTTTTTTCTTACGTGCAACTTCGTCAAGGATCCAACTCATACTCGATACAACTACGATTAAAATTGGGTGTTCGAATCTCGTGCGTTGACAAAACTTTCGAAGCATTTAGCAACACGAAGATCCCGATCGTGTCGCGCACCGTCGAAAACCGGAAGTCCCGGAAGCTATCGCAAAATCTCGAGCGCCTCGAAAACGCGTGAAAGTCCGTAAGATCTCTGTGGTTCTTGAAAATGTTCAAAGTCTCGAACGTTTAGAAAGTTAACAAATCGCTTGTCTCGTTTCCCTTGCGACTGTCTCGAGAGCCCAGTACGAGCGAGCCACGTACGAACCGCGAGAAACGTTGAACAACGCGCAACATTGACCGAGCGGACGCGCGAAGTCGCTCGACACGCTTCGTAATAACGCTCGAAACCGTTCGCGATGCCTGGAGACTCGGAGGAATCTCGTGGTATCTCGCGTGACACTCGAATCCGGCGTAGAGACCGGCGTCGGTGTATTCGACGCGATTCGATGTGTCTTGAGCCCATCACTACCTACTGTGTTTCAGATAAGGATCTCTAAACGCGTTAGATCAGTATCGTTTAAACGATCGTAGGATGTGGTAGGTTTCTCGTGGCGCACGGACGTCAGGCGATTTTTCTAGGTGTAGCTTCCTGCCTGACGTCACAATTAGCCTGATTATAATTACGGTAGAAAAAGACACGATGCTCGCTCACGTGCGAGCGAACGAGATACATCGAAAGCGGGAGAGAGAGAGAGGTAGAGGGAGAGAGAGAGAGAGAGAAAATAAAAGAGAGAGAGCGAGATGACGGACGAGGAATGCGCGAGGAAAGGAGGGAGAGACACGCATTAACGGTGTGGCGAACGGCGGTCGAGCTGACAAGCGAGATAATTAGGTGGAACGAGACAGGACGTGCGCATTAATTAATTAGCCCAATCTAAGTCCACTTCGCTTATTGTGCGCGCCCGTACACGAACTGGACACGACCTCAAAACCTATCCGCGCCGATTTCGAGAGACACGAAGCGAACGCGCACCGCTCCTCGCGACTCCGTCGTATTTCTCGGTCCCCGGGCTCGGTCCGGGCCCTGCGCGATGACAGGGGACCCAATAATTCGCGCGACGAATATCACGGGACTCGCGGTACCCCGAGCGAATTTTGCTCGGCATTAATCAAGCTTAATTTTTGTTCGTTAATTCGAGCCGGATGTCCCGTTTCCTCTCCTTTGCTTCGTCGTCGTCGTCGTCTTCTTCTTCGTCTCTTTCTCCTCGTGGGCGTAGCTTTGTGGAGTTATTTCTTTTCAATTTTTTTTTTACTTTCTTTTGTGTTTTTTTTCGTTTCTTTTTTTTTTCTCGAACGAGCCGACCCTTGGAAATTGTTACCGATGGTCTTCACCGAGCCGTCGTTTCTTATCCGAAACTCGTACGAATACAACGATGACTCAGAAGTTCAAATAAACGAGTATTTTTGATCCATCGTTTGAGTAGTCGTTTGTTCGTTGTGATAATTCAAAGCGCGATTGGGTGTTTTTCTTTTACGGTGTGCAGTGTACTGTTTTGAGGAAAGGATGTGGCGCGATTGTTTTACTTCGAACGCGAATACTTCGGTGAACATGGTTTCAGTCTGGGTTTCATTTTTTGCGCGTGGAAGTGGAATCGAGCACAGTTTTCAAAGATAATGGATGTTGGTGTTGGTATGAGTTTTTTGAGGAATTTTTTTCACAAGTTTTTCGTACAAAATTTCTCTCTTTGCGTGTGTCTTAGGTTTGGTAATATTCAACGTTAAAGTATCGAAGAATTCTATCGATTGGATTGTTAAATGAAACTTCAAGTGTGGTGAGAAAAATCTATTCCTTAATTGTTCACGAATTGTTGAAGAAGATTAATTTATATTACTTCCATCGTTTATTTCTTAAACTCCCAAATTGAATTCACTTCAATTGAAATTAATTCGATAAATTCTTCTGCATGCAAAACCAAATTCTCGACTCGTTAATTGACACAAATTTCTTTCTTTCCAATTTTTACATTACTCGTCTTCTAACTTCTACATTCGTATAAGTATATAAAAACACACATCTTCTCAACATATTACTGTAATATTACGACATCTCGTGTAATTCCATTACCGAGAATATTTACCTCAAACACAATGATCCGAAATATAATATAATTTCCAAAGACACGATACTCGAGCAATACTGGTTAAATTAATACCACTCATTCTGGATATAAACTTTCCCAAAAATTAGTCTTCAACTATCTATAACATACAAGGTGTCTCGACTAAAGACCTGAATATCTCCTCTCCTGATCACCGAAAAAAACATTCACGCGACAATTTCCAAAAGAAAATATCCAAGATCCCCTCATTCCTTGAGATCTGTTCGACCGAGACACCTCGTATACTCCCCATTACTTACGCATGCGTGTAAATTACACAACCTCGTCCTTCGCGAGCGATATCCAGCAAACTCGACGAAAACGAGTATCGATTGCACGGCGACTTCGGGATAATTATGAAATGGGCCTTTAAACGCCGCGCTAATTACAAACACCTCGCGAGCACCGCATTGCGGTGTTGGTTAACCCGGTGCGGCGGATCGTCAAACAGTCGAGGCTGCGAGCAAACTGGTCCTCGGGCCGATTTCGAGCGGTCCTGACATCGAGCTCTGCCGCCGGTCTCTTCGTCTGAAAAATAATTAATTTATGCTAACGAATGAGAAGCGTAACGGCTGGCGCTCTTAAATTCGCGCCATTGAGCGGCCAAGTGTCCGTAAGTCCCTCTGCTAAGCGTCCCTCTTCACTCTCTCTCTCTTACTTTTCTCCTTTCTGTTCCCCGATTTTTCGTCTCTCTCTTTCTCACTCTCGGACGGTCTTCGTCGAACAGTTCGAAACTGGCTCGCAGCCCCTCTCTCCGTGAACCGAAGAAAAGAGATGCGAGCACGGAGGATCAACCGACGTCCTCCTAGGAGAGTATCCCGACAATTAATTCTATTGGCAGGAATTAAACTGTACGTCCGACGGTTTTGTTCGGCTCTCTCGAACCTTGCGACTTGATTTCCTCCGAGATTTGGTATACGTCCGAGACGGGTTAATGTTGCAACCGAGGCGGCTTGGCGGCGCAGCGCGGGAGTAATTGTGGCGGTTTTAAATTGGATCGCCTGTTTGCTTTACGATCCGAGAACGACACCGGGGTGGGGGGAGAGGGTTAATCCTTTCCGGTTCAAATTGTTTTTGTCCGAAGCTGGCTGATTTGCGATTCGCTCGATCCTTTCGTGGAACAATTCTACGAGGGCGATTGTGTTTCGTTTGCGCGAAATCCCCTATCTCGGGGATATCCTTTTTATTTATTTATTTATTTCGTTATTGTTGCGAGCGAGTCACGTGTGTCGAGAATTGTGCAAGAGAGGGGTAATTAACGATCGAAACGAGCAAAGGGTATGGGGGTGGTGGGATGATTGGGAAATTTTGTCTACGCGTTCTGAACGAATTATGTGCATGGGAGTCATGGGTCTATTGTGTAGCAAATGATGATTAAAGTACAGTGTGAAAACTTTGAGTGAATTATCTGGAAATTTGACGTAGAATAAAAAATAGAAGGGTGAAAAGGAAAGGTGGGTAATGATGGTAAAGAGACAGTGAAAGGATGCAAATACACTCGATATTTTATTTTAGATTCGATTATAACGTACGTAACATTTGTTCGGAACTGTTCGTCGAACATGTGTGCCTAGTTTGTCGAATATGCACACCCTGTACGTTCATAAAAATTAAGCACCCAACTATAAGTGACTAACTTGCGAGGTGAGATTATTATAATCGACATATACCTAAGATGATACGATTTTCTTTTTCCCACGCCTATAAATAAACTTACATTAATATCGTAAAATAAACGTCGATTGCGATTATAACAGATCTCGTTATCGAAAACACCGAAAATAATTTTCACAATCTATTAACTAAATCCTTGAATATTAACGCGAGCGGAAGAAAAGATTCGAAATATTTTTTAAACGTTCCCCAGACCCTAAACGCTCGACCAAGGGGCCGAGCATAATTAATCGTACGCGCGTTGCTCAAAAATCGCTGGAGCCAGTCGTCGGTGAACCGGTGACTGAGCCGAAAACGTTCTGAATGGATCTGCGCGAACATCGACGCAACGGTACCGGTTATGGCAACAGTTTCGAATATTTTAAGGGGTTTCCAAGAGAACGAGCGCGTTCATCGTCACTCTCCCTCGTCGGCCATTTCCGCTTAATCTCTTTTCTCGAGAAAATTAAGTCGAATTCAGGCCCAGTCGTTCGAACATAACTCGGTAACAATGCATCGGTACGAGGACAACCTAGGACCGTATAGTCTTCGTCCTTTCCACCCCTCTGCCTCTCCTCCTCGTCTCGGCACACCCTCGGTCCTAAGAGAAATCTCGTCCAGCCACCCTCTCTTACCTGTGCACCCCACTGCGTGAGAAGGACACACTTTCCGTTTGCTACTTTCGGCCCACATCTGTAAAAAGTCGTTCGTCGTGGCCTTACGTGTACGTAGTCGCTCAGAAACGTCTCGATGAATTTTCATCGCAAAACGACCGGGACGAGTTTCTTTGGTCGTCGATTTGTTCAAATATAGTAACTACTAGCGCGGTACGAAAACTGTGAGGTACTCCAAATTGCGCAAAGTCGATTTCGCGTTACTGCATTTCGACTTTTGGAAGTGTCAATTAGTATTTCGTTTAGTTCGTTCACTCGGTGCTTTAAACATAGTAACAAGGATTTGGAATCCGCGAGGTATTTCAAATTGTACAAATTTAATTCCGCGCTGAGTTTCGACTCTTGGTCGATTAATATTTAAGAGGGTGTTACCAGACGTGATATCACAGTTTAAGAATCGTGTATCAACGGTTGAAGATTGCAATTTTATTATGCGTTTATTCGAACGAGTAGAAAAAGAGAAGGTAACGAAAGTTCGTTGAGATTCTTGGTTAAAGAGAATAAAAATCTGTGCTTCCAAGACGCAGACGTCTTCGAAGCATTGTAATCGACACTTGATTATTAAATTGTGTTCAAAGTTACGAAGGAATGTGTAAATTTTCAATTGCGATGAAGTGGTATCTCTAACAACGAGTAATTGCAAAAATTCGCGATAATTTATATCGGTAAAGAGAAAGAACGCTATCCATTAACGAACATCCGCGGGTTTGAGAGAACAAAGAAAGCTCTGAATTAAATATAGCGATAGTTATCGAGCTAGCGTGCCGTGGAAGACAGTAATTTAATCAAACTCTTGCATAAAGTTAGAGCAAAGACCACGCACAAAGATATCCGTGTTCTTTGACTAAAACGACGATTGTTAGAAATTAACAAAGTGCTGAAAACTCTTACGTATTAAATTTATCATTCGGCCCAGTTTTCTTTTTTTCGCGTTCACCAAATTTTTCTAAATTAAAGATTTTTGAATTATTGAAATATTAGCGACAAACGGTGGTAACTTTCCAAACAATTGAAATGACCGATCAACTCTCGTTTAAAAATGATATTGGAAATACTATCGGCGAGAAACGATGGTGAAATTTCCAAAAGTTCGCGAGACCGATTTATTTTCGTTCGACTTACATTCTCACGTTTATACGTTAAAATTACATTAGAGAATTATATTGCGTTTCGTTCGTTCGTAAAATTCATGCTTCCCCTGGCGTTGGAAGTTTCCAACTGTCAGCGGTCTCGTTCGTCGAACGAGTCAACGCTCGAGGCGTTCCAAAGAAATATAAAATATTTCAAAAGTCTGGAACTCGTGCACGGTGGTAATTAAAAGGAAATAAACGAAAACGAGTATCGGGGAGCCGTATAAACGATCACTCGTACCGTAGTCGCGGCGATTCGAATCGCGGATTGGCGAGTTTAAAAAAATCATCGCCGCAGATGGCGCAAAATCGGACAGAGATTCCACTAAAATCCGAGGGAATAGGAAAAAAAAAGGAGCGTATCAAAGATCAGCCAACCGCTGGAAATTACCCCGACCTCCTCCTCGTGCGCGAAATTTTCAACGCGCATCCGGGATGAACGGGTGACAGTGGTAGGTGGGCGGGTACGATGAGAATTTTATAAGGAATAAAATTTTAAACGCCTTATAAAACCTGGCAAGTGTGCAGTAGCAGTCTGTAATATGGCTCGTATATCTGTTGCCCGTGCCTCGACTCGTGTACATAAAGTCTCTCCCTGTTTCTCCCGCTTCTCCCTTCTCCGCACTTTTTCGCAGCCTCTTCCATCTACTCTCCTTTGGCATTTTCATACGTCACGCTGTATTCGCTTTTTATCAAATTTCAGCACATCGCTCGTTCGTTCGGCGTCGAGTCTACGGATCTCGGTTCGACCGGTCGACTCGGATTCATTTTACGTTCTAATTCGACGATAACACCTCTATGTAGGATAATTCTTTTATATAAGCGCGGGTGATTGTTTTTAATACGTTTATTGTTTCTTCCTGCGCTTCTTTAAGTGTACACAATTTTTCTTTTCTTTTATTAACCCTTTCTAATACGACGATAACACGTGTACGTAGAATAATATTTTTACACGTAGCTGCGTGTTATTTTTTTTTTTCTTAATACGTTTATTCTTTCTTCTTGTCCGTCTTTGAGTATATAAATATACAATCCTTGTTTTATTTTAAGTGAGTTACTCCAAGAAAATTTACACGTTATTGTTACACGAATATAATATAATTGCATTGACTGTTTGCATTGTTGTTTCGATTTTGTCGCGTATAAAGTATATATTTATGAGAGTTATGCAACGTTCTTCCTCGATATATCTTACACCGATACGTTTACAATTTTTTTACCGTTGGAAAAAATGATCAGTTGGGGAAAACCACGCCCAAAATTACGTCTCGAAAGGATTTCCGAAAGTCGATGCTAATCGTCAACCGTAATGCATACCGAATTACGTAACATCGAGCCGCTAGCGTGTAATTACAGTCCAGATACTGTTTTCTCTATTTATCGTTTTTCTCTCTAACGAGGGAGGAGCCGCGGCAAACGAGAGGGTACTATTAAAATAGTAATAGTGGCATTGTATTATGGGTGACGGTGTAAGCCGATAACGCTTAGGATAGACATCGTAATCGATCCAGCGTTATTAAGAATAAACGTAAAACACGATAAAGGGACGCGAGGGAGAGAGGGGTGGGGGAAATGGCTATGAATGAGCGAGTACGAGAGAGAAAGAGAGAGATCAGAGGAAGCACGGTATAATGGCATAAACCGGTCAACGAGTCAACATCACACGGCTGCAGCGGTGAGTGAGAGGTGGGATATAAATCAAAACATTCGGACATTAGAGAAAATTGAAGACTGAAAATTGAAGGAACAAATTTAACGCTCCACGGATGGACACTTTTGTTTCTTTGCTCGCACCACGTGCACAGGAGCTCGGGGATACAGGGTGTTTCCGAAATATAGAGTAGCCGATCGAATCTTTGACAACTTATTTTGCTTGTCGCGAGAATTGAAATTTCTTTCTTCCATTTACCGTTATTGTCTACTTATTAGAAACTTTGGCAACAATCGTGGATTATAGAGGTACTCGATCCCTTTCTGTTAAAAATTCAAAATAACGGTAGATATTTGCGATTAGGAGTTGTGATCGATAGAGAAGTTTCGAAATTGAGAATTCGTATTTTGAGAAACAAGGAATGAAAAGAAATTATCTCCTTAGGCAATTTGTATAGTATTTCTAGTCATAGACTTTACAGATTCGACCGAAATTTTGCCACGATGCACTCGACGCGCTGCAATGTTCATTTTTGTCGGCAATGAAATATTTCATAAAAATTGCACATCTACCTTCGCACCAGAACCTCTTCCCCCAAACTCCGGGACGCAAATCATATTTTTGTAAAATTTACTCGTAGAAGCGTCTCCGTCGAACGCACAAACGGAAACAATCCGTCCCAAAATGATGCACTTGTAAGATTTTATTCCGATCGAACGGTCGAATCTTTGTCCCGTCGTTGTAAAATATTTGTAATTTCACAAGGAAAATTCGAATCTTCTTATCGAGTCGACGCTTCGGTTGTACGAAAGTTTTATTCGGATAAAACTGCCGCTCGTCTCGGCGCCAAGCGAGTCACGTTCGCGGCTGATATTCTTTCCGTATTAACATAAATTACAAATTCCGCGACAAGGATTACGCTAACGCCGAATAATGTCACGTCGCGCGATGTACGCGATACGTGGTCACCGATGCAACCGCTAATATGAGCACACGTGTATCGCGACGCCCTTAGGGTTATTCGTCGCGTCGCCAGACGAGATTGACGGAAATTAAGGTGCTTACGTGTACGCGTGTACACGTGTAAGAGAGGTTTAACGATATTTAGGAATGTCGATGCACCGGGGCCCTGGCTCTAATTGGTCTACCGGTTATCTCTTGCCACGAAGCGCAACGAACTTCGCGCAAAGGTAGTAAACGAGCGCGTATTAACCACGTTTCGACCCTTTCCTTACGATTTAAATTTCGATTACGCGTGTCGCAATCAAGAGCAAGATCGCAACTCTCACTCTCTCCTCTCCACGGCTAAATTTTCTTTTCCAAGACTTCTCGAAGATTTTTTCTAATATTTTGAAGTAAATATATTCAACGGTACGAATGCGACCAAGACTCTAATCGTGATTTCTTATTTTCGATTTCTTTACCGCGAGTCTCGCACGATACGAGCCTGGTATTTCTGTTTACTCGCGCGATACCGCGCGCGACTTACGCGCGAGCGCTATACCTTTATTTACCGGACGCGCGACGACGAACGATCGATTCGATCGGACTCCGCGCGAACCACCGTGGTGTCTGGGATAGACCTTGGCATGCTTTTACATTTTCGTGCGATTCGGAACTCGTTTACCCGATAACCAACCGCGTGCGCCGATCGGTGCATCTGAAACAACAATGTTGCACGGAGATGGGCGAAAGTAGCCATTCGAGCGACGAGTTGCTTGCAGCTGGTCGATTTTCAAGTTTCGGTACCCTTGGGATGATTTATCGATCAAAACCTTGGCGATTTGAGGGAATTTTGGTGAAAGTTTTTCATTTCTTTCAAAGCTTTATATTTTATTCTTAAGGTTTACAAACGTCGATTCTACAAAACTGAAATTTCTGTACGTAGCAGCCTTAAGATAATTTTGTTACCAAAGAACTTGTCGATTTACAATAATTACGTCTGGAAATAAAAAATGTGTCGTATTACAGGCTTCGAATCGACAATTGTAAAATTGCAATTTCTTTTCGAAGCCTTGTATTCTATCGAAAGTGTTTATGTTCGTTCGACAGTGATCGAAGCTAATCGTACGAAATTGGAATTCCAATACCTGGTAAATTGAGATAATTTGTTAATTTAAATCTCGTCGATTTAGAGACGTTATCGCTAGAATTAGAGAACGTGTCGTATTATTGGACTCGAATCGATAATTAGAAATTCTTGATCCATTCTCAAGGATTTATATTTCATCGAAACTGTACGTGAATTTGTTCGTCGATGATTAAAGCGGATCGTGCTACGATAGAATCATCGCCGATCCGTACGAATGTTTCGAACAACGAACGCTTTCTTATTCGTGACTGGTTCGAACGAATATTAGAATCTGAATACTCCGCAACGAGCGAATAGAAATTTTTACCGCCCGATCGTACAATCGAGCGTATCGGTCGATTTTGTGCGTCGTCTTTCCCGCGAATAAAATTTCGTCCGTCTCCGATGATAAAACGCTCGCGTGGATTTTTCGCGCGTTCCGACAATCGGTTTCGATCGAACAACGATAGGAAACGTTCGATAAACAAACGGTACGATGCTCTATTGCGGGTTAACGAACGACGGGATTGCGTCGAGTTAACAAAAGCGTCGAAACTCGCGTCCCGTCCGTTGAGCATCCAGTTGAGAAATTTGTTCGGTGTCCACCTTTCACGACTTCCGGGTGTCAATCTATTTGCGCGAGTGCTGCTACATTATGTATACACCGGCCTCCTAATTTATGAGCCACGATGTTTTATTTACCGAAATAAATGAAATTAATTCGGAGCCCGCGACCTTTTTGGGTATTCCTCGTGTAGAAAATTAATTAAAATAGCGTCGTTATCGTAACGAGGTACGTTAACGTTTTAAATTATACGGATTACCGAACTCGTCGAAGCTTCCCATTGTGATAAATACGCGTAGACGTTACGCGTATTATCGATGGCCGCAAATTGGGTGATTTATTATCTCCGGTGGAAATCTTAATTATACCCTCGGAAAGTATAAACTCTAAGCGGGACATTAATGCAGAAATGTGCTCGTCAAAGGAAACGTGTAACCTGAACGATTTTATTAATCGCGTTCTCCGATTTACCTGGCACAGGTATGCACGGGTTACGTGTACGTGTGAGCACGCGGGCACACGTATCGCCAGACACAACGGACAAGGTGCCAGCGAAGAAAAGCTCGCATCGGTGAACCGGTACGAGTTGTATGATCAATCCAGCCGATATCTCGGATTAAGATCGACGAACGAGCTTCGACGGCGAGCGTAATTAATTACCGAATGAGGAGGAGCCCGGGGATACCACCCGGCGAGAACTAGTCAGCATATACTCGTCATAATTCCCAGAAAAATCCCTTCCACCTTCACCCGGGATGAGTTTCACTTTTCGCCCCGATACTTGACACTTACCCGTTCGCATCGCGCTGCTAAATGCCCGACCGATGTTATTAATGACGAATTAAAATCTTGACGGACCTTGCGCCCGGTGTCTAATAAACGCGGTGAAACAAGTTTGAAAATGAGTAGCGAGAAGTAACCGGGAAATTGAAAAATCACTTTTCAAAATGATACAGACGTTTAAATATTGTACAAAGAGCGAGTGCTGAACATTTTTACGCGACGATTGTAAGCATTTTCTTTCGAAAGGAGGTGTACACGATTTTGTTCGAATTTTTGTAACTCGTTGTGCGACGATTTCGGGCAATCGTGAAATAACTTTTCGTGGTATTTTTAAATATCGGCTACAACGGTTCTACATATTCTATTTCCGAGCGACGAATATCGACGGTTCTATCGTTCGCTTTCGATTTATCGGACAGTCTGGTAATCATCGGTTTTGTATAAATAATGCGGGATGTTATTTCCTGAATTATGTCCCAATTTCATTATCCACGAGTTCTAATATTCTATCGAAAATAGAAACTCGCGATTGTTCTATTTTTATTCACGCTTGTAGAAATATTGCATTTTATCACGATCGTAAACGGTTCGAGCTGTCGATATTATTTATCGAATCGTTACGATTTCGTGTCTCGTTTATTTCTCAAAAGATTTCACTTATTTCGTGTCTTTCGATCTTCGTCGACCTAAACGTAATTGAATTTTCTAAAAAAAAAACAAAAGTCTGTGACATTTGTTACCGGTTTTTTAATTCGGTCTTCTTCAAACTTTCTCGGTTATTGATTTCATCTGTTCGTATCGACGCAAGACACGTGTCAATTTCGCGACGTTCCCTCGCAAAAATATCGAACCTCGCTCCTCAATTTCGATCCGTGTTACAATATTTAAATCAACTCGAGAAATTTTACCACGGTAGCAAATAGCGTCGATAAAAAAAAAAAATAACTACCCCTCGCTTTTCCATCGCCTCTTTCCGTTAATATTCCGCATCGAAAACCTATCTACATGGTCGGTCGTAAAAAAAAAATCAAATTACCTCGCAAGAGTGCTTCGTAATCGTGAGAAATTCGAGTCCTCTTCTCTCTTAACACTAGAACTACCGATAGATTCCGGTATATTAAAGCGTTCCTCGTACGTGTCTCGGGAAAATCGATGCTCGAAGTTAAAGAGGAAATACTGAAATCGATTGTAATACGTCTTTTGGAAACGTACCACCGAGTTAAAAATTCGAAATAAATTTCTTCGTGAAAACTGTTGAAAGTCGTGTCTACCGGTTGGTGAATCTAGCGTTAATAATACTCCGCGTCCAACACCTAACTACCTCAAAAAAAAAAAAGAAAAAAAAAATGAAATTACCTCCCATGGTGAATCGCGATCTCGAGAAATCCACGTAATCCTCCGTGTATCCTCCTCTCCGACTCGATGAATATTTCCCCATGTTCCCCCGCACTGCACCGCGCGAAATCAAAAGTACATCTCGCGGGGAACGCACCTGCCACCGAATAATAGAAAGGAAGAAGTCAGCCATAAACGATACGAAATTTCGATGTCGGGGTTTATGCCCCGCGTACGCGTAAAATCTACCATCCGGATACTGCCACCGCTGGCCGGGGGCATTATAAAACTGCCTTATGGCCCGATAAATTCCGATCAGCCTACCGAAATCCTCCGGAGGCTCGCGTCTCTCGAAATCTTACGCCGCGCTGGGGGCAACCTCCGCCACCGCCACCGCCACCGCCCCCCGTGGACGCCACCGCATTATGCCCGGCGCATAGTTTATCCGTCATAATTCTAGGAAAAACCAGGCCCCGGCACGAAACAGACGCGGAGGCAGAGAAACGACGCGGGGGCATCGTCTACGCGGAGGGTTAATGTATGGAAATGCATTCCAGCTCCAGAATGACCGGTGTCATCTGGGTCGACTCGGCCCCCTGCGTCTCCCACACCACCGCGTGCCCCCGACGTTTTCACCGGACCGGTAAATCTGTAGCTCCGCGCCAGAGAGAGAGAGAGAGAGAGAGAGGATCTTCGCGCGCTGGACTACAAAGCAACCCCCTGTCACGTTGCTTCCTCTCGCACGAGTCTGTCCCCCACCACCTTTGGTTCGATGATTTTTTCCAGTGGCTTTTCTCCAACCTCGACGGTGGCCCGCGCTCTGGAATCCGTCCCGTCATCGAGAATACCTGGAAAAGTCCATTGAAAACGAAACGATTTCCTTTGTGTCGCCAACCGTCGCTTTTTTCGGAGCGTGACTCCGCGACCCGCGCCTAGATTGCGCCAACGGGACTGTTTTCCTTCGGATTATTTTTTTACCCGTCCATTGGAACGATGCTTCTTATCGCTCTTATTTTCTTTTTCTTTTTCTCCTTTTTTTTTTTTCTCGAGGATCTTTGTTTGCGAGGTTGCGCGGGGGAGGAGTCTAGGAGGGCTCGTTCGTCGAGATTACATTGTCGATCATCTTGAGGAGTTATCGATTCGTTGGGATGTCCAGTAGGTGTGGCTACGCGAGATGGAAAATTGTCTTTGTAAGTTTTTAGGAATCTTAAGACAATGAATTAGGAAGATTTTTAATACGTTCCTTGGTTGTTGGCAACAGGGACGTTCAGGTATTTAATGTTCGAAAATAATCGGGAAATTATGTCTACAATAATTAACTTCCGTCGAGAGCACAGAAAATTATTTTAATATATTCTCCTTCGTGGAAACTTTTCAATTGTTCGACGATCTTCGTCTTTTTCCCAAATTTAAACAAGTCGCGGATCTTACCATTTTCAACGTTATCTTTCAACACAGTTTATACTTTGTACGTAATATAAAATGATCCGTCAATGTTTCCACGCAAACGTTCGTTAGAGATTCCCACGAAATGAACGGTAAATTTTCACTAAAGAGAATTACACCTGTCAAATATTTGTACCGGTACCTAGTTCCAACGAAAACTTACTCTCCTCGGCTTAGCTGTAAAAAGAGACTTCTAACGTACCCCGAACCGAACCGTTCTTCGTGCGTAATTTTCAATCTAGCCTTCCTCCCCGATAAGTTACACTGTTTAAACCAAAGAGAAAGAAAGAGGGAACGTAGCTGGCGCGAAACTACTATCGCTTAAAAACGGAGAAAAATAGGAAAAAATAGATGCCGGCAAAGAAGGTCAGTTTCGGGGACCTCTACCCAAGAAGGTTCTCTCCGCTCGTTCGAACGAACTGTTTCATCCAAATCACTTATCAACTCTCCCTCTCTTAGAATACCAGAAATATTTTACAACGGCCCGTCGACCGATAAAACGTCGTATCACCGTCCTCACGGGCTATCGCGGGTAAACTCGACCGGGGAGGGCATTAAAAGCATATTCTAAAAGTCTGGAACATCCGCGCCTCTAATTATTTCTTCACTCGCTATCTGCCGGCGCTGATCTTTTCGACGATTCCGGCGAAAGGTGTTTCGCACCCCGAAAAGGCCGACCAATCTTCGCGGCGCAATCTTTCTCGCCTGGAGGTGGAGGTGGCGGTGGTGGAGGACGAGGGAGACGGGGACGGAGGACGAAAACCGCGGGAGATTCCCGAGGACGACGAAAACGACGGTCGCCCGGCGGTCTTGTCACGGCGAAACTGACGCGCCTTGTTTACACACCTGTGTGCAGTGTGTGAACGGTCCATAATAATGCCGGGCTTCGCGCGACCGGGGCCCCGTGTGCACGCGTCGACGGAACAGGCCCCGTTCTCTCTCGTCTACCTGGGCCCCGAGTGGTTGCTCGGGGAATCGAACCAGCGACCGAGGAAGACGGAGAGAAGGACCGATCGAGTTAGCGAACGAGAGAGGGAGAGAGTCGGAGAGGGAAAGAGAGAGCCAGAGAAAGAAAGAGAGAGAGAGCGAGCGAGCGAGTCAATGAGAGAGTAAAAGAGCGATCGAGTTAGCGAGTGAACGAGAGTCAAAGAGAGAAAGAGAGAGAAAGAGAGTGAACGAGAGTCAGAGAGAGAAAAAGAGAGAGAGCGAATGAGTGAGTGAGCAAGTGAGTCAATGAGAGAGTAAAAGAGAGAGATCGAGTTAGCGAGTGAACGAGAGAGAAAGAGTCAGGGCAAGAGAGAGAAAGAGCAAACATGCGAGCGAGTAAGAGTGAAATTAAGAGAGGAAGAGAGAAAAAGGCCAGCAGACGAGTCGACGGGGTGATCCAACGGTCCGAGGACCTCGGTCCAAAGGTTTTAGCGAAGAAAATATAAAACTATAAAGACAAGAACTTGGAGGATCCCGACGGGGAGGGGGAGATAGGTTCTTTACAGACCAGTTGGTAGCACCGACAAGACAGCCGACATCCCCGCCCTTTTGCGGGCCAGATTTGTAACAGTACCCCGGCAAACCAGAAAGGAGAGATCTTCCTCTTCCTTCAACTAGCCTGTAAGATATGACGTGCCGGGGCTGAGTGGTATGTAGAAGGCGAGGAACACGAGGTTTATGTTGATAAGCTTGCGTTAAGCCCGATAACCGGTAATGGATAGACAACGACTCTTATTCTTCTTTTTTTTTCTTCCCCTCTCTCTTTTTTCTTCACTCGTAGGAAACAAACAGGGGACGAGAAGCTAACCGGAATGTTCGTTTTCGTGGGTTCGGATTTCGCGTACGAATGACAGTTCGTTCGAAGTTTCGAAAGCTCGAGATATCTCTAAGGTTACGTTGAAATTTTGTTCAATCGTCGACGGTCGATCGTCGCAACGAACTTAAATTGTATCATTTGGTTTCAAATGATTACACAATTGCGTAGAAAGCACTTGAACGTATTTCTTTCGAGGTGCGCGTTGTATATGTATGTATACGTAACGCTCGTTATTCGTAAATATATTTTACGAGAAGTTTAAGCGCGGCAATAATGTTAACTTTTACTCGAAACCGTGAGAATCTGATTAAAGAGATAAACGACGATGTTAAACTCGTCTCGTTTCGAATGAAACATTGGCAATGTCTTTGCGGTTAACGATGCAAGGAGTTGTTAATTTTTGTAAAATCCTCCCCAAGGAGACTACCAACGTCTTCGCTTACTTCGAATCGCGTAGCGTCGTTACGCGGAGAGGAAGCGCCCAGTTATTAAATTATAGGTGTGTAAGTCCCCTTGCACGTGGCTGTGAATTCATCAGACTTTTAAGGCTGCTGTTCATAACGCGCTAAAGACGATCTTTCCGTTTCATAATCGGGATGCTCCGCGCGGTACTACCGATTCGGACAGAAATCGAGAGTCGTTAAAGGTTACGATTCGAGATTCGTCGTTCTTAAAAAATCATCGTTATCGTCTATCGAATAAAAATCTTTCCGACGAGTTCGATCGGTAGATCTCGAGCCCAGGGATAAAAAAAAAGTCGAAAGTCCATAAAATCGAAAGCGTATTTACATTTTCACGATACTCCGACGGATCATAATTCTTGAATTTGCTTAATACTCCCTGAGAGCGTTACGTTCTTTCATCGTTCGACTCGTTGTCTTATTTATTTTAAACCGCCTGTTCCGATTAACCGACTTCGTCGTTACTCTGTACGCGTCGTTCTTACAAAGAAAATGAAAATATATCACTTTCCACCGAGTTTCTTTACGAAAGTACATCTAATTCCTTTTCGAAGCGTTTGATTTCTATCGAGACTGATCTCTACGGAATTGTTCCCAAGTATGGTAACGAAACGTTTAAAATCAAATTTTCTCTCCATCGATTCGCGAATTTGATCGCGATATCGCCTACACCAGATCCACGAATTCAAACACCAAGACAAATTCGATCGTTAGCCGAACGGAAGATCGCACGGTCGACTTTTCGCGGTATCGGGGCCTCGGAAAGCCTCTATATCGAGGGGCAATTAAACCAGTTGGTTTTGAATCGAAGAATTTATAAGGGGTATAAAAGTTGAATGGGCCAATAGGCTGCGCGCAGCGTGCGAGCGTGTACGTGTGAAAAGAACGGTTCAACGTTTCTCTATAATAATGTTTGATCAGCCTATCGATTCTTTCCACGGACATCGAGCCAATACATGCGCTCTACGCTCGGGGGAATTGGCTTCAATCTAAACGAGCCGTGGCCACAGACACGGCCTAATCACTACAAGGATATTAGCTAATCTCGACCAATTAGACGTAATGGTTGGATTAAGACGGATCGCACGCATGCTAAAATTGAATATTATATAATCCCTGTCAGTGCCACGCTATGTTTCCCACGTACGTAGCCGCGTACGAACTCGGACGTCGTTAGCCGTCGGTCTCTCTACCTACTATCGTCGTGGACCGTGCACGGGACACGAAGAAAATCAGACTAACGATCCACCGGAACGATTTTCTGTACCGTAATGCCGCGGAAAGCTTTTGTCGCTCGAGTCCGCTCGGGGCCGTTTTAGCGGTTGTTAGCCGGCATCGTCTCCAGGAGAGGCGAGGGGGAGGGACCGTGTATCGCGAGGAAATCAGTTCTCGGGAAATTTTGGTACGGCAATGGCCACTCTCCGCTGTAACGAAGAAAACATCTTGTAACGACGAGACCGACCGAGAATTACGTTTCCCTCGAAAACTCGCGTAAAACTTTTACTACCGAGGATACCGGGGAAAATTAAATTTTACATCGACCGTTTCGCGTCTCTCCGATTTAAACGGAATAGAAATCGCCGAGATCCGTGCCGCGTTTTTCGAATTACAATCTTTTTCTTTTTTTTTTCTTTTACCCAAGCGACGACACTACTCCAGGTTCGCGAACAGGGAATTGTACGATGGGTTTTCTTTCTCCTTGGTCGTCGTAAGCTTTCGCGAATTTGTGCGATCGCGTCGTTTCGAGAGACGCGTTTCAACAACTCCCGATACTTTCGTCAATTACGTTCGACGATTCGGGTTTCCTTTCCATTTATCGCCGAAAGCTTTTACGAGGATACTTCAACGAATTTATACAATTAAGATACTTTATCGCGATACGTTTCCTCTCGCGCGAAAAGAATTATTTTCTCAAATTTTTTACACCTCGTTTCGGGAGACATATTTTAACAACTCCGATGCTTTCAATTACGTTTAACTCCCCGTTCGTGTTCGACGATTCCAGTTCCTTTTTCGTTTATTACCGAAAGCTTTCACGAGGACGCTTCAACGAATTTATGCAACGCAATACTTTATTGTACTTCGTCTCGCTCCGAAAGAATTATCTCCACCGAACGTTCGCATCGTTTTCGAAGCTTACGACGCTCAATTACAATTTAACGATTTTATTCGAGGCGACGAGTATGATTCCCGTTCGCGCGAAAAATTGAAAAATTCGTACCGTTATCGATACCGTAAGACGGTCGATTATGTTGAAATTGCACAACGAACGGAAACCGAGAATACCATTAACACGAGGTTCCCGGAGAATGTTTAAACACCGTTTCCTCGTCCAGGTTAAACGTAACGTCACGCTGCTCGGGTGCTCGCCACGCGGTGAACTTTGTCGGGGTTTGCAGAAACGGCAACAATACGACAGAAAGTAATAATTGGAAATCGTAATTAACGCGCGCGAGATGAAAGATAACGCGAGGGACACTGAAGCTTCTGGCGCTAATTACGGTCGCAAAAATGTCCGCCGTGAATAACGAACGCGTGGAACAATCGCCACGGTTTGGATTTTATCGGAAGATATCGAGGGTACCGGAAACGCTTACGAGGTGGCGATAAAAGTATCGCGATCGTTTTCAAAAAATGGGTGATCGACTAGGTGTTCCCAGAATGTAATTCTTCTATTCGATTATCGCGTGGAACAATCGGTTGGTCTTCGCTGGAAGAGATTATTTAAAAAAAATCAATTACCGACTAGGTGTTCTCTGAATGTAATTTTTCCTATTCGATGATCCTCTGAGATTATGATACGAGATCATTCTCAAGAAATGAGTGGTCGACCGGGTATTTCCAGACTGCAATTTTTCCAAAATCTTTCCGTGAAAGAATAGTCGTGGATTGGTCTTTATTGAAAAAGATAATTTCTAAAGAACGAATTAACGACTAGGCGTTCTCTAAATGTAACTTCTTCTAAAATTATAGCGCGAGATCATTCTCAAAAAATGGGTATTCGACCGGTTGTTTCCAGCATGCAATTTTTCCAAAATGCTCCCATGGAAGAATAGTCGTGGATTGGTCTTCATTGAAAAAAATTATTTCTAAAGAACGAATTAGCGATCAGGTGTACTCTAAACGCAACGTTCCTCTTCGATGTTCGCACGACTAATTCGACGCGAGATAAGAGAAATTTCGACCACCGCCCCTCCAAGGAGATGTCTGTGTTTGTCGGTCGGTCCGGTCGAGGTGGTTCCGAGCGTACGACAGTTAAGGGCGCTATTATCGACCGTTTACCATATCTTACCTTTTCAACGATAACGATAATCGCGGGAGGAACGTCACCAGGACCGTGGCAAGTAACACGGGCTTAAACGGTTTCGGTGATCGCCGGCCACTAAAGCCGCGAAATTATTGAATAATCGACGCCTCGCGTAGATTGGGATCGGTGATTTAGAGTTATTGTATTTCTTTTCGAAGCGAGGTCACGCCCGTGGAGACTTTTACCCCGTGTGCCCGTTCGAGAGACAGCGGAGCGGAACGTTGTACACACGAAGATAAGATAAACCGCGTAATTTTTACCACTCGTATTCGTCGGGCGGTGAAAAGTTTACGGGCTGTGAATAAATTGATTCGACGGAAAGGAAAAAAAAAGAAGCAAAGAAAGAGAGAGAGAGGAAAAAATGAAAATGGAACCACTGAAATTGATAAGCGTACAAATACCACCGGGGGTTCCGCGTTCGTACGAGTTATTCGTCGAGATGCAAAAACGCGATAGGGATCGCTCGTAAACGAGGAATGTTTCCTGGCGCGAGATTGGCACTGTTTTGGTCTCTATTTGTATCGGTTTCGCTCGATAATAATCTATCGATCGAGTATCGAACCTCGCGATAAATTGTAAACAGAGTCGACGCGGTGTAGCGAGAATTTTGGAATATCTCCCGTAGACCGATTACGAAAGAATCGAGACGTCGAGGGGAATGTTTACATACACTGATATCGAGTGTTTCTACGATCGAAACTATCGTAATGGTACCGGGTGTTCCTGTATTTACTTAGCCGTCTTGTACAGTCAAAACACGAAGACTTTGACGAAAGAGTCCTTCGAGGCTGAATTAAAACCAGCTGAAAATGTTCAAAAATCTCAAAACAGTCCATCGATTTTAAATCCGTAATAGTACAAATAAATAATTCGATGTTGAAAAATGAACGCTCCCACCCTCGACGAACCCACCCAGCTTCGAATTTCAAAAATCTCGGAATAGTCCCCAAATCTGAAATTCACAATACTACGAATAAATAATTCGATGTTGAAAAATGACCGCTCCCATCGTCGACGAATCCATCGCGCGTCGAATCGCTCATCGACGAGTAAACGCGTGTTGTCGCGCGCGTGTCAAATAAATTCCGCCCCGCGCGGAATTCCAGGGCCGTGGTATCTCCTCTTCGGCGTAGTTTCGATCCACCGTTTCTCCTTGGAGCGAACATTCTCGGCCTTAAATTCGTCGCACCTACGACACCCTCTATCACCGGCACGTGTTGGTCGCTTAACAAGATCGCCGGTTACTGACCTTCGCCAAGCGATCGGGCCGTGAGGAGGAGAGGAAGAAAGTGGACACCAGAATTTCCAGCAGCCCTGAAATTCCTCGAACCTGACCCAATCGACAGGAGGAAAGATCTCTCCCGGCCCGTGGACGGTTTGTCGGCGGTCGAACGACAAGCGTTCCCCAAACACAGAGGGACAAGGTCAGCCCCCGGGGGTGGAACGGCAACAAGTGACCACAAGCCAGACACACACGGCCATCAGCCTTGTTCCTGTTCCCTCGCCGGCTCTTTGCCTCTCTCTCTCTCTCTCTCTCTCTCTTCCTCGTCTCTCGCGACCGTTCTGCCTCCCCCTCTGTTCCTCTTTCTTTCGTTCCTGGTCGACGACCAGTCTGTCGTCCGTCGACGACAATCGATATATCGACCGTCACGCGGAAAGGCGCAACGTTACGTCGTTGTGGTGCTCGCACGAGAACGCCACATCGACTTACGTAAGTCCAGAGAAAGAACGAAACGCGTGTGAGTGCGTCGCGTGTGCACGCGCGCGCTTTAACGAGCAAGGGAGAGAAACGAAGCGGATCGGTGTCTTACGCGAGTTGCGGTAGGCCACGGACGTCCTTTCATCCGTCTTTCGTGCCCTTCGAGCGAGACGAACCTCGGCCATCGATAACGATTGTTTGCTCCCGAAACGAAAACGGTGCGCTTTACCATACTCGAACTATCGACCGCAAATAAGAGATAACGATAATGGAGATACGACTCGCGTATGCCGCGCGCGTACCCGAACGCCTCCGGGGGTGTTTAATTAGAAACGACCGATGGGGCACGGAGAGACTTTGTTCGCGTTCGAGACACCGGTTGGATATCTGCAGGTGTAGGAAATATTTATTGCTTTTCGATGGAAAGTACGCGTTTCTGAACTTGGACTTTGGAACGTAGCACGGAATCGAGTTTATCGGTTGGAAAGCTTCTTTAATAAATTTTACGTGGATAGTTGGCCCAGAAGGTTCCGCGTGTTTGTTAGAAATATACTTTGAGCGTGTAAGAAAAATTGATTAACATTTAGGGGAAGGTACGCGTACGCGAATGTTGCGTTTTTGGATAAAGTGTGGAGTTCAGTTTATCGATTTCGTTCACACGAATCTTTTCAAGTAAATTTTACGAGGATCGTTGAACGTAAGGTTGCGCAATAATTAAGTACTTTTTATTATACATTTGTTAAGAATATGCACAAAGCTCGATGCTACGGAAAGATATTTCTATTTACTGCAAAAATGTTTTCTTCGAAGTACGAAGTTGAGTTTATGGGTTTTTAGTCTTCGATGGAAATTTGTGCAAGTTAGAATTTCACGTGTTTCCAGAAACAAAATGTAGTTATTATGCGACGTTTCTAAAAGTCGCATAATAGGCGAGTGTTTTTTCTCGGATGCATGTTTGCTTCAAATATTTACTTTCACGAGAACGGTTAAATTACACATATTATTGACTGCCCGAGAGTAATAATCGGATTCACTTTCTTATCCAGTGTATATAATACGAGCGATCAAATCCTTTCGAGAGGCAGCGTAATCAAGGGACGATTAGGGGAGCGAATTACGCAAGGTTACTAATTTCACCGTGGCGATTCGATAAAATTCGACCATGCGGTACTTTAGAAATTAATTTCGAAGTCACGAAAAGGGAACCGCGTATGCAACGGGGTGGATGTTAATAAAATCGTCGATTCGGGGGGATAATCTTACTTCTCGGCTTTAAATATCGTACCTAAGGACGTGACTCCTTTTTCATAAACTGTACACTTGTAGTTTTAATGCGCCAAATTTATCTGATCGGTCTCAAACAGAGTTTATTATACCACGCTTTAACTGTACACATTAAGGAGGAAAGAAGGGGAGGGGAGGCGTACGTAACAAAACCGCGGAGGTAAAAACTTTTCGGTTGCGTGAGAAGAAAGGTACTGATAAAACAGTTGCAGGCGATCTCAAACGCTACATTACGAAAAGATATTAATAGGCCGAATGTATGATTTTTTCGCGGCGTTAATGCTTTTCGAGTCCAGACAAGAAACATGCTTCCAGCTTTGTATTTTCTTCTTTCGCTCGGGGCAACACCGTTCCAAATTTCTTTCCAGCACGCAACGTGTCGGTCGACTGCCTAAACCGGGAGTGCTCCGAATAATATGCCCTCGATTAATTAGAAGTTCACGGTGGCCGCGTTGAATTTACACAGAAAGGCTCGAATGGCTTTCGAACCACCTTCGCGCTTAGAAAGCACTCAACCAACGTAGAAATGATAGGGTGGTTAAGACGGAATTATAAAGAGGGTAAAGATACCCGATACGGTCATGCAAATGTGATACGAATGTTTACCGCGGATATATTTTCAAGACACGACATTTTAGTATACCTAATGTTGCGTAGAAATTTAACGGGTGCTCGAAATTATGGCCTCTAAGGAAACTTTTGGTCAGATTGCTAGAATCAAAATTATCGAATCGAACTGAATGTAAATTGTTCGTTTGTACATTCGAGTGTGCACGTCTACGGTATAAATTATACATTGTATACGTAACTTTATCGGAAAGTTTAGATCGACGGTTATTAGATATAATTGCAACAAAAATAATGCAATTAGGTATTAGGAGCTGATCAGAGAATTCAAAGAAATTTTCCCTGCACCCGATCAAACGTTATCTTTTAACCCTCGAATGGTATAGTTTCTGTGTACATAAATGGCATTGTGAGGCTACACACGATAGCAATATCAAAAATACCGGGAACATTAGTTCATTTTAATCTGACAAGATAAAACGTGACTAATATCACTCCGTAACTGTACAAGGACACACCCTAACGTACCGTTTCTTCGTACAAGTAAATTCACAACGAATCTTTTCCAATATTCTAAATTTTCTTTTCGAACGACGTTACGCAAGGGCTTCTTTCTAATATTTTTAAGAAAGTATATTTCAACGTACAAATGTAGCCAAGACTCACCGGTGGTTCTTATGTTCGGTTCGATTACTTCACGAGTCTCGGATATTTTATACAATGTGATTAATCTTCAAAATCCGCAATAAACCACTTTCCAGATACATATTTAAAAAGACATCGTGACTCCACTCCGAGAAGAGGTTAATTATATTTCAGTTAATCATAGTTTCGCATATTCTACGCAAAGAGATTAATCTTCAAAATCCACAATAAACAACCTCCCAGATACATATTTAAAAAGACCGCGCGAAGCCACTCCGAGGGGGTGTTAATTATATTTTAATTAATCATAGTTTCACATATTCTACACGAAGGAATTAATCTTCAAAATCTACAACGAACCATCTCCCAGATACATATTTAAAAAGACCTCGTAACGCCACTCCGAGAGGGGGTTAATTATATTTTAATTAATCATAATTTCACACATTCTACACGAAGGAATTAATCTTCAAAATCCGCAACGGACCATCTCCCAGATACGCATTAAAGAAACCTCATAAGGCCACTCCGAGAGGGGGTTAATTATATTTTAATTAATCATAGTTTCACCCATTCTACACGAAGGAATTAATCTTCAAAATCCGCAACGAACCACCTCCCAGATGCACATTTAAAAAACCTCGTAACACCATTTCGAGAGGGAGTCAATTATATTTTGTTTAATCATAGTTTCACGTATTCTACACGAAGGGATTACTCTTCAAAATCCACAACAAACCACCTCCCAGATACATATTTAAAAAGACCTCGTAACTCCTATTTTGGGAGTGGGTTAATTAAATTTTGGAGCAACCCCGTCGCGAGTACAGACACACCGTGAACACCTACGTGAGTCCTCGATGTTTTTTGACTCGATAAATAGCTTCCCGCCTAAATTTCCGTTATCGAGCAGACTCTAAGGGTTTCGTGGAGGGCCGAGGGGGCTCCGAGGAACGGGCAGCGGAAGTTCGTTAGTGCGACGGCGGCCGATAGGGCGTCACGAGGTGACCGAAGGAAAACACCGAGCCACTGTTATTTCTTTCGGGTTTTACACGCCGGCGTCCCGACGCGGCAATGTTTTAGCGTATTGATCCGTTGGGGTTTAGTTGAGCCGTGGTAAAAGTGGCGGGGGTAGTTGCCACGATAGAGAAGAGGGACGGTCAGCGGGGGGGTAAAAACTGGACGGCGGCACTTACTCGCTCATAATCACCCCCCGAGCCACTCCAACCACCTTCGACGCCCTCGTGCTTTCTAGCGCCGCGGTGCATTTCCACGGGCGCGTGGTCTACCCGGAGCCTTGTTTGCGCTCCATCGAAACTATAAAGAACGCTTTCTCTTCGGTGGCCGGTAAATTGGTGTCGTCGGGCGTTTAACCTTCCAAGTCCTAGAGAAATACCGAGCGCGTAATTTTCAAGGTTCGGCTACGACGGTATCGGGAACTCGTTCCTCGAGTTGGCTGCAATTTTTCGGGACGATACACGTGCACGTACTTTCGTCGATAACTTTGCCAGGAAGACGCACGTAACTCGGTGGCTACGATGTACGGTTCCGCTTTTGGAAATTTATTATTATTATTAATGTACGCGTACGGCTCGTACGAATACTGTGACACGGAGATTCGATCGCGTAGATTCGTTAGAGCAAAGTGTAAAGCGACGTGAACGTTAAGTTTGTATTATTTGTATTTACAACGCGTATCTGGTATTTAATTCTTCTGGTTTTTGATACGTTTTAGAAATTCGGTTGCTCCGTGCGAACAAAGTTGTGGGTCGTTGTATATGTATGTATATACGTGCTTCTATGGGTATATTTTGGATTCAATTTGCGTACGATCTTCGACGAGAGGGACCAGCACGGTCGGTTGCAATTTTTACTGTTTTCGATCAATTGACGGAGAAAGGAAAATATGGTTTAACGAGGAGAGAAGAGAGATAGAAGCCATAGAGAAAGTTAATTCGTCATCGATCGAAATAGTTTTCTCGCTGAATGTTCGCGTCCTTTCGACGTTGCAAGGCGCAGTTAAATTGTAAATTACCACGAGTGGTACTAGTTTTCAACGATGTATGTATTTGGAGTAGAATTTACCGACCAATACTAATCGTCGACAGAAGTGTACGCCGTCGTTACGGAGATCAAATTTCAGTGCATTCAACATTTTATCGAAGTCAATGGAATCGTCATCGCCTCGTTTTATTTTCTCCGTAATATTGTACGATACAATATATCAATATTTACCGAGGAACTGTGGAATGTCTCGTGAAGGAAGTCATTCGGCCATTCCAGTTACAGGTTAATACTACTTACTAATAAGAAATTAATCATTTTACTTCTTCGATGTTTCTAACTCTTTTTGTGTCGATCGATTTGTGCATCGTACTTTTAAAAACTGTCGACCCATTTTCGATGAAAACTCGTGGCACTGTTTTATCGAGTCTATCAACTTCGAATTAACTTTTTTCAATTTTACTTTTCTTTATTTTTGCATCGATAGTTTCTACTTGCGTTACATTTATTTAATACAGTATGACAATTGTTTTGCCACAATGCTGTAGATTTATAAAATAATTAATATTCAAAATCATCTACATTTACCAAGTGACCCATCGTCGAGTGAACAATTACCACACGATTGTCAAATACACAGTGCTCGCTCGGTAAATCGAAATAATAACAACCAAATTATTAAAACGATAAGAAAAATAAAAGACCAAGAAACATTTAACTCGAAACGTTCTGTCCAGAGACTAATTAAAATCATCTACGTTTACCAAGTGACCCATCGTCGAGTAAACAATTACCACACGATTGTCAAATACAAAATGTTCGCTCGGTAAATCGAAATAATAACAACAAAATTATTGAAACGATAAGAAAAATAAAAAACCAAGAAACATTTAACTACGTAAGTCCTCCGTGGAGTCCAGTCTAAATCATCAACGCCCAGTGACGCAACGCCGTGTAAACGATCATTGAACGTGCAATATTTCCCCGATAGATGCAATAGAATGATAAAAAAAAGAAATGACCAGAATCTCGATAAAGTAACAAAAGTCGAAGGTGCATTCAACTCGCGGACGTTCTACCGGTCGGTTTCGCGGAGCCTGTTCGAAATCATCGGCGGGGCAGTGTCCCGCGAACGATTGTTATCGGAGGAGCGTTTATTAGTTAGCGAAAAGCAGTTCCCGGAAAAGGTAACGAGCCGGTTTCGCGATGGCGACGAAGGCGACGAAGGCGACGAAGGCGACGAAGGCGACGCGAATCGATAGAGGCTGTAACGCGAGTGGCTAAAATGACGCTGCCCCTATGGCGGCCGACTTGCCACCCTTCTTACGTATGCACACCCTTAAATAATTGCGGCTCATTCGCGCAAATTATCCCGGGGTTTCCGCGTCGGGCGAAGTAAAATATAATAATACGGCTTGTTCGTCGCGCATGCGTGCATATAATGTGCGAGTGTCTTTCGCATCGTCTGGCCGCTTACTTGGCCGGGGCGTTTGTGTGCACCGCCGTTCATGCACGTCCGATCGTTTCCACGTAAGCACGTTTAGGTTTCCAAACACTCGCGCGGCCCCGCAAAGTGTGAACATGTATTTAAGTCCCTTGGACTATCGTAAAATTCGAGAGAGAACTAATAAGCGCGTGCTCTACGTACTGGCACGTTCTCACGCCGTGCCACCTGCAAACTCGACGATAGATTGAATTTCTTTTTTTTTTCTTTTTTTTTTCTTTCCTTCCTCGTACCGATCACCGATAAACGAGTCACGGAATTTTTCGACGACGACGCGAAAATTCGGCTTTCCATTTCTCGCGCCCGGTGACTCGGCCGTTGCGTGACCTTCTCGGGTTTTACGATGCTTCTTGAAATTTTAAGGTACATACTTGAAATAGGCCGACACTTTGTCGGTTTACGCGAACCCTTAACGTCACGGATACCAACGTTTTTTTAATTTCGGTCCCGCGGATCGTAATATTTTTCCATTTTTACGCCGCGGATCGCTATATCTTTTAATTCCCAGGTTGCGTGTTACATTTTCTAAGTAGAGGATTATGGCTCGTGATGCAATTTGATTCCAATGTCGTGGATAGCAATACTTTGTTTAATTACATTTTAGAATTCTGACGTGGATCGGAATATTTTTTAAGTTGGATGTTGCGAATCAAATTTTCTAATTTCAAAGGTACCTTACAATTCTGTAACCGAAATTCTTCTTTTCTTTACAGAAGGAGCCTCTACTTCTATGCTGGCGAACTTATTTGGTACGTGTACAGTCTACTTATATTACCTTGAATTTAATTATTACCGAGGAAAATGTTACGTTCTAAGACAACTAATGACGCACAGAGTGGATGGATGAAACGACGTCGATAACCTTGACTTTAGACGGGGCAGAAAAAAATTGATTTACCTCACAGATTTGTAAACGAATTATATCTGTGAAAGTAAAGAGGCGGTCAAATGGACGAGATATCGGTTTTCCTATGTAATTATACGGTGAAAATATTGTAGCACGGACAAAAGTAATTTTTAGCGAACGGTGTAAAGCAAAAGGACTCGAAGAGATTTCGAAATTCAACGAAGCAAGATCGAGACTTTCGGAATCGAATGGAATAAAAATTAATAATATTATCGGTTTTAATTTCTGATATCCCGTGTATCGAGACTTTTTATGAAAATATATTCTAATTGCGTACTCGATATACTGTGCATAGTAACTTGAGTACCGCTCAGTCCGTAACTTGAATACTGTATAGAAACGATCATGAATTTAAATCGTTTTACATTGTGAATACGCTGTCTATTTAAAACAGCGAAACAACCTTATCGATCATTTCGCTTTTAAAATATTTAAATATAGCCCGAGTTAACTCGGGCGTGGCAGTTAAGCGATTAACACATCTACCGCCGCGCGACGCATACACAAATAACGCTAACGTCGATCTTATCGCGTCGTCGTTTTTAAACACATTTTCCCCGCAAATCGTCTCCGAAACGGACTCAAAATCGGAAGGAGCATCCTTCTCGTCGAATATTCGTTCAACGTCGCGTTCGTTCGCAAATTATCCCCGAAACGTCGACCCAAAAGTCGCAAGAAAAACATTCTCGTGAAAGTTTCGCTCGACACGGCCGAACGATAAAAAAAAACAAAACCCCCCGCACCGTACAAAGTTTCATCGAGAATCGGTTCGTCGGTCAGCCGGTTGTAGCGAAATTAGTTTCCCACTGGAGCGAACGGTACGGTGTTCACTCGATAAAGACGCAACGGACACCGGGTGAAAGAAATGAAAACGAAAAATGGAAAGAAATTACCTCGCGTCCCGTTGAGGCGCGCGAGGAGGCGACGATCCTCTCCGAAAAGGGTAAAAGGAATTTCTCGGTTTTTCTCGGGGCACACGGAGCTTATCGGCGAGGAAAATCGGAACAACCCCGAGGTAGGCGCGGCGCGAACGTAACCGTGTAACACACTCGAGGTGGTCGTTGGTACGCGTGCGATTACTTACTCTCCATCGGCGAATTAACGACGAATCACCGATGGGAAAACCGGTTGCCCGGCCGAACGGCACGCAGCCTAACGACTTCTCTCCTCGGCTTCAACGGGCATTCCAACGGCACGAGTTTGCCCCGCGACGCGAATTAATGGAAACACGCCGCGGTATGCCGTGCGCGCTGATAAAGCGGAACGCGCGTCCTTTCCTACGTATCTCTTTATCCACACTCGATGTGTTCCACGCCGCGTTTCGTCTGTGACCATTCCGCGTTTACGCAGATCTCCGGCCGGCTGTTCCTTCTTTTTTCTTCTTACGGGGACCAAGCGAGCGCCGCGCGGGACACTTGGTCGGTGCACCGACGCGCACCGGCATGCAACGAGGTGCACGAGGTTTTCTCTCGACCGCGTAACGGGGACCCCGGTTGGCTTTTCTATCGGGTCGTTTAGCCGTGGCTCCGGGCATTTAACTGTGTTATTTGTGCGTTAAGGAACATTGTAAGCGTAGGATGTAGGAGCTCGAGTCGCGAGTTCCGTCGCCCCTTTGGAAATATATTTAGTCTTCCGTGGCCAGAGTTTTACTCGAAGGACATTTGTAGCGATCTACTCGGGACGTTTATTGGATTCGATGGAGTTTTAGTTCTGCGTTGAACAGCATTACAAACGTAAGACACGGGCCCTAGCTCGAGTCGCGAGTTCCAACGCTCCTCTGGAAACATATTTAGTACTCCACGGGTAGAATTTTACACGAAGGACATTCATAACGATCTACTCGCGACGTTTATTGTACCGATCGAACGTTTCGCGGAGTTTTATTTATGCGACGAGCAACATTGTGAGCGTAGAATCTTGGGGGTTTGTGGATTTCTTGTATATTCGGACACCCCCTCCGTGGGTAGAATTTCACTCGAAGGGCATTTGTAGCGATCTACTCGGAACGTTTGTTCGATTTGATAACATTTTATACACGCGTTGAGCAAACATTGCAAGAATGGAACATACCTTTGAATACCTCAATCGCAAGTTCGTCTCCTTTGGAAATATTTAAACCTACGTGGGTGTAATTTTACGCGAACAAAAGTAAATATAACGATCCACTGGTAACGTTTACTCGATCGGATAAATTTTGTTTGTGTTCCGTGCGATTCAAAATTTAATTTTTATTCAACGAACCGGGGATTGAAAATTCTTTCTATTCGTTACTCGAAACATTTGTCCGTCTCTTTCTTTCGGTAGTCGATACGAAATCGAACGAAACAGTTCCATCTTTTCGTTCGCATATTTTTATTTTTGCCCCTTTTGAATTACAAACAAGTCTTCAGATCCGAAGAGCGGTCGCGCAACACGTGAAAATGTTCTTGTAGCCAATGAACACGTATCGCTGAATTGTTTTCGAATCACCATTCCGATGTAAACAACGAACACGCGCATATTATTTCGTTTAAAACGTTGGACATCGTTCGTACAAAAACGAACATTAGATATACTCGATGTTCGACGCGCGAAAACCCCTAGAATTTATTATTCCAACGGCTGGAGGACAACTTTTCGGAAACAAAAACTTTAACGACCTCGAACAGATTGAAATCGACACACGAGACGAGCTTCGAAACTGGCTAATCTCTATAAAAGGAGTATCCGGTAAATTAATTTGGCGACAGGAAACAATTTTACAGTTGGAAGAAGAATTCCCGGTAACGAGGCGTATAGTTGCGATAAATTACGGATAATGGCCTCTAATTAAATCGAAACGGGTCCTCGACGACCATGCTCGACGCACGTACCACAAAGTCTATATAGCGTCCATGTTGGTCGTATTTCGATTCGAAAATTTTCAAAACGTGTTTTTCGAGGGTTTCAGGAAAATAAAGAACTGAATTCGAATCTCCGAAGAAAAAAAAAAAAAACCGGACACGACGCGTCTACAAAAGCGTTGAAAACACCGTGTACGAGTCGATCGAGAAACACTCGTCCGAAATCTTTCGCAATTAGTCGGGACATTCTTCTCAACGTCTTACAAGTTAATTTCGAGTCGCGGTTCGATGCTTATTCAGCGAGAACTCGTTTCTCGCATTAATTCCCTCGTTGTTGTTTCTTTTTTTTTCATTCGTTCTTAACCTTATCTATCGAAATCAGTGACGAACCGTGGAACGAATAATTCTCCGTGCATCGAGAAAAAGATTGATCGCGATAATCGTGTCGAGGTTTTAATGCGTCGTTGCCGATTAATCGCGGCTCGTGAATATCGTCGTGATCGACCTCGTTCGGGTTAACAGTTTCCGGCATAAATCGGAATGAATCGAGAGATTCACCGATACCGAACGCAAACGAGACCCGTTTGTTAAACTTCTCGTCGATACTTTTTCGATCGATACCTCGGCTGGAGGTAAGACACGCGTGCACACATACACGCGCACAGACACACACAGAGAGAGAAAAAGAGAGAGAGAGAGAGGGATACGAGGGGGTTTAGAATCGGTGGAAAGGAGCCGCGCGTATCCTGAAATCGTAGTTTCCTCTTTTCGAACGTTGGCGCGCAGGACACGCAGCAACGCGTCTTAAATGAAGCGATTCCATATTCACGCATGAGCGCGATCGTAGAAGCTCGTCCGAACGCGAACACGGTCGTCGTCTTCGGCGAGGGAACGAGAAGAAATATCAAAGGAAAAGGAGCCAGCGGGAGCGGCGCGCATCTGTTTCCTTTGCGGCAAATTTCTTCCGCGTCTAACGGCCGTACACCGCTGACGATAAATGATTTCGTTCGCGGAAAATGAATATTTCCGTTCGCGGCGTATTCAATTTAACGCGCTCGCCATCCCGTTCGGATTACTCTCACGGATTAACCCGTAATTATCGTCGTGTTTCTGGCGCGTTTAACGACGAGCATTTTTCAACGAGCCGCCGCTCGTCGGGTTCCCGATAGTCCCTCGCTGGAAAATGTGATCGCGCTACGCCGAGTAAGTGCTTAAAACCCGGGACTTGAATTCGATACGGTTGCTCCGCGCGATCGTGCTTTCGCGAGAAGCAAAAAGGAAAAAAATAATTAATTATTTTACCTCTTTAGCTTCGACGTGCAGTTATTAACGGTCGGTAGTAAATGGGTAACGGACGATGTTAGCACCTAAGCGTTCGAGAACAGGATTTAAATTCGATAAAGTTATTTTGCGCGGAAGCCTCGGCGAGAAGAAAATTAGTAATTATTTTATCGCTTCTTTGGCTCGAATGAGTAATTAACAACGATTGGTGGCAGATGCGTAATAGATGGTGTTGGCATTGAATTCAATGAGACTGATCGGTGCAAAGGGGTTTGAACAAAAAATTATTTTACGTCTTTAATTTATACGTGTAATTATTCGTGGCAGATGGTGAGTGTGCAACGGTTCGTGTCAGCACCTAGGTGTTCGGAAACGGGTATCGAATTCGATGAAGTTGTTTCGCGCGGGAGAATTTGTAAGAAGAAAATTAACGATTATTTAAGCGCAACGAAGGGTATCGAAGGAAATTAAATACTCGAGAATTTCGACGCGTTATGTATTCCAAAGGATTACAAATATTGTAGAGACGGTCGGTCGCGTAATATTTAAATCGGACGCGAGTAAAAACGACATTTAACACGTTGATCGCTACATCAATAATCGTACAAACGACGATAAAAACTCGTCTCTGTAATGTCGACGAATATCAGAATAGATATCTTCGAATGAATTTAAAATATCAACAAACGGGCACCGCTGTGACTCGTTCCGTGCAAGTTTCGAGGGGTCGATTACTTTTTTAACAAAAATCTTCCGAGTGGACGGACCCTCGTAAGAGTTCGCAATGTTTCGTAGAAAATGTCCATGGACCCAGATGTGTGTCCATTCCGTTGGTGGACACACATGGTAGTCAACGTGTTAAGGACTTCGAAAGTAGAAAAGGGTACGGTGAAAGTAGAACGAAGTTTAGGAAGTTTCATGGAGGACCCAGGGACAAGAGTGACGCAGCCTCCGTAACGCTGAGAACTGCCGTCGACGATGATTATCCGAGCCAGCCAGTGGTTTACCGATACGTCGAAAGGTTTAAAGAGAACCGAGAATCCTTCGTGGATGATCCACGGCCAGGTAGACCTTCAACGGCTCGTAATGTGGAAACAGTTGGTCGAGTTGGTGAAAAAAATTCCCGCTGATCGCCCTTTAATCATTCGAGAGATCGCCGACGATGTAAACATCTCGTTCGGTTCGCACTAAGCTAATTTTAACCGGAGATCTTGACACGACACCCTTCCCATTCAGGAGTTTCCTAAGAAAAATGTCCGCGGTAAATCATCCTCCTTGTTCCGTGGATCTCGCCTTCTGGGACTTTTCCCCGGTCCGTGGAATCAAAATGAAATTAAAAGGATGGGGTACAATTAAGGACTCAACAGCCTCTTGTTAGAAGACTTTCAGCGATGTTCCAAAGCGAGAGACACCGAACAAGTGCGTGTTATTAATATGGAGCTGCTTCGAAACGGACGATTCGTGTTTATAGCGAAGCTTTGTTCCGATGAAGAATTCTTGGTATTCTTTTATCGTCGTACGTGGCAATGGGTAGAAGAATCCTAGTAAGATTTAGGATACTTCGCGATCGTCGACAAAATAAATACTCGTCATTTTGGTCACGTAAATAACAGAATTCTACGGGAAGCGAAAATTTGATGAAAAGTCCAATCGTTCCTTCTCATCCGTTTGCTGGTTCAACTTACCGCAAAAAAGTCATCTCTGTATTAACCGTAAAATCGTCAATTTCTAAAATTTAACAAACTTCTTCGATAGACGTTTAAAAATCACCAAAGACATTTGTATGTCAAAATTTTGGTAAAATCCGTAATATTGCTTCAAAAAGTATCCCAACTAATCTAAATCGGACCAAATCGAGAATAAACTAGGCTTGACACTCCGCTGGTAGGATTCTACGAATATCCATCCACCTGGAGTACAATTTACCGCATTTCTCGACTCCGTTGAGAATCGATATTTCCAGAGGCACACGGTGCATCGTGACGACAATGTGGCAAAACGATCTCGACTCGTTTATTGGTCACGAAAACGGCCCATTTTCAAAATTTGGAAAAGTTCTTCGAGATCCGTTTAAAAATCGTCCGAGACAGCCGTGCGCGTCGAAGCTTCGACAAAATTCGCAACGTTGATCCGAAAAATGAAATCAGTTCGGATCGAGCAATAGGCTGGACACTCCGCTGGTAAGATTCCAGGAACGTCCATCCGTCTGCGCGAGTAATTGAACAAAATTTATCGCATTTCTTGACCCCGTTGAGAATCGATATTTCGTGGTTTCCCGAGGCCCACGGTACATCGGGGCGACAATGTAGCAAATTAGCTCGGCTCGTTTTGCCTGTTACCGCCGCCGTACGACTCCGAACGAGGCATTCCGATGGCACGAGTTCGCCTCGCAACGCGAATTAATGGAAACAAGCCGCGGCGCGCCGTATGCGCTGATAAACCGGAACGTCCATTTCACGGGCATCTTCGTCTCCTCTCGAACGCTCCGCCATGTTCGAATTAAACGATTTCGTGTTCACGCGTGGCGTGAAAAAAGCGCGGTTAAAGTGCCTGCGTAACGTCCCGCCTTTTTTCTCTACCTCGTTTCCTTTCTGGCCTCTTTTTATATCGCGTCATAACCTGCGTGATCATTGGCAATCGTAGCTCGCTCGCTTTTTCTTCGCCTTTATTTCGTTCCCCTCCTCGGAACCGAGTCCTGCAACGCGGCGATTAAAGTGACCGAAGTGTTGGGGGGGAGAGACGTTGACAATCCGAAAGAACGCGAGAAAATCGCATTCCATCTTCGAATCAACGTAGAACGAATCGAACGCGAAGTGAACCGCGACTCGTCGATGAAAATTTACTATTTCTTTTTTCTCCATTGGCCTAACACTCGATCGAGAAGTGTTGTTGTCGCTTCGTGCGTATAATGACCCGGTATCTTGGGGTCAGTCGTGACTCATTGTTGACGTGAATGACGTTAATGGTTTAGTGACATTTTTCAGAAAATGTTCGATAGATTTGTCTCGTTGAAACTCACACGGAAGTATATGGAATAAGGTGGATCAAACATGAAATAATGATTGCAGTTTGATCTCAAAGGACGGTAGATTGAAGCGATACCGAATACGACGATCGTGGTGAAAAATAGATATTCGTTGACCCAATTTAAGAACAGCGAAACGCCAAAATCTATGCCGTGTACCTTGTACCGCATTAAATTCCTTAGCGTTCTTTTCGTACAGAATCTTACACGAAAGAAATATAACCCATCCATTGACCAGTAACGGGAAACTTGTTCGAAAAAATATTATAAAAAAGAACTCGTATTCCACTACCGTTTTTTCCACACGGGATCCGTTTCACACGCGAAAAGAACGCCAGTGTGCTAATCGACGAGTCCCTTTCAGCGAGGCGCGACCAAGGCTACGAGCTCGCGAGAAAATCGCCATCCATGGTCGAAAACGAGTCCTCAACTCCAACTGAACTCAACTGGTCGATAGAAATAAAATATACAAACCCTGCAGCTTAATCGATCCGTGTTTTCTCAGCGATGAGATGTGACCAAAATCACGAGGTTGCGAGGAAATCATCGAAAACGATTCCCAAACGTAGACCACCAGTCCCTGGTAAACTTCTCGATGATGATCAGACTTCCAACATCCATCGATTCGATCGATCCTTGACCTCTTCAAGACGATGCGTGACCAAAGTCGCGAAGAAATCGTCGAAAACGACTTCCAAATGCGGACCACCAATCCCTAGTAAACTTCTCGATGTTGATTAAAACTCCCCCACCCACCGAATCGATCGATCTCTTCAGAACGAAGTGTGACCGAGATCGCAAGGTCGCGAAGAACCTAGTAAACTTCTCGATGTTGATTAAAATTCTCCCACCCATCGAATCGACCTCTTCGAGATGAAGTGTGACCAAGATCACAAGGTCGCGAAGAAATCCTTCGAAACAACTCCAAAATGTACACCAGCACTTCGTAACCTCTTCGATGGTAATTAAAATCCCTCCTACCATCGAATCGATCGATCCTCGATCTTTCCGTTCCAAGAGCGAATCCACGAGCTCGCTCGAACAAAGCTTGAACTTTTCGTCTATCCAGCAGATGCGTTCGTCGTCGTCGTCGTTTTCGCGGGACGCTTTATTCACACTCGAGGTACCGTCGGTCGGTGTTCCGTCGTTAAAAGCCGTTATTACGAAGAAAAACAACTCCTCGCCTCTGTTTGGCCGTCATTTTTCTCGGCTTTCCACGCTAAAACGCAGCCTGTACCGCGCGCCCGGCAATTTACGTTGCCACGAACAGGCTAACGACTTCTCCGCTTGACTTTAATGGACATTCCGCGCCGTGATTCTACCCCGCGATTCGAATTAATGGAAACACGCTGGCATCCCATTTGCACTGATAAAGCAGAACGTTCTCGTCGGGCGAATCGTCGCGTCCTCGTGCGGCCCGCGCTCGCCTCTTGTAACTCTCTATCGCTCTGGGACGATTCCGGGGCCGTTTACATCGCGCGGAGATGCCGTTGGATTAAGCGATTACGTCGTTCGCGGCTTATTCGTGGCACGGGCGAGAGCATCGATCGCGCGAAACTGCGTGCTTTCCGAAACGGGACTTATCGCGAAACGGGGTTCAAGACCGATACTCGGTTGCCGCCGTGAACGGAGTACACCTCGGTAGATAGCGGGGACGTTGCGGTAGCATTGCTGGAAGATCCATCGATTCCTCGGGTTCTTCGTAATGTTCTCGGTATACCGGGGTGTGAATCGGTACGTGAGAAACGCCTCGGGAGTGGGTTCGACGAATCGAGTGACTGGAAACTATGAATCCGATTCCATACGGTTCTCGAGACACTGGAGAAACTTTTGGTAATTAAAACGAGTAGGATTAAATTCGTCGATTCAAAAATACCATCGGCTACGTGTTCAAAGTGACTCGTTTTTAGTTTCAAACGCAATTGTCTCGCATAATCGTTACTTGAAACGTGTTTCGTATTGAACTTGTTTCGAGGTGGAGGTATTTAACGGGAATAGTTTAAATACGAAGCGTAAAGGATGTACGAAGGTCACGGTATATTTTCGAATACACCGATCGACGTGTGGAAATACTCGCTCCCTGTGGAAATGCAGTAGACCATGTGTGGTGAAAAGTCATTAGTTCGGGAGATATAGTAATTTGAACGTTACGAATCGCGGTGTACTGTGCGGAGCTGTGAAGTTGACCTCTGGAGGTAGATCTACGCAGGGAAGGAGTGGGGGAAGACAGCTAGGCGGCTCGATCTTCGTTGACTCGCAGCGCGCACCGGAGTGGGGGTAACGCGACGGGTGTACACATTGTATCGTGGTTCTCAGTTGGGAACGCGACAGATGGCACTCGGAGCACCCGTTGTTTCTCCCACTCCGTCTCGCGGTGGCAGTCAGTGAAGGTCGACCCGCCTTTCTCGACACCTTCGCCTTTGGATTTAGCTTATCCGCCCGGTTACCCCGCTCTGGAAGAAATCGCGAATCGTATCGGGTCACAGGTTTTAATCGGCCTTCGGAGGCCCGTGAACGAGCAAAAATTGCCCGGTACACATTCCCCTTAATTAAGGAGTCATCTTTCCAGCTCCCGGTTGCACGTACAGCGTTAAGTAGGTGTGTATCTCGCTGTATTAATCGCCGTGATCCCGCGTAACGGTCATCGAGTGTCAACTTTTTGCCACACGTAGTCTAGTACTTTTTTACAGGGAACGAGCAGCTGCATCGATTAGTGTATTCAAAAATATACGATCTCGTTTGAAAAAAAAAAAAAAACATCCGTCCACCTGCGAAGAAACTAATTACAATAAATTACTTCTCCCTCGAAACGGAACGAGTTCCATTTAAAACATTTTTTTTTTGCATTACAGCCAACGTACGGGAGATAAGTGCATTTATAGATTAAAATAGGTCACCCGGTACATCGTGATAGCGCGATACGTTACTACGGAATAAGATCGTAGACTGGACGGCCCTTACGAACCTTGGTCGTTTCGAACACCTCTCGCGCACGTAAACAAATACAAGTTACTGGTAGAACGTTTGCAGGGAAGTTTACAGATATCAATTTTTTTTACTTTCGAGCGGAAAATGTGCCTTCGAAGTATGGCAGAGATATTGACTTTCACCGTGAGGGAATATTTTAACGTAAGGTCAAATATTTCAATTTTTTTTTTGATCCCAAACAGGGTCAGACCGATTTGGCTATTAATTGTTGGCGAATTTATGCCTGTCGATTTTGGTTCGTTGAATACAGAAAATGACTTCCGAGGCGAATAAGTAACACGACAATTATATACGCGCGTGAAACATAAACGATGGATGAAAAGGAGGTCAGAGAAGGGGGAGAGAGGGGAGCATAATAATGGTGCGCCGCGCGATTATTTCACCGAATCATTCCTTTAAATAGTCTCGTTTTGTTATAAATTCATAATGCGCTTATTGTTGGACTCGTCGCGACCGTACTCTCGTTGGTAAAATAATACGCACGTCACGCGTCAATGGACGATCGTCGAACGAAAGATAATGCTCGCCAAAATTGATCGTAAAGGGTAAAGCTAGGTGTATATACGGTTCGCGTAGTTTTATCGTTATCGATTATTATGGTAGAATTAACGCTACTTTCGATTCTCTTCATTCGACCTTCGTCACCGCGTAAAAAAACACGAAACTCGCGTAACGTCTCTCTAATAATTCGTGCATCCGAATACCTCGTTTGTTACGTCTTAATCTCATTTTAAAATTATACAAATCCAATTGAAAGTATTTCAATCTTGCAAAATTGCATCGATAATCGCGCGCATAATTTCTCCTGCAATTGCCTCGTATAAGTTTCGAAAAAATAAAAGAAAAATTCAAAGATCCACGATTGGTTACCCGAGCAAACACTCGAGTAATGAGCAAGACGCATACAGTTCGCGTCTCGTTGTCATTAATTATTAAAATGGAATTAACACGCCTTCCGGTTCTCTTTACTCAACCTTTATTGCCGCATCCATAAAATACGAGAGTCGTGTAATATTTCTAGAATAATTAAATACTCGGACACTGGGGTATCTCGTTTCTTTTAATTTAATTTCATTTTGCGAATTATACGAATCCGATCGCGAGCTTTTCAATCTTACGAAATTGCACCGGTAACCGAGCGTGTAATCTCTTCGGTGATCGCTTCGTACATTTTCAACGTAATTTAAGCGAAAGAATGATTCGTACAGCTACGTCACCGCGCACAACCGCAACCGAGTTCGCACCTAAACGTGTACAGCGGTGGTGATAAAAGTAGCACAATTTCTGAAAAATCTTTCCCGTAAATTACACCTTCGATGACGTAAACGATTGCCATTCCTGCGAGAAACCGAAAACGTTGATGTTTTCGAGATGGCGCAATTTCAACCATCGCTGTAATTTCTACCTGTGCTTTTCCTTCCGTCTTTGTTCGACGAGCAACGTTGCACACGCACGTTCCTCGCGGTATCAGGGACGCGCGAGTCGGCGTTAAATTATTTTCGACGCGAATTAACGGCGACTGGATAACGTAATGAGCTCGCGCGGACGAAGGATGGAAGCGAACCGAGGACGAAGGTAATCCCGCGACCGGTATTGTTTCACCAACGGAAGTCACTCTTTTATTACGAGACACTTCCTGCTCCATGCGGGAGCACACGGCGTGCCTGTTTACACCGTGTACACGACACGCGAACACAGGTAACTTCGTTTCTCTCGCTCCGTATCGTTCACCGTATCGTTCCTCTCGCTTCGTCTTTCTCTCTACCTTTTTTTTCTTTTTTTTTTTCTTTTCGCCCCGACAGGTATACCGGGTAGACCAGCGACAGAAATATCTATGCACGCAACCGACCGCGTGGCTAGACTCTGTCTCCCGTAATCAGAGGCTCGAGTTAGTTTCTACGACGAATTAATAAGCGAAGCGATAAACCGAGCGGTGGGGAGCAGCGAGTACCTACTACTCGCCGAGCAAAAAGCGTGTACCAAGCGCGTCGCAGTTTCTCGCGAGAACTCGTTCGAAGCTCGAACAAGCATCGAACCGCTCGACGATTAACCGACCGCCGCCGTGACGATTAATCGAGTCGATAATTAAGACGAACCAACCGCGAAGGGATTCTCCTGCTTCCTGAAACTCACGCGAGACGACGACGACGACGACGACGACGACGATGACTACGACGATGCTCGAATTCCTGTGCGATGGAGGCTGGAGGAATTCGCTAGTTACGAGGTCGTTCGAAATTAAACACGACGAAATTGAGGGTAATTGCTCGGTGCTGATTGTTTCGCAGTTGTAATAACGCGGTTACCATATTTAACCGGTATCAGACTGGAGATTTCATCGCGGCGTAAACCATCCTTTCCACGATCGTGTTTTATACGGAATTTGTCTCAGTTTCGATCGAAGTAACTCACAACTTTTCAACGGAGAAGAATACGAGACACTTGGAGTATTTCTGTATTTCGTGCCCTTCACTCTTTGCGCTAGGGGAATATTTCTACATCTCTTTTTATTAACTGGATAATTGTAAATGTGATTTTCAGGCAAGAAAAGAAAACGTTGAAACGTATTATTTGTATATTTATCACCGTGGAAAATTTGGGATTATCCGATAACCGAAAAATAGAAAATCTTCGATATTCGTCGTTCGTATGTAAATTTATCGAGAAAATTTCTATAATTCTGCACTTTGTAATTTTTCGAAGTTGAACGAAATTATAACGCGATCCGTTTTCCATTTTTACGATTTCCATCGATATTCGATATCCAGTGGACGCAACATTTCAAACCCTGTATTTTCGAGTCGTTCGTTATCAAACGTTAGCCCTTACGAAATATTCGGTAACGATCGAAGATTCGCGTGAAATTTAAAGAACAAAGATCGGTTAAATAATTTTCATCCACGTTTCCAAACAACCCGGTCAAGGTACTCGGTACAATTCGTGAACCGTTCCAACAATTCGGATTCGTCCGTCCCTGCATCGATAAAACAACGGAAAGTTGAAAGCGCGAAGAGAGAAGTACCCACGTGTTTTGTCCTCCGCGTGGCCTAATTACGGACCGTGAATTCCGGTAATTATAATAATTAACCGGCGACTCGTGCCCGTCGCCCCTCGGACCGAGGAATTCTCGTCCGTGCCCTCTCGCGGAACGCCCCCTCCCCCCGTGAAAAGAACGTTCGAAATTTGGAGCTCCGTTCCCCTCGAAACCCTCTTCTCTGTGTCCCCTCGTTTCTCCTTCGTTCTTGATTCTTTCCGCTGAAATACCGGCTGTCGGTGGCAAACGTTATCGTTCAAACGAACGCAACGAGAGACCGGATTAATAGCGGGGGCACGAAAGGAGGACCTGCTACTTGGAATTAATTAACAGGTTCCGTGTGGGACCGATTTTTGGTTACTTTTCCTTCAACGTGGGCCGTATACCCTCTACACCAATGTGATCGATAGTTTCGCTTCAGAATAAATATTGTGCTGCGTGGAATACGTTACATATTTGTTTACCGTCACGAAGACACATTACGGTGAACTTTGTAAATGCGTGGAACGTATACGCTCCACACTATCGCGATTGATAGTTTTGCTTTTGGATAAATATTGTAAAGCTTACAGTACTTATACTAGTGAAAAAAATATAATTAGTGAGAAAATGGTGTAGAGTTTAAGACACGTTAGACAAGATCGCAATAAATTTCATTTTTAACGTATTCGTTTACAGTCACAAAGACATATCACGGTGAATTTTGTAAATGCATCGGTAGCGTATACGTTCTACGCTACTGTGATCGATAGTTACGCATCTGACTAAATATTGTACGGCTTACAATATTTAAAACGGTAAAAAAAAAATACAATCGATAAGAAAATGGTGTAGAGTTTGATACGCGTTAGAGAAGAACGCAATAAATTGAATTTTCAACGATACAAATTTATTCGAAGCGTATCACGGTGAACTTTGTGCGACGAACCGCGTATACGCCCCACGCGTCACGGAACGTGTTAACCCGATCGGACGCGCGCATAACTCGAGGAGGTACGCGCGATCGATCGCGAACGATCTCGCGAACGATCGATTCGATTTATGGAAAAGAAAAAAATTAAAAAAAACCCCACGGAATCGCCTGGACGTCGTTACCGTCGGCTGTAAATTTACACGCCGGCTATTAAAGGCATTTCCCGGTCGCGCGCCTTATCGTTCATTTATAACTGTCCGCGAATGTCTCATTAACCTCCCTTTTCTCGGAACGGGCGGTCGCGAGCGGTGACAAGAGCCAAAGAAATCTCAAAATATCCGCGACGCGTCCGTCGCGGGCGGTGGAACGACACACGTCGTCGTTCGGGGGCGCTGCCGGCGGGGCGTCGAAAACACGGGGGCAGGGCCAGGTTTTACATGTGTCGCGGCGATACACTCGGTCACTCGTAAACAATGAACATGTGTAAACAATCGCCGCTACGGACCGCGCCAGGATTAAATCGTCTTTTGGCACCGAGCGGGGCCCCGCCGTGACAATGGAACTACGTGTCGAGTTGTTTATGCGATCGCGGGGGGCATAGATTTATGCGGCGCGAGGCATCGCGGTGCTTTGACGAACGTCTTTAAAATAAACGCCCGAGCCGAGACACACGGAACATCGTACGCGTACCGAATACCGCGTAAATACCGACCGAGAGATTTTCGAAATCCCCTGCGAGAACTACTTCTATGAAGGATTCGAGTCGTTCGAGGGTGAGATCAAAGTTTCGCGGGAGTATTCTCGGTGTAACAGGTCCAGGGAAATAAATCCCGTATATTTTCTACGTTTTGCGTTTCGTGTACACTTTTAAGAAATGTACGAAAGTTTAGAGTGGAAGGTGAAAATTAAGGAATAAAAATGTAAACGCTGTTTTGCATTTTTACGAGTTCTGTCGTTACTCGACCGCGAGTAAACAACATTTCGAACGTGAAGTACTTCTATGGAGGATTGGAGTCGGTCGAGGGTGAGGGTAGCTTTCCTTTCGAGAGTCTTTCGGCTCGGTATTATGAGCGAATGTTGCCCAGAGACAAGAAAATAAAATGGAGTAAACCGAGTGCTCGTTACTTCACTGTCGATCGTTCTCTCGGTCAAACTGTATCGCACCACACCACGCTCATTACGTGCACACACGAGAACTTTAGTTCGTGTACACCGATAGAATATTTTTCGTACACGTCACGCTCATTCTTCCGTGTAAACATCGCTCGGTTTCGCACCATACTGTTACACATTCTACGAAACCAGTACCACCGACTCGTCTCTGTTTACCACCGACTGAATCCTGATCTTTGCTCTGCGAGTAGTACGACTAAAGGTAAACGAATAAAGAAAATTTCTAAAAAAAATCTAGAACACGAAACTATTGTACAAGACGGCGCAAACAATATCGAAACATCGTCGAGAGTCGACGACCTCGAGTGACCTCCGCACTCGCAACAATCGTATAATCAAAAGAGCAAGTAATTTCCTCGCAAACGTTTGAAAATGATCCGCGCGACAAGGCATCCCCTGTGTTATCGATTCGAAGGAAAAGGAACCGAAGGAGCAACGGTGATCGTTCGCGCAAAGTGGTTCGGCGTTTCACGAAACGATCCGGAGTTATCCCTCCGCGTATCCTTCTAATTAATTATGTCGGAAATCCATTATCCAGGACGAATGCACTCGATGCAGTGGCGCGCGGGGAATCGTGCTCCGGGCGTAGCTGCTTTTCCGGGAAGACACATTATAAGTTTTTCCCCGGAGTTAATTTCGCCGGCGATAGCTAAATCCTTTCTCTCTCCTCCACCTTACCCTCCCCCTGGCCTGGTCGCTCTTTTATCCTTGCGCCACCCTGTCCCTCTGCAACCCCCTTGGCCGTGCTCGAACTAAGAGCGGCTAAGAGTTGGTAGGAGCGTCTCTATGGTTAATTAAACGCATAGATCACCCCCCTCTCTCTCGCAATCTCCACCGACTCCTCCTTGCGTTCGCCTTGCCGCGCCACCCCCTCTGCTCTTCTCTCCACCGGTCGTCCTCGTCGTCTTTTTTTTTTTTCTCTCCACCCTCCTCAGCAACCCTGCAAATGCGCGCTCGCTTTTTCCACGTTATAAGCATGCACGTGGGCCGCACCAGTGCCGTACTCTGTTGCGAGAATTTTTCGAAACGGGTTTCAACGACTTGTAACTCCTTCGATTCGTTTAAGGGATTCGATTTTGGGAATTTCGTCGCGGAAGAGTGTCGCGAAAATCCTGTTGAGTTTGTCGTCGTTGTCGAAGCGAAGGACAGTTCAGGTTCGCTTCGAAGCTTTTGCAAGGAGAGTATCAAAAGTTACTTTTACCTATGTAATTTGGTAGGCTTACGGATGAACTGAAATTTTGTAGACTTACGATTGAACTGAAATTTTGTACGCTTACGATTGAACTGAAATTTGGTAATACATGTGACAATCGTAAGTGGAATTATAACCGCGTCGCGTACACGTGGAGTACGCTAGCATTTATGGCACACGTCAAGGCCGAATACTTTATATTACTTCGCACTTTATCTAAACACAGCCCTGGTACCCAATCCGCTAAAGGTACGTTCGTAGAGCACACGTGTACCAATTGTTAAACGCGTGTACGCTCTCGTGGTATCGAAAGCGTTGAATTACCTAGAAACTGTAGGTGTTTTTAACGATCAACGTCTCGGTCGACGAAACAGGAGTATCGGTCGTTTGCGCGTCTCCGATCGATAGAACGGTCGACTCGACGGATTTCTGGAACCGGGAATTTTGCTTTTTATTTTTTCTTTTTCGCGCGATTTTCGAGAAGGAGGTCGCGTATTTCGAGCTTCCTCCTCCACGCCCACGTGATGTAAGCGAAAGAGCGGAAAGAAGGGGGGCGAGCCTCCGTAATACATACCGGTTTCTCGAGAAGGCGTAACCTCTGCCCGAAACTACCGTCTACGTTCATTATCGTTTACGCGGGCAAACCCGTCGTCGATTCCTCGCCCGTTCAACGCGATCGATCGTTTGACCCGTTTGCCGTGAAACGCACGCTTGCATACGTGCTACGCGATTCACTCGCGCGCCTTTTTACGCTCTCGTTTCGAACGATAACACCACGGGGGAGACGAGCATATTTGGACGGGTCGTTCGAGCTTCGAGAGAGTTATTTTTTCTTTTTTTCCTTTTGTTTTTCTTTTTTGGTGTTTTAAAGACGCGAGAAATTCGAGCTACGCGAACGGTTCGCTTTTTGCGCCGAACGCCGCGTTAACAACGTTCCTGAATATCGCGTGTACCGAAATGTGGTATCAATCGAGGACATCTGGACAAAAAAGAGCCGACCTTTGTCGTTACTTTTATCATTATTTGTAGAATAATTTCCACGTCGTTATTCTACTTCCTACCGGTATTTGCGTAATACGTGGAGCGAAACGCAAAGCTTCTTCAAGAATAGTTACGTGTCAACGAGCTTTGTGCGTAGATTCGTGCTTTAAGAGCGATACGATATCGACGAATCGTGTCGAGCTTCTCTTCTTCTTTTCTTTTCGATTTTATATTTCTAGGGGCACTCCTGTGGGAATCGTCGATCTTCCACGCGCATGCTAATCGAGTCGGGTATTAATCTCGAAACGGTGTTATAAAGAAAAGTGTTTTTATAATTAATCGGTTTTGTTCCCCTTCGTTGGAAATTTATGCAAATAGTTACGTGCATGCAGATTTTCCTTTAGAGAGATGCAAAGTGAAATAGGTGCGTTAAAATGCATCTAACGATCCATCGTTACTTAATTTTTGCTATCGCGTCGACTTTCGTTCTTAACTTGTCGGTTGATACACCAGCGAAGGCACGCACAGATTTTCACAACGCGGGTACATTTTATAAATAAACCGATCGTGTTCCCGTAATTTCCAGCGAATAATTTTCACACGATTTTGACATTCAAAGTTCCAAGAATTTCCCACAATACGTATAAAAACGAACCATTGGAAACTTTTTTGTATCGATAGCAATAGCTACGAGTACATCAATAATTACTATCGAATAATTAAGAAAAAAGAATCGTACGTCACTCGCTCCGTCGAAATTCGACTCACAATTTTAAACGCAACCCCTCTAGAAACATTCGAGAAAAGCGCCGAAAAAGAAATCGATTTTTCCCTACCCCGAGACACCGGCGAAGACCAACCTCCCCCTTTAAACGACTCTCGAGAATAAAACCTATCGCGTCTCCGGAGAAGAGAACGGAAAAGTAAAAAAAAAAAAAAAAGAAACCAGAAAGAAGTTATTCCGTTTCGTCCAAGGATTACACAACGAGAATCTCCGATAACTCGCGTCGAAACGCCGTAAATAATGCAGCCGATAGATACGTCCCTGAAGCCGAAAGAAAGAGGTTGCGGAGAAGAAGGTGGAGGCGGTGAAGAAGGAGGAGGTGGATGGCCAGCGGAGCAGAGGATATTCTTATGAATCGATGAAAGAACCGCGAGCATGCGCGCCGGAATCTTAATAACTCATGCGATATACACACACACACACACACCACCTCGTTCCTTGTGTTATCCGGTGTACCCCTGCCGTTGTTATCAACCCCCGGCATCCCTGTTTTCCGCCCCGGGGGCACAGATACGCCCGTTATAATACTACGCGTGCACCAGGCCCAGAGGGGGTAAACACGAGAACCGGACATTCCGAGCGTAGTTTCTGCGAATATTTCGAGCATATTCGCCTCCGAGAGAGGTCGAGGAGGTGAAGGAGGAATACAGAGGCGGGCCCGAAAAACACTCGCGCCTCCAGCATTTTTCCTCACCGGTGTACCCCGAAGGAAATCCCCTCCCCTTTTGTCTCCCCTTTCTGGACGCGTTCCGATGCACCGAGGATCGTATACGGCCGCTGCTCCACGCACCTTCTCCGTGGCCATTTACGGTTCCTTTTTACGGTCATACGTGCGGTTTTAGTGCGACCTGTTCGCGCGGATTTACTGCCCGAATACCCGTGCCGCTCCATTTTTATTCCCCTTCTTCTTCTTTTTTTCTTTTCTTCCGGTCGGCAGTCACGTCACGGAGATGGGAGCTCGCACGGTTGTTTTCGTGCCAGCGCGAGGGTTAATTAGCTTTTACGCACCGCGGGTGTCGTCAAGGAGTTAGTAAATAAGGGTGTTCCGACGCCCCCCGGGCGCAATTTCCCGCGTTTTGCGAGCGTCCTTTGAATGCGTTTCTTCGAAGCGCATTCTCTCCAACGAGTGAAAGGAACGAAGCGATCAATGAACGTTGCGAAAACGTCGATAATATTTCTTTTTTGGGAGATATTTCTTTGGATTATTTTCGATTTTTTGGTCGTTTCGTACGGAGCGTAGACAGTCGAGAATGTTTGTTTAAACTTTCCTAGTTATCGTAGGAATGTTTGCGAACGAGACGACGGAAGATTCTAAGGAGTTCTATTATAGATTTTTGGATATGTAGGTGATTAATACGGTAATATTTCCGAATAGAAAATGTATAAAATAATGGGTACTTTTATCCAGGAACAATAACTCCGATAGGAGGACAAAGATCGAGAACGCGATGTTTGTACGATTCTTTAGTGCTTTAGTGCATAGAAATGGAAATTTTTATGAAATTTTTACGAAGAAAGGAGGGTTTTACGATCGGGTGTAATGAATTTAAAATCAGCGTTACGGTCTTCGAACGATCTTGGAACGTATTCCCTTCCAAATTTATGCAATTCGTCTTTTCTATTTTGAAGAAAAATGGAATTAATTTCGTATCGATGGGAAAACGGAGATTAAAATAAAGTAACGCGTTATCGATGCAAATATTGTTTTATGGACTATGAAAATTATTTTATTAAAGCATAGCGATCCGTAAAGGATGTCCATAATACCGTTCGTATAAACGCGTACCATATACGACCTTGTTTCAATGGTATAGCCATTTCTGTCGAGTTATAGCGCGACCACGTTTACAGGAACTGCTCGAAATAGAATTTGATTATCGAATACGGCCGAATTTGAACAATTTTGCTCATAGAACGCAACAGTTAACAAATAGGAGAAACGTGAAGGATCTATCGAGGCACGCAAACGGTTAATAGAATCAATTGCACCGAACAGCTCGGTTTGCGATTAAGAATTAAGAATAACGATTAACTACAAAAATGGCTATAACTCGAGAACGAGGTCAGATAGAGCACGTAGTCACGGGAACTCTTTTTATCGCGTTTGTGTCTCCGATTCGCCTCTGGGGCTCTAGTCACATCCTGTATATACAGTGACTCAAGAGTTATCATCTCAAACGTAGTAACATAAAAAATAAGAAAATGATACGAAGCACATTTTTCTACTTTCACGCCACAAATGACGGACAATTTAGAACGTAGAAAAAAGTTTACAATACACTTTACGAACCGTTTCTCGTTACGTTTTTATCTCCAATTTACCAACAAGGGTCCTGTATACTACACCCTGTACTTGGTAACTTGAAAAATGAGAAAATCGACCGTTCGATACATATTTATCCCGTTTTCTCCTCCCATGTAACATCAACTCAAAATATGAACAAAAATACAACAAACTTCACGAATCGTTTCTCATTGTTTGATGATGAGGCCCCACTGTCCCAAAATTTACCTGTTTTACATACGTAACCTAAAAAAATAACAAAAACGAAAAGAGCAATATTTAGTATATATTTAGTATAATATTTAGTATAACCACATTTTCTCTATTTTCTCGTCACAAATGGCCACAATAATAAAATTTAAAGAAAAGAAAAGAACAGAAAAATTCTTTTCTCAGAATTTCGCGTTCAGTGCGAAAACAAAGCGGCATCGAGGAGGGCCTGGGCCCCGATGACGTCGATCGGTTCCCCGGATCTCGCGCGGTCGCGGAGTCGAGCGTTAAAAAGGGCCCCGCGGTCGGGTATCGGTCGAAGCGGGGCCCCGCGATATGAAATTATAAAATACCGCGCATCGCGCAATTACAGCCATCGCCGGGCCCCATTACCGATCGTTGGAAACATCTTCGCGCCTCTCCCTCTGGATCTTCCACGCGCGGTGGGTAAGGGGCCCGGGGACCGATCCGGGGGGACGACCCCCGCGAGCCAGAGTGCACCGGGCGGAGAGAGAAAAATCGTTAACGCGCCGATAAAATAAAATGGAAATGACGCGTCGCGTTAAGAGATCTCCTTGGGGTTGCGCACCGAAAGGTGCGTTGGTGGGGGGAAGAGAGTGTCGAGGGGCCAGGAGTGGAGGGGGAAGGGGGTTAGCCAGAAGAAGAGACGCGTCGAGCACCTTCAGTCCCGTATGTTTGCCCGGACGGTTGGACGGTGAGGGGGGCCGCGCGGGAAGAGCACGCGAACAAATTAGCCCTCTATCTGAAACAACTTCTTGGAATAGCCGTTACTCACGGCCGAAGATCGGGGCCCGTATTGCCCGAGCGAAACGACCGCGCGACCACGGGGACTCGGTGGAGGCCGCGAAGGAACGGGCCCTGAACAAGAGGAAGAGTAGTGTCGGCGAAAAGGATCCAGGAGGGGGGCGCGGGAGGGAACCGTCGAGGGTTTCGATGGAGTGGGGTGAACCGAAGAAGAAGAAGAAGAAAGAAGAAGAAGCAGAAGAAGAAGAAGAAGCAGAAGAAGAAGAAGAAAAGGAAATAAAATGCCGGACGAGGCATTTCGAATTTCCAGCTCGAATTCAGGAGGAGGTGGAAGAGGCAGGATGTAGAGGAGAGAGCAGACCGTGGATCTGCTCAATCCAGGGATAAGCGAGTCGTTCGAACGGTGTTGAACAGGAGTGAATATTTATACGCGGCCTCTTCCTTCGCACCTTTTTTTGCCTGTCGACGTCCACCACCACCACCACCACCACCACCACCATCGACGTCCTCCTCCTTCTCTTCTTCTTTCTTCCTCGTCCTCTTCGTCGCGTTTCCACCTTCAGGTCCCATGCGGTATCTTCTTGATTACCCGGTCCTAATTAATTCCTCAGGCTTTATCTTTATTTTTCCCTCGGCCCGGACGACCGCCGCCGACACCGCGACCAGGACAGACCGATGTCGTTTCAACCTTCCTTGGGGAGGAGGAGGCGGAGAGCACGGATCGTGGCGCGAACCATCGGCCACGGAGGACTCCACCTAAGGTGGATAGGTGTGCATGGTCATCGACTCCGTCAGGGAACGTCGTCTAGACGACGTGTCGTTCCGTGGGAATAATCTTGTATACGATAAAACGGTGTGAACGATTGCCCGGTGTTCGTCGACACCGCCGGTGAAGGGCGTTTTACTTTTATCCGCTTCGCTCGTTACCCGGTTCCGCTCGAAGCGCCAGCTTTGCGTCCAGGAACACCGTTGCGTAAACGTCGATACCGTGGCGGTATCTTTTAATAAATACCCATACTTCGGGAAACTAGGAAAGGACGATATCTCGACGTGGATTCACCGGGAACGAATTGTTCCGGGAACTGTTTCGAGTTCAGGGTTTAGGGTTAGCGCAACAATTCTCGAGGAATTGGTCCGGACGATGTAGCGCGGACCACCGAGCAATTCGAACAGCTGATAACGCGAGAGTTATTGGAAACCCGAGAGACCTTGTCTCGCGATCGAGGGTAATTAAATCTCCAAGCGGGCGACTCTACCGAAAATTCTATTAGAAGGGAATCAACCTTGTCCGTGACGATAGGAAGACGAGTCCGTGGAGGTTTGAGAATTTTTAAGATGTGTTAATTTTTTTCAGATCTTTCTGTATTTTAGAAGGTACGCGTGACTTTTTCGTACCTCTGGGAGCGAAGCTACGCACCAAGGCTGTGATCGTAACAGCAAAGGATAAAAGTACGTCGATTTGATGAAATTTGAGGTCCTTTTCTATCCTTTGTTCCTTTCGATCGGTTTGATTTGTCGCTGTACGACAGTTCAGTTAGGATGCAACCTAAGATGAGTGAAAAATATCCTATCAATATGTATCCTATATACTTTAGTTGTGGAGTTATTATTGGTCGAGGAAAATCCATTCAACGGAAGCCAATAATGTACTGCGCGGACCAGAGAAGTTGACCTCCGGAAGGAAATGAGAATCGTGATTGGTCGAATGTTTTAATCGGCCTTCGAAGGCCTGTAACTAAGTAAAAATTCCCCCATAACACGATACTACATTTCCCTCAAGCCAGAAGTCATCTTTTCAATTCCCAACAGTGTACGATCTACGAGATAGGATACAAAATGGATTAGAGACTATTCGTAAAACACGTGGTATTTTTGAACGAGTATAGAATTCAATGTCAAATGAATAAGCACGTGTTGAGGCACGAAGTGAACATTTGAAACGTTTCCTTTGATCATCCATGACTCGAAAATCAAATTAAAGTATTGACACGTATTTCTAAAACACCCTGTACATATTGCACCACGAAAGCTTGTTGAACGTTGGCGATCGAAAATGGAACCGTTGAGTTTGTTTGACGCGTACATTAAAAATAATAACGTACGCCGCGAAGAAAAATTTTATTGACCGTTCGGTGGGTTCGCGGAGAAAAATAATCAACTTTGAATATCGACTACAAATAGATCAAGGTCGGACTATAGTGGGCGAAATTTACAGTCTACGATCCGAGATTACGCACGGTATATTTCCGATCTACGAAGTTACAGCCTTTCCACGAAGCAATCGAAAAAGATTTTTTATCTAGATGCTAGGTACGTAAAAATTGCGTACGAGGATGACTAAATGTTTTTATTTTCTTTTACGCGTAAACGCGGGTAGACTGTTCAAAAAATTGTTGCAATTTCCTGGAATATTGAAGGGCAGATTTTACGTCGAATTTGGCACACGCGCGTCCGTGTATTCCTTTCGTTTTCTCGATTTGAAAAGGAAACGGCGACCTCGCGTACGTAGCTAGGTCAAAGCTGCATCTTCAACTTCGACGATAAGTCCGAATCGCTGTCGTAAAGTACACAGCACGAAGAAAATCGAAGATACGCGTGTAGTCGTACGGTTGTTTTCCACGTTGAAACGATATTGGTAATTGCGATACTTTTATAATTTTATCGCTTTCTCGTATCGGGCGTGTTTTGCAATTTATACCGGGTAACTTGTTGAGATACTTTCGTAATAATTGCTCTACACGGATCTCTATCAATATTAACTCTATGAGTATGTAGACAACTTTTTCGAAACGATCGTTTACTCCGATCTTCGTTGAACACTAAAATAAATCGATTATACAGACTCGACTATGAAACGTATAGAAACCGGATACGCAAACTTTGAAAAAGAATATTTTAAACTGTCGTATTTATATATATAAAAGAGTACAATAAATCTTACATATCCGTACGTCGATAGAAGACAGAAAAGTAAATAATTCTTACCACGAATTATCTTTCTTAAAAATGTACCTGTTATCCGTATACAAGGATATTCCTTAGAATTATTCCAAATTTACAATAGAGACGAACACATCAGTTACTCGCGAGATTGATAAAATTTTAGACTTTCTCCGATACTCTCTCGATTACCTATTATTATTTAATTACAAAATCTAGCGCGGTACCAACCATATCGTGTCGATCGAACGTATTATTTTCAAGCATCACCGATATTAACGTCGTCGCGCCAAAAATCGAAATTAACGAATAAACGAGCATCGAGAGTTAAGATGAAAAAATTCCTTCCGGAAGGAACCCTGGTATCCGGCGAATTAAACGGTCGTAGAACGAATTCGTAATGTTTATCGTAGATAGTATCGTCCGAATGTTCCCATTGACGACACTTCCTACGGTCAAAAGAAAAATGACGGGGATGGTAATATTGATGACACGATCTCCTTGATGAACGTGGTAACGAGATACAGCCGTGTACATACGCCGGGACGCACGTATCGCTTTTAAACGCCGGAAATGAGTTATTAGCGGTTGCGCCGCGCGCACTCAATTGTCCTGATTTGGAAACCTCTAATCTGACCCCCCTTTCCGGCGACGAATTTAAGCCTTCGTGTTTCCGTGTCTATCGGTACTATTTCAAGCGACCCTTTCTCACCGGAATCAATTCTTCCGACTATCAAAACGATACTCGTGATACCATTCGTTCGATTCGGAGTCGCAGCGAGAAAGTTGAACGAGTCGCGTGTGCACCGACGTAAACAACGAATTAAGGAGACACGGAGTGATTAATACCCGCGAGTAAACGAAATACGTCGTTCGATCGGCTAGTAAGACTACGAAATTATTTAACGCGATATCTCTTGAAAAATACGTATCAAGTTCGTAGCGATACTGGTCGCCTGTGTGATTAGAATTGTTAGAGTATTGCAACGAAGTGAAGGAATACTTGGAAACAGTATTAGAAATTAACGATGATAATAAATAATAATAGTAATCTTAGTTTTGGAAATAATACTCCCTTTTAAAAGAAACTTACTATTTTATAATAAATATTTTAGATATTTTAGAATGAACGATTAAAATATTTCCAAAGAGATGAAATTAAATTTAAAAATAAGAAATTTGTGGGAATTCAAGGTGTCGATAAAATAAAATAATCAAATATTAACTATCTCTCCTTTTTCCCGCGTAGAGTGCCTATATAAATATATATATATATATATAAATTGAACACAACTGAAAAAATGTTTACGTAGAATTCGCGCGATAGAATTCCCAACGTCTCGTCGGAGACCGAGTATGCTACCGCAACGCGTGCAAAAGCTAACGTACGAACCGTCGTTAGAAGAAGCGGAAAATGTTTGGTTATTCGTCGAGCACCGTTGGACGCGCGTATACCGAGGCTGGGACTCGAAAAATCCGAGTATCGTCTCGTAATATTTTTCATCGCCGTGTCGTCCGGATGGGTACCTTAACGCGTCGATATACGGCCCCGAAGTACACCCATACGCAGTTACCTAAATTGGATTAATGGTATCTACGTTGTGATCGACGTATACATTTTATAGACGCGACGAACTGCCGTGTACCTTCAAAGAATTGACTGGTTAAACAAGTTTGGATTTTATCGCGTCCACGATCTCCTTCTCTTCGGCTCTCCTCAGCCCGGCCCGGTGCAAATAAATTAATCGTCGTGAAGCGAAGTGTTCTCTCTAACCTCGTAATCGTTCCAAATATAGTTAGCATTAACGAGGGAGGAAAAACGCGGAGTACGTAAATTAGCCGGGTAACCCTTCCGTGAAGTTTCAATTATCCGGTGGAACAGTGATGGAGTTTAACGAGATTCTTAGATGGTGCTTGAAATTCTAAGGACGAAGGCACTTTACGGTACCCTAACGAAGCCACCTGCCTGGCAGCGTCCACCCTGTTAATTTTAATCGAGAGAGACGCTTTCACGTGAATTAGAAGGGGGTAGAGACGGAACGGGGGGGACGAGAGGTGGAGAGCCAGGGAGGCGGATGCCAGTGGACGGTTCTACGACTGCAGCAGCCCGCTCGTAAAAGACGTCCGTATCGAAAGTGTCGTCGCGTCGGTGGACTCGCTTGGGAACCCCGAGCACGATCAAATGAATCAACAGAGACAATTAATAGCCCGGCGAGGACGCTTTGGAAAAGCGTCGGGACGCCGCCACCACCCGTTGGCGAATATGTGGACAACGAATCTATCTGTCCGTTCAGGAAGACTACCGTGGACATTGGCACGGTGCGAATTCCTCCACGGTGTTCGCTCGCGTTCGTACAACGTACCCTGTATAATTCGAAACGAGAACATCGAGTTCTTTTTAAACCGCAACAGGGACTCCGATCGCGACACGTCGAATTTTACGTAATTACAGCTCGTAATTTATCGAGCTCAACGTCTCGTGGAATTCTAGCAAAGTTCAGTTTCGAGAGCGATATCAATCGTTCGGGTAACTGTGGAGAGATTACGTCTGGGTCCAAAGAGACCCGTATAGTGTAACCTCGCGCAAATAAACAAAAATTACTTTAACACGATTTTTGCCATTTCTATGGACAGTTGTATCGGTGGTGTAATTGGTAAAGGTTTCCTTGGGTCTGAAAAGACCCGGGCGTGGTACAGAGAACAGTGGAGAACGTTCTGTAAGAGAGTAACTTTGTCTTTTTGAATTACAAGCGTTGGTTTTCCATCGTTTAGTTCTCGAAACGTGCGTCTCGATTATTTTCGCACTCTGTTGTTCCTGACAGTTAGATTCCTCCGGAACGAGTTGAAATTACCAGTTATCGTTATGGAATACTCGTTAAGAGGAGCGATAGTCGAGACTGGAGAACCAAACGGCACGCTTACGAGCGGAGACACGCGAGACGAGCTCTCGTTTCACGGATTTACAAATCCGTAACAATCTGCCAACCGAAGAAGGGATGAACGTCGAGGAGGGAAAATCTCTGCTCGTTTAACGAGCCCAAGGGTTCAACCCTTCCGACGCTTTCACCCTTCGACAATATTTAATGCATGTTTTAAGCGTAATTAAATGGCAGAGGGTTTATCGTCTCCAGGCACGTTCAACCCTCCCACGCAAATTATCGCGTTTAACCCCCACCGATCTCTTCTCTCATCGACTGTCACCCCACTACCAGGCCGTCGTTTCTGGGTACCTTCGTCGGTCATAATGTACTTTTCATTAGCCTGGAACCCTTTCGCGGGGCAGATTGAATCTTGGAATATTCATCGTCTCGCAACCCTTCTCCGTTACAATACCCAACCACCGACGCGTTCCTTTTACAGCTTCACGAGCCGCCACTCAACAGGTTTTAATTAACGCCCGACGCTTTCCCGTTCACGCCTCCTTTCGCGCGACTAGTAATTTATTCTCGTTCGAATCGCGAGAATTCCCGTTGCGGTGCATGCGCGGTACGATGACGCTCTCCGCGACGATTATAGCACGTATAAACAAAATACAGTTGCGGTCGTTTGTCACCACCTCGCGACTGGAAACACCAAGCGTGTATCGTAAACCTTCCCGGAAGAGGGAGTCAGGGCCGACGATCGTAAACTCGACGATATCTCGTTTACCATTGACGGTACAGCAAAGATGCGTACGACGAAAGTTTTTGAAAATTACATTTCGAAATTCTTTGCTTCTGTACGAATTTTCGATACGATCGATGGTAACCGAGATATCGGACCCGAAACTCGGTACTTTTAATTCTCCGGCAAGGTGGCTCGCCAGTTTACTTTCCCTCTAGAAAATAAAACGACGATGTACATTAAGAAGCGTATAGATAATAAATTCGGTCGATGTTCGATATCTTGGCAATGCACCGAAGTTTTCGACAACGAAATCGATACGAGCAAAGTTTCGAATAATCGTTACCAATGCTTGCAACGCGAGGTGTAACCGTACTCTTACAAATTGTACACGCGTAACCGTTTCAGCGGTACTGAATCGCTATTCGGAGATATATTTTTAATACCCGCATTTCAAGTACTCGCCGTGGAATGAACGTGGCGAGAAGAACGGGCAATCGAAGGTAAACAACGACACACGGTCCCCTCCGTGGCGTTATCTCTTTGTAATATCTGCGAACAGCAACCCGGGGCCACCGTGCGTTCGCGATACGGGGCTGCCCACTCACCCTCCGCGGCCTCTCGAAGCTCTAAAGCCAAGAATAACCCTTGCTTTGCATCTCACCTGTTGCTCGACACCGACCCTCGACACTCCCGGCGGTACTTTAGGGGTGGCTAATTAAAGAGTCAGGCGGCGGCTGGTTTCGCGGTGTTTAATACACCATTCCTTCACCCTCTGGCGAGCCCCCATTTCGCTCCTCCTCCGGCGCCAGGACAGAATCCAGAAGCCTCTCCGCCCATGGTTTTTGTTCCTCTCGGTTTCACGAGCCTGGAATTAATTAGCGGATCTAGTTAAGCGGGGGTGGTTACCGTGGCTGCGACTCATTTAAAGGATGTTTATTTTAATTTCACCCCCGGTCCCGGGGAAAACCCCGTGGTAACTTTTTATTACTTAATTAACTTCCTCTTCCTGTACCACCGTCTTCGTCATCACCTCGAGCCTCGACAGGACGATCGCCAACACCCCTTAACACCGTCCTCTTCATCACGCTCCGTCACCATCCCTTTCGCGAACCGTTCTGTGTACCTGTTCTCTCTCTCTCTCGCTCGTTCTCTCTGTCTCTCTTCGATTGTTCTTCTTCTTCCTCTTCGTTTATTTTTCTTCTTCGTCCTCTTCCACCGCCGCTCTCCGTCGCCGTTTAAACGCAGACTCGCGCCGAGATTCCTCGCAGCAATCATTTCCTCGTTATTTTTCATCGTGTAACCGGTGCGACCCGCGCGACTCCACTGCCTAATTATCGCCGCGAAAATGATCCTTCTTCGGTGGAGGAACCTTTCTTCCCCTTTCTCTCCCCACCCCCTCCTCTTCCTCCTCATCCTCCTGTTTCGTTGCCCCGCGAGAGCAAACCCTGTGATTATAATGCCAGCGAATGCGCGGTCCCGGAGTCTCTTTCGGGGCAACGCGAACGAGGACCGGAGCAGCAGAAGGTAGGGAGAATCGTTTCTCGTGAAATTGCTGACGGCTCTCTGCATTTCTGCACGTGAAACCGTCCCCGAGCGGATTCGAGCGTGCCGCTGGAATTAGGAATCCTGGAACGCCGACCATGGAAAACGGACTTGCGTGCCGTGAGATCGAGGACAGTGTAAATTAGAAGCCAGAGTCCGCGAATTCGACGAGTGACACGAGTCGTGGCTACAGGATCAACTCGAGGGACACGGTTGAACGTTCGAGGAGGTTAGGTAAATCTTGCAGTATCGCGGGAGAAGTTTAGGATGCTTTTGGTCCAATGGAGAATTTTTCTCTTTTGTCACAACCTGATCTATCTCTTTCTCGGCGAGCAATTACCGGTTGAGTGGAAATTGTAAGATACTGTCGGAAATATAGGATCAAGGTAATGGGAGAATTATAGGGAATCTTAATCTCGCTCGCACAAATCTTTCGTAGAAAGATTCTATTATTTTATCGTACTTTTTCCAACGCGAAAGAAACAGGGGATTATAGTAAACCGGAGGATTAAAGTGGAAATTTGAATGAACTCTCGCAATACCAATGCTTTGGGCGATCGTGGAGGAGACCACGTTTGGGTCTGTACAGACCCGTATTATGATCTCGTAGAAATGTTACGAAGATTTCACTATTCTGTCGCACGTTTCTTAATTTCCAAGGAAAGCTGCACCAACGACGAGCAGTGCAGTGTCTCTGCGGGTCCGAGAAGACCCGACCACGACGAGGGTTGACCATAGTTCGCGCGAATTCGGTACTCGAGGACTCGGTGTTCCAATTCCGGTGACTCGTAAAGGATCGATGTGTCGTCCACGTGAAATATCTCGAAAAGTCGGGAAAAAAGTCACGGTGGTCACGAGCCGCGTACGCGACTCGTACGGATTCAAATGTTCGCGGGTTGTTCAGCGATCGCATTTTTATCCAACGACAAATAAGCCCGATATCATAATTTGCCTTCGCGAAGAATGATTACTCCGGCAACGTTTTATCGAACAAAGCGCAATCTACGGTGTTGAAAGTAGCCGTTTCGCCGTGAGCAGAATTGCAATCCTCACCGACATTAATCAGCGCAATCGTAAATATTCAGAATTTTTCCTCCGCCCGGCAATAAAGAAGCAACAGTGACTAAGCAAGCTCATCAAGTACGCGCCTTTAACCTCCGGTCTCGCGTAGCAGGAATTAATTTCACCGAGAGAAAAGAATCCCTCGCGGGGGTGGCTTCTCGGTTGAGAATATACAGTGGACCGAGAAGAAAAGAAGGAGCGGCTGGGGCGGTCCGCGGCGAGGAAGAACGGGGGAACGGGGGAGAGCCCGGAGATTATTTCGTTATGTCTCGCGGCGAGTCGAGATGTCGGGCAATTAGCCGTCGTATAATTATCCCCCTCGCCCTTATTAGCTCGGGACGTTGAACGCGGCAGCCGGTGCCACGATATTCGGTCGCGGAGGAATACACCCTGCTCGCTCGCTCGCTAGCGCTTCGATAACAAAGTATAATAACGGGATATCTGGCGTCATTTATTTTAATATTCCGCAAGCGGGCCGAGTTAAAACCCGGGGAGAAACTTGGCCGTTGATTCAACCAAGGAGAGATTTCTCTCTTTTATTTTTATCGTCGCTTTAATCCCTTTCGGCGTGATTTCCAACGATCGACCAACGTCGCGAATTAATCGTTCCAAGGGGAAAACGGTGGATGGGAATTAACGCGTATCCGGATGCGGAGTTACAATGAAACGGAGGGAAAAAAAGTTGAAGGGGGGAGAAAAAATGTCGGACGAAGAGGGAGGCAAGGTGAGAGGAAAGAACTTGGTCAAGATACTCCACCCCCATCTTTGTCTCGGTGAGCCGCGCTTTCAGAATTCTTCCTTTCTTGATAATTATCCTACCGTCCAAGCAGTCCTTAATCTTTGAGCTCGCCTTTCAAGGAAAGCTCCTACCGAATGAATGCCCGGCCTCGGCGAAATAATATTTTATACACAACAAAAGCGGCCCCCGGGTCGGCTGCTGCCCTCCTCCACCTACACCTTCAACCTTCATCCTCCACCCCCTACCACGGCGCGATTGTTATCGCGGAGACGTTACCTAGCACCTATACAGAACTGGCTATTTTACTTTCCTCCTTCCTTTTTCCTTTTCGTTCATCCGAGCGGCTACGATTCATTGATAGCGCGCTCCCCGGTGTAAATTAATCGCGATTTTATGCCCGTGAAAAGATCTGGCGCGAAGATTACGTAATTGCGCGGGGTATAATTACGTCATTGTGGCGCGGGGATAATTCAACCGCGCCGAAACGCGGTTACGCGCCGGAAACGGATTCGATGCTTCGGAGAACTAGGACTCGAGAACTTGTACGAACCCTCTCTTGGGAATAATCGAAGATTTTCAATTGTCGTAAATATTTTTACCGAAAATTACCAAGTCGAGAAGTAATTTGTTCCTCGAGAGGACAGAGAAATTTTATTTTCGTCCGCTTTGGAAAAATGTAACGTTATTCGGGGAATTCTCCTTAACTTTTTATACAAGACATATTACACGATTACCCACGAAATGGTATTTTTCTAAGCACTTCCTTAATTCTTCAATTACAACGGGCAATCTTTATCTCTTTCTTTGTTTCAGAAAGTTGATCGTAATTTTCCATTAAGCCTTGTTCCGGGGCAGAGGACTCGTTACGAGCCGTAATGCCAGGTTCGTACAAATTGTCGACAAGTTGACCCAGTAAATACAAGAGAAACTTCAAATACGATTTACACATTTTCTCCTTCTCTTTGCGATTCTTTGCGCGATATGTATTTCGTCTCTCGAATACTCCGACAATATTTCTTTCCGTTAATTCTTTTCGTTTATGGGAAATATGTGTTTACTGAGTATTTTCTAGACAGAAAAAAAAATTAGTTTCCCCGACAATCCTCTCAGTGTCTAAGAAACACTAGATCTTCGATTCTCGATTCTCAAAGAATAATTTTGATTCGTCAAAGGAGGAACCATTTGTTAATTCAATGTGAAGCAAATAACTCGCGAGGGAAATACGCGTTCAAAAATTAGTTTCTTCGACGACCCTTTCGACGTCTCCAAAGTCTCGAACTATAATTCTTTTCGTTGCAGAAGGAACCGTACATTGATCCTCCTTAAGTATCTTAAAAGAAAAAAGAAAAGTGCATAACTCGTGAACGAAAGGCACGTTAAAAAATGATTTTCCCCGACAACCCCGTCAAAGGTCTCCGTCATCGGGAACGACGTCTCGATCCACGATCCTCGAAGTCGGGCATCCGGGTTCGCGCGAGTTCCCCGCGATCCATCGCGCGACGAGCGAACCCCGTATTCGCTCGCTCGCGTTCCACGCCAGGATCGGATTTCGTGTAGTCGCTTAACGATTATCTCCGATCGGAGTCGCCCGGATTAATCGCCATTAATCTTCATCACCGCGATCCCGATCATTTTTCTTCCAGCGGCGCGCGTCCGGGACGCGCCGGCTCAACGCGGCATCTCATTTAACCGTATAAATCACGTTGCTTAAAACTAAGACCGCGCGAGATAGAGAGAAAAAAAAAGAAAGAAGAGAGAAAGAGAGAGAGAGAGAGAGAAAAAGAAGAAAAAGAAGAGAAAATCGAAGCTGTACAGGGGCCGCGTGGCTAATCGAGACCCCGAAACGCGCCGCACGCCCCCTCTCGACCCGGTTCCCGCCCCCGGAGGCGGACGAACGACCTACAAGAGAGAAAGGGACAACCGCAGTGTTCGTGGCTCGCGCGAAATAATTTAAATTCGCGCATACCGGGGCGCGTTGCTCCGATCCTCGATCACGGTCAAGATTTTCGTCGGGGGTCACGTGAGAATGCCGCGCCGGAGCAAACGACGAGACTCGGAGCAACGCAGCCGTGGCGAGGCCGTACGCGGTTGGTTTAAGCGCAATTAATCTTCGTTAAGTAAGCAAGCAAGGCGAGCGAGCGAGCGAGCGAGCGAACGAACCAACGAACGAACGAACGAACGAACGAACAACCAAGGGGCCCTTCTGCCTTGCATCGCGCTCGCGGACGCCTTCGCTCGCATACATACGCGAACGCACACATACGTGTAGAAACCACGTGTACTCGTGACGCCTCTGCTCTCGCACGAGGAGGAAACCGTGAAGCGGAGTCGCGAGTAGTCCCCGTATCTCGTTCCTCTCTTGTCCGTTCGCGTGCACTCGCGCGCGCGAGCGAGCGACCGAGCGAGCAAGCGAGCAAGCGCCCCCTCCCTCTCCCCCCGTAACTCGTTCCCCTCCCCCATCGAGTTTCTCTTCCTCTTCGACTTGCTTTTTAATACCTCCCTCCGCTACGCTCTCCTCCGTGTGTATATACGCACACACCCTGGGGGCTTTGATTAAATCTGAGTAATTAAGGGAGTTAACCTCGACTTAACTTGACTTAACGCAGTCACGCCCGCTTGCCCACCCCTCGGTATTTACACCGTTTACACGCCGGTTTACATTGTTCCGAGGAAACCACCGTGTGTCTTCGCGCGCGCGCTCGTTCGTTCGTTCGCTCGCTCGCTCGCTCGCTCGTTCGCTCGGTCGCTCGCGGACGAATGGTTTCCACGGGGCCGATTCCGCGTCGACCGTTCTCGGCGCGCGTTCGCGCACGCACGAGACCGCTCCTCGGTTAATTGCTATGCGCCGCTAATTACACAGGCCCGTAGCCGTGAGGGGAACCGGTGCGTGCAGCGACGTCGTTCCAGATGCAAATTGAGCGCGTGGGCTCGCGCTCCCTGTGTGTATCCCTCCGGTCTCCACCTCGGTCTACCCCACTCCGCCGCCCTTGTTTCTTTCTTCTCTCTTAATCGCTGTCAGGAAGGAGGCGACCAGGATCGACCGCGCGTTGCCAGTAGTGCGATCCAACGTCCGGTAATTAGGTATCTCTCGCCGACTTTGGCACACTCGAGCCGATCGACTCGCGACCAGGAAGCCGCACGCCACCGTGTACGCGGTTCTATTCGCGTATTCGTCGCGGATCATTTGGCTACGGAGTTTCTCCCAGGCGCAGTTTGTCTCGCGGCTCTTTCCATTATACCGTGGCACACGCGCGAACGCTCGACGAGTATTACGACAACCGCGGCCGCGTAACGCGCGCCCGGTGCTTTCTCTCCAGTTCTAGGTAACCGAAGCTACAACGCAAAGGTATTCCCCGCCGGATCGAATCCTGATTCACGTTTTCGAAACGCCGAGCCGCTGCGTAAACTTGTTACACCGTTCCCCTCGCTATTGCGTTAAGATTCCCCGCGACACGATTACCAGCGTTTCTAACGCGGATCTCGCGATAAGTTTACGCGTAACCTCGCTTTTGGAGCTGGAGTCATTCAGGATGACTCTTGTACCGTCTCTGCGTGAGAAAATGGCACGCGAGTGTCCTCGATCTAGTTTAGTCTATCATGGCTCTTCAGGTTATTGGTCGTTGTCGATGCTCCTGCGTTGGAATTGTTAACGGCCAACAATTATTCTTGCTTCTGATCTGGAACCCTCGAAAATTTGACGCGTTAACATCTCTTTTGTACTGTCCGTGTGCGTAAATATGGCACACGACTATCTTCGGTCTAGTTTAGTCTACCATGACGTTATTGGTCGTTGTCGATGCTCTTACGTCGGAATCCTTAACGACTCAATTACGCTCGTTTGTAATCTAAAATTCATGAAAAGATAATACGTAACTCCCACTTCCGGCGTGGGAGTCTTCCAAGCTGACTCTTGTACTGTTCCTGCGCGAGAGGAAGGCAAACGAGCGTTGGTTTACAGCTGTCGCAGCAACGATGCGCCAATGAAATACAAAATCGATACAAAATTAACAAAGATACCGTGCAAGAGATACCGTTCATCCGCGAGAAGAACGCAAACATTACGTTTTACTTGACAGTGTTGCGTGTACAGTTTCGATACCACTTTTATTGCACACCGAATTACGTACAATGTACGTCTAATCGTCGCAAAGACTATCTTACATCTAATACGAACGCAACGAGACCTTACCGTCTCGCTCGGAAGAATATTCTAGAATGTATACATACAGTTTATATAATTACACAGAGATGTCGCTTCGCATCTAACTACATCGAATTTGCACACAATGGGTATCTATTCCTACTGTTGCGATCATTTACAGTTACCTGTCTAACGCACAAAGTGTTGGCTTCTGTGAGACGTCGATTGCAATAGGTTCACGATCCAGATAAGGCGAAGAAAAGTATTTTACACGTGCAATGCGCGACTTTTGAATTGCACAATTTTCCATGTTCCGACAGCTTCGTCACATTGTTGATACGTCGAACGCCACGGTGATCACCGATAACCGACGTGACAAAACTTGCTCTTCTCCTTGCAGTTTGCAAGGAATAAACCGTAACGCTTGTACAATTTCAACTAACATTACCGTCGTTAACGATGTTATAAAATAACAAGTACACCGACCATCGACCATCTCCACTTTTCGCGCTAGACTCGGAACGAGCGTCGAGGACACGAACGTAGAGAACTATCGTGACAGTCGACGTGTTAATTCGAGACGTCGATATCCGATCGATGATCTACGAGCAATCTACCGCAAATATAACCGTAAGGCATCGTAGCATTTCATAAAATCGTGCGCAACGATTACCGAGGACTTCTCCACGGATCGGTACGATGCACGTGAGATCGGTTCAGGGCAATTAGAAATTGGACAACCTCGATGTCTCGTTCGCTGATGAACCAACGATACGCGTAATGTCCAATTACCAGCTCGGAGCGATCGGATCTGGATCCATTCGACGTTACCCGGGGAATCGTCTAAAATTATTCACGCATCGAGTTATCGAGCCATCGGATCTCCAACCAGGACTTTTTCGATGTATTCAACAGTTTATGGCGGGACACGCTCGTGCTGGCAGGTGGCCATACCGAATAGTTTCCTCGGAAGTAAATAAATAGTTGATAAAACACGGAAAAGGCTGTACAACGAAAACAAGGTCGTATCGAGTATCTGTTTGCGCAAACTTCTTTTCCACCGTTGTCTTTGGTTCTCGAATTCCTAGACGATGCACCCCCCTCCCCCCATCCTCCCACCGACCTTCTTTCCGTGCGCGCGTTCGTCCGATATAAGCGCGAAGCAAACGGAACACTGTTCGTAGGAAGAGGCGAAGTTTCTCAAGGTCGCCATTCGCGGGCAGCACCGATTTAGACCGTTCCTTCGATTCGGTCGAACTCGACACGGACGTCGATTAGTTTCACGGGAAAATAGGTTCTTGTTCTTACGTACCTACGTAGGTACACCGGTAATCGTACCGATGGCGGCCTACTCGATTCGCGTAGGCCAGCTGTTTTCGCGAAAGTGAGTCTGGGTCACTTCCACGGTGCAGCATCCGTGCCATTGAGTTCACGAACCAGAATCGTCGATCTCCTTCGAGATGGTGAAATCTTGAACAACCGTCACGGATGGAAAGCGACACCGTATTTTTTAATTAAAAAATTTCGTCGACTCGTTCGCGCAGTTTTCGCGAAAAAAATTTATTTCGGGGAAAGAAAATTGCAACGATGCGAAACGAGGCGATGCACGCATATGTAACAATGGTACTGCTGGCGAGTGATTTACGAGCGTTGTCACGGACCTGGAAATAAGAAAAGGAAGAGTGTATCGTTCGACGAGCGTTCGCTTGATTTGATATTACAAAGTTGCGAATTGACATCGATAATCGACAGTATTAATTGATCTCTGATACCGCGAATTTTTCTAAATCTTTTCTCGGAACTTACATAAGCTCGAACGAGTACACCGCGAGTAAATTATGACCTCTTAGCGTATCCTACGAAGCTAAAATAACACCGAGGACAAATAAAATTGTAAAAATTTAACGCCCTCTGTAATTTTAACGGATCGTCTCGACGATCGAGACAAGACGAAAGTAAACATCGATGGTCCAGAAACTCCATTGACTCGGTACAATTAATATTTGCCCTTTTGGATAATCCTCTCTTCTCGCTCCTTTGATCCTATGCACTCCAAGTTTTCGCACAAAAAAATGTCCCCTATGTATAGAAACCGTGTTTCTCCCTTTAGTATTTAACGAAAGAAGTTAAAAAGTGGAATAACATCGAGTCTCATCTGTTCCAATATCTATAATTACTCAAAAAAAAAATAATAACGCATAACTGGAACATGGTGGGTCGAGAAAGACCCGAAATACGTTCAGAATTGAATTTCAAATCTCGCGTACATTGCGCGTCGACTCGAACGTTCAAAATTACGAATTACATTATCGCGGGTAAAATAAAACGTCGTTTCAAATTCCTTGTTCGCCAAGTCTACGAGAAGCGTACCACGTATCCAAGTATTGTCGCTCCGAAAACCCTCCGATATTTATTGCAAGGACTCGTTACCGCAGCAACGAAGAATCTGCGATCCTCCCGTGTTGGAAGTTTCGTCGAAATCGGTATAATTTCTGAATAATTTTAACCGTAGGAGGGTATCGTGCGGTAAATAAATAAATAAAAATGTAGAAAAAGGCCTCGGGTGTAGGAATAAGACCGCGGGAGGTGCGCGATACGCGCGAATCGTTCGAGTAATTAAATCGATCGTTTCGACGACGTCGGGGCCCCCTCTTTTCTCCGTCGAGCTCCCAGCGGCGCACCACCACCACCACCACCACCACCACCACCACCGCCACCACCACCACCACCACCATCACCACCACCTCCCCGTGTTCTCGGCCGCGGCGACCCCCTGCGAGCGCACGCGAGGCGAGCGTGGCACGCATCTCCAGCCATGGCGTTGCAGAAACGTCGCGACGCATGAGTTCCGCTTGCATTCGAGCGTAAGAGGAGAGGTGCCTCGCCTAATTAGCCCGCTCGGGTATTTCCGTCGCGTGACGTCACGTGAGCTCGTTTGCCTGGCCCGCGGCCAGCTTTTCCGCCGAACTATAAACCATATTCACACCCACGCAACACAATTAGCCCCGCGGCCACCCAGGGAATTATAATATCCGCGAGGCCCCCGCCGTACGGGGAGTGAAAACGTTTCGGCTAGAACGAACCGCGCACGGTGGTGGGGGACCGAGGGTCCGCGTTGGTGGAATTAACAGTGAGCACTGGTGGGGGGCACAACCGTAGAGGCGACGACGTACGCGAGACCTCGTCGTAATCTCACCTATGAATTTCACGCGCGCGTGTTTCTCTATTTCGCGCGCGTTCTTTCGTGCCGCGAGACTCTCCTACCCCGCCGACTCGTGGACGCAAATACGAGGCGGAGACCCGATGCCGGGAAAGCCCGCTGAACGAGCGACCAGGACTCGCGCGGATTTCGGGGAAATCGACAATTTGAAAGATTACTCTGTTTCGAGAAGATCTTTGCGTAACTTTTTCATTTCTCCAGTCGCGATCGAAAAACGAAATTCTCGAATTTTCCCTGCGGTGGCACCGCGATGTTTAATACTGCGAAGTGTGTCAATTTTGTATATTCGTACGAATGTTTCGTAATATCTGGAATTTTTTATTTGATAAAATAGTTTTTCGATAGATTCGAGCAATTTTAACCGACGTATAGATTTTTCAACGATCGACGAGCTTCGGTGAAACGCTCGTTCGCTTTGCAATTACAAAACGTTTCCATCTTTCGCATGAAACCGCGTTACAGGATATTACACCCGATTCCGATTAAACGTAATGTAATAATTAAGATTAAATCTAGTTTTGTAGATTTTTCTCGTCGAACGTTTCCTTCCCTCGACGTAACACCGGAACTTCGACGAGTCCCCTCCCTCGATACGTTTATCGAGACTCGAAAACGAAATACGAGAAACGCGTAAAGACGTCGACGAAGTTACTTTCGGACAGAAATTAAATTTGGTTCCGCCGTGAGAAGAGAAATCTGCGTGAAGCTAGGATTTCCTGTACTTTTTACTTAAGAGATAAGCTCCGTGTTTTAGAGCCTTGCGGTGGAACGGTGTCGTAAAACCTTGGAGGGTATGCCCGTAGGTTGGCAGGGGGAAACAACCCCTCGAATCGGCCCTCGAGTCGTGGCAGTCGGTAGATCGTGATGCCACGGGAGGAGACTCGAATTTTAAAGTAGGTAGACTAAAACCCGAACCGCTCCAGGCCTATTCTTTTTGCGGTTGACTAGTTATTCGTTTATGCAAATACGTTTTTGCTCGAGATACGTACACAGTTTGGACAAATAGCGAAACAATTTATTTACAACGGAACAATCGCGACTGTTTACCGTAGCACGAAACAACGAAAACCGTCGTACGAGTGTCGCGAGATTACGAGATGTCGTCAGAAGCGTGTCTTTGCATTTCTGTTAATTTTTACAACGATACGCGTAATCTTTGCTTTCAATTTCGACTCGAACAGAGATCTTTCGATTTTCAACATTTCCAATGCGAAGTTGCAATTGAAATTTTCGATCTGACGAAGGACGATTGATTTTTGATTCAAACTTCTTCGATCGAGAGTCTTTGTTGCTTCGATTACGATCATCGATGTTTTGTACTTTGAAGCACAGAATACTAAGTTGTCCATTATTCGAGTAACTTGTTTTGAAATAATTTTGGATAGTTTAAGGCACAATATACCAAATAGTTCCTTGTTCGAATCATTTGTCCTCTAACAATTTTAAATACTTTGTCAAAATAGGACTTGGATCTTAAACTATACTCCAAAGCACGAGATACCAAGTTGCCCGTTATTCGAATAACCCATCTAAAAATTTCTCACACGGTACTCGGTCGGGTAGACAAACTCGGATCTCAAACGTTACTTCAAAGCACAAGACACCAAATTATTAGAGTAAACCATCCAACAATTTCTCGAACAATACTTGGTCAGATGGTCAAACACAGATCTTAAATCGTACTCGAAAACAAATGCAAGACACCAAATTCTCCATTATTCGAACAATCCATTTAAAAATCTCTAGCACAGTACTCGATCGGATCGGCAAACTCGGATCTGAAACTTTACCTCGAAACACAAGACACCGAGCAGACCTAACCCATCTAAAAATTTTTTTATCCCTAACCCAGACCTAGCCCATCTAAAAATTTCTCTTATAGTACTCGATCAGATCGACCACCTCCCAGCTAAACCTGAACACCCCGAGCGACCGTTTCCAATCTCTGGCCATACCTACGCACCTAATTCTCCCAACGTCGAGCACTTTCCTCCCGCGGGTTCCTCTCCCAAAAAAAAAAAAATCATCCTCGTGCCGCCGCAGCCACCGCGAACAAGAGATTTCCAATCCCCGTTCGTTGTCAAAAATCACTAAACCGAGCCGTAACTCGGGGCGACGATAGAAAATTCAGCCGGCGGTAGGTTCCCCGTGAACGCGAACGATCCGATCTTCCGCTCGACGGGCTCGAAGATACCTACTCGCGAGAGTCTCGCAAACGGAATCTAGGATGGGCGAGGATCGCGGAAGCGTGAATTCGGCTGATCAAACGTCGCGACGATCGAAAAATGCCGCTCGCAAAGGGAGAGGAAGTACGTCGATAAGGAGGAGGGACAAAACCCGCGCGGGGGGAGTAACGGGTAGGAAGGACCAGGGTGGGAGGAGGGTGAATAAGGAGAGACAGAAAGACAGTAACGCGGAGAGTAACGGTGGTGGGTTGGTCGGGAACGGGGCGAGAGGTATGTGCAGGAGGGTATCCCGAAAGTCCTTTCGCTAAAAATGAGGACCCCAGGGGTAGCTGGGGGACGTCGCGGGCAGAGGGAGGCGGAAAGAAGGAGCGTAGCGGAACCGACGCTCGAGAGAATAAGACGGGAGACGTTCGTGGGGGGGTTTGGGGGGTGGGTGGGTAGAGGGAGAGGAAGTAAGTATTGATTCAGATTCAGCTAGTTAGCTATGCTCGAAGCAAGCACATCCCCACCACGGGGTTCCTTCGGCCACCTTTTTCTCCGGCGGGTACGATCTCCCTCCTTCTCCCTCGACCCCCGTCTCCCTCGCCCTCGACTCTCCTTCTGTCTATCCTCCATGTGGGTGGAGGTGGTGCGGAGGGTGGACGGTTAGCGTCGGGTGAGAAGACGCCGTGGAAGACGTTGGAGAAGAGGGTGGAGAGCGCGCTCTGGGTAACGGGGGGTGGAGCGAAGGGAGCTACGAGGGATGCAGAAAAGGAGGCGTATGTGGAATGGAAAAGCGTGTAGGACTCGCGCGGAACGTGCAAGGTGTAGGAGGTGACAAGCATCTCCTTCGATCTTTCTTTCCTTTGTACCCACCCTCTCCACACACCCCCCGTGGGTCCCTTGTTACCCTTGCCTCCTCCTCCACCTCCACCTCATCCTCCTCCTCCTTCGACGACGACGTCCCTCTCCGATCCCCTCTGCTCGCGTGGCTCTGTCCTCCTCCGGTTATCTGTCTATCGTTGCAGCTCCCTTTTATATTCCCATGACGACAGCCTAGATGCATTCGGCAGCCATACGAGGTGTACGTTAAAACACGAGTCGATATTTCTTTTGCGTAGACGCGACGCGTCGCGGGGGACGCCGTGTCTTCGCGACGCCTCGAGAGGAAGCTTTAACCGTGAATTTTTTATAACTTATCGCCGAGGAGAATTCCGTGAGAGTAACCGTCTCGCGTGTTTAACGTTTTTCGGTTAGATCGATCGAGCGATCGTGCAATCGATCGGGGATGCTACCGTAGCTTTGGTTTAGGTTTTGAATTCACTCCTGCGGGAATTAAATTAAATGAAATTTCAATCGTGGTTGAATTGAAGATAAAAATATTGTCGGTGCGGTAGGTAATTGTGTATCGTCAAATGCAGCAGGTTCGTATGTTTTACGATGCCGAATCGAGGTTTCAATGTTTCGTCGAACATTGTTCGAACAAACGATATTGTCGTATAGGGCAAATTACAATACGTTCAAGGGAGAGCGGATGTATTTTTAATTGATAAAAAAACGCTAGAAGAAAGTATCGCGAACGGGTAAGCGATTTCCAAAGCGTCGCGACGCCCCCGCGTCGTTGGTTCATTCTGCCCTCTGTTTCGTGCTTGTCAGCTTTACGGGCGTCCCCATCTCGCGGAATTTTCTGCAACCAGGGCGTCGCGACGCCTTAGCGGCTAATAAGAGACGCTGTCCGAGCCAGAAAGCGTCCACTCGCGTTGCAGCGTTCGTTGCAGACGCGTCCTTTCCGAATGACGCTGCAACTGCATTCCAAATGTCCGCGTATTACGCGAACAACAAATTGTTCTCGAATTACACGAACATCGATTTTCGACGAAAGTCGTTTCGACCGGAATTTACAACGCGAGAAATCATCGTTCATTATGAGTGTTAAACTTTCCGACGAAGAAAGTACCGACGCGATTATAACAAAAGAGACGAAAATAAAACTGGCAGAACTTTTGTTTCCTTCGACGAAATAAACAATTTCGTATATCGCGGATCTTGCGCAAACGTTGACCGAATCGTATAAATAATTTTTAACCGACAAAATCTAATATTTGTATTCGTTTGAAAATCGAACTTGGAAAATGTAAATTTATGAAAATGTAGTTGGTATCGTTCGCGAGACGTTGGATATAAATTCGTGTAAATCTTCGAAAGAATCGATAGATCGTATCGAATTCTTTTCGCGCTCTTTTGGAAACAATTCCATTCGAATCCTCCAAATGCACGGATCGTTAAAATCGATCCTCGCGTTTCATTAATTCGTCTCGCGAATTCCTCCGCGCGGCTCTGCAACGCGTGCTAAAATCGCAAAGGTTATTTCACTTTGCGCGCGCAAAGTGAACAACAAAACACTCCGTTTCTATGCAGAATCGTGTTTATAGTTCTCGAGTCGAGACGACCGCGCGAGATTTATCTTCGTCCGAGAAAAAAAACGTTGACGCAAGATCGTGACCACGTCGTGGACCGTACTATAAAACGGCGCGTGTATCGTCCCTTCGATGGTGCCCTTTTTTCTCCGTCTCGCTCCGCGCATTAATTGATCTATGGTGATCCATAAACACAACCGAGTAATTACAATAGGCCGTAATGGCGTCGGAATTCGATCGTACGGGTCGCGTCGCATCGAAGTATCTCTCGTCGTTGAATAATATTCGACGATGTTCAATTCGTGTATTGAAAAAGTTTTCTAATTTTTAACGCGATACTTTGTGCTCTTGTAGCACACAAATCTTCTCGATTTTTTCCAAATTTTCATTCAAAAATTGTAACTTTCACTCGTTCCTTTTCTTTTGTATTAATACAAATTCGAGAAGAGATCCGTTATTTAAAATTTCAAATACACGGTTCCGGTTCGTCCAAACACCTTGCACGATTCTTGCTAATTCAATTAAGATCGATATACATAAACGATACTACGAAGCTGCGTAGAATCGAGCACGATCAAATACACCTATAAATCAATCGTTAAAATTACAAATTCATTTACAATTAGACACGTTTAAATACGCGTAGAAATCGATCAGTGAAGAATACGGAACGTTTCTCGTGCTTGATTAATATTTCGTATAAATAGTTTCGCCTCGTGAACGATCCTCGATTTATCTCGCACGTGGCCGTGGCCTGAAATTCAGAAGAAAGAAAAAAAAAAAGAAGAAAAAACACAATTAAAGAACATTCTCGTTCGAATCGATCGCAACACCGCCGCAGCGATCAGTCGTCGCGTAAAATGTGTCTCTATCGTCGACAAGAAAGGTGTAATTACGCTCGGTCGGATAAATGTTGCTAAAGGGCAATTCGCGAATTCGTTTCCTCCCGCTACACGGAGCGCATCGACCTCGATCGATCGCTGCGATCTATCGAAACATTACCCGGTGATTATTTTGTCCGATTACGTAGTCGGTCGTTTATTCGCGCGTACGCTGCCAATGGAGAAGCATTCCGCTCCGCTTATTAACGATCGGAATGTCGTTAACAATAAGAAAAATTATATTGGCCATGGCAACGTTCCCATATCGCGTGGTCGGTCGACGGAATTGATATCGGTGCGAAATCATTATTGACGCACACCACATTGGCTGCAATTTGCGTAACGATAACAATCGGCTTTAAGTGGAACAATAGGCTGCCGTGATGGTAATTAGTGCCGTGTACTGTCTGGCGTGATGACAATTGTGCCAACAGCGATGGTAAATGGTAACATTAATAATACTTGCCGATAGGGCAAGCGCGCAGCATCGTCACGAATAATGGACCGTTATTATTCTCTTCCGTTAAATATTTAAATTGAATGGGACGGCCGAGCGATTCGACTGCGATCGTAAATTGATTTTCAAAGCGATTTCTGCGTTGCGTAATCGTTGTTTCGTTCGACGAACCGTGTCGTCGGGTTTTCGATCCTTTCGGTGACGTTTCACGCTTACGTGGATAATTTTATTGTAACGCGGGCGTATTTATGGCCCCGAAACCCCGTATTTACACCATCGACAATGTCGAATATCGTTCGACGATCGAGAGCTGTCAACTTTTGTTCCGCGCAACGGTTCAATTTACAGACCCGTTTTCTTCGTTTTTAGAATCGACCGTCCCAAACGTACGATCTTTCATAATTTTCTTACACTCGCTTTGGAAATTTACAAAAGTTTCGTATTTCCTTAACTCTGTTAAAAAGTAGATTCAAAAATTGCAAAATGTGCGTACCCCAGTGACGAGGAACGTTTCAGGAAGTTTTAAACGAAACGAAAATAGAGCATCGAAGATTCCCAATACTGTGTGAAGAACAGGAATAGTTTTATTCGAACTAAAGACTAACAAAACCAACGCACAGATTTTATACTAAAATTTAATTCGAAAGATGAGCGCAACGCACATAGATTTTACGCAAAAATTTTCTTACCTCGTTTCTCGTTCCTCCATCACGAAGTACCTCTACTATTCAAATTCTAATTTCTAACCCAACAAAAAAAATTGTACTTTTTCTAAAAAAATTGTTCACCCCTTACACGGATCGAAATTTCGCCCTGGTCTCTAGTCGTTCGATAGACAAACGAAGGTGGAAAAATATCACGGTGTCTGAACGCGAGATTGAACATCGATCGTTTTAATACGGGGAAAGCGCCGACCGAGGAAACAACGCAAAATACGCAAAATGGAAACGAAGAAACGGACGCTGGGACACGATCGTCCACGAGCTCGTTGCGAAACGCGCGCTGGGAGGAACGAGCGGATCCTGTGGAAAAAATATCTTGGAAAATTTTTATCGCGTTCCGCGCGATATAACCGAGTGGGACATCGCCGGGCATTGAATATAGGGAGAGAGACGAAACGTTCTCAAGGCGGCCCGACGACGCACGGTCGACCTTTATTGGAATATTTATGGCGGCTGCCTGTACGAGACGAATTTTTATCGATCCGTTCTGTTGCTGCGCCGTCGATGCTAGGTTTGGGTTTCGATCTCTCCGCCGACGGAAATCACGATATTTATTCATAAGCCTCGGTTAGAACGCGCGCGGATCGCGCGCATAATAAAGCCCCGCGTATTGCTCGGCCGGCTGTCGCTGTTCTACCCTCCGCCTCGACGTTGATTCGAAGAACCTCCGATGTCTTGCTCCGGTTTCTTTCTCATCCCCCCTTTTATTTTGCCTCGCTACTTTTTTAACCGTTTCTTCGAATCCTCCTCGAGGCTCGAATAATTCTCTTCGTTTCGACGGGTTTTTGTAACATTTTCAGCGGGATGGTACAGCGGACGCGGATGAAAACTTCTCGGTCGGAGAGAATCCTGCCAGGAGAGAATGTTAGTCGGAATAATATATGGCCGGAATAATATTTATGAAATAAATATCCAATCGAGTGACGGAGGCTGTAAACTAACGATACATTTGGACAATCGATGATGCGTTTGTAGATGCAATTGGGGAAGATTGTGGAGAGGAAGGTTAAATTTGTAGGTGGGTTACTTCTTTTCGTATTTCTGCAAAATTTGCTTCCATCGAATGTAGTTCACGTATCTCTTTACGAGAGAAAGTTTTCGGATTTCGATCGATACGTTACATAGTCATCGCGTCCGACAATGGTCCCCGTTTCTTTTCTAACGCAAAGGGTATTTCAAACGAACAATTTTTCATCCGTTCAACGGACGATTACTTCGATAATCGATGTAAGTTTAAAGTCGAGCTAGGACGGAATCTTAAATAAGAAAGATCGAATTTACAGCTCCATTTTCTTCGCATTTCCCTAAAAATTACCTAGTTTATACACGTGATCGCAACCCATTTTAATTCCTCGGAATTACATACCAACAACGATGAGAAATATTTCAGCGGAAGGTTGCAGAATATTACACAGTGTACGCGTCCAATACCAATCGCCGTTTTTTCTTTCTTTCACGCAAAGGGTATTTCGGACGAGCAATTCTTTCTCGATTCAACGAACGATAATTCCACATCCACCGCAAAATGAGCTTCGACTCGACGCTACCAACATGTTTTCCGGTATGTTTCACTCCCGTTCCCTCCTTCTTTTTCTCTCTCGTTCTTATCCCTACTGGCCGGGCCCTTTGTTTTTTCCGCCCCAGCCTCGAAACGTTCCGAGAACCGCCTACAAACTTATTACCGGCTCTCCGGTGCTAGGTGTTATTAAAAATTAGGGAGTGGATTCTAGACACCGGTTGCAAGTCACCGGACCTGAGTAACCGAGAGACGCGGCCTCGTAATTAAAAAATTACAGGGACGGGGTCGGGCCACCGGTTTGTTGGTTCTAACGCGGGGCCAAGGGAGGATGAGTGTGCGTTCCAGGGTGAAACCGGGTTCGTTCGTTGGCGCCAGGAAACGAGGGAGTACTATAATTTTTGCTTTTATCCGCGCCTTATCTCTCCCTTTTCGTTAAACCTCCATTAAGAAGCGGCCGCGTACTACGAAATTGCCGCGTTCCAATTTTTCCTCGACTCGTTCCATCTGTCGACGACATCTCCCTCTCGTTTCGCGAACAGATTCGGTGAATTTACAAAGACTGATCCGATCGTGAATTTCACACTTTGCGGAAGAATCGAGTAGCGGTCGTGCAACGAATCTGTTCGTTAAAGAATGCACGTTTTAGCGGAACAGATCGATTCGTGTAACGCGCGAAAGCGGATAAAGGTGTTTTTTCTTCGAAAAGTGTGAAAAGTATGCTGGTACGATAAATTCTCGAAATTCTCGTAAGTTCGGTTAACGTGGTTTCTCAAAGTCCTGTTGATAAATCTGATGGAAAGTTGCGCGCGCATTGATATACGAGAGCTCGTTGCGCGTGAATTCAAAGTTTGCGGAAAAATCGAGCAGTTGTGCAACCAACCACTTTTGTTTGCCACGGTTTCATATTTTGGTAAGGCAGATTAATTAAAATATTACGAGGAATACTGAGAAGTAAGTTTGAAAATCGTGTCGATACAGAAATGTATGAACGTCAACTTGCAAAGTGACAAATATTTCTCCATTGTGTGAACCAAATTTATGAAAGAAGAAAGCTTGCAATTTAATATCAATCTTCGCTAGAAACGCGTGAATTTCCAACATCAGAAATGCCCCAAAAACGATCCTCTCGAAGTTTAAAATTCTCCATACCCATGCTTCGTGAATAAGTTTAATTACTTCCGGTCGAAACTCTTTGGTAGCGTCAAATATTCTCAGTTGCTCCGATCGAGGGTTAAAACTAAAGGGTTAAAAGTAGATACCTTTCCCTTCGAATCGAACGACACGATCGCGGAACCACAGTCTCGGCGACGACGCACCGGTTGTTCCACGAATTTCGAAATCGCGTTGAATCGCCCACCGGGCGAAAAACCATCGAGAAAAGGGGTAAAGAGAAAGAAACGAATACGGAGCAGACGCAGCGATACATATATATACACGTATACATATATATTCGACGAGGAGTCGCGCGTCGAGCGGCATCCTACCGCTATTCAACCCGACAGGGTCGTAAAACAAGTTGCGCGACGCCCCCGCCCGACACGGCTCCACGGTTATCGTTCAAAAACAGTCGTATCGAGGAATACTCGGGCGCGCGAAAAATCGTGACGTTCCGTGGCCCGCGATAGACGCGATGGAAGCCGAAAGAAACCGAGTACCAAGGAGCAGGAAGGAACCTCCCACACTCGACGCGCTAGCGTCGTCCTCGCGGAGTGGAGGTAGAAAGGAGAGGACTCGCAGGTAGACCTTCCTTCTGCCAATCCCTTCGTCTTATTCGCGATACTTTAATATCGGATATGGCAATAAATTACGTATCGACGTAAAAGCGGCTTCTCTTGGTCCCCCCACCCCACCCCAACCCTGTCCCGGCAGCGTGGCACGAAAGCCCTCTTCCTTCTGTGTCCTCCGTCCGGGTCCTCCGCGTCTCTACATCCATCGTCTCGCTCTCTCCGATTCTCTCTCTCTCTGTCTTTCTCTCTTTCTCTTTCTCTCTCTCTTTCTCTGTCGTTGGTGTACACGTGAACGGGCGGGGTAATATAATCACACTTAATGACACTCGATACGAACTTGTAACATCGGCATTGCACGAGATACCGGAACGATAAGGAACGTGTTTCGGGACACACGGTGCTCGTAAGTCCCGGCGTTACATCGGGACCGAGGGCACCGCTGCCCCGTGCACCGTATTTATGCATTGCGTAGTGGCTAATCTGGCCGGGCTTAAACCGACGTTTAATTTAAAGTTCGCACGGGTGTAATATTTAATGTCCGCCCCGGTGAGGATATCGTTCAACAATGCGGGGATACATTGTGCCCGGGCGACGGAGACGCGGACGGGCGAATTTCCGAGCCGCTACGGGGAACGAGAACTTTGGTTATACACCTGTGTCCAGGAGATACCTACCACTGTTGCGTCGAGGATCGGAGAGTGTGTGGAAAATCTAGAAATTATTTTTCAGAATCTTTTGTATTAGGTATTTAGGTTTCAAATGGCTCGTTAATGTTTGACAAGACTTCTCCGCGTGGGTTTATCTATGAGAGTGACACAGGTGCTGGACACTTTGGGTAGGTATATCGTTATGAGTCCAAGACACTGTCTAGGGAAGCTAGAAATTTTTTTAGAGTCTTTTGCACTAAGAATGTAGTTTTTATATGTCTCACCACTGTTTCATGAGATTTCTCCGCGTGGGTTTATCTATGAGTGTGACACATGTGCTGGATACTTTGGGTAGGCATATCGTTGCGAGTCAAAGGCACTGTGCAGAGAAGCTAGAAATTATTTTTTAGTCTTTCGCATTAGGAATCTGGTTTACAAATGTCTCACTGTTGTTTAATGAGACCTCTCTCGCGTTACATGTGTTTATCGATGACATTACATATACAGCTATGGCGTTGAGAACCGTAGACACTGTGTACAGAATCTATAAATTACATTCTTGGACTTTTTTGCATCACGAATCTAGTTTTCAAATGTTTCCCCGCATTTTAATAAGATCTCTCTCACGATACATCTATTTACCGATCACAGTCGATCGGATTTATTTACTCTCCCTCTTCTTGTTACGTGCGCCGCCACGTCGAACTTTCTTCTCTTTTGTTTGTTTAAATTGCACGATTTCACTCGCAACACCGACAATATTTCTCACACTGGATCTTAGATTTATTCGAAATAGGTTCACTCCGTCGTTACTTCGATCGAAAATTATTTTCTCGTGCCATGGGAATCTCGAATACGTATTTCTTGAACGTTCCGTTAGAAATTTACATTGTTTACGTCACGTGGCATATATTTGCTCAGTAAGGTAAAACAATGTTAGAAAAATAATCGACTTCTTCGTTATTGATCTCGATGAAAGTAACAGGTCGAGAAGGTCGTCGATTTTTTTCGAAAATTCGCGAATCCCTCAAGACTTATCTCGACCCTCGATTATTAATACTCAATATATTTACCCTCTAGATACATTTGCATTTCTCGTGTAAAAGTTCCTTGCATTTTCGCAACCGAACGGACATAAATTCTCGCGTCGAGAGCTGATTCTCGATTCGTAAGTTTTCGCGACTAATTACCAACGCCGACGTTTCAAAGATTACGAAAGTCCAACGATCCAAAACGCGCTCGGTTATAAATCTCTCGCCGCGATCGAGCCACTCTAGAATTCTACTCGCACAAGCAACGACCCTTGGTATTTTGATAAACTTCGTTGCTCCGGTACGGTAACTGTGAATCATTCGCGAGCGGCGCGGTCCATCTACAAGAAAAGTCCTTCTGAATCGCCGAACGAAGACACGGTGCGCGGTGTGTTACGCGTAAAGAACAAATACACACGGTTCAGTGTATTAGCATTTAGTAATTACCTTATCGAGACGATCAGCCTGTAGTACACCGTATCGAGCTTGTATCTCCGGTACGTCCTTCGCGCCTTCGTGACACGCGAGCGATTATCGGGGCCCCGCTATGTTCATCACGAACGTCCTGGCTCGGTGAATCAGTGTCTACTTACATGCCTTTTCTCGTTTCCCATCCAACGCGTCCCGCTCCTCGTCTTTTCGTACGAAGACGATTTTTCCGAACACTGGGTGAAACGCGTCGTCGCCGTACTCTAGAGCCTGCATATTCTTTTGCACGAACAATCCAATCTGGTTCGACCACACACTCGAGCTCTTCGAATAAAAAATGTCCCAAATGTATGAAAGTTCACGATACAACGAGAAAACTAAGGAGACAATGCACCAAACGTTATGATGCGTTAAACGTTACGTTAATACGGGTCGAAGGAGACCCGAGGAACCCACCAGGGTTAAAGACCTCCGCGTTTCTAGATTCGAAGTACAAAGCCGACCGATAGCACACTCTCTATTCTCTTAGGAGTTGATGCTCGTTCGTTGGCTACGATTCATCATCAGCGACAGCCATTGCTCCTCCGACGAATGCGATTCGATGAATTTTACGTTCGAATATCCGTCTGAAATAATCGCTGAAATTTTCCTACGAGTGGAACACCAACACCGTCGTGTTCGAATCGTTGAATCGCTCTCGCGGACCCAATTGAATCGCATCGGTGGAAGCTCTTTTCGACTTTCCCTTTGTCTCTCTTACCCACTTTGTGCGTCTATTTTTTTTCCTCCTCCACTTTTTCAAGCTTTCACCGCGAGATTTTAAATTAGAAGCAAATCCGGTACCGTTAACGAGGACGTAAAGGCAAACGATGTTCTCTCTTTCCCTCTTTGACTCTCTCTCTCTCTCTCTCTCTCTCTCTCTCTCTCTCTCTCTCTCTCTCTCTCTCTCTCTCTCTCTCTTCTTCCTCCCTCTCTCTATCTTTTTCTCTCTGCTCCTCGTGTCCGTCTCGGCGTACTCAAGTAATTTCATTTTACTGCATCGGTTACCTGACGCGCAGACACCCACAGACCGGTTCGAGACCACACGATCGAAACTTCACGCCCGCTCCTCCTGCCTCGACCATCGTAATCGGCTCGAAGGAATTTACGATAATCTCCGAGTTAGGACAATCACGATCGGTTTGCACGGTGGATAGCGAATAGACGCGATATCCGCGGGTTCGTTCGCTCGTGCTAATAAGGGACACGATTTTAGCAAGCGTTTGGCGAAACTGCGACGTTAATTCGTTCCTCGTCGTGGTCGATCGACTTAACAGGAAAAATTAACGAACGAACATTTGGATACTCGAATCGATGTTTGTTCGAAAATTATTTTTACTTCGAAGTACATTTTCGTAGTTACTTTGAAACTGAATTAATTTTTAGAAATTTTATCGCTTAAAGACATTTTCTGCAAAAATATTTGAGCGTTGAATCTTGATACTTTTAAAATTGATTGGAACCGGTTTCGACAATTGAAAACTCGTCTTAAAAGTAATGCATTCCGATAATAATTTGATCGAAAGTATTGCACAAATGGACAATGTAGAAGAAAAGTTACGAATTTTCATCTAAAATCCATATTCTACTATTACATCGGTATACAAACCATTTTTTACCAATAACAACATTAATTTTCCAATCGACGAATAAATGTGCCAGATGGATGGAATTTCTTATCCAACATATCCTTTATACTTTCCATGAAATCCCCAATCCGAATTCCCAAACAAAATTACGCTCATAAACGCGACGAGTTAAACAACTGTCACGCAAGTAAATCGCTGTACGATTTATACCCGGAACAAAGAGAAAAAATCCACCTTCCTAAAAATCTCCCGATCGACAACGAGCTACCAATAGGTTGCTCGTCCTTTCATTTTTCCAAAGATGTTACTACTGTTTTATGAACACCTATGAAGTTTCGTGCAGATCCGTCGACTCGTTCGTATATTTACAGTAGTTCAAAATTGAAGCGTCCAGCATTTTTCAACAATGAAAAAAACCGACGAAACTTATCGAACAACGTAGTATTTACGTACCAACAACCTATGGAAGCCAAGAAACAGACTCCGATCACCGTACCAATAATTCATACCGTTCCGAGACTTCGACGCCTTCGATAAGACGAGCTATACGCGTGCACGTTTCCATCGGGTAGACCGTCGTTCGAATCGTCGAAAACGTAACCGCGCGTCTCGAGTAGCGAGCGAGCGAGCGAGCGAGCGAGCGAGCAGGCAGGCATCGAGCTTCCGAACGATCAGTCGTGACATGCTAGGACCAGTGACGTCATCGTCCTTTCGTTTTGTCGCGAGTCGCGGGCACTGGTTTGAGCAAGGTCAGGGCTATTCTCCCGACCCCGAAACGATCCCGTCGTAGTATGTGCCGTGACCACGCATGGCCGTAGCAAGACTCGCTGGCGCCTATGTCGGCTCTGTGCACGTACACGCGCCCAACGATGGCGCTCGCGCGTGCGCGCGCATACACACACACGCGTACGATTCCGTACACGCGAGTAATCGCATCGCGTGTGTCCAAACGTGTACACACTCGGTATATGCGCACCTAAGCACATAAATATACCCATAACCGCCAACTTCGTGAATGGAGGAGCGACGGACGATCAATGCCTCCTTACGTTTATCTACCGCTTTTATGTGCGTTTCGCTGTTCGTCGTGCAGTTTACCTCCGCGTTTCTGGACACGTATCTATAGCCATTGATGCGAGGGGGACCACGCGGAGAACTGGCGCGTTCCACGGTCCAGATCGACCTCTCGCGAGATCGACGATAGCGTTTCAATCCGCGAAGGAATTCCACGGTACGCTCGATTCCACCGGAAGCTTTCGCGAGGGTCCTGGAATAGGATACGGTGGTAAGGGACTCGATGGATCTTCCTCCGTGCGCGATATTAGGAACGCTTCGTCGAACTACTCTTCACGCTAGTTTTTTTCAAGCGTGGTATCGTTGGTGTTTTCTCGTTCGGTTATGGACTCTTCTATGGGATGAAAATTGTACCGAACGTTTTGGAACTTGTGTTTTTAATTTCGCGACGGAGGACTGAGAAAATGTCCGAGCATTTTTATCTACGATAATTGATTCGATGTAGATGTAATGTAATTTTGTATACGTTATAGTAACTGTAACGATGGAACTGTCGAGAGATTTCGATTTATCGAAATATACCTCGTGTGTATCTCGAAAACATTGACAAACGAGGGAGAAGAAACATTTATGAAATTGATCGTATATTTTGAATAAAAAGAGATATTATAGAATAGAAAAAGTCTCTGTGGAAATTTTTAGACAAATTGATTAAGAAAAAGATACATTAGGTTGAAAGTATAAATTGTAAGAGAATCTAGGTTTATCGGTAGATAGAAAAATGATTTTTTCATCTCATTGTAGCAATAAAGGAGAAAAGGACGTTCAAATTTTTCTGTGTAAACTTTCGAAACTTTCGAGCAAGGTAGTTAAGAAAGAAAGGTATCAGGTTGAAAGTACGAATTATAAGAGAACTTGAAATTATCGATATTTAGAGAAATTACGCACGATATTTACAGCGGGAGGAAGTAATTATCGATAAGAACATTCGACAGAGAACGAAGTCCCGTAATTTATAAAGGGAAGATTGATTACGCGAGAACTTAGAACGATGGGGAAATTGTATTTTGAACCAGAGAATGGTAGCCAATTATTTATTCTTAACCATTCCAAACTCGAGATGGGTATATTTTCATACAGTGTACCAGCCACTTAATATAATACTTTCGAAGAACACAAATAAATCATTCTCTTCTCGCAACCTTTTCACGTGTTTTCCATTAACGACGAATTTGCTTCGAAAATTAAAAAACTACGAGCCGAACGATTACGTATCCCATTGCATTCGTCAAAGTTAGAACCGTTCCGAGTATTTTGTTATTTCTTTTTCGGGATCGTTTCTGCAACGATAAGACACGGTCGAAGAATCGAGCAACGAAACTCTCCTAACCAGCCGTCTCGAACCATTAATAATTTTCCCTTGAAAATTGCTCCGCAACCGTACGCTAATTACAAACCACCGGAAACACAAGCCTCGTTTAATTCGCTCTTCGAAACGCGACCGAACGAATTAAAATCCATCGCGCGATTTAATCTCACCGATGAATCCTTTACGAGCGATTCGATATTCAACGATCCCGAGGCAGGATTCGCACGCAAACGCGTGCAAACGTTGAAATCACCGGAACGATTACACCGACGAGTAACGTCCCCGTAAATTGCCGTTTGGTACGCGTAAACACAGAAACCGACCAAGTTCGACTCGCCGGACATAATTTACCCGACCGTCGTCCCGTCCCCCCGCCACGATTTCTCCTAGCAAAGAGATGAACTCGATCATGGAAGCGGTTCCAGCGTTTCGAATATTCAAGGAGGGAAGCGAATCGATATAATAATAAGAGCATCCGACACTCGAGGGGACGGAAAAAGAATTCGCGACGCGATTCTCTTCGACGAGGAGAGACGATTCGTCCCTCGGGTGAATTTCCAATCCCTTCCTCGGGAGATGAACGTTTCCTCCTACCCCCTCGACTCTCCCCTGCGTCTTCTTCTTCTTCTCCTCTTTCTTCCAGTTCTTCTTCGTGGTCGTGGTCGTGGTCGTGGTCGTCTCGTTCCATCGCGAGCGTTACCGTTGGGCGCGGGGTCTCGCGAGCACACCGACAGAAATGCAAATAGCGAATTGTTCGCGGGACCGCTTCGCTTTCAATGTCCACGCTCGAGGTGTTATTCTTGTCCGTGAATTACCCTCGAACGCCTCGCGCTGACACTCACCGAATTAGCATACCGACCGTGAAACTGGAAATCGTTTCACCGCGCGGCGGCGCAGCGGCGGCGACGACGACGACGACGACGACGACTCGCGTTCTCGAACCGTGTCATTAGGTCCGGGAGAGATAAAAGAGCAAAACGTAACTTTAGGAAATCGGTTCGAAGCTCGAGTAGAAACGAGGAGAGGGAACGAGACGGATAGAGCCTGTATCTTTCTGGTCCTAGAGACTCCGTCGCGAGAAGGAACCGCGCTTCGACGACTCGTATCTACCTACTACCGCGTCCGGTCGCCGTGGACAGAGGAGGAGAAATTTATTAATAATTCATCGGTTACGGCGTATTCATCATCCGCTTGTCACAATCAATTTACGCGCGCGTTCCTCGTTATTCGCCGTTTAATCGAAAACGGCTACGCGTCCACGATAATCGTGTCACGGGTTACGCGGTAAATTCATTGGTTTTCGTTATTATTCCACGATTCGCGGATCGGTTGACCCCTTAGCGACTTCTTCTGCGTCTTCCGCGGGGAGTTTGTTCTTTTTGCGTTTTCTGGGTTAGGTCACATTTTGTAAAATTTGTTCGAACGATTACCAAATACCGCGGTATCGAACAATTTGGTTACTTGTCGTCATAATATACCAATATTAATATTTTCTAGAATATCCATTATTATCGATGATCGTTCGTAATCGGTTCGATTGAATTATTCGTTAGATTTCGATACTTTTTTTGTGGTAATTGTACAACGAGAAAGGTTCGAGCTGAAAAACTTGTGTCAGAGTAAGTGTAGATGACTCGAAACCTACTCGCGTGTCCTTTTTAAGGTGAACCGTTCACACCGGGTCGCATAGGGTAGTTCTCGTTCCGCAAACTCGATCGTTGAGGGAACGAACGATTCTGGGGCAATTAATGTTCTCGCGAAGTTCGTTCCCGGTTCGTTTGGTCGTTCGATAGTTCCCTTCGTGGTAAACGTCGACACACGGCCGTGCAATATTACGGTTTATACCTTCGATCCCTAAATAGGATTACCGTGCGCGCGTTGTAACTATACGCGCGACTCCTATCGACCATTATCATCTCGAGCTCGCGTACCGCGTTACGGTGTTAAATCGCTGCACACCCGATCGGTCTTTTACCCCGAGAACCGAGGGAACGAAACGAGCCCCGTGACGTGTCTATTACTCGAAAAGTATAGGAGAAATTCTCGGCGCGAACTTACACAGGTATGCTGTACCGTGAGATCGGTTCGATCGATGGATCGATGTGAAAAAATTGTCGGACGATCGGTTGCGAGTAATCGAATATAATTACCCTACTTTCGTAAATTAAGTTTCCGCGATGGACACGAAAGGTTAATTTTAAGAGAAATTTAAGTTAAATACCAGCGATTTAGGTGGGATCACGCTTGGGTCTAAATGGACCCAAGTCCATTCTATCGCAGTAGTAAAATTCTATTGCTTCAGCGTACTCTTTTTAATCTCCAAGAAAAGTTGCGTTATCGATATAATCGAACGATGGAAAAGTCTCTCCAGGTCCGAGAAATCAAAGTGTAAAGCGTTGAAATCGTCAAATACACCCAAGTGCGTTTAACGTGGAAATCATCGTGCTCTTATGCGTTTTATTTACACTCGTACGAATTTTCTTTCGTCGAGTTCAATAGGTATCGTGAGAACACCGAGCGTCACTTAATCAGAAATTAAGATCTCTTAACTAAACGCAGCTGAAATTTCAAATAAACAAATTTTCGGTTCACCGAGCGGTCATCTTTCCACTTATTCGATATAAGATCGTTTACAATTTCTCTTTACCTTCCACCAATCTCTGAACAACCAAGACCCTCTATCTACCACAATTACAGTATCTTTATACCGATAGAATCATCGAAACAATTTCAAAAATATCGCACTCCAAACTTCTGTACATAATACCCCAATCCTGACAATCCTCCGTACGGTGGTTCTGACTCTCCAGGTGTTTCCGCGAGTGGTAAATAAGAATCGAACGAAACGACCCAGATATCGTCGGTACGGAGCATATTAAATTCGAGAGAAACACCTCTCGCGCTGGCTCCGCCGGTCGTTCAATTAGCCAAATGGCCGCGAAACGTTGTTAGCACGTGTTTCATCGGGAGGTGGTTGTTCGCGTTCGGCCAAGGGTCGGTCCCAGCCGGTACAGGACTGATCTATGTTAATTGCGGGTGCAACACTGTAAACAGAGGTAATAAATAACTGGAAGGAGACGAGGTCCGAGCCCTGGACGGAGAAGCAGGTACCCACCTAACTGCCTGGCAGTTACAAGAGAATTAGGATTACACGCCTGCGAATAATAATGCCGTATAAAGTGTTTCCCTGCGCGCGACACAGGGGCGGGGAGGGGACATCGCCATCGTTCGTAGACCATTCGTGGACAGACAATGGTCAAGCCGGTGGCGGGTGGTTGCATTGTCCTGTCAGCTCCGAGCGAGAGTTTTTGGGGTCGTTCATGGTCATCTACGAAAACGCAGGTGCTGCGCGTTCATCGAATATCCCATTGGGGGTCGTCGGGCAACGAGAGGGTCCTCGATCTCTCTCTTCGGCACTTTGTTGCGCGTTTCTTTTCTACTTTCCCGGGCTGTACAGTTATGGAACTGACCGGTGCGACTGCGACTGGGTGTCACTCGACGATACGCCTCACGGTTAGCAGGTTGCTGGAACCTGTCGCCGCGACCTTGATCCCTGAGTCCATCGACGACGCGTTTCGCCGCGATGGTTATCGATACGGTATTATCGATCGTCAGGATTTTCGTAGCAGCTGGAGCTCCCGTAGGATTCGTGTTCGGTGAACCGGCTCCGCCAAGACCAAACTTTCCGAACCTTTTTTTCGGGACTGTTGACCCACCGGGGGATAAATTCGAGGTAAATACGAATTTAGACGGTGAACGGCGACGTGTATCGATCTCGAGACATTGCCGCGCGAGATTCTCGGTGAATTCAATTATGCGTACCACTTGTCGGCAATTTTGACCGTTACTCCCGTGTTACCATATTTGAAGTAATTCAATAATGGAAGAGGTCGACCGAGTGTTTTTGTAACGATGTAATTTTGGAAACGTAATGGGACTGGGCGTTGCGTATTGAATTAACGCGCCGAGCATCGTTTATCGATCGTATCGCGATATTGCTGTATTACACGCTTGATAAATTTAATTACGAACATTCCACGCACGGGCGAGTGTACTTTGGAAAAATATTGAGTAAGTTTCTTCGTTGTAAGGAACGTAATTTTGCGAAGGTAATTTGTATTTAAAATACATAATCCAGCCTACACGAATATCCTTCGACGGACCGGTAAATTATTTTCCAAACAACGCGACAGAATGTCTCTTACGTGAACGCTGCGGATCTAGCACAAAACTAGGCGTTTTTGTACCAAAAACAAAATTTTTTCGTTACGAATCCCTGACGAAACATCCGAAAATAGTCCACTTGTCTCCATAGACGAGAAACTAAGAACGGAAGAAAATTGAAACCGCGGTCGAACTTGAATTTCGAATCGACCGGATGTCGTCTCTCGGCGAGAAGCAAAAATGGGGGAAGGGGGGGAGGGTACCGGAATAGATCAATCTCAAGGGTAATCGTAGCAGCCGCTCGAGGATACCGATTCCGCGGGCGTTCGAATCGCGTTACGAGCCGTGGTCCTCGCGACGTCTCGGTGTCCGTAGCCGTTGAAGTCGTCCCGCGAATTTATCGTTCACTGTTTGAAAACCTCCAATTAATGCAGTCACCCGCGGTACGGCCACCGCCAGTCGTATAAACGGAATTACGCGTCGTATTTTATCGGTAGGTTTCCTCGCGGATCGCGCGTATCGTCTACGCGGCACCGAAAATATATTGCCGTGTCCGCGCGATGACGTTTACGATGCTGATCACGCCGCGAGAATGATCTCGTCAAACCCGATAACTAGACAATCCAATCAGTCGGCGCTATACCGTGGACCGTGGCGAATCGTCCGAGCAAAATGGCGCTCGTTTTTTCCCACTCCGTGCCGCGCGGAGATGGTAATCACGCGAGGGCCCCGGAGCATTCCCAATTCCCATAGTTCCATCGTGGTTTGGATACATTTTCGGCGGGCCCGACGCGGCACGGTTATAGTCGTTAAGGCCTGGCGTAAACGCGCCACTCGAGGGCGCGTTCCCCCACTCCGACCACACATCCTCCCCACCCGTACTGGCCCAACGACGGGGCCCGTTCCTCTCGAGCAGACGCGGACGAGAAAGGAAAAAGGGACACGCCGCGCCTCACCGCGTCTCGCCGCACCGCGTCGTTCCTCCGAGCACTCTCTAATTGCGGCTAATTTCGTTAATTACCGTAGAAGAAGCACCGCGCAGCGAAGACCCACTAATTCGGGGGTCCTACATTGTGTCTAGACTTTAAACAACATTCGCGCATCCTGCCCGAGCGCCGACGTCGATCTTCCTTCCTTTTTATTCCTCCTTCTCCGTCAATTAAGTTTCAACTGTTCATCGACGCGCGGATCAGCGTCTTTCTCACGGGTTTCAGCGCGACGGTACCATCGTCCGATACGAGAGATTTCGTTTTTCAGGGAACTAGCGTGACCGGGAGTCGAGAGATCTTTCGGCGATTTGAAATATTGATTTTCGTTCGGGATTCGTACCTTTTTCCGAAAGTGTCTGAGAATAATCCGAATCGAGAGAGTCGGATCATATGATTTTTGTTTAGTAGTAATATTTTTTTGAGAGTATCCGCGAATACTCCAATTCGACTGATTCGAGGATTTAAAAAATTGATTTTTCTTTAGGATTTATACTTTTCCAAAAGTATCTGCAAATACAATTGGGAAAGTTTGACTGACTTCGGTGGAGTAGATGCTTCGAAAGTAGATTCTTTGTATTAAATTCTTTTACGTTGCGACTTCTTTTCATCAATATCCGTGAATAGTCCTGGTTCGAAAGTATGACCAATTCGGTGGTAAGATAACTGAATTTTGTTTTACGTTTTCCGGACATTGTAAATCTTAATCATCGATTCGAATAAAATCTATTATTATTTGTACTTGAAAGAGTTTCTATAACTCGACGAAAGAACGACGAAAAAGTAAAATCGTTTTCGCGATTTATATTCGAGCTCGACAATCGGATTTCTATTTTAATTTATCTACACAGTGTGTGGATAACTGTAATCTTGTAATCCTGTACCATTTTATTTGCATTTCACGTGGTTACGTACTTCGATTCGCGCGCGTCCGATCGCAATATAATTACACATAGTCGATCTTCACGGAAGACGCAAGCGTGTTCCCGAACACACGAGACGAAGTGAAATTGACCATTATAGAAATCTACAAGTTGCATACCGCGTTCGAAATTTACGACAGTGTGCAGGATCGTTAAAGGATTCCAATGCGATTTCGCTCGTGAAATTTATACGATTACGCGTTACAACGACGCCGATCTATTCGCAGCAGGAACGATCGAAGCGACAAGAGGTTCGAAGAATTTTTGGTATCCGCGGCATCGTTTTAAGAACGAAACGAAACGAAACGAAACGTTGTACCTCGACGGATGTGGAGTAGAAAGGTTATTAACAACGGTGGTTAGCGGAGAAAGTGTAGACAGTCTTGTAGAAATAACCTCGTCGGTTTCTTTCGATACTTATTGGAATTCTGTTCTCCATAAAGATACTATTTTCTTTGCTCCGAGAAAATAAAGGACACGTCCATCGACGAGGAATGTATTCTATCAGCGACGTTGATCTCGTACGGTAAAATATTAATTATCGATTCAATTACTGAACACGGTGTTCCGTAATAAAAATTGTAGAACCTAATGATATATCCCAGTACGGTAACATTCTGTTCAATGATAGAAATATACATCTACGATACTTAAATTCGTATTGTTAAAATTCTTTGTTCACTACCGTCACGGTGACATTGTCTTACCGTATACTACGAACATAGACAAGAAGTTCTTGTCGTGGGCAAAGTATCCGTTACAAATTCCTCACACGCCGAGTATTTCCGTGGTAAACACGTTCGGAAGATAAACAATCGAAGGAAATATTCGACCGCGGTCGAAAACGAGAAACTTGGAAGCAACTGGTGGTTACCTGTCCCGTGGCGGTTTCCAAAGTACCAGCAACGATGGTAACGCTAACAGGTAGAAGGAAGTGGAAGGTTTCCGTGGAAAGAATGAAAGGCTTAGAGGGATGGGTGTCCGTAGGACGTAAAAATACTCGTTCTTCCTAGACAAAGGCCGATGAGATCCTTCGACGTTTGCGGCGCGCAGCCACGAGGTACGCAAGAACAATATTTTACTTTGAATACCGATGGCTAGCACCTGCTGGTGCCGAACAATTCTACCACCAGGCCCTGCTACCTGACGCGCAACCAGCAATTCCGCCAAATTTCTCTCTCTTTTTGCTTTCGTTTTCCCCGGGTCTCTCCCTCTGGTTGGTCGTCGAGAAGAGAGAGAAAAAAAAAAGATCGGGATCATCTTCATAACCGTGAACGCAGGATCCGAGGAAACTACGGACAATGAAGCTTCGAGCCGCGCGATCCTCTCGCCAGCGAAGTCGATTCACCATTGGACAATCGTTGTTCGAGTTTGGTGTCGTTTCGAAAAGGACACTCGTGGAAACTCGAAACGCGAAAATCCTATCTGGTGAGAATTATTCACGCGAACGAGCTATAGTGGATGGAAACGAAAGTAACGGTATTTGTGGAAGGAGGGAGGTGTGGATAATTTTGTAGTAATATTGTACACGTGCAACGTAGATCGCGATCACTTTGACGAAAAATTGAAGACAACGCTTAGAAAGATTTTCCTTGTTAATAATTTCCCCACGTAACGACTCGAACTCTTAACTTGGTCTTGACACGAAATTATCCCCCACGTTATCCCCACTGCGTTAACAAACTTTCCTTTAACTGAGGATCTCCGTTCTAAAGAGGTCCAATATAATTGGTGTTGAAAGACTACTCTTGGAAAGACTTCCCTTCTTAATAACCTCTCTGCAACAAGAAACGACTCAAATTTTTCACTCATTAATCCAAAGGCAGGAAATTACCCCCTGTGTTTCTCACCACTCAAACTTTCCTCCATCTCAAAAATCCCCTCTCAAGAACACCGACACAAATTACCTCAAACAATGGAAAACACCCTTACAAAGGTTTCTCTTTTTAATAATTCCTTCGTGTAAATAATTTAAATTACACTTACCAACACCCTTGGTACTAAATAACCCCCTGTGTCTCCCACTGCTCAAACTTTCCTCCACCTCAATGGGCCTCGCTTTAAAGAACACCAACAAAATTATACAAAAATTAAAAAAACACCCTTAGAAAGGCTTTCCTTTTTAGCAACCCCTCCCCACCGAGAAACAACTCGAATTACAACACTTATTAACCACCATGGTCCGCAACAACCCCCTTGTGTCTGCCCCCTTCCCAAACGGACCCGGTCTCAAGGATCGTCCGTTTCTGTGTTCGAAAAGTCTGTTAAAATTCAAACTCCTCCGTTGGAATCTGAACGTAAGTGGTGCACTCTCCCTCTCTCTGTCTCCGAGTCTCGCTCTCTCTCCCCCTCGCACGCGTGCGCGCGCGCGCGCGCGCGCTTTATTTACCCGTGGTGGCGACAAAAACGGTCGCGGACCACCACCGAAAATCACCGACCAGTTAGGCGAGATTTATGATTTCCAACAATGGCCGTCGCAACAATCTGATCCGTTGGTAAGCCGGGGGCACGCGGAGAAATCGGTAAGAAGGTCGACAGCTCGTGTTCGTCGAGCAAGAAGGGTGAAACGAACGGCGCCCGGCAGTCTGGTCAGTCCGGTTTCCTTCCGGTTCAAAAGTTGCGCGCCCGAGTGGCCGGTGTGCGTCGCTCCTCCGCTCCTCCGCTCCGCGTTCCTCGTCTCGCTGCGTCGACTTTTCTCCTCGTACGGTCGCTCTCGGCGACCCCTCCCTCGTCACCCCTTTGTCGGAATCTTCCCCGACCGTCCTCCCCGCACTACGAGGAACCGTTCACCTGGTAACGAGACGCGTTGCGTGAGTCTCGCGAGTCGTCCGCTCGCGGAACGAGCCCCTGACAGAGAGAAACAGAGAGAAAAAGAGAGGTCCTTCGAGAAGGGTTTCCACCCCTGCTCGACGCGCACGCAACGTACCCCAAACCCCTCCTGAAATCGTGTGCACGCGCGCGAAGACCGCGTAATTTTCCCCGGCGGTGCTCGCTCGCTCGCGCGACGCTTTCTACGGAAAGTGACGAGGGTGAGGTCAGGTTTTGTCCCGGTGAAACTGTCCCCCCGAACCTCACCCAACTTACGGCGGGGTGGTGTTTCTTACGGAACAGGCGGGACGGTGTTGCTCGCGGGGGATGAATTACGACCGCGACACGAATTACGCGAGAATCCGCTCGCGACGGTAGCGGCCGCGAACCGCGAATTCTTTTCGGGATTGTTTCGTCGGCACGTTAATCGGCGAGGAGTTACACCGTGGATCGTTTTGCACGTTTTCGTCGAACGTATCGTTCGTGACAGGGGATCCTTAATTTTTCGCGGGGTTCTCGGTGATCGTCGTTAACGTCGTCGTAAATGTAACAGGATCGTGGGAAGCGTGGGCGAGGATTGTTTAGAATCGAACGGGGCGGTAAGTTTGCCAGCTCGGCTTCGTTTGGTATTTGTTGTTAAGTTTCTTGGTAGTAATTGGAGGTGTGGATTATCAGATAGGTGAATTCTTGCAGAGATCGTGGGAAGGGTAAAATTGATAAATTTGTGTGTTTGATAACTTTGGTATTTTTGTTGCATTTGACCAAACGATACAAAGAGGCTAAGAGAAAATAAAAATTTCGAAGAAAGCAGTACGGATGATGACGATGATGGGATAAAGGCAAACTTTTAAATAGATAAGTTAGGAAGTTGCCTGTGCTAGAAGTTCATAGTCCGCGAAACGATGAATCGAGACAGATACGAGCGATTGGTAGTTACGTAGATGGGCATTGGACAGAGAATCCATATTTATTGCGTGTTTAGGTAGAACGATTTTACGAGCAGAGTTTTGAGCGCGTTAGAAAGGCAAGAACCATAATAAAATCGATGATCGAATATAGAAATCACGGGGGATTGGGGAGATAAGAAGCTTTTATCAAGAGAACGATCATCTCTAGGATGTTCACAGATTCGGGTGGAAATAAAAAAAAATTGTAAGAGTATTTTATACGGTCCACGGGCAAAATATTATAGTAACGTCTTCAACCGTGCCCAGCACTCATCTGTACAGATTATTTATTTCGTACATAAATTAGATGATTTTTATATCATTCCCAGCACACTCGTGCTCATACCGTTTCAAAGATAAAAAAAGCAAAAACTTTCTTACAAATTCTTCTTCTTAAAAAAAAAACTCTATACATTTCGAGCCCGATTAAAACAAAACCCTCCCCCACTTTGCAACACTGTACCTCAAATCCGAAGAAACCGTTCTTCTACTATCAGCCAAAAGCGCATAAATTTCCTCGTAAATTCTATAATACCTTACAAAAAATATTTCACCAGTTTCGCACTATCCAACGATCGAGTCCAGCATAAACTCGAACCCACCTCCCCTCGTTTCCTAACACTGCGCCTTGAACCCTGAGAAACCGTCTGTTACCATCCGTTGAACGAAGCAGACACTTCTTTGTAAATTCTGTTTCTTAAAAAAGAAGTTGCACGACCAAAATCGAACCTTCCACCCCCCACTTTCCAACACGAGGTCTCGAACCCGTGGATACCGTCTTTTACCATCCGCGCGCGATTTCCATAGGATTTGCCGGTTGCGTTCGGTGTTCAAGCACCAGGGCAAAACGGTTCATCGTGCACGGCAGGGAAGATTCTGAAATCGTTCGGATAGTTGCGGAGTAAAACGATAGTAATTCGATTTTACGGCGACTAGGTCTGCCAGCGGGCAGATAGAATCGTTTCGGGTTCCCAGCCTATGCAGCGGCGGCGGCGGCAGTGGCGGTGGCAGTGGCAGTGGTGCGGCCGTGCGGCGGCTTTTTTTTCGCGCGGTTCTTTTCCCACCGTTAGCTCCACCGGGGCTACCGTGTCGCTGTTTAACTCTTTGTAATATTTCTCATAGTTCGGGACACGGTCAGCGGAGCTCTTCAGCGCCTCAGCGACGACGAGGAATGCACGGAGCCGGGGCGCATACCGAAGAATCGCGGAACGTTTTGACGACCCCATAAAACCGTACGGCGAAGAAACCACCTTCTCGAGCTCGCTCGCTCGCGCGCGCGCGCGCGCGCGCACCGCTCGTGTTCGCCTCCGTTGGCTACCTTCTTTTTTCCTCTCTCGGCCCACGATAAGGGGATTCCCCTCGAGTTGACGGACGAAATTAGAGGAGAGCTTCTCGAAGGAGTCGTTGTTGTCGGCCACTGGGACGAAAGAAAGCGAGAGAGACACGGACGGGAAGATTTAACGCGATTTTAATTGCTCGTCCCGCGCCTCCGTGGCTCCCAGTGTACTGTACGAGGACGGTTAATCGAAACCCGGGACGTTGCAGGGCCGAGAGCAGCGAACCGATCGCTCCGCCTCACTACTGACGCTACCGAGACGCGCGAACCTCGGTCAGATGCAACCGATTCGACCGATAGCGGAATCGCGCGTCACTCTGTACGCCCACGAGTAGGCTGACTCCGCTCTGATCAATTTGACGTTTCAGGTTTCAATTTACCAGCCTCGTACAGTAGATGTCTCAATCGTTGTCGCTCGAAGCTCCTCGCGTAGCTTCGTTTAATTATTCGAAAAGTTAGTTAACTTGAAAATCGTTCCATTTCGAAGGCCGACGTCTTTTATTTGTGAACATTTTTGCAGATCTTGAGTACAATGAAAATGTCCAATGTTTCTACTACTGTCTTTCGAATAGAAACAATTTCTACGTATTAGCGATTCAGTTTGCGCAACGGATACAAAACAAACGGCAAAATTACCGCCTTTGTCGCGTTACGACAATTCCCGCACTTTCTACTTACATTAGTTGCGTTTCTTACGTTCGAACGGCACGCGTAATCAGTTTACGCGAATTGTGTTCGCCAATTGACACCGCTAAAGGTGATAAATGTAACTTTTATTAATCTCTCGCCGTTACCGCTCCGTTCGAAGATGACGATCGTATTTGTCGATACAAGATGACATTGAAAAATGAATTTCGGTTACACGGGTAACAAATAGCCAGCGATGCTAATAGAGACGACTCGGATTCCCGTTCAGCTGTTTCGAATATCTACTGCACACAATGTCTGCGAACGTGTTACACAAATGTTATCCACTCGTTTATACGTTATGGTGGACCACGAGGAAGTTCATCGTAATTTTATATCTTTCCTCGAGCGTTCGTTCGATTGTATTTATAATATTTTTTTCTCATTTCTACTCATGGAATGTACATTCGATACCGATACATTCGTAATGATAACGATTGACCGATAAAGTCTGGAACACCCTGTGTGCGTCCGTGCGAGCACTGGCTTCGTTACGACCAATCTGACCCGCATTCCTTCCAGGTTCCAAGTTTCCAGCCTTACCCAATAGGTATCTCGTCCGGTGGAACTGTACGCGAACGCAGAGGGGGCACTCGTCGCGCAATACGTGGAACAATCGCGAGGTTACCAGCGCCGATGGAAGACGGTTAGGATACACCGGCTGTAAACGTGTTTTATTATATCGTATATTTTATCGAACGGGAATACAGAAGCAGGTCGAGACCCCCTTTCCCTTGACCCTCCCTTCTAGACGAGGGACGAAATTAGAGGACAGCTTCTCGAAGAATTCTCCGACGACCACTGGGCCACTGAAACCGAGTGGGGAAAGTTTTTAAGACGATTTTAATTACTCAGCTTCCGAAGTATCTTTCATTGTGTGTAACTCCGCTCGTGGAACAATCGCGAGGTTGCCAACGGACGATAGTAGACGGTTGGAATACACCGGCTGTAAACGTGTTTTATTATATCGTATATTTTATCGACCGGGAATACAGAAGCAGCCCGGGTCCCTCTCCCCTTGTATGAAAAAGGTGGAAAGTGCTCGAGAATTAAATTTTACGGAAAACGTAACATCGAGAAGTACAGAGAGAAAGAGAGAGGAGGGGTTTTATCGCGGAAAAAGTTTTTTTCGAAAGCTAGAGGTAACCGCGAGATATTTAGGGGTAGGTGTACGCGTGTCACGGTGGCTGTGAATTTTTATATTCATGGGTGACAGGTTGCGGTTATTGTTAGAAACGATTGGGATTAATTTGAGATTAGGATAACGCTTGGAGCAGTTGTTAATCGAAGAATTATCGTACTTACTATAAATTATTGTTCTCCGTTGCTGGAAGTTACATTAGAGATCCAAAGTCGCGAAAAATATTTTCCCGAGAAATTACTCAACCTCCAACAGCTCCCATCGGTACCTTACTTTCATAGTTCTCAAAAGAAAAATTTGCTCTCTATAGCGCAAATTTACCAAAGCCAAAACGCGTAATGCGCGATCCCCGTGTATTCTTTTTTATCCCGGTCCAGTTGCTTTCGATTCGCGTCCAAAGAAGAGCGAATTCTCCGCGGTCATAAGCGCGGTGTTTTCAAAAAGGGACACGCGTCCCCGCCGCGACGGAAAAAGTGATTCCGTGGAACGGAAGAGGGAATCGGTTTAAAGTCGCTTTACGAGTTTCCCTTTGCGAGACGAGACACCTGGCCGAAGGCCATCCACGGGTTCGGAATCCTGAAAGCGCGGTAAAACTGACCGAAGACAGAGCCGGGGATCCCTTTTCGAACGAGCACGGTGCCTTCTCCCTTTCGGTCCGTCCATTCACAGATCCCCCCTCCCCCTCCACTTCGCCCCTTTGTCCATAAACAGCCGGTTCAACCCTCCTCGATCGCGATCGCTCGCTTTTGACCGATGATCCTCCACCGAGAGACTCGTCCTTAAAAGCTCGAGCGTTTTTTTGATAAAATTATCGGCCAACGGGATCGTCCGGCTTCAGAATTCCTCGAAGTGCTGGCATCCTTTACGATGAAATTAATTCCGACGTAAAAACGATAATGACTCCCCACCTCTACCGTGAAAAATGTAAACTACCGGCTAGCCGCGTTTATAGGTACGGTGCGGAGTGCACGGAAGGACACCAATGTCGATCGAAAGAAGGAATTCGTCCGTGCGAGCTCGTAAGAGCTAGGACACTCTAGGATACAATTTTGGAATCGCTCCTGCGTCCAGAAGGATGACACTAGGCATCCACGGAAACTTCCCAGAAGAATGTTTATCTTCCACGCATTCCTGAACAAGTCGGTCGTATCGAACACCGGAGACGCGATCCCAAAGGTTCTAAAACGTTCGACGGGATCCGTTTGCCTGCGCAGCATCGAAGAAATTAACGGGTATATTAAGGGGGACGACTGAAAAGTTGTAAAAGCTCTCGGGGGACGGTTACCGGGAGTCTCGCGCGGCCGGGAGCCCGGAAGAGACTTTAAGGTCGTACAGTTTCCGCAGCGTGTAACTCGAAAGACGCAGCCGGATCGTGCCCGCGAAGAAAACATCGACGTTTCGTAGCGAGCAACGGTAATCGCGTCTTTCGCGTTAAGCGAGAACTCGGAGAAGTAATCGGGCCGTAAAAGGACGCGGTTCTTCTGCCCGTGGCCGGGAAAGATACTCGTGGAAGCTCGTCCACCGTTTCCAGAATCGGTGGGAATCGCGTGGTCGCGTTTCCCTGGTTATCGTTCGCGCGAATAGTCGTCGACAATGGCCAGAAGCGCGAGTCGCAATGGCGGGAGGTGTCGTTGTCCCGTAAAGGCGAGAGAAGAACCAACCGGCGCGTTCCCTCGTAATCTTTTTAATTTATCGAACGACAAGTTTCGTCGCGACGATACAGATCCACCGTCGAATAAATCGTATTTCCCATCGAAACGTAGCCACCGACCGGGGGGGCGTTGCTCGCGCCTACGGAGGACTCGGTTTCGACCGAAACCCGAGACACCGCGATCCTCGGTCTTCGGGAAAACTCCTTCTTCCGTTCGCGGAACCGCGACCGAAACGATCGAGTAGAAACCGAACGAATGGGAGGCCTCCCTCCGGATCGTTCCTTAACGAGACACCTAAAACGCACTCCCCCGTACCGACACTCGTCGAAATTGATTTAACCCGGACGCCTCGGAGAGAGACGCCCGCGCGAGTCACAATTTAACAGGTTCCTCCTGGAAAGGAGGATATCGTGCACAGAGCGCACACCGATAAACCACTCTCTCGCGGAGACGGAGAGACGACGGACTCGTCGGGAGAAAAAGGAAAAGAGAGAGAGAGAGGAGAGGAGGAGGAGGAGGAAGAAGAAGAAGAAGAAGAAAGCAGGAGGAGAAGGGAAGAAAAAAAAAAAGAAACGGAAAGGAGAGAACGAAAGTACGCAACGAAGACGTCTACCGGCGTCTCCTCCCGTCGGAAATCCTGGATCTTCGATCGAGTCAGGCAGACGATACGTCCGGGCGGGCGAGCAGAAGAGGGAGCGCGCGCGCGATACAGAAAGAGAGAGAAAGAGAGAATGAGCGAGAGAGGTGGGCAAGAGGAGAGCCGGCCTACCCCTCGGGAGAGAGGAAAGTTTACCGGAAAAATATCCGGGAAGTTGCAGGGCAGAAGCGGGCGACTCGCGCCTCTGGCCACCCCCCACCCGCGGTCGGTCGCGTCTCGGCAGAGTCGTCCTCGGCTTCTGCGCTGTCGCCGGAGCGCTGTCTTTGGCCGACCGAGTCCCCGCCGTCGGGTGGGGGTAGCCGGGTCGCGGTAGTGGGAGAGTATCGTAGCGGCGTCTCCCACCAAGCGGAGACGGCGCAGGGTCGCGGTTCCGCGTTCGCCACGCCCAGTCCCGGCGCGTAGTCACGCCCCGTCGCCCCCACCAACGCGATCGGCGCAGCTGCCGCGGCGTTCCCGTGCCGCGCGAGGGGGGCCACGGTGCGCCGAGCGGGTCGGTCTGGTGGGGATCGTCCGGACACGGAGGCACACACTCGGGAACCCGGCGTCGTGGAGGGGTGGAAGCGGCCGGCCGCGGAGGGGCGGGGAAGCGAGCAGTTCGGCAGCGCGACCCGACGTGGGCACTTCGCTGTCCGGCCTTTCCTTCATTAAAATATTATTCTGTGCGTAGAGAGAGAGAGAGCTGCGGAGCCCGGCGAGCCTTCCGCCGCCGTTTTCACGCCACGAGCAACGCACTCTCGCCACCCCCTCGTCACGGGTCTTGCATCGTTCGCGTTTACCGAGGGGTTGGACGCGGACGCGGAGAGTACTAGTTGGTTTTTTTTTTCTTGCCGGTTGGACCGCGCCGCGCCGCGCGTCGCGCTCGCCCAAGGATTATCCGCAGGTTTCCGCGCTCCGTTGTGCGCGAGCGAAGAAAACGGGTGATCGGCAACGGATCGGTGGTTTCCTCGACAGTGCGCGCGACTACTTGTTCACCGATCGTTCGGGCCTCTGTTCCGTACTTACTACCCTCCTTTCGGCCGGGCCGTGAACGCGTCGTCGCCCGGAAACACCTCTCGGACGTGTCGGAGGGAACCAGGGAACAACCCGACCCCCGACCGAACCACGGTTCTCGACCCAACCAACGACACCGCAGTCCCGGGGATACCCTTTGGCTACGGGCAACCACGAACAGGAGAGAAAATCGAGCGAATACCGTGAACCGACCGGTTCGAGATCGCCAGAAGGGATCTCTACGCGCGTCCACCCTCCGCGTCGTCTTGGACAACGAGTGCCGCCGAAGTGTACGGGACGCGCACACGGATCCGAGAGGATAGAAGCCGCGTGGTGTCCGAAGGTGTTCCTCTCCTTCGTTGGATTCTCGAGGGGTGATCGTTCTCCGATAGTCGGCTCGTGGCCGCGGCTGAAAACTGTGTGTTGTGCTCTGAAACCGTAAATACGTATCTGTGGCGCGTGAGGGAGAGAATCCGCGCGACAGGAAGAAATATAAAGTGTTCTCGGGACCTCTCCGATCTGGTGGTTCCGTTCGCTGGGAAAAAAAAAAGAAATTAAGTAATATCGTGCTCGAAGAGAGAGTAGAGTGTTTTAATTCGAGGGCGTAAACAGTGCAACTGCTGCTTAAAGAGAAACTGGCAGCTCGCGGGATATGAACCCAGGTACGTGATACCCTATTGACTACAGGATAACCTAGATGCGCGTCATACAAAGTGGTGCGGTTCGCGTAGCGATCAGTGACGGGGTTCTCGGGTCGGGAGTGATTTTTTTCACGATTTTATCCCCATTCGTGATTATTCCCCCGTTTGGCGCGACCTTCGAAAATCACCGAGGAGACCGGAAGCGCGCGATACCTTGTGCCGCGTACACGAATTTCGAGACGGCCGGTGTGAGGTTTCTTTCAACGTCCTCCGGAAGCGATGACGGTGTATCGCGTCCGAGTTACTCGCACCAGTAGATACGACCACGGTGCGAACGAATACTCGGCCGGTACGCGATCCTCGATCAAAAATTGCACGACTCGTTCCAACGAAGCCTCGAGCCCCGCGAATCCTTTCGAGGGACAACGCTACGAAAAGTTCTCAAATTTCGCCCGGCGCGAAATTAGTTTTCCCGGTACGCGGTTCCTCGAGGTTCTCGATACGCTTCTCCGTTCGCGAATCGTTCCGTTCCAACCGAGACGCTTCCAACACGATCGAAAACATCGGTGAAAAGCTCGAAAATTGTTCAGTGTTCGCTAGAAGGGATTCTCGTAGGATTTTCTACGGACTTGTTCTCCGAATGGTTCCGTTGACGTTTCGGTGGACGGTACGGGCCACGGGTATTTGTCAAAATATTCGCTTAATTGGCGCGTAACGATATCGTCGTTCGATAACTCGCGGGTTTTAATTCGATGGAATCCGATCGGCTCCGGGCGAGAATCCGACGTATTCGCTTCGGTCCCGTGTCAAACGAGCGTTCCTCCCTCGCGTCGAAATTTCAACCGGTTCTGTCGACGTTACGAGCCGTTGTCGCGAACGTTCGTGTCCCCGAAGGTGCGTGCAGCGGAGCATCGGAGGCCCGGGAACGCGGTGGAAACGCGTGCGACACGCCAGATTTCGATTCGTGCGGAGATAAGGGAACCGGTATTAGGGGGCCCTCTCACGAGCCGCCGAGGCGCGATACACCGCCGCGATTTAGATATCCGACCTTTTGTTTACCAACACCGGTTCCGCGCGAAGACGGGGGCCGCGCCGAGGGGTGGACACCGCGATTAGGATCCGCGAAAAAATTTTAAGAATGCCCCGGGTGCCCGATAACATCCGAATCTGTCGGAACGCGATCAACCTCGAGCCGAGCACACGGTGTCTTCGGTCGGCTCGGGACATTGCGATTTCGCGGATTTTGCGTACCAAGTCTCGATGTCTTCGGTCGGGTTTGCAGAACCCTTGGAACCTAAACCCTGTGATTTCGCGTATAGAATACATTCTTGGTGTTTCGGTTGGGTTTACAGAGCACTGCGAACGCAGACCCTGTGATTTCTCGTATAGAATACATTGTGGGTGTTTCGGTTGGGTTTACAGAGCACTGCGAACGTAGACCCTGTGATTTCTCGTATAATATACATTCTGCGTGTTTCGGTTGGATTTACAGAGCACTGCGAACGTAGACCCTGTGATTTCGCGTATAGAATACATTCTGGGAGTTTCGGTTGAGTTTACAGAACACTGCGAACGTAGACCCTGTGATTTCGCGTATAGAATACATTCTGCGTGTTTCGGTTGGGTTTACAGAACCATACGAACATAGACTCTGTGATTTCGCGTACCGAATACATTGTGGGTGTTTCGGTTGGGTTTACAGAACCCTACGAACGTAGACCCTGTGATTTTGTGTGCTTTGCGTACCCAGTACACGCCCGATATCTTCGATCGGGTTCGAAGAACCCTGCGACCCTGTGATTTCGTGTGTTTTCGCGTACCCAGTACGTGTTCGATGTCTTCGTTCGGGTTCACGGAACTCTGGGAACCTAAACCCTGTGATTTGACGTATTTTTCGTATCGAGTACACGCTCCGTGTCTTCGGTCGAGTTTGAAGAACTCCGCAAACGTAGACCCTGTGATTTCGCGTATTTTACATACAAAGTAGCTCGGTGTCTTCGGTTAGGTTTGCACAATCCTACGAACGTAGACCCTGTGATTTGATTTATTTTCGTGCCGAGTACGAACTCGGTGTCCTCTGTCGTGTCTGTAGAACCTACCGAGCCTAGACCTTGCGATTCGATGTGTTTCGCGTATCGAGTACACGCTGGATGTGTATAATTGCGTTTGTAGAACCGTATAAACGCAGACACTGTGATTTCACGGACCGAGTATGCGTTCGATGTCTTCGATAGAGTTCGTGGAAACTCGTGAACGTGGACTCTACCATTTGACGTATTGTTGCGCAGCTGGTACACACCAGTGATCTTTCGTCGTGTTCGTACGATTCTTCGACTCTGTGATTCGCTATATTTTCGCACCAATTGCCCACCGTATTATTCTCCGATCGAGTTTACAGAACCCGCGAACGTAAACCCTGTGATACGACCCGTTCCGCGTACCGAGACCCTCCGACCCGTTTTCGGTCAGAAGTAACAGGTCGCGTTGTCGCGAGAACCGTACGAAACCTCCTCCGAAGAGGAATCCCTCGTCGACTGTAAAAAGAAGACGCGTGTTTTAAAAATTGCCGATCCTCGAAACTGGAAAACCATTCCCCTCTTCCGACCGAGATTTCGATTCCCAAGCGAGAGGAAATACCCGTGAATAAACTCGCGAATTTTCACGACCTCCTCGATTATTTCACCAGGAATTTACCCGAGCTTCTGGGAGCCGATCCAAAAGGTCGACGATGTCCTCTTCCCCCTCCCGCGACGAGAATCGTTCGTTCTCGGAGACCATTGTTGAACAGCCGGGTCTCCGGGAAAGCGTTTCCATAAACGGCGAATAATTCGGTGTTCGTTGCGGGGAATCTTTCTCGGACGTGTTTACGCGCTCGTATCTCCCTTCCCCTCTCCTCTTTCTCTCTCTCTGTTGCTCTCTCTCCCTACAGGGAGTCGGAGTTCTCGACCCCGCGACTCCTCGAAGGGATAAGAAAGAAAAAAAAGAATTCCGGGATCGTCGCGCGGAATTTATTCCTCTAAATCGAACCCGGGGGCTAATTAATCGCGAATAATCCCCCGAGACGGCGCTGCTTTCCCGGACGTGGACCGTGTCGGACTGCGCGGTGCGCGCGCAATTAATTAAACCCCGGCGGAGTCTTCCCATCTGCCGTGGTTTCTCGAAAAAACAATTTACCATCGGGGTCAACGGTATCGCGTTCCCGGTGTTTTCTTCTCGTGCTGGCTGCGTGTGCCCGCTACGCGCTCTCCGTTGCCTTTATTCGTCGCCCACGAAGCAAACGCGCCTTCTCTACCACGGCGACTAATTAACCACGATTGATATACGCCCGGTCCCCCGGCTCGCCTCGCGTTAGAAAGTCTAATTGCCCGGTACCGACTCGGAAACGCTCGGCGGGCGCTCGCCGGTTCGCTTATGAAGGAATCTCGAAATTTATCGCGAACGAGAAACCACCGACGCTCCTTCGAGAGAGAGAGAGAAGAAGGAAAAAAAAGAAGAAGAAAAAGAAAACGGTCACGGTGCTCGTACCGTGCGCATCGAGCGTCGTTTAAAGCTCCACCGGTCGCGATCCGCGAGGCTTTTTCGTTCGAGATCGTTGCGGAGCTTCGCTCCGAAATTAGAAAGTCTCGGGACGAACACGATCGTAGGTGTTTCACGCGCGGTGAGCGCCACGGGCGATCGTTTATTGGGTTTTTCGACGATGGGAACACGGAATCGAAGGGCGCGAAATCGGGACGTGATCTCGTGTATGTTTGAAACCATTCTCGTCGTTCGGGGACAGTTTCGCTCTACGGTGTCTCGCGTTTTCGCGTATCGAGAGTTCGTCTTCGTTTCGAGATCGTGGAAACTCTGGTACCGGAGCTACCGAAAATCGTACGAAACGCTGGAATATCATTTCTTCGTGTAACCGAGTAACGGACGTTACGGAATTGAATATTATTCTTTGATCCGTGTGACTGAGAATCCAACGCCTGAACAGTGGCCCACCGTAGTAAATTTCGTAACCGGAGTTAATACACCGCGGTGTTTTGTAAGCAGAGTTTTACAATTCGTAGTCGAGGTTCGAGGAACCAGGAACCGTTTACGCGACCGGACCTTGAACACTCGGGACCGATTTCTTATCGTGCAATTAAATTATTGGGCCGTTCTCGCGTGGTGTAAACAAGGCGCGTGGAGCGCACGGAAAATGGTTAAAAATTCCACGGAATGTTCTTGAAAATAACAGGTGTCCCGTGTGTTTCGAGCACGAGTGTAAGTTCAAGGTTTCAAGGTCCTCGCAACCATCGAATTCTAAGCCTTTCAGCGAGCTCAGAAAACTGGTATCGGCCTGAAGAAAGAGAGAGAAAAAGAAGGTTAACGGCGACACTGGCATTTTTCGCTCGCGAATGTTGCTGCAATTTGTTTACCCGAACGAAGAGGGGTGGGGACGAGGGACGTTCCCCAGGGGCTAATTAATCGCCGCTAGTACAAACGTCCAGAGCGCGTTCTCTCTCTCTATCTCTCTCTTTCTCTCTTTCTTTTTTTCTCTATCTCTCTTTGAGAGCTGCTTTCTCGATTACCGGTTGCTCACACGCCCGCCTAGCGGACTAATTAGATCCACGAACCGCGCCTAGCTTTTCGATCCATCCGCGTGCACCGATTATTTCGTAAGTCGATTAATTAAGGAAACACCGTTCACCGGCTCGTCGAGGCTCGCGATTGGTCGGTCCACGGCCCCGAAAAAAGAAACTCGGGCAACGCGACTGGACAAAAAACTATGCCTATCTACCGGTAATAGTGGCAACTCCACGATGATGAAGATCTCGGTGAACAGTTGCTTCTGGCCGGTCCACGTTGCACAGTTTTTAGGGTATTTGCCCGTCGTGCGAGAAAAATGTTTTTCTCAACCCGGTGTCGTAAGGATTTTAGAACGTAAAGAATGCTCGTTAGATCTGCGCTGAATGTAGACTGTTGCTTACCAATCAGGAATAATTTTACTTTAAAGATTTATCAAAATTGGATCGATTTGAGAACGTGGACGTGTCACCGTTTTCGGGGATATTTATCAAAATTATTAATATTATTGTAGTAACGAGGATAACGATGAATACTGACAATGTAAAAGTGTTACTATTTTTTGGGAATATTTACTAAAATTATTGCTATTATTCCAGTAACAAGGATAACGGTGAATATTGAGAATGTACGAGTGTTACTATTTTTGGGAATATTTATTAAAAATGATTGGTATTCTTGTAGCGATAAGACTGTCGTTTTTGATAATTAAAATTAGAATTTGATTTTCTCGATGCGACGTTGTCGCAACTTTCGGAAAATGTATGAAATTTACAATTTAACGAGATCGCGAAGGTGTCGCTGTCGACAAACGTATCGAACTCGATCGATTTACCAAAATTATTGGAAATATAGCCAGGATATCGATCGCGGCGTATTAATTTCCCGAATTTCGAATTCTTCGAACTCGAAACGCGTACTCCGACCAGCGTCCCAGGTCGCCGATCGTTTTTCGAAACAATTTCAGACGAGCGGTACGTAAATGCACGGCGCGAAACAGACTCTCGTGACTGTAAATTGTGCACACCATCAGCTCCAAAAGGGGTCCGTGGTTTTCCAAGCACGTATTTAAATGTTCCGTGAAATTTTTGCAAACGATCGTCACGAACCGCGGTTCGAAAAATGTCCTCGTTAGTTCGTCGCCGGTGGTTTCGCAATCGTTTTCCTAAACAGCTCCGGGTGTCTCGTACGGGCAGAGGTGTTCGGGTTGAACGAGCGCTTCGCGTTCTCGGACGAAATATCACCGAGATGCATTTAACAGTTCCCAGTCCTTCCCGCGATAAATCATTAGCGATTGGTGGAGGGAATATCGCTCGGTATAATATATTATCGTCACTCGGGCCATAATTTAGACTCGCGGAAGAGCGGGTCGACGGTGCGCAATTAAAATAGTAATAATTTATTATCTTGCCGCGCGGGACGACGACTCGTGTTTACGCGCGAATGCAACCGCGAGCACGATATCCGCTCGGTAATTGAAAGAACGGTGTGGCGGGGGACGGGGGACGGGGGTGTGGCGGGGGAACTGGTCCCAAAAATTCGTGGGCCCCCGACGACGATACGTGAGGGTACCGGGCGAGGAAGGTCGTTCGTTATCGACGTCGACGTAGCGGTTTCCATTCGACGAGTTATGTCGTCGCGGCGCTCGTAGCGGTTCCGAATCCGACGGGCGCCGCGCATTGAAATCACCGTGCCGGGCCACCCAGTATAGCCGGAAATGGATCTTCGAACGGTTGAAAATCGAGGGTTCCGTCGGTACACCGTGCAGCTTTGTAACCACCTTTCGTTCCTTCTCCAGGAGAAATCTTTCAGCGAGATTTCGCGAACGAGAGTCGCGCGCGAACAATTTTGTACAACGTTCTGAAAATTTCGATTCGCTGCTCTCGTCGAATATCTGTTCATCGCGCGTGGAAATTGTACATCGACGAGGGAACGGCGACGAAAGTAGGCATTTCGCGTTAGGTTTCGTTTTTAAGCGTTGAATTATTATATACGGGGATATTTTGGGTAAATAAAAATTGTAAACGTTTCGACGACGAAAGTGTGATCGATAATTGCGCGCGAACTTCGGGACCGCGATTCCGTTCGGGATTAACGACTCGACGAAACGACTTCCGTCGCGTTTAATTATTTTTACAAGCGTGTCGAAGTATTGCATCTCGGGATATTTGGGTAAATGTAAATTGTAAACGTTTTTCACGACGATACTGCGATCGATGGTTGCCCGCGAACTTCGAGATTACGATTTTGTTTGGAATCAACGACTCGACGAAACGATTTTACTTCTGTCGCGTTCGATTGTTTTTCCAGCTCGTCGAGATATTGTATCCAGGGATATTTAAATAATAGAAATTGCCGGCATTCCATCGATGGAACCGTGATCGATCGTTGTGTAAACTTCGAGACCATTATTCTATTCGAAACGAACGATTCGACGAAGCGATGCAGTATCCACTTCCGTCGCGTTTAATTCTTTTTTCCCCGGCGCGTCGAGATATTGTACCCGAGGATATTTAAATAGACGTTCTAAGTATTCCTCTAATGGAACTTTGGTCGATTGTAACACAAACATCGAGACTACGATTCTATTCGAAATTAACGATTCGACGAAACAACGTATCTACTTCTGTCGCGTTTCGTTTTTTTTCCAGCGCGTCGAGATATTGTAACCAAGGATATTTGAATAGGTATTGTGAGCATTCCTCTAACGGAAGTTCGATCCATCGTTACGAACACAGAGACTACGATTCTGTTCGAAATTGAGGGTTCTGCAAAACGACCTAATAGGGAAATTCTACCGTAAAAAAATTCTACCGCGAAAAAATTCATGGTAAAGAAAGATATTTACTTCCAACGTGTTTAATTTTCGAAACCTAGCATCTGACGTTGAATAAAAAATATTGTAAGCGCTCCATCGATGGAATACCAAAACTGTGATTCTATTTACGATTAAGGGCTTGACGAAACAATCTAACAAAATTCACCTTTAGAGAACTGTATTTACTTCTCTCGAGTTTACCTCTTAGCGTCCGTTAAACAATAGAAAAAGAATTCTACCGTAAGAAAATTCATCGTAAAACAACTATACTTCTATCGCGTTCACTTCTTAACATCCGTTAAACAGTAGAAAAAAGAATTCTACCGTAACAAAATTCATCGTGAAACAACTATATTTACTTCTCTCGGTATTCGTTAAACAATAGGAAAAAAATTTCACCGTAAGAAAATTCACCGTCCAACAATTATACTTGTCTCGCGTTTACCTCTCAGCGTTCGTTAAACGACGGAAGAAGAAAAATCTAGCATAAAGAAATTCATCGTAAAACAACTGTATTCGCTTCTATCGCGTTTAGCTCTTAGCATCCGTTAAATAATAGAAATTAGAAGCGCACCCGTCCAAGGAAACTTGGATCGTCGGCGAACACCGAGACAACGATCCGGTTTGAAAAACAACCGTACGCGATTCTCGTTCGCGAACCGTCGAATTATTTACGCCCGCGGTAGCGTTACTTTCGTGCAATTAAATTACTAGCGTGGTTTTAATCGCGCGTAACGCCGCGACGCGACGCGACGCGACGCGACGTTTTACGATTCGAGGGAAAGAATGCCCCGAGCCGAGCGTTAGTCATTGTCGGTATTGCGCGCAACGATACACGATTTCGCTGAAAATACACGAGTCCCGCCGCGGGGCCCCGGTCTCGGACCAAATCCGAAATTAGTCGTGCCGTGTGTTTCCGACGACACGAAATGTAATCCAGTTATCTCGGGTGATCAGGGTCCATTAAAACGGCCTCGACTGCTTTCTCTATCTGAAACGATCGACCGTTTAATGGACACCCCGAGTGGCGAGGTTTGAGGCCGGTTTTCGATTTGCGCCGATTCAATTAAAAACGAGGGTGTTCGTTCCACGGCTCGCATTTACCACGGGACGGCGTTAATTGACGCGACGACCGTGATCGTCTCGCGGTGGGGGAAAAGAAGTTGAAAAAAGGAAGAGAGAGAGAGAGAGAGAGAGAGAGAGAGAGAGAGAGAGAGAAATAAAAAAGAAAGAAAGAATAACAAAAAGGAGACAAAAGCCACGTTCCTCGGAACCCCGGTGTAGGTAGACACGCGGAAAGATTTCCCAAGGCGTTGGCGGAATGTCGTCGAGTTAAAAAATTCACAGCCAACGCGAATTCGAATCTTTTTACTTTTCGAGAAACCAGAGGGGTGGGGGGACCATCTGCGGGACACGCCCGATTGTTGCTTAAATCACGGTGAACGTTCGCGGAATTTCTTCTATGAGGATCGCGCCGCGTCGCCGATAAGGGTATACGCCGCAAGCCCGTGTCCCCGTGTTAATAAACGTCCACGTAAATTTCCAGATAATTTCTCGCCACCTCTCCGGCGGCCAAATTGCGTTCGAATTAGCGTTTTATACGCCGGGGAATTCGGAATTACTCTAATCGTATACTTTTACGATACTTTCGCCCGTTACCGATTTCGTAGCCGCGTTACCTTACCTTCGCGTCGATGGACGTTTTTGTATTATTTTTTGAAAGAATTCCAAAGTTCGTAAGGAGGTTCACGGCGCGTTAACGATAACAGGTATCGAACTGTACGAGATTGTACGGGTGGGGGAATTAACGTTTCATCGACTGGCTTTCTTCTCGAATTTGTTTCTCGTTGAAGCTCGTGTTTGCTCTCGTTGTTACGTATAAGACCGTAGGTGTTTCGAAACGTACGATCGGACGACACCTTGGGTCTTCGTGTGCGGGCAACACCGATCGTTAGAATTGGAAGTTTTTCACCTCGACTCGCCGCGTAATTCGAGGACGCGAGCCGATCGTAAATTTTTAACATCGTTGATTAAGCATCGAAACGTAGCAGAACTCGAGCCGGGTGGTCGGACGTCGGACATCGTTATAACCCCTTTTATCGTCGGTCATTACTAGTCGAAATAATTTCGTTTCGTATTTCTACGCGGTGTACGACTCCGAGCGTCGTAAATTTTGTATTTTCGGTGATATTTTTTTACACCTCCGTGGTAACAAATTGGATCCACGTGTACTCGAACCGGTTACATTGTTGTTTCGTATTTCTTCGTCCGCGTATCGACGATCATTGAACGGCGCTACGTAGAGATTCCTCCTTTTCGAAAAATAAATAACGATGGGATAACGAGAGAGCGATTTGTGAACTCGGAGCGCAAATTTGGATAAAAAGATCACTCTTTCCAACATTGGGGCGTATCGATTTTTATACGTATCTTTTCTCGACTTTACTAGTCGTTGCTACCGTGTTCTCCAAATATCGAAAACGTTTGCTTCGACCTTGAACCATTCTTTCTTTCGACTGTACACCTAACATCTGCGAGTTAAAAATGTCTCGAATGCACGGAACAATTATTTTTTCAATTTTCTAATGCAAGGAAATACGAAAGCACCCATTGCGACAGCTTCGATCGTCCTTATTCTAACGGCTTCGTTTATGAAAAAAGATATCGGCATTAAATATGTCCGTGGTTGGTCAGTTTTTAAGAAATTCGAAGTGATCGTTCAACGCGTACACCGCTGCTCGAAATTTTCGCAGCGAACCAACGTGTGCAAACATTTTACCAAAAATATTATCGTTATTAATTGGATATTACTCGAGTACAACTCGTGATCGAGTTCTAGTTATATTTGGATCCGGACTTGACGATCTTCGTGAACCTTTTCGAAGAAACGGAAATTTGTTGCTCAACAACAGAAGGCCTGCTGTCGCTTGTCGAAACAACTGAACAATCGATCATCGGAAGAGACACGATCGACAGAAACTATCGAACTCGATGTTCCCCGTTTCTTCGAGAGAGGAAACCTTGCATTTTTTGTTCTTCCACGGAACATTTACCGTTCGCAATTTTTATTCGTCGCGATACACTTTTCGTACACGAGATTAGTGTTTCGAACGAAAGGAAATATTTGTACAAAAAGAGCTATATTTCTACACACAAACGAGCTTCACCTCTGCAAGTATCACCGTCTCGAAACTATTTATACTTAATATTTCGAACGTAATCGCGCTCACGGATGTGTCTTCGATCGACACCGCGTAGCGCGGTATCTTCGTTATGTATTTAAACGATAATAAATTGCGCGTAAATATTTCGTATTTTTCCGCGTGCGATAAAATGGCATTCTCCGCTGCCATCGAAGAATTTTCGTCGAAATTTACGATCCGCTAGTAGTTTCCTCCGTCTTGGGAAGAAAAGTGTGCGAGATACGAAAATCGCGGAACTCGAGTTTTCCCGAGTCGCGAAATTTGAAGCGTTCGATTCGCGCTTATCGCGAAAACGCGTTCGAAACTGACGCAGATAACGCTGTAAACGAATTATCGTCGAATTATCCGCTCCGTGAATCGTGGTACGCGACCCTTTAAAAATGGCCACCGGTCGAAAAAAGTTCCCCCCGCCTGATCGTCGAAAAGAGTGCTCCTCGACGACGAATATACACTGCCGACGATATTGCGCATCGAACGACCTTCCTCGCTAATAAGCACAATTTGTAACGAAGGGTTGACTCGGCCGTTGATTAAGAATTCCTGTTTCGTGCTCGCTCCTACTTCTCGGTGCCGTTCGGTGGCTTTCGAAGCACCCTACTCGGGCATTCGTAAAGAACAGAGGAACTCTTTCTCTCTACCCCGGGCCGGTTCCACCCCACCGGTTACCAGAGATTTGCATGAAACTCCGAAGAAATAAGCTCGATTGATCAACTAGCGTGAGTTACTTTCGCGTGGCTGTGGACGCGATCGTAAACGTTGCGTCCGATTATTTTCTATCCGCGACGTCAAAGCCTTCCGTGTTCTCTTCGTCGTTTGTACCCCTACCCCCGATATCGTCGTCGTCGTCGTTGTCGTTGTTCCCCCCACTCGGTATCTCTCCTATCCATTTTTCCGCCCTTTGCCTCGAAAATCCAGGCTCGCCGCGAGCCAATTTGCATAACGCCCCGCGAACACAGGAAACCCAGACAATCGTCTCCCCGTGCTCGTCTCGCTTTTAATAAGCGCCTTTACTTTATTCTCGATTACCAATTCTTATTTCGTGGTCTCGGTTTTCCAGCACACGAGCCACCCTAATTTCGTATTCATAAAGCTCCAAGAATCCCTCTCTCGTTCTCTCTCCCTCCTCTTTCTCTCTCGCGTTCTTTCTTTCTTTCTTTCTCTCTGTCTCTTCTTTGTCTCTCTCCTTTTCACTCTCTTTCTCCCACTCGAAAGATTCTCTCTCTTTCTCTCATTCGAAATATTCCATCTCTTTCTCTGACTCAAAGTTTCTCTTTCTCTCACTCGAAAGATTCTCTTTTTTTCACTTAAGAGATTCTCTTTTTCTAACTTGGAAGATTCTCTTTCTCTCACTTGAAAGATTTTCTTTCTCTAACTCGAAAGATTCTCTTTTTTTAACTCGAAAAATTCTCTTTCTCTAACTCGAAAGATTCTCTACCTTTCATTTAAAAAATTTTCTTTCTCTCACTCGAAAGATTCTCTTTCTCTCACTCGAAAGATTCTCTTTCTCTCACTCGAAACATTCTCTCTCTTTTTCGCACTCGAAAGATTCTCTTTCTCTAACACAAAAGATTCTCTCTCTCTCGCTCGAAAGATTCACTCTCTTCCTCTGTACCATCCCGTTCGTTCGCTCGAAAGAAGATCCCCCCCGTTCCCGTATCGTTCCTCTCGATTTGCATGAAAGTCGCTGAATCTCCAAGCGCCGCCGAGAGGAGTACACACGCACGAGCCGTGCCCTTCGCTCGCCGTATTACAATGGAAATAGATCTCTCCGTTCCGCACAGAAGGGTGTTCCGCAGCCGCGTTTACGCCTCTGCGTGCGCGAAACTCGGAGCGTGTATTATCGTAAGGCATCGACGCAACACGTGCCGGGCGTCCGTCTGTCCGTCCGTTTCGTCGGCACGTTTTGACGCGTTTCTGCATTCCGCGCGGGGATTCCATCGTCGACGGTGCGCTCGAAAGGGTTCCACGGAGGAGCGATTTTGGTTACGCGCCAGTTGACGCTCGTCTCGTGGGGCGGGAAGGTGAGGGGGGGTTTACTGTAAGAGACGGAGGGCGGGGAAGCCCCGACGACGACGAGCGACGACGACGACGACGACGACGATCGTCTTCGCGTAGGAATTTCGACGCGTGGCTCCTCGCGCCGCGGTGCTTTTGCTTTCGTAGCGCGGCGATTTACCGAACCTCGCCTATTGACTTTTACTTTTCTCTTTTATTCGCTCGCTGGCTCGCTCGCTCGCTCTCACGCACGCGAAGTGTGTACATCGCTCGCTTGCGCTCGTGTGCGTACACACAGCTGCCCCGAAGATGTTATCGTTGTTTGTACGCTCGGTTGTACGAGATTGCGCGCATCGGCGACCTCCAGATGCAGTTTATTTTTGCGACTCGCGGCATTTTTATTCCTCGCTTATTGTTCGGTTACTTTCAACCCTCCCGTGATTTAATTACCGGTCATTTTTCAAACGCGCTAGACGGTTGTTTTTAATAGGCTCGCGGCCGTGAAAAACGAGCGGCACGATTTTTTTTTTTCATTCGTCGCGGATTGTTCGGTCATTTCGCGTCCTATGCGGCGCGATTTAATTGTTGTCATTTTTCAAATATATTTATATGCCTTTTTAAATAGGTTCGCGTGCTCCGCGATCACAAGTAACGAACAACGCGCACTCGCATACGCTACCGCTCGACGTTTCTAACTCGAAACATTTTTATACCTCGCATATCGTTTCGTTACTTTCGAACCCTCGTGGTACGGTTATTAGACGTTATTAGGCTATATTTCTTACACATTTTTCCAACGCGGATTTTTTGCACCGGCGGTGATAAAAAATAAACAACGTGGTTTTTAATACACATTGCCGCTAAAAAGTTCGGTCCACCCTTCGATATTTATAAAAACGAAGCTTATTCTATATACGTATATTCGTTAAAAATTTCACTCGCGTTGACAGAAGATTAATTGCACGTGATGTAAGACAGAAATTGAACGTTGCGAATATTCTGGAGGAAAATTAAAATTGTCTAGATTTTGTTACTTCGATCCCGTTTTGCGAACAAACGACAGCTGTCTTTCGTTATTAAGTAACAGAGTGGGTCGATAAATTTTCACTTCTCCGAAGAAATTTGCCAGGAGAGACTCTCAAGTGTTTGCGGCGATTAAATTTCTGTAAACAAGTACGATAATAATTTTCATTCAAAATTGAGCAATGGCCCAATTAATATACGAGGATAATACGTTCGGTAAAACGTTTGCTCGTTTACGAAAAAGGTTCGCTTATTTCGAAGAGCGAAGGGTGCTCGAAACTTTTGAAGAGCAGCGTGGATATTGGAATATAGTCGATGCGGAGTTTGTCGTAAAGCTCGCGATGTGAAACTCGCCATTGTACAACGAGGAGTTACTTTCGTCGGTTAACGACTAATATTCTATCGACGATCGATACGTTCGGAATCGAAGTTGCGCGGATTCGGATCTTTTTATTCGGCGGCGTGCGATTATGTCCGATACGTAACCGTGTAACGAGTAAAAATTCATGGCATAGAATTTTTCGTCGAAATATCTTTCATCGATCGGAGGAGATTATTCAAATTTTTTTCGAAAGATATTGGCCATTAGAATTTTTGATCGCTGTCCGAAGAAGTATCCGAGAATTTTACCCGTACGATTTTTCAATTACATTCATCGAACACGGTTACTCGCTCGTTTCTATTTAAAATGATTTTTACACGAGATTGACCAATAATTTTAATTTCGAATTCTTCGATAGGAAGATCGTTACCCAGCCAACGATACACCTGGCTGATACGTTGGCTAAGTACGATTGCGCAACGTTTCTCCTTTCGTTTATAATTTTCTACTTTGGAAATACTTTTGTACGTTTCCGCGTAATAACACTTCCGAGCCGAACGGTTTGCGCGTTAGGTGGATATAATAGAGTCGAACGAGGCGGTTTAACGGTACGGTTGTAAAAATTTGAACATTCGTCGGTGGAATTAATTTTTGGAGCTCGAACTCGGTCGTAAATTTATCTCGTATCGAACGCATCGACTCCGAGTGTCCGGTATCGTAAAATTTCCCTGTAAAATCGAAGGGGCTTTCCGTGAATCGAGGACAATTACGAAGAACCGAAAGTGGTTCGGGATCGGTAAAACAGGTATACGGGCAACAGGCTTTCGTCGAATTTATTTCGAAGCGGTTCGGAATCATTCTACATTCCTATATCGTTGTCAACGTTCACGCAAGGACTGTTGCGTAGAGAATGAATAGTCGCTCGTGCAATAAATTATCGCTTCGATTAGTTTAATTCTACCGTAAACGTCGACCGAGTCGATCCGGTTGCGTACCAATGTAACGGAAGAAAATAATTTGCGTTTGCAATTTGTATTTCAATTATTCGAAGAATTCCGAATCGTACTTGGATTATGCCGATAAATTTCAGGTATGACGCGACGTAAAAGGAGGCAAGAGTTATTTTAGAAACACACTTGTAAAGTAATGGAACGATATTTTGCGAAAACAGGGCAATCTGTATCCGACTATTATTATTGCAACGATGCAAAAAGTTCGGATTCGAAAAACTTTACCGTTCGCTGCTGAGTTATTATCGCGACAATAATAATGTACAACCGTCGTTGGTTGTAATCACGTTATTAGGCTTTTCGATACTCTTGTAGGAAATGATTCCAACGCGACGATCCATTTCTCGTCGCTTCCTTTTGCAATTTTCATTAATGTAGATTCCCAGGAAGCGTTATACAATTATTACACTGTATACATTTTCAGAATTTCTTCAAAATTTTCCATCTCGATGGTTACCACGCTGAAATTGTAACCATATTTAGAAATCTTTAAATTACTTTATCTCGTTCAATATACTTCATTCGATATTAAGTAATGTATTTATATTAAATAGTTCTTCTCCGAATAATTGCAAAATGAAAGAAAAATGGCAGCCGAGATATACTGATCGACGATTTGATCAAAAACGTTGACAAATTTATGGAGAAATTAAACATCCGTATAAATATAATATTTAGAAATCTTCGAATCGCTCTGTCACATTTATTGCACATTTCGAATATAAAAAAAGACACATTACCGATCGGTGTCCGATATTGAACACTCGGTCGAAAACCTTGATAAATTTATAGAGAAATTGTACACCGAACTTGCACAATATTTATAAATTCTTCAAAGTACCCTGTCTTATTTATAACACTCTTCGTGTAAGAAATTAGATCACCGATCGCTGTTCGGTATGGAGTACCGATAAAAAATCACGAATAACCACGCTCGAAGTTGAAAAAGAAAAGACCACCTAAGATCGAACAATCGAAGCGTTATTTCTTCCTCGACTCTCGATATAATCGAGTACGCTGACAAATTTATAGGGAAATTAAACGAGGAATCCGAAAGGAAGAGAAAGAAAAAAAGAAACGGGAAAAGAAAGAAAAGAGAAGTCGAACAATACGGATTTCGTGGAGCGAACGAGCAAATGAAATTCTCGATACGCTGGGAGACATCTATCCAACCAGTTTTCGAGATCTCCTCGCGTTGCTCGAAATCTACCTGGAATAAGCAGCGCGTTCTTTACGATACCTCCGCGAGTGTCCGTGTTACCGGACAACGAGGGAGAGCCATGAATATGACTGAGACCCAGTATTAGGTGCCTTTATGTCGGCACAATGCCGTTTATTATCATAATCTATTATCGCGGCTTACGTGAACGTGCTTCGACTGGTCCGTTACTAACGCGAGACCCGGCCGGGGTTGGAGCCGATACGAACTCGAATCCTTTCACGCTCGTTACTCGATGGCCCTTCAGGGATTGTCCTTGAATATCGTCCACCGCTCCTCTCTCGTTTTTTCCACGAAACGACGGAATCGACGCGTCCTTCCCGGTGATTACACGGGTCCGTTTTAAAATCCATTTCGCCGCGAAACCGAAAATTAAAGGGATTTTTCCTCGGTGTTCACGGTGTACCCGTGCGCCTCGAATTACCGTTAATTGGATCGCGTGTCATCGGATATCTGGGAAAAGACATCGATTATTATTCTCTCGTAGAGACGGAACACGTCCGGAGATCATTTTAATCGTCGAGCACCCAGACAATTATCAATATTATTATCATTACGGTGTTTTACGAAAAATTTGTCTCCGTTGCTCGGTACCAAGGCTTCGTAAATTTTTCGAGCACCGATGGAGATCGATATTTTGATCTCGATCGGGTATTCCTCGCGCTGCGTTTGTGGAATTCTTTCCGTCTTTTTTGTTTTCGCGAAATACTTATTCACGGACGTCTAGCGAACGTCTGTAAAGGCCTGCTGCAAATTATAGGCGGGAATTGTGTAATTATGGAACCGAGAGGTTGAAAAAGTTACGATCGGTAAATTCGAGCCGATAATTCGTTAATTCGTGTCCTCGAGTCGTGAGTTATCGTCGCGAGTAGCTTCCCAGCGTGGGAGGTCGAGAGCGTTCGTTGAAAAAAATTCGACGAACGATGCAAATTGATCCTTGACGGGCCATTTTGACGTTACACTTGAACGAGCCGGTGTATTTGGGTTTAAACAGCGCGCAGACTGTATTAATGTGCGTTTTCGAGATGGCCGCGAGACATTCCGCTCGGAAAGTTACACCTTCCGATTGCAAACGCCAATAGAAGAACGATCGTTCGGTACGCGGTGGGTTTCTCGTGGTTTCTTTTTACATTGTGCACCGACCGTGCAAAAATCTGGATATAATTGCGCGACGGTTCACGAATTTTATCGAATATTGTCTCTGTCGATGCTTCGTTACCGCGAGGACTATGGTTCCGGGTTACGGATTGATTCTCAGGAACAAATATTTACTCGTATTTCTCGCCGATACGTACATTTTGTTTATCACAGCTTCTACTAATTTTGACCTTGAAGTTACTCCTTTTCGTAGCTTCTGGTGGAATATTCTACTCGGTAGAAAACTACCGCACGTGTCTGTAATCATTGAGGAATGATTGTAGTTCGGAAGTAGTTTAACAAATACATGGTAAACGAAGAAACTTAAGCAAAGGAGCGTCGTGACACGATTTACCAATTTGAAAATTTCAATTCATTTATTCGTACTCTTAATTTGAAAATTTAAACTGATCTAACGAGTATCTTTACACTCCCAGTTTGAAAATTTGAAGTTATCCGTAGGAATTATTCACACTCCCAATTTGAAAATTTGAACTCATCCAGCAATTATTCATACTCTCAATTTGAAAATTTGAACTCATCTGGCAAATATTTTTCCACTCCTAATTTGAAAATTTTAACTTACCTGCCAAGTACTTTTGCACTCCCAAACTCTCGTTGTTCGACATCATCGACCGTTCCAGGCTTCTCAAATTCGTCATAGCCCCCAACGAAGAGCTACGTTAATTTTTCCGTGAACTCGTATCGACAAGTGAACAATAATCTCCCCGTAATATTGAAAATTTCGACAACGTCTACCGAATATTTTCACACGTTCCCGGTTACTAGACTCGCGTAAATATTGTCAACCGTCGCAACGTTTTCAAATTCGTCGCGCTCACCGTCGAAACTCTTGGTTAATACTCTGCAAACACCTACCGAAAAATTAACCACAATTCCAGCTTGTTCGATCGTTCTCGTGATTTTGAAAATTGCGACAATATTTACCGCGTATTTTCTCACACTCTTTACTCCGAACACCGTGCAAAAACATCGTCCGTCGTCGTAGGATTCCCACATTTTTCATACCGGCGAAAGCTCGTTTAATTTCCCCGCGGACGCGTATATTAGCAAATTAACCGTAATTTCATCGCGTTTTATCACCGGCCGCGTCTTACGATCAGCGCTCGCGCGGGAAAACGCGTTTGTTTAATAAATCGCGTTGGCTTTGATTGTAAACCCGTGTAATCCGGTGCTCTTATGCTCTCCCAGTTGGAATATTTGTCCGTGCCCCGGCTAGGAATTAATTATTCGTAACAAGTCTTAACGAGCTTCCTTTATCCCTCAATATAAACTGAAAACCTCGCGAGTGGCGTTCTCCGAATGCAACGTGTGTGTATTCATTTGATTAATATAAATCAGTCGCGGAGCCGGGGCCGTTAATGGCGCGAGTCGGATGTATAAGCGCTGGAATTAAATACCGCTTAGCATTCTTCGGATCGACCGTATGAACGATTATACTCTTATCTTGCTCTCGAGCATTCATCAAGGAGCACCAGCGCCTCGGACACGCGCGACGAGAGCTCGCGGACGGGCTGCGGTTTTCGCGCGGTATCGCTAATACGCCATGATTTCGCGCGACCATTATCCAGAATTCCTATCGACGATTCGAAATCATTTCTTCCCCCTCCTTTTCGTTTTAATAGAGACGGTGTGCCTGCGTACGCGACATGTTCGCGGAAAATCGAGGATACGCTCGCACGAAACTCGTTCAACGTTCTCCGTGCCCCCTCTTCGTGGAAATTTATTTATTTATTCGAGCGTACGGGAATAACCTTCGTAGGGTTACGATAATGGAAGATAATTGAAGGTATTTAGAAAGAGCAACATGGAATTTACTTTATCTTCGCGCATCGGTAATTTACAAATTGTGTGGCGCGACACTTTGGGGGACAGGGTCTTGTGATTCGAGCGAGTCGAAAGAAAATTTCCAACGCGCGAAAATGTGGATATTCGAGATGTTGATAATTGTTGGAGTATCAATGGGAAGTTTTCGTTTTAACAGGGATTCTCCTGTTGATTGCGAACACGTTGATTGGGATGGTACGGAAGTTTAGGTTAACGCAAAGTTTTTGTAACGAACACAAGAGGGACGAGAAATAATCATAATTCGAACTTAAATAGTTTCTCGTACGGTATACTCTAATGTGATCCGTGTTGCGAATATTGGTCCTAAAACTCTTAATACTGGATTAGAAAGCCATACCAAAGAGCCTAGTACAAGCGTTAAGTTTAATTATCTCGAGGACGGACGGTTCTAGAAAAATGTGGACAACCGAAACCTAGACAATTGTAGGAGTATACTTTCTCGCAGCGTTTCAAACCTACTCCGAAGCAGAAATTTATTTTTTACGGAGCAACGTTGTAGATTATGGAGACGAAAAAAGTAGTTTCTACCATTGCATAGATTGGCCCTAGGAAAACCTAGCAGATAAGTCGTGCAAAGGGACCGAGAACAAAGTTTAATTATCTCGACAGTGGACGGTTTATTTGTCCAGCGAAGATTTTTACGAAGATAGCCTTTTTACGACCCTCCGTAGTGTTTACACATCGAATCTACTTAAAGACAAGACAACTATTCTTCGTCTTATGCGCTTACACCTAATATAATATCCACTCGCAAAAATTTCCCAATTTCCAAAACTCTACTCCTAAAAATTTCCTTATATCCAAAAATCTACTCGTAAAAATGTTCCAATATCCAAAAATCTAAAACACTACTCCAAAAAATTTCTCTATATCTAAAAATCTGCTCTCAAAAATTTATATCCAAAAATCTACTGTAGAAAACTTCCCAATATCTAAAACTCTACTCCCCAAAATTTCCCTATATCTAAAAATCTACTCTCAAAAATTTATTACCCAAAAATCTACTGTAGAAAACTTCCCAATATCTAAAATTCTACCCCCAAAATTTCCATCGCAGCTTCACCAATGAAACACTCGGTTACAAATGTTAATCTTTCAAATATAAAATCGAATCCAAGATCGCCGACTCTGGAAAACCCAGAAATCCCCCGTGAACCCACTCCACTCCCGACAAAGCGTCCCTGCAGTCCCCTTCTGGCCCTCTTACGAAAACAAATATGAAATTCGTCGATAATCTCGACCGGTCAACGTTCCGGGACGCGATTTACAAAGGAAACTTCTTTATTAGACCCATTCCGTTCCGTGTACGGGCAATTACGTTTATCGCGGCGCGAATCTCACGCAGACCGGCCGCCATTAATACGAAAACACATTGTATCGCGGGGCGACAGGCCACGGAACCCTGGAGTAGACGTTATATTCCCCAGGAATTTTTCCGATCGTGCCCGGTAGATTAGCGAAGCCCGAACGCCACGGACCGTCCACGAAACCAGAAAGAGAGACGAAGAAAAGGGGGGGACACCCCTCAGCCCCCTCCGGTTCTACCTACGAACGATTTGATTCATTGTGTGTCCCTTCCCGAAGGTGTTTATTTTATTTGATAATTACCGCGAGCGGTCGTGCGAGAACCCGCTCGAAGAGCGAACGGTGGTCATTAGTGGCTTAATTATATCTCGGCGGCGATTATTCCGGCATTTCTGCTTATACGCTCGCACACGCGCGCGAACCGTCGTTGTAACGCGAGGGCGAAGGGACAAGGGGCGCGAGAAGGGGGACCAGAGACGAATACACGAGCGTTGGTAGACTTTAAAGGCCATCCTTGGACGGACCCTCGTAAAAACGCACTTTGTTGCCTCCTTAAATCCTGATAATTCCACGCTTCGGCTCTACCCGCCGATTACGTCGTAATCGCGTTTCGGGGGGCTTCCCGCCGAGCGGCGAGAAGACCCTTTTTTTCCGTTACGAAACGACTCCGCGTCTCGTACGGATTAATTGCGACGGTTTTGTCTCGGGACGATTCCGGTCACGCGTCGAGCGCGCGCGACTACGACGATCGATAAGTATCGAATTTCTTCGGCCGAGGGAAATTCGAAAGGGTCAAAGGGAACGCGCGGAGGTGGAACAGAGACGACGTGGACGAGGACGAGGACGAGGACGTGGACGAGGACGATCGTTGTCGGGCCACGAGAGTCTTTTGAATCGTGCCCGATTTCAAGTGCGCGCGCCACTTTGCTTCCAAGGGGAGCAAACGTTTTCGAGGGAGGTACAAGGTGATTTTGTTTCTCGTTGTTGGTCCTATACGGTCCATTGTTCCGGTTCTTGTGCACGGAGAGGCGGTGGAGTAGTCGGTGTTGTTCAAACGGGACAGATCGATGGGAACTTGAGCGAGCGGTCGACGAATGAAACGAACGATGGAGATCTTAATTGTCAACGAGTTGTTCAATTTTGTATCACAACAACGAGAGTAACAGAATTAGCCGATTGTAGTTTTCATGGATGTAACCCGATTCTTGGATGCGAAGCGTTTTTTTTTTCTTGTCTCTTATCGTGTGCAATTTGTTTCTTCTCGTTGCACGAGGGACACTCAGTCGGAACATTCGTACACCGATTAGTTTAATTGTTATTTTATTTGTCAACACTGCGAGTACACCCTTGACCTTGTTACCGTTCACGATCCGTGACTGGCTCGATCTTTTATTTATTTTTGTAGAATTGTTCAACTGTACAACGAATCGATTGTTTTATAATAGTCGTACGTTATGCAGTTACGTACGAGGTATTAAAAAAATCCCGTATATCGTGAAAAAGTCTTTGATCATCACCGTATGATTATCCAAAACGTTGCTCATATTTTCGCCGAATCATCGATAGACTTTGCACAAGTTTGTATCATCGTTTGTCACGATCCGTGTATCTATATGCGATCGTTATCGTTATTATAACCATTTTATCGGGCAAATTAGAAGAAAGTGCACGCTCGGTGCCAGAATAATTGCATAATTGCGGAGGGACGTGGCGCAGCGGAATTTCTGGCCGCGAACCTAACCTTAAGGATATCGCAATTATCGTACTTTATAAAAAGTTTCGAATCCTTCTCCCCTCTATCGTTTCGGGGAACGTCGATAAAAAAAAATTTCTTCGTACTTTATTGTAAACGCGGGACTGCCCCGCGGTGATAAACAGCGCTCACCGAATACGAAACCGATTTCAGTGGCTACAATTTCCAGCGTCCCGTATAACAGAGTGCCCGTGCAAAATTACAATTCGACGATTGTTAATAACGGCTTACACCCTGCCGAACCAACAGGTAGCCCCGAGAATTCAGTTAAACGAAGAAAGAAACGAGTACCGTGATTTAATCCTCGTGGAAAGTCGTCCTCGTGCTGCGATTTGCATTTGTAAACGCGGCTTAAGTCGCGAGAGCACGTTTTCCGGGTTCAACCGGTTATGCCCGTCCCTTTTGTTGCATTATTAGCTTCCTATTGTGGGCTAATATCTGAACCGAACTCGTGCAAAAATATCGCGACAAAGAAAAAGGATTTAATAAGTTCGAATCGAATCGACGCGAAAGAAACAACGTTCGCGCTGTCGATCGAAATTGAAAAGTTTAATTTTTAACGCGCGAATCGAGTACACTTTCGATCGGAAGTGACGAAAATTTATTATATTTAATCATTACACGTTTTACTGTCTAAGCTGTAAATACGGAAGACAAAACCTGGAAAGAGAATAGAAAAAGTAGATTTACATTTACCGAAACCGACACCGGACGAATTCTTGGAAATAAACTGCTCGATTTTCGCAAAACGGTTGCGAATAAATTAATTTACCCGTAGAAAAAAGTCACAAGAAGACCACTCTGCGAACGTTTAATATTTCTCACCCATCCGCGCGTATTATTGCTCGGTAAAAATGCGCAAAGACTTACGAAATAAGCCGATGTAACGCGCACATTTATTTTCTACGATCGTTCGTTATTACATACCGAGCAAAACTTTCGCGCCAGGAAAGTTTGCAAAATTTTAATCGTTACCGCACAGTTTCCTCGTGCCTGGAGCGTATTAACAATTACGCGTTCCGTGATTCGAAGATCGCGATAAATCATTCCTTTTTTTTCTGTTTCTTTTTTCTCTCCCCCCCTTTATTTTTCGATTCGTTACGAGCGGAACGATTCGTTCCGAATAAAGCAACAGGGTAGTCCGGGGCATTTTCGGTATAAATGTGATACGCGTAATTGCAAAATAAGATTTCCCCCGGTATAGTTCCGTCATTAACGTAATTACGTTTTGCCCCTCGGAATTATAGTAATTCCGGCGGAATAGAAGCAACGAAAAAGATCCCGAGGCGGTCTCTCTCAATCATTTTAATTACATCTTTTGAATGCTCCTCTAATTTTTATGGGTCGCGTTAGCCGCGCGTATGGAAAATTAAAGGGAAGGGGGCACGGTTCGAATTTAATTGTACCGATAGCCGATCGAAGCGTAAAAGCTGACGAACGCCGTCACAATATTGCCGTCGGCTCTGTCACTGTCGGTTAACACGTTCGCTACCACAGTTCGATTGGAAAACCATCCGCCATGGACCGCACCGTGCTTCCACTCGTTTTATTTAACGCGGTGTACTATGCGCGAGTAAAATACGGTAAATAGTACCAGTGAATATTTCGAACGCGTCCAAAGCCGCTGAAGAAAAAATCATCGCTCTCGCGCGTAGGTGTGACGTTGCTTCGGGTTAGGGACGCTCGTTGATAACCATTTAGTTCGATGTAGCGTATTTTAACCGATTACGGTGACTTGAACAGAGACGGCTAAAATTGCTAGCCGAACGAAAGTTTAAAGTAACGAATGAAAGCTAAACGATCGTTTCTCCGAGAAAAATTCTCCGATCGGAAAATTGCTTTCGCTCGTTACTTTTTATTCGGATTCGATTCTACGCGTCTCTGGTATCAAACGGACTACCAGAATATATTTTGTTCGGTGTCTCGTAACGTAACACCGATCCATAGTTTGTACCGTATTTGTTCATAGGGACGTATCGATAAAAAATGATCGTCGCTCGAGCAACGTTGCCGCGTATCGGAGACGGTTGTTTATAGTCGTTCAATTCAACGTAGTGTACTTTAATGACGTACAAATAAAGAATATCGAACAGGGATGGGCAAAATTTGTATGCGGATCAAAGTTTCGACGAACGAGTAAGAAAATAAACAAGTTTATCAGCGTACTCGTTGAATACGAATTAGAATTTCAATTACGGGACGAAGCGTCGAAAACCGAACAATTCGAAAATATAATTTCGCTCGTTACCTTTTGCAAAACTTTGCTTTCTCGTAACGCGACACTGATTCCCCGCTACGTTTTTCATTTTACCGTATTTATATTAATCGTTGTCGCTCGCGCGACGTCGATTCGAATTGAAAAAAGAATTTCTTCGCTTCTTCGATCTAGAGTATTTTAACCAAGCACTTACGCATACGGTGTATCGTACAGGCCAATCGGAATATTTCGATCGCGTCGCTCGTCTACTTCGTGGAAACTTCGTTCCGTTTTCACGGACATGAAATGCAATACTCGTGTCTTCGTTTAATTCGATATCCGGTGTACTTTGAGCTACCGCGGTTCCAAGAGTAAAAAGAAAACGTACAATGGAAAATCCTCGTTCACCACTCGGTCGAACGCTCCCATTGGGTCAGGGTCGAGGGAAAAAATCGCAAGAAGATGGCCACTAACGGTTAACGTCTAACTCTCGCGAGACGTACGGCAACGGAACGCGGTGGAACTGGATTCAACGATCCGATCGAGCGATCGCGAAACAACGGGGGGGGATCCCCGCGCGACGAAAATCACCGATCGCTCGAGCATTGGCCGGGAGCGGGGCACTGAGGGGGAGAGGGGGAACGGAGCGAACGTACAAAATTCCAAATCGAACGCCGCGAACGATTTCGTGGAATTCACCTCGCGGAACGGCATCCTCGAACGTGTGACGGTTAACCGGCATAACAGATTCGCATTCCTGACACTCCGCGACACATAAACTGCAATTTGCGGAGCGGTTCAGGTGCGAGCGAACGAACGAAAGAGCGAGCCTTACCTACCACCCTGTTCTCGGTTCTTTCGTTTTTCTCTCGCCTCGCCAAAAGTTCGCGACGTGCACACGCGATAACTATAGATCATGGTGGTCACGATTTACGAACTCGCGAACGATCTCTCCTACCCCGTCACGGAGGAGTCTAGGATCTCCGCGAGGCATTCGCGCGAACCGCTCGTAAATTCGCGAAAATCTGTAAACCAAGGCAATCGGAGCTTGGGTACGATTACTCTGTATCAATCGTGAGGACCTCTTCGGGTGGTGTAATCAACAGTGGACAAGTCTCGCTGTCCTCGTGGACGATGAATTTTCTTTTCGTAGACGTTATAGAAGGTTTCTAATATTTTCAAAAACGTGTACAGTCACTTACGATGGACATGTCGAATTTTGTACGAAAATAAATAATATAATTATCAACGATATATGTACATCAGAATTAGTAGCCTTCATTTCTGATTTTTAATCGTTAACCACATATATATATATATATATATTAATTTTTTAAATATCAATTTTTGTACAGTTTCCTCCAAATATATATCATATAGTCGCTGGTAAATCTCAAGAGTCCGAATATCAGAAACTATAAAAAAATTGATATTTAAAAATTTGTTTTCAAGAAACTTTGACACCGTAAGCGCGAATGGTCTTAAATCGAGGTGGTCGTAACTCGAAAAGTTACTGTATTCGAACGTACGAACGTGTACAAGACTCGTGCACGATTCCTTGCCGCAAATCTCGATATTGTACGCCAAGGGGTTAATTCGGTGGTTTCTCGCGATCGTGTGTCGCGTACGCGACGGAAACCAAAATGGCTGCCGGTCGATCGCGCTCGAGGAGATCGAACTCGGCGAATCGATCGAGAAATTCGGTTCCTACATACGTAACACCTATTGAGGAATTACGAGTCGAGAAGTGAAAATCGAATTGGCGTGGAGCTCGTATTTTAGCAGACATTACCGAGTTTGCAATAATTTTTCCATTACCGACGTTAATAATTCCCGTGTCGTTGGAACGGCGCTCGTAAACGCTACATAAATCGAACGCGAACGAGTTACACGTGTCCTGCTTAGAGCAGACTGTGTACTCTATATACCACGCTCCAGAAACAATGCGAATTAAGATAGCAATTTTGAGCCGCGGCGCGTTCCGGCCGCGCGTATCGATCTCTCTCTGTCTCTCCGTGGTTCTAATCGATCGTAGGATCCAGCCGGGGCCCGGATAGATCGGCGCCCGGGATCGAATTTTTCACGAGGTGTCCAGTTAAAACTGTTTCGATGCCACCACCTAGAAATCTCGTGTGTCGGCGCCGCTATTAATAGACGGCCGTGTGGTTGGCGATGCGGACATTAATCGACGTGTCGTTATTCGTGCATACGCGCCGTGCCTGGCATGGAAAACAATATTTTACGCTGGCGACAATAGTTGTCGCCCGGTTGAGTCCCCATCTTACCCTCTCTCTCTCTCGCTCGAGATCTTTGGCGCGCTCTCTCTCTCTCTCGTTCTTTCTCGTACTGTCCGCTTATCTCTGTACGTCTTTCTCTCTCTTTCTCTCTCTTTGTCTCTCTCCGTTTCGCGCACCTTTCTCTCCCTCGGTCTGTCCTCGTTGGGTTCTCTCACTCTCGTTCTCGAGCGTCACGAGCCCCGGCCTCTCCTACGGATGGGCCTGAAAACTCCGCTACGGTATCTCATCGTCAGTCCCGTCATGCCAGAACAGACGGACGAAGTTACGAGCCACGTGTGCTCGTCCCGAGGCGCAGAGGCTTGTCCACGCGTGTACTCGCGCCGAGTAAATTAGAGTCGGCCGGTTCGAATGCCCGGCGAGGTTCGTCTAATAAATGTCTCGTGATCTCGGATATCCGGGAGCCGGACACGAGCAATTTAGAAGAATCGAGCGCTTCGTCGGCGTCCTTTCGGGAAACATAATTATTTAGAAACGATCACGGCCGCTCGTCGCGAACCAACGAAAGTTCCCTCGGTGGACGACCGTTTTGATACTAATTGGAACGTTTTTCGTTCGGTGTGGAGAGATTTCTTGACCGATGGGAGGATTTTCTACGGAGAATCGTGTTGGGTAATTGTAGAAAGGAGAATCGTTAGTTTGGAAAATTACGGAAAATATAGGTTATCCTATTATAGAAATACGCAACGTACGTGTAAGTTACTTTTTGAATCGGTAGGATACTTTTTCGGGGATGGTGTCAAGTGATCAATTTGGAAAATTAGAAAGACTGTACGTTATTGCGAGTGCAAGAGAATCGTAACACACTCGTGTGTTGTTTCTTCGGTAATTTTCCAAAGCAGCTGGCACCTCTTTCTTAGAACTATTTATAAGACAATAAATATTACAATATTGTGTATTAACGTTAATGCCTTTGAAACGACTCGCGCGCCAAGAAATTATTTTCAAGTTTCTCGCGCGAGTGGGTGTGCTTCGGAGTAAAGTAACAATGGACGAGCAGTGGTTCGAACGCGACGCACAGTGGGCGAGAATTCGTTCAAAGTGCGCCAAAAATAATGAACTGATTTCGGTGATAACCACACTTTAGAAAGTGTTTTACTTTTTGTCCGTGACCTTTTGCAAGTCTTCGCCCGGGCAATGAATATTTTTTCCTTTGGGTATAAATCGATGAGGAGCGACACAAAAGTTTCATTAACATTGAAATCAGGAGCTTGTTTAAAAATAGTATTTAAAATCGTACGTGTAAAAAATATAATGGCTTATGTCTATATAAAGTGTTTCTTTTTACGTTCAGGGTCGATTTACCAATCAACGATATCGATAATCAATAATCAATAACGTTTCGATTCGTTTACCTACTGTATTATAATTATCTCGTACCCATAAATATTTTTTTGATTCTTCACTTATGCATACGAAATTTTATACGCTATTTTTTTTTATACAACGACGATATATCATTATTTTCGTTTCACTTGCTCGAATTACAAAAATCGCAAATTAACAAACGCAAATACTTCGATTATAATTATTTCTTCCGCAACGCGCTTTAAATGTCCCGTTTGAACGACGAAACGATTTAAATTCGTAGTGTTTTTAATGAAGCAACGTTACACCCGATGCAACGATGGCGTCGAAGGATCGGGAAGTCGAGAAGGCGCGATGACAGTGAAAATTATGTATTACTTGTTATATCGCGCATACGTAAAGGAGCAAATTACACGCGATGTAAAATGCGATGTAAAATGTATCGTGCGATGTTCGACACCCCGTTTGAATTTGCATCGATATTTTGTCTCACGTGTAATTTAAACAGGAACGATCGGTAATAATGTATTTTGACCCGATTATCCCGTGCAATTTAACAGAGCCTTATTTTACAATTATATCCAACTTTTGTAACGGTAGATTCAAAACTCGCACAAATTGCAAAAGGTCCGTGCCTGCGATCGCGCGCTTCATAACGACGTTCAACCGCGATTAACCGAAACGCTGCGCGCCTTTTTTTTTCAAATTTTCTGCTCGTTAAAATCACTTTGCGCGACGTCGGGTATCCCGTGCCTATGAAATTTATGCCACTTACACCTATATCGAGTCGAGGACCTCGTAACGTGTTTTTCTACGCGCCGACGAGCGTTACGTTCCGTAAATATAAATACAATAATCAAAGGTACGTAACTCGTGCACTCTCGTGACAGATACACGTAACGTGTACAAACTTTTAATATTTTCTTTCGTTTTTTTTTTCTTTTCAATATTCTTAATCTCACGAGACAAATTCAATCAATTTGTACGCGCAATAAAATTCGACTCGGTCTCGTTTTTTATTTACGTCGCGTCGCTTATATATATTTTTGACACCAAAGTAACCGAACAAAGACCTTTAATCCACGAGGTTGTAAATTAAATTTGTCTCGACTCGGCTCGCATTAACTTCGCGCAGAATGCAACTTGGTTCAAACATCGGCAAACGACGCGCGCGCCGTAGCAAACCTAATCGAAGTCGATCCCATTTGTTTGTCGAAGATGGTCGGGGCTCCGGTCTTGGCTGCTTTTGTCTCCTAATCTTTAATCCGCAATCAGGGCCCATTGTGCGTGGGCATCGGGACTGCGGTACGCGCGGGCGCGCTCGCGGATATACGCTAAGAAGGATTAAAATCATCAGAGAGAAAGAAAAAGATGTATCGGGGGCGATGGACACTGGGGAAAAGAAAAGGGACGATGCACAAAGGGCCCTTGCCCACGGTTGTGCAAAAATCGCCGTTTACTTTGAGGATTTATCTTGCAACAAAATGCGCGATATTGGATTTTTATATTCGCTTCGTTCGCCGAATAAATTCAAATAACCATGAGTTATCGGAGGAACTTCGATGAAATACGTACTCGGTCGTAAACATCGGTCGATATTGCAGGAAATTGTTCATTATGTCGTACATTGTACTCAGAATTATTCTGAATGCATTTTGAGTGACTTAACGGATCGTCGAAAAGGTAAAAGTCTCGAGTAATGCCCAAAGTTCTTTTGTAACTTGTACTTTCCACTTGGAATTTTTATTTATCGGTATCTGAAGTTTTGCACACGTATTATTAAATTTCTACTCGTTATTTGTGACGTCGGTTAAAAAATGACGCTACAGTGGCTCAAATATCGATGTCGGTGTGCAATGTATGCACGATGTGACAGTTGACGTGTTAAAAGAAACCATTGATCGATACAAAATAGAGTGTAAAGAAAAGTTTACACAAATTGTTCGTGTCGTTGTTACTTCTTACAAACGGTCCTGTAACAGCCTAGAATATTATTTTATATTGACGTTTGTACATCATAGAGTTTTCCAAATTTCTACCAGTCAAAACCAACTTTCGAAAACGATCAATTTTCACGACTCACTCGCACGTAATATTTTGAAAGTAAGGGGAGGTCGAATAAAAAATAAAAATTTTGTATCGAGTACACTTGCTCGATCTATTAATTTATTGATCGGATGCAGTACAAAATTTTGACGAACGTTTAAATTACTTTCGTATTCGAATATTTTACTATATCACCGTAAACATTGTTACTCCACGAAATATTTCGACAAAGTTTCACGAATTCCTTTCAGTTACTTAAATCGTGAATCTCTCGTTTCTTTACAACTATTTTATCGCACAAAAATCTGCAGTTTCATATTGTTTCGAGTTACTCAGCCTCGTCGTGCAACGTTACAGACTTTCGCGTCTTCCGTCAGAACAAGAGATCACGGTTCTCTAATTAACATCAAACCGTCGTATTTACTTTCGAACGTTACGTTTCTGTTTCATTAGTTGGCCATACACTGGCGTTCTTTCCGCGAGAAAAGCACGTCATCTTTCCCGTCGTTACTTTCCTCCGGTAAAATCGAAAGAATTGAGATCGCTACGTCGTTCGATAACTCGAAAACTTTTGCATCATTTTTTCCGTCGATGCACTCTCTCGATGCACAAAAGAAATATAAAATTTCTTCCTTTTTCGATAACAAAATCGATGATACCCGAAGAGGTACAAATCCTTTCTTACCGACTAGTCTTCTTTTTATACTGAATCCTCGCAGTAAGAGTGCCAATAACACGACTGCCTACTTCTTTTGCCAAAGTCGAAAGAATTATAATCACGTCATCGCCCACTACACTTTCTCGTCAATTCTCGCTTCATTTTTTCCTGTTAATATTTACCAAAGGAACATAATCCCTTCGTTAGCCACCGAGAATTTCGACGGTACCCGAAAAGATAAAAATCATTTCGTACTAACTAGCCTTCTTTTCATACGAAATCTTCGCGGTAAAAACGCGACCGTGTATCTCTCGATTGCTTTCTTACGGTAAAGTCAATAGAATAATAATCACGTCGTCACCCATTAACCGGTTAACTTTCCCGTTAATTTTCCTATAATTTTTCCCCGTCGTATATTCTCGATAGACGAATGAATCATAATTCCTTCGTTAGCTACTAAAAGAGAATTTCGATGTTGCGCGAAACGTTAAAAATCCTTTCGTACTAACTAGCCTTCTTTTCATGCGAAATCTTCGCAGCAGAAACGCCGCTGTATAGCTCTCTATTACTTTCTTACGGCAAAGTCAATAGAATAATAATCACGTCGTCGCCCATTAACTCGTTAACATTCCCGTTAATTTTCGCGTCATTTTTCCCTGTCGTATCCTCTCGACGCGCGTGAGGATCATAATCCCTTCGTTAGCAGCTAACAGAGAATTTCGATGGTGCACGAAACGTTAAAAATCCTTTCGTACTAACTAGCCTCCTTTTCATACGAAATCCTCGCGGGAAGAATACCACCGTGGCCGATGCTCGGCCAGCTGTATCCTCAATTACGCGTCCGATTTTCTCGCTTCTGGTAGGTTTAAATTTAAATCGTACGAACAGGGGATACTCGAGGAGCTTCTTCGTCGTGTGGCGCGGAGAAGCAACGAGTCGACACGGTGAGACATGGTCGCACGGGGAGGTGAAGGGTACACCGGAGACGCGGGGAGAGAAAAAGGATATTCAAATAAGTTGATTCGTTAGTCCGTCGGATTAATTTGCTACGACGGTATCGGATGTGCCCTCGCATTCATTAGGCGGACTGTCGCTGCACTTCTTCGTGGTAGGAGTCGTACGTAGGGAGAGACGGCTTACGCTTCTACGGGTGTCCTGACGAGTTTTGTGGGTCTGCCATGTGGATCACGATGACCGAGCAGCGGACGACCCTATCGATTCGCTCGGCTTGCACCGAGATATAATTACAAGCGTCGCGTTCTCATCCGCGCGGAGGAAGCGATGGAAAAAAAAAGAAAAGAAAATTAAACAAGCGAACAACGGCGCGTATCGAAACCGACAAATTGTGACAAACTCGGGGACGGTTTTTACGGAACTCGGCTCTAGGCGATCGTTGGGAAAATGTGAGCGAAATTGTGTAAAAAAAATTTTTTTTTTTCATTCTCCTTTGCGAAGAAGGAAGGAATTTTTTTTCTTACGGAACTCGTGGCTGCGGTTTGTATTTTGCTCGGTAGGAGAATTGCGCAAGTGCTTTTGCATTGAAAAACGAGACTAGTACGGTAGTTGTTCAGTGGGAGAATATGTTAAAATTGTGGTCTCTTGTGGTAAATTCTGCGTTAACATTTCTTTGTGAAATTTGTTAGAAAGAAATTTTCTAAAATTTTGGATTCTTCTTTGCGAACGCTCCACTAATATTTTTTATGGAACTCATTGCTACGGTTCGTATTTCGGGGACTAAGACCCGAATTTATGTGAGTGTGTTTATATAAAAAATGACAATGATGTATACAGATCGTGCACGAGACAATATTATAAAATAATTTCGCCCCCGTGTTTCTCCCAGCAGTCTTTGCCTCGAGATATTCTCCTTTGGATTTGTTTACCGCTCGAACGATTCTAGACATCCTTTGAATTCATTTTTCGATCGTATCTCGAGCAGTGTTCCTCCAACGTTCGTTTAGCAATTTCCACGAGTGTTCTTTCAACGTTGGTATTTCCCAATCGTCGAATATACGCTTTGGAAGGATTAACTGTTTACGCCTGACATTTATAAACAAAACAAAGTGAGCACGGACAGGGAATGGTAACAAGATAAAACAACAGAACTTCTAGAGCCACCTTTCGATAATTGTGCTATAAAATCTAACGATCGCAACCTTTTGTTCGACGGTATACAAGATGAAAAAATGGTACGATTGAAAAAGTTCCGCTGGAAAAGAGAAGAGACGAAAAAAAAATTTGTTATACAAATTTTCAAGCCTTCGCGGTGTACATTTGGTTTATAATTTTTCACAGTGTACAGATTTCTCTATCGAAGTCCTTCCTCACACTTTTCTTAAATTAAATATATTGTCGTTTGTACTGGGATCTCTGTACAATTTACGATCGTCTATGGACGAATAAATATTATTAAAAATATCGACACGAAACGTCCCAAAGAAATAGCTCCATTTCAAACCAAAAGCATCGCTACTATTCCAAATCCTCTTCTGGGCGTCTGTGACACTCGAGCACCCGTCTCGATAAAAAAAAAAAGAACCACCCCAGAACTCGCCACTCGAGAATTAAAATCGATCACCACACTTGTCACTGGAAACGTAAAACAGCAATTTCACCGAAATCCTCGAGACCAGTGCTCCGGTGATCACGTTTCCTCGTCGAAATAAAAATACTTCTCGCGCGCTCGCGGGCGACCTACCCAGGAAACAAGCCCGAAAGAGGATCACCTCGCTGCCCACGAATTCGCTTTCGTTTCGAGAGCTCGCTGCCTTTTCCCGTTACACGGAGAAAAAAAAAGAAAAGAAAAAAAAAAAGTCCGAATGTCCAAACGCAGCTTCGCCTCTCCTTTATCTGTATCTATAACATTTACGGCTTTGTTATTGGCGCGGGGATAAAAATGCTCGAAACGAACATCGCGGGTCGTGGCCCCGGCGTGTTGGTTCGTAACAGGGTGAGAGATCAGATCGCGGATAAGATGTGTCCGGGCAGCAGATAGCCATTGGGGCCCCTTCCATGTCACAACTGGTCTGGCACGTTTTGCATTGCGCTCGTTCTGCCAACCCCCTCCACCATCCCCCTCGCCGTACCCCCGTGGCGATCGAAGCCCCGTGATTTTTCCGTCTTGCCACGGGATTCATCGCTGCCAACGTAATCGCACCACCGCGTAACAGTTCGGCCTTTTAACGCGGCGTCGATCGATCGACGAATTTCTTTAACGAAGCTACGCACACCTACCTGTACCCACACCCTCGTGATCCACTCCGGCCGCGAATTATTTTCGACAGCGCGTCGTAATCGAGGCTTTTAAAACGCCTGGCCGCGTTCTTTGCCGCCCGAAAAGCAAACCACCGAGTCGTGAACAGTTTTCGGCCCGCCCTGATAAATTGTCGGCTTAACGCGAGCCGCGTTCACGTGTCCACCGGCCGGGGACAGTACAGATCCGCGATTAACCTTCGATTCGAGGAAACTGTAACCAAGTGCGCGTCTTTATTTCACGAGTCGATTCGACGAGCGGGATTTCATTTGGAGCATCTTTGCTCCTATCTCGGAAGAAATCGAAGGTTTGCTCTTCTTTGTATCACGTGTTTTGTATATGGAAGATTTGTTTTGCTTTGTTGGAATCGATCGGACGAGGAAGGTGCGAATCTTCTGTCTGTCCGGAGTAAAGATTGCGCGAGTGTATATGTAAATATATATTTTCCAATCTTGGAAGATTTTACTATGAATTAGAGATCATAATATTAGATCGGAGGAGAAAGTATTTCGAAAGAGTATTTTGGAGAATTGTAATTTCGTTTCTCGCGAATGTTTACAACTATAAACTTCCAAGCATGGAATGGTCCAACCGTAAATGGAAATTTTTCGCGAGAAAGGACGATTTTTTTTTTTTTCAAACGGTGTACGTTAAAAATTTCCAACCCTTATTGTACATCCCAACAAAGATACAAAGCGAATCACCGTAGCATTTACATTATAAAAACGCACGAAAGTTAACGTATACGCTCGTTTGTAAAGATCTGTATGAAAAAATTATACGGGAAAGGAAAGCAAACATTCTCTGACCACTGTCGTTTCGACTCGCCCAAAATACAACGATTTTCGAATAAATTCGTAACAAAAAGAAAAAAAAAAAAGAATGAATAATTGGAAATAAAATGATCTCCGGATGGAAACGAGTCTCGTTCGGTGTTCGCGCTCGTTTGTTCGCAAAGTTTGACATTGTCGAAACGCGGGCTCGTCGCGTCCCGCGTTTTTGAGAGGATTACGCGCGTCGTTGCTTTTTATTTATAACATCGGGCCGGCGGGGATTGTGGCGTCCGAATTTTTTGTGACAACCTTGTCCGAAGACAGCGACCTCCGTTCCTGTGACTTAATGATGTAGCGTCAATTCGGTGTGGGCGCCGCTTGTTCTCTCTCTCTCTCTCTCTCTCTCTCTCTCTCTCTCTCTCTCTCTCTCTCTCTTTCTCCCATCTTTCTCGCTATCCCGCTACACCTCGCATATTTGGCGCGTGATGTCGCGACCAGATTGGTTCGACATGCTGTACGAATGTAAAGGTCGAAGCCGTGAACGAACTGCTCGGGAAGACGTCGAGCGGATTCTTGAACCGACCACGACGAGAAGCCACGAGTCGGAGCGGACGCGCGATGCCACTTCCTCCGTTTAACGCCAGAGGAGAAGAAATGGTAATTAGAGACAATGAAGATCCAGTTTCGTAATGGTATTACCGCGTCGCTGTATTTTTCGCGCGTACGAGCCGACCGAATCGAGCAACATTTTGCGCGAAACCGCGACGATCGCGAAACCCTGAAAAAGGTTCTCCTTCGTTTGCAATTTTACCACGTAACTGTCCATTCTGCGCTCGCAATTTTGCACCGTAATTGCCCTCTCTTCGTTTTCAATTTTACCGGGTTACCGTTTCGTTCTTTCTTTTCAGTTTTAAGCTGCGACGATCGCAATGGCCCGATCGTAAACTCGGAATACATTTGGAAAAATTTCTTCACGATGGAGAGCGATTATTTTCCACGAACGTCAAATTCGATCGTTTACCTTCCGATCGAATTTTTCAACACCCGAGCGCACTCGTAAACGGAAATAATTACCTTTCCGCGAATTCTGAATTCAATCTTACACTATTTGCTATTTACAAACGAAACTAACTACCTTTCCCATAATTCTAAATTCAACCTTTTACTCTCTGTCGTTTATGAAGGAAACTGATTACCTTTCCGCGAATGTCACATTCAATCTTTCACCTTTCCTCGGTGCGTTGGAAACTTGACGAATAAAAGAAAGTATATCGAACGTTAAAAAAGAGCGTACCTTCCCCCGTTTAGACTCCTCTTGAAACCGAGCGGTAACGCTTGCTTCGTAGTCCGTGCGAGAAATTGATAATAACAACATAAAATAAAATAAATCTCGCGAGCACGATAAAAATGAATACTCGTGTTCGCTGGCTGATACTTCATTGGTTCTCCTACGCCGCGTTAAATGTCACGAACGAAAGAAACGTGTATTTTTACATCGCGGGCGAATTAATGCGCGATTCGTGGAGCGTATTTGGGCGCTTCGTAGCCAATTATTTCGAGCGGCCGTAAATATATTACGCTCGCGCGGACCAGAGTTATCGCGGAGCGCTCGTCTAATATTAGAATCGCGAATATTAAATATAACCGTGGTTCACGGCGCGGTTAATAAACGATCCCGCGTTTCGTTAAACGCGTCACCGTGCTCGTCGCGAGTCCCATCGATTATCGTTCGGCTCGATACCAAAGGAAAATGGCTTTTCGTTGCGACTCGAACGACGTTCGAGCACCGCTCGCGATTATCCTCCCGAGCGGTGTCGCGCGAGTTCGTTATTGGCTGCTCGGATGCTTAGCGCGCGACGTTGGATCAACAACGTCGCGGTTTAATTGGTTTATTACGTAAGAACGGTAATATCGGACAATTACCAATCGTTGAACGGGCACACGGAAGCTTTTTTCTTTTTTTTCTATCGATCGAAACAAATCGACCGGGCTTCGTATCATTAATTATTTCGCTTTATCGACGAAGCCTTTGGCGGGACTGTCACGCGGACAAATCCAGCGACATACCTCGGCGTCGAGTCGATACTTGGATGTGAACTTTCATTTAAATTTCTCTGTAAACTCGTTTCAACGTCGCGTCGCGTTGGTTTGACGTTTCCGCCGATGTCGCGTGTCGGTTACAATCGGAGCACGACGATTCCTTTTCGTACGGTTCAACTACTCGTGGTGCAGTTCTCAAACGCGTGAAACGATACGAGACCACTGAAACTGAAATACTAGATTAATTGGATGTGTAATCGCGAGGTGGAATATTAAGAGTTATTTTAATTTTTCAACGTGGATTGGGAAATATACCATGCGTATCAGGGTATTAGAAAGGTGGGACATTTCTTGACACACTGTGTCTCGAAGAGTTAAATAAACGTAGAAGTCGATCGGTAAATATAATAATTTGTAATAATTTGTTACTTTGAAACGTTTAGGATCGAGAGGCCTTTGTTGGGTGTTTTTGAGTACTGGAGATTTTTTGATCATTCTTCTCGCTGATGTATTTTATTAATACGGTAATTGAAACGAAGCTTTTTACGTGTTACGTGTTTAGTTGAAAATTTGTACACCTTTGTATCGAAGACATAGTTCAGGTGTAAGATAAAAATACAAAAACTTGATAGATCAATTCAGACGGATCAATTATCTGGTTGGCTTTACTTCGATACTGTTTTGTAGACAAGCGATAACGGTTTTTATCGTTAATCACTTCTTTCGAGAACTTTACGGAGAGATTGTTGAAAAGTTGCAGCGATAAAGTGCATCGATCAAAATGCAATTATAATTTTCGTCTTAAATTGTACGTAAATAATGCACGGTCAATATTCAAAGTTTTTTATGGTAAAATTTTTGTATATTTACACCAAAGAGTCGATTCGTAATATCGATAGTTATTTCGAACCTTTTGGAAAGTTAATAATTAAAATTCAATTTCATTATTCGATTATTCGAGTTCTTTTTCCTTCGTTTGCAAGTTCTTTTTACAAATATCTAGAACTCACGTCGAATGCCAACAATATACCCCAAAATACCTCACAGAAAAATACATCCGTATCGAAGAAACACACAACGAAATTTCGCGAAAAAATATAAAAATTCTCAACCGTATTTAAAACCCAAGAAAAACCCGTTAAAAATACTCGTACGAGTTGCCAACGAATTGATATGCTCGAGAAAGAAGAAAAGAGAAGTACAATATCGAGAAAGTACAATTAAATTTCGCAGAGATGTAAAAATCCTCCATTGTACGTAAAACCGTTACGAACGTTCGTTTGTCACCAACGACCTCGATACACGACCCTAAACGTCGTTAAGAAAAAAGAAAAAGAATTATTCCGACGCGAGAGACGTAAACGAGAATGAAAAACTCGCTACAAGGGACATCCTTCGATTAATCTCGGATCGCGCGTAGGTTCGTGTCGTCGCTCTATGGAAAAACGCGTCGGTATTAGGAAACGTCGAACAACGCTCGCGAGTATTAATAATCGTCGACGATTCGCGTCCGACGAGATTCGATGGAACTCGTTCCTTAAGATTGCTAGCATCGGCAATAAGATTCCCATCGACGATCGATCGAAAACGAACGGTTCTCGGGGACGAGGAGCCGAAGCGGCGAGTCTCTCCCCGGCCTCTTCTTGGCTTCTTTTACTCGTTCGATGAATCCAATGGAAGTGACGCCCAGCGGGTTCGATCGACAGCCTTGAGGTGTCCGTCGGTGATTTAAAACACTAGGAGCTTGCAGCGTGTCGCCCGATCGTTCGTACCTGTACACGGTTACACGGAGTCGCGTCGCGCGTGTACGCCGAGAGGAGACTCTTCGAAAACCTGCCAATCGTGGCTCTGGAGATCGGCTGAAGCGATGGTGGAGAACGATTCGAGCTTAGGCTCGGACATACGTGACTGCAACGATGTTTCGTCGAATCGTTCGGTCGATTCTCATCGACGCATCGTGCTCCAATATTGCGCGGCGAATTCGAAATCGACGAAAGCAACTCTAAAAATTTCGAATAGAATATCGATACGAAGGTCAATGTAAATAACAATGGTTCGATGCGAAGTTACTTGTAAGTCTTGAGAAATCTCTCAAGAGAATAAGTATGGTTCTAAGTATTGTTCGTAATTATCAGTACTCGGTAGATACGTTTCTCACTATAATAAATTATCTTCTAATACGACCAGCTCTCCAAAGATACTTTCTTCTATTCTTTTTGCACTACGTACATCGAAAGAAGCTTAATTTTGTTTTCCAGAAACGACGTTCCAAGGTTAATTACTACTCAATTCCAGGAGTATCCGGTTTTGTGTTTGTTTCAATTTGTAGTTTATCCTCTTCTTTGAGATACAACTTCTGAATGTGAGTTTTCACGGGTTTGCAAAAATATTTACGTCCTTCTGATACGAATCGGTATCGTTCGATATTTTCAAAGTTTGGCACGATAACATTTCGTAAGAAGATAAACGCACTGTTCGCGTACCTGTGAAAAGTTGGACAACAGTGCGACTATCACCGACGATGATCGATTTACCGTACAAATCTCGCGCGCCAAGTTTTGTAAAAAGGTTCTCGTGGAATGGTGACACAGCGATCGGTCCTATCGAAACTTTTTCAAGAAGGGAGGAAATCGTTTGAACTCCTAAAACGACGTTCCGAACCACTGTACATCGTCGTCGTCGTCGTCGTCGTCGGTTACCAGCCTTTATTGGATCGAGGTCGTCGCTCGACGAGCGCGGATTATTTATCGGAAAAGCAAACTCTCTTGCTCGTGGAAAAACCGGTTGACCGATTGTTTAATTAAGCAGTCCGCGAGCCGACTCATCAGCGGAGACGTCGTCGCCGATGTTGCCCATTGTCGCCGGGTTTACGATGCGCGTTTTTCCTTTTTTTCTGGTGCGCTCGACCGACGAATACGTCAGCGTGACATTTATCGACGAACCGTTTTCCGTAACGGTACGAAGTTGTTCTCTTTTCTCGGAACGTTGTATCTCCGTTAGAAGTTCCGCGTGTAATCGAGAACGTGGTTAATTTACGTGTTCGCCGACCACCGTGAATTATACTCCGTTTTTATTTTTCTCTTCTTTCATTTTTCATCCGCGGTATTTTTTTCTCGCACGCGCACCGCTCGCGAGGCCGTACGCGATTTCATGCGTAACAGTCGATCGCTGATACAGACTAGTCGCCGCTGCCAAGATCGCGCTAAAATATTACCGCTAATTGTATTCGCGAAGGAGGGTGTAATGCCGCGCTATTGTTCCCGGCTGAGAATATTTCGCTAGGAAATTGTTGCACCGATTGCTCGGAAGAACGTGGAATAAAAAGGAATGCGACACCGGTGGTTGTGTTGGAATTGTATTCGGTAATTCTTGCAGTGCTTTCGGAGTGATTGTCACGATCGTTATCACGTTGGTGAACGAGATCTTAATTTTCGTGAGAAACTCTCTAATTTTTGGTGAACTGCAATAGACAATTTAGCACGAAACTTACTATTCAGGAGGAAATAAATAGAATTCAGAGGCTAGCTTGAATTTCAAGGAGAGAAAATTGGTCGAATAATATTGTTCGCGAAAGATACAATAAAAAAAGTACAATAATATTTTCCATTCGCTGAAAGTGTTAAACCATCGTCGCTAATACCCACTTCTGTGCGATCGATGCGACGCTAAAGATTTACTGAAAAAAAGATGCCTACGAGCAGCAATCGTAACCGAAAGTGGAAAGTTTCTTCTCGTCGTTAACATAATTTACGACTGTAATTTTTCACTACGATATATTCTGTCGAGTAACGTTTATTAGCGAGGACATTTTCTTCGAAGCGTATAAAAAAAAAAAGAAACAACCGAGAGTTAAAAATATTGCCACTCCGGGGCGTGTGATCTTATTCGTAAAATTTTCCACATTTATATCGCAGTTGTCGCGAGTTTGTAATAACGGTGAGACGATTTTCGATTTCTGCATTTAAAATTTTTAAAGTTGCGCGATTGAGACCATTTCTCGTCCGATCAACGACTTCTGTATCACTGTTGCTGCAATATTATTGTTGCACACCTGTTGTCGTCGCGAATTCTCTCTTTCTCTCGTATTATACCCTCCACGTGGTATTATTTCTCTCTCTCTTCGTCAATCAACCTATCGGTCGCTTAAAATTTCCTGACGTCATACAACCACTCGCTGATTCGTCCAGAATACTCTCTCTCTCGTTCTTTCTCTCGCTTTCACTCTCTTTTCGTACACACAGATACTCAGGACCGACGCTAGAGTTATCAACGCCCTGGTGCAGCTTCAAATTTAGGCGTCCTTCTTCTAACTCGCTTTAGAAATTAAAATTAATCGAAAGTTGAGTTCTTAGATTCAAAGACATGGTGTACTAAAAGAATTCTATTACAGAAGAATATACGATATAAATTATTCATAAATTTAGACACAGTTTTCTTTTAAATTTTCTTTCCTTGCCCATAAACTAGAAAATTCGTTAATAATCTTATCAGTCAAAGCTACACGTAGATATAGTAATCGTGTTTTCTTAATTAATTTTAAAAAATTTTCTTCTCTTTCTTATCGAAGGGTCCCGACTCGATGTACTGCGATTAAATGTTATTTTCAACAACAGTTTACATTGAAACGAGTTCGACCCGTAACGCTTACTTGTGTCCAAATATAAGAGCAACGAGTCTGACTCGTGACATTATGCGACGGAATGGTCTGTTGCTAAAAATATTTCTGTTTGAATATTAATAGTTACTCGAAGCTATAATTAGCTCGTGACATTTATATATCGCTGAAAATATTTGTATACTTACTTTGCATTTAATTAGATCGATAATAGTGCTGTCCCTCGATCATTTGTTAACTGGCGCAATATGCGAAACGTAGTCGCCATTCAAACGTTCCAGGTCCCTTTCGAAAGTACCAACTATTCGAGAATCGTAAAAGGACAATTTTGGAAGAATTTCGAACCGAAAATAATAATTCTAAATTACCTTTTCGATATGCAAATTTTGCAAAATTTAGAAATACGAGAAAATCAAAAATAACGGCCGTGGAAAAGACTCTGTCGCGTATAAAATAATAGTGGTGGGGATAATTCCATTTCTTTTAAGCTGACTTTTAAGCAGGAATTATTGCATCGTAAAGTATTCCGTCACGCCTTTACGAAACAATAATAGTCGATGGATTTTGTTTCTTTTAAGGGAGAGTTTCACGAATCCAAAGAGGGTTACCACACGTTTACAAAACAATGATAACGATACAATTGCTCCTACATAGAGATTCTCGAAACTAAACGACAGTTGTGTCGCCTGTACAGAATAATAAAAAATAAAACAACAATAACAATTTGGTGACTGTTCAGCAGGTGACAAACACGAGTCACGTGTCTTCGAAGCACCCAGAAATTTATATCCACCTTTTATTAATTATTGTCGCGAACGAGAAAAGTGAACACCGTCCTCTCGACTACGGGAACACGAATAAGATCTCGTAGAGTCAATATCGTTTACAACGCCACTTATTCCCGACGTTACAATTGTCGTATCCGTGCAACGAAAAATAGTTCACGCTCCGATCGCGGTTGTTGCTCGGTCGTTGAAAAGAGGAAGAGATCGTGTTTGACTGATTCAAGGAATAAGCAGCCTAGCACGGAACTCGAACGAGGCGTACACACTCGCAGTGCACGCTGAAAACACGGAACCAGTTCTCAGCTACCTTATGCATGAAATCGATCAATCGTTGCGGCGGAACGAGATCGGCCTTTTAGTTCGTTCTACCGTTCGGGGCTTATATGAATCATTAGCCGACTTTTGTCGTGCTCGGTGTCAGGTTCTAATATACAGCCCTTTCGTATTTAATCGTCGGAGGAATTTTCACGGAATTTTTGCTTCCAGTAATTACGCTAGTTTCGTCGTTTGCGCTTTCCTTGCCTCGTTCATCGTACTCCGTTCTCTTTGCCTCGCGTAGCCCCACATTGACGTACACCGAACGAATTAATTCGGTTAGTCGAGAGAGTTTTGCAGTCCATCTGTGCATTTTTATCGTTCACTCGTCCCTGAAGTTTTTCTCGCGAACAATTGTCTTTGTTTTCTGTGAAGAAGAAAATTATGATCGAAAATGTTTCTCTCTTTGAAACGAAAAGAAATTTCAATGGAATTTCGTACACGCGTATTATACCGATCCTGTTCAATTTACGAGGAACATTTACCAAATTGATCACACTCGATGTCAGTGTTACCGATGAAACGACGCGATTATTTATTCGTACACGGAAAAAATCTGAAAACAACTCGAACGATGGAAATCGTTCGGAATATCTTATCCTCGGATAATTAAATTACCTTGCAGAACCCGTTGATGCAAAAGATACTTGCGTTCGAGTCTTTGTATATTTAATATTCACCGTTAACTCGATCGAGAAATTAACATAACATTGTTCAAAAAATATACGTAGATGCGTGTAACGGGGTAATAACGGAACAATTTGGTCGGTAAAAATTGCGAAGTGAATTTTATCTCGAGTAATAACTAATCCTATGTTCGCTGGATCGAATTATCGAACGTACATGTTTCGTGCAAGTCGTAGCGCGTTGTTTTAACACCAGAACCAATGATAGATTCCGGTATGTTACCATCGAGGAAAAAAGAGAAAATTGATTATACGTGTGGTGTGGAAAGAGTCGTCTTTCGAAAATACGCTACGGAATTTATAGTAAATTTCTTTGTAAAAGCAGTGGAAACTAGTCGTTTCGACTGGTCGGTGAATCTAGTATTAATATATTCGAACGTTTACGGCGCGTCGTAAACTCGTATCGAATAGTTCTTTATCGTTATTTCTACGAAAGCGAAGGGGAAAGTAAAGTTCACTCGTGGTATTAATTGTTTCGATATTGTAAAGTAACTTGCACAGCGATGCGTATTACACGTCGAACTTGGACTGGAAACTTCACCACCCCTGTTCCATTCGAGAACAGTTCTATACCTGTTCGGGGATCGTTAGGGGCCGGGGCAATTGAAAAGGCAAAAGTACGCGTACCTGTTAATTATCAGTCAGGTTGAAATTAATTAGTCTTTACGGCCCGACAACAGTGTCAACCGTTCCGACCATAACACGAATAAAGCGTAAGAACAAAGGAATTTTTCAGGTTTTCTTTCGCGGGTGAAATAAATACCGCTTTCGGAATTTTTCATGGAAATTTCTATTTTACTTACACGAGCGAGCGAACAACGAAGAAATATTCGTATTGCTCGGTCAACTTTCCTTTTGCATACACCGGGAAAGCGAGACGTTTGCGGTGTCGCGTATTTGACAGTTGCAATAGAATCGAGACGTTACATCGAACGAGTCGATTGTAAAACGTTTACGAGTCGATCGTTTTCACGATCATCGGTGGACGGTAGTATACTTGCGCGAGAGTTTGAAATTATTATACGCGAAACGGAATTAAGAAGAGTACGAGTTGGAATAATCATTCTAATCGTCCAATTGGTAATTATTTTATTTCCAGTTGAACAGGAGCGGACAGTATAATATTCTCAAATAAATAAACTTCTTAATTTTTCTTCCCCTAGTCTCGCTCTTCCCCAAACTTTAGTAAATACGTAAAATAAGTGGAGTAGACAATACAAATACGTAATCGTAAAATTTGCGCGAAATATGTAAATCGTCGCCCCATCGAGGTTCGAATTAATATCTACAACTGGTAATTTCCATTGGCGTGTCGCGCGTGAATCGTCACGGATCGGTCGCGTCCCCCCGCGCGAGATTCGAATCGTTCGGTTTCGCGCCAGAACGAACGAGAAACGTTTACGCGCGAGAGCCTCGAGGAGAGGATTACCTAAAATAGAGAACGTCGATTCGATCGTCCGAACTCGTTTACCGAATAACGAGGGGCCCCCCATCGGGGCCCCGCGCGCTCGTCGTCGTCGTCGTCGGGGTCACGGTGGTCTCCCGATCGCGCTAAAAATCGTCGAAAGGAAACCACGAAATTGACCGACTGTTCCCATTTCCCGTTCCCCAAGTTCACCGTTTGATTTATTAGCGAATAATTCGCAATCTCGCGTACGCGGTCGCGCGGCGTCTATCGTTCCATCATCGTGGACTTTCCGCGGTGCTCCTCGCCCATAGAACGATTCCCGTAACGAGTCCGTTAAGCATCGAAGTCGTAAATAAATGCGAGGGCACGGCTGAAATCGTCGGAAGTCAGTGAATCAAGCGCGCCGCGGACGAATCCTTTCAGAGAGTAGTGGACGCGGCGCGGGGCACCCGAGAATTCCATCGAGCAGAACGCTCCGCTCCGCGCCGCGCCGCGACGACCTTCCTTTCACAAAGTGCGCACAAATCAGCGTAGACACGCCACCGTCTTACGCACAGAAGTTGTACCCGGTTATTACACCGCTCCGCGGGGACCCCCGCTTTTTTCCACTTTTCGAAAGACGTCCGTCAACCTGGCCGAACCGAGTCCACCGCCGCCGCCGCGAATAAAGTGTTACGAGCTGATGCTTCGCCGCCCATCACGAGCGACCGCGAACCCTCGACGTATCGGCGCATTATCATTTATCGAGCGAACCAAACAAGAGACATTCCGATGAAATTGATGCGGAGTTCGTGGATCCTACCCGATGGAGGAGAATTAACAACCGGAGGGTGGTATCTGTGGTAATAAACGCGCGAGACACCGAGAGGAGGGGCAGGAGTGATCCGGAGGAGTTGAATATCGTACCGAATGGTTGAATTATTTATCGTCGTCTCGGTGATTGTTGAATGTATGCACGGTGTCGAGGTTGAGATTCTTTGCGGCTTTTCTCAATTTTTCTTCATCGTGGAAAGAAGACGGTGATCTCGCGACGGTTAGCAGAGTTGAGGATATTATTGCTGGGACGTGGTAGAATTTAGAAATGCGATTAAATATTGAGTTTGCCTGGTACGGAGGTAAGAGAAATCGATTCTATTTTTTTTTTTCAAGTTTCTTAATACTTCTTAAGACTCTTCAGAGTCTTGTAATGGTGAAGTTGCGAAAATTTCTTTAGTTTTCAAGTTGCACAGGATGTACCATTGTCGAGACTTGGTAGAATTTAAAAATCGTGCGCGTTAGATGGGTAAATTATTTTCTTTAGCGAGATTCGAGATATTGGGAATGTAATTGGAGTATTTTGTTACGATGCTGTAGTAAATATGTAAAGTTACATCGAATGAAAGTTTTCGAAATGATCGAAGCAATGTCTCGGGAAATGGAACGCAAGTGTCGATACTTTGTCGGAAAAAGTTTCTTTTTTTTTTTATTAGGATCACGAAAATATATTTCGATCGTTGAACACACACAATGTATTCGCTTTTCGTACGCCTAACGGTTATTTCACGATACTGTGACCTCAAGAACGTATCTGCGAGAATAAACTAGAAAGTTCAAAGAAGGGTTAATGAGCGCGCGTAATTGCCGGGGTTGATAAGAATCGGTGCGTGCTACTGGATGTTTTATTAACGCTACCCAACCCTTCGCAATTCGGCGACTTTACGAGTCGATACCTCAGCTCGATACACGTTTTCAGCGTGTTAGTCGCGACACCGTTGAGAAATTCGTTTTATTTAACGAGACCTTGGAAAGAATTGATTATTTTTCAAGAACAGAAAACCACAAGAAAGAAAGAAGGGAGAAATGTATACGTACATACATAGAGAATAATAATACGACAGATTTTCTCTGACCTAAAATTCATAAAACTTCCTTCAGGCAAGAACAAAGCCTAACGATAAAAGAACAAAATTTCTACAATTTCTAATATACTTGTTCTTTCGATTTTCTAGCAAAAGTTAGATTAAATTTTCAAATTTTGAGAATCGATAGTTTCCAAATTAATCTCCCGTTAATCGTTTACAAAATATTCAACGCGATACCGTACAATTAACACGGGACGAGAGTATCGTTATAAAAGACGCGTTGTTTATCGTGCAACGTTTAGTATAAATTAATACAGCGATTAATCATTACCGCGAGCGGTAAATTGACATCGAGCGTCACTTCGATACGCTTGGAACGAACGCGTTATCTCGCGCAACATTTAAACAAAACATTTCCAAAATGGCGGGTCAACGGGGACGTCTATTTATAAATGTCACTCCGCGTGTTTTGTTCAAGATCCGACGACAGTGTCTGAATTCTACGCATAACCGTCGAAAGAAACACAGCGTTCTTTGTTACGCGACACAACCTGCGCAGGTGTGTCTCAGCTTTACCTGCACAGACAAGAGGAAAATCACAAAGATCGCTCCGAGCTTACGATTTCTCTCCACAATGGATTCCCCGCTTCTCGTGGATCCTTCTCGTTGGATTTGGCCACCGGTTGCTTCGACGTCGAAGATCGTCTAGGAAAAGTTTGCATTCCGTTACCACGGATCCCCTGGGGATCGATTCGCAACGATCGAATCGAAGATCGTTAGCGCGGAGACCAGAATTGTTCCAAGCGCGGTTAAGTAAGTTGAACGATGGGGGTCTGTATAGAAATACTAGCGAAGAATAAAATACAAATAGTATCGAAACGTAAAATAGAAAATTAAATACAAACGAGGCGATAAAAAACAAAGAATCGAAGGAAAGAAGCTCGTACTAAAATCATTCTAACCGCGACAATTTTCAAAATTCGAACGACCCACTCTGCCTGCATTTAAAGTAAAATAATTGTCTTCGTCTTGCAACCATTTTTTCGAATCGTTCGTACAGCGCCACACTCTCCTATTAAACACCCACAATTTTAGAAATCTTACCAACCGACGAATCGAGCCTTTTCTATTCAAATTTTCAAACCGATCCTCGCAAATTACCGAAAAACCATCGACTAAAACGCGAACAATTTCCCTCCGATTTCGAGTCTCTCCTCGAGGCCCGTGGAATCGAATTACCACGTAGGCGACGCCGAGTGAAGGAAATCGTGGAAAGACGAGGATAAGGGACAACGAGGGGTGGCACGGTTGAAAGAAACGCGCATAAAAACATAACACAGTTGCCGTGGAATATCCACACGGAAATTATAGAAAAATCTCGGCAGCCCCCTCGAGCGTTCGGTTGAGTCGCGGACAATGGTCTCGGCATGGGACAATTCCCGATCCGATCCCAGAATCCACCCGTGGTTCCGAATAATGAGGAAAAATCGGCCCGATCGATGGCTTCCAGGAACCGAGAGCCAGGATTCATCTTTCGCTATTGACCGAGTAGCCGCGTCGTGTTCGTGTTCGCGTCTCCGCTCCGCTCCGGCGGCCAACAATGGACGAGGCCGCTCGTAAGCCGCCGAAGACGAAAAGCACGGACGGTACTTTTCGGGTGCTTAGCGGACGGGGCAACAATAACAGCGACCAGTCGGACCCCGCGGGCTCTTTACGAGCGATCGACAGCACCTGGCAGAACAGAGTGACCTGCGCCTTCTTCAGGGACGCCGCGATTTTACTATCGAAAAGCCTGTCCGAGGGCCGGGAACACCTGCGCTCCCGGGAAAACGCTCCGAAACGAGGGACGTCGAGCCCATTCAGGGGAACGTTCCGAGAGAAGAACCAGAGAAGGAGAAAAAGAGAAACGAAGAAAGAATAAAGAGGGGAAAGGTAAAGGCCGAAGGTGGCCTTGGTCTCGGACGCTCGAATCCGGGAAAGGAAACGCTTCGGGGGATTTTTGCCCGGAGACTCTGTCTCTCGTTGGACGATTATGAATTCCGGTTCACGGGGGAGGGGGTGGCAGTGGGTACTTGTGCGTACCCACATCGCGGGACACTTGTGCGCGAATTCGATCCGAAAGTCACGAATTATCGCGAGGTGGCCAACGAAGTGCTTCGGGACCGAGGATCGAGGATTCTTCGCGACTTTGTTCTTTCGTCGAGAAATTGAATCGAAACGATGGTCGATAGGGAGATTTTCGAAATTGTTTTTTTTTTTCGAGCGAACGCGAGAATAGAATCGTATGATTTTAGGTAAATTATACGAAGATTAATCCGGTTAAGTGAATTACCACGAAGTTGGAATTTACAAAATTATAAAAATGTCAGTTTTAGCTTTTTATTTTTTCTCGAGTCTATCTGTGAGAAGAGTTGGTAATTTTTTTATCGAAAAGCTAAAAACTTTTATTCATTCGTTCCAGTAATGCGAATAACTTTTATCGTCGATGATTAACAATTGTCGATCTCTTGCACAGAAGATAAAGAAAAAGTCATAAGATGCAATTTGCTTTGTCAGATACGAGATGTTAGAATCTACCTGGTTTGAAATTAACCTATCGATAGATTTCGAGGAAAAGTATATTTCGTTTCCTTTAAAATTTAAGTTCGAATATGAATTTAGGTTCCTATAGAATTAATTTAAGTTTCAATAGGTTGCGATTTCGTTTCGAAGAATGCTACAAATATTCCAATACGAAGCGTGAAAGATGTACTTTGGAGAGGCTTCCGACCAAACACTCGAGTCACGATTGTACGGTTTCGAGGGAGCAGGAAAATGCAACACTCCGATTCATTATCCGAAACCTACATTTCCACGCGGATCGAAAGCAGCGAATTATCGAGCGTTACCTCGGTTAATGCAATTTTATGGAATTGTGCGACACTCGCGCTCAAAGGCGGAATGGGTGTGTACATCGAGCGCGATAATTAACGATGCAACTTCGGTAAACGGTAATAGAACGATACATATAATGCGATAGAAACTAGATTCGAGCGTTAGTTAACCAGGTTCGCTAGAAAATATCGATTTTCTTTCATTGTTCACTCTCACGAAAGAAAATTGACCTTGGTATTTCGTCGATTCGTGTTCACAATATTATCTTCGTTCTGTACAATCTTCGACCATTGGAAAACTTTCTCACTATAGTGTACACATCGTAGAATTTTTGATAAATTTCCGAGAGATCTCAAACCGTGCCGGTAATACGATAAAATATTTCGTTCGTCGTGTATTACACTTTACCATGAAAAATAAAAACCTCCCGAAAATTTACCATAGACGTCGCGTCACTGTGAAAAGTAATCTTACAAAATGGAAAATAAAAGCAAAAAATACTATCCAATTATTAGTTCGACTTTCTAAAAAATTACGTTCTCACCAACGAAGAGCAACGCGAAGTGGGTAGACGGTGGTGCGAAAAATTCTCCTTTCGTCGAAAAACCAAAAAAAAAGAAAGAAGTGGAGTCTATCGAGAGCGGTCCGCGCTCGGGTTACCGGTACAGCGCGCAATCAGGGTCCAACAGTGACGATCGTTGAGCGGTTCAAGGGGCTTAATTCGCCATCTCGATCAACGTTCGAAAAGCAGCGCAATTCGTTGATTCTCAGCGGTCCCCCGCGGCGTAAGAAGGCCAAAGTCCGCCACCTACGCGGCCACGGTGGCGCACCTTGGAGATATGAATTTGCAAGTTGGCGTGGGTGGTTGCAGGGCGCTCTCCGTATCGCCTTTGGTCTCTCGGCGTCGTGCTCCGGATGACCGTGTCTCCTCTGGAAGACGTCCACGGGGGACGAACCACCCACGCGACCTTCGAGCTCCTCTTTTTCTCTTCTTTCCTCTCGCTCTCGATGTCTGCATAATGCACGGTGAGACGCCCGAAGATCCCGGCGAAGATAGAGCTCGGGCAATTAATCGTACGAATTAATTAATCGGATCACGGTCGATACCTATCTTCGCGACCGAACGAGGAAGTTTCCTCGTCGGGCGTAGGCGACCCTAACCGCGCGATCCCACGTATCGATAAGGGCGCGCGTTCTCTCTCTACGTGTGTCTCTTGCTCTCTTTCTTTCTATCTCTATCTCTCTCTCTCTTTCTTTCTTTCTTTCGCTTTCTACGACTACGGGAACGCAACCCCACGGAACACAGGAAACCAGAACATTCCTCACGTCCCACCTTCGAAATAGGATTATCTTCGTTCATTCATCCCTTCCAGCGGGTGATTTTGGAATGCGCCGCGTGGGCGGCGTGTACACCGCCCGAGGATTTTCACGCTCGTTGGAATCCCGTGTCTCGGGATCTTCGACGTCCGTTACGTTTCACGAATTTTCTCTTCCGGTGGAATTTTTAACGAGTCACCACTGCGCGCTCTCGCGAGACGTTTTTCGAGAAATTAGCGCCAAGAACGAAGTTGAGATTGATTTACGAAAATTCGAAACCTAGGAAGATCGTACTAATTTCTTTAGCCGAGTTCGACTCGGGAGTATTTATTTCAGATTTTTATTCGTTGTGCGATGTTCGAACTCTGTTGGGTTTTTTCCATGTTTAACGTTGGAATGTTTGGGAATATTTCTATCGTCGATACTGCATCCGAAAAAGGCGATGATAATTTTGATTATCTTCGATTTGCTCGAAATCGTCGAAGGAAATTTATTTTTAAGTAATTTTTCACGTTTCTGTTCGTAACAGTTATTACTTTCTTACGAATCGATCGTACGTAAAAATCTTTCTTTGAAAATGCAGCGAACTTGATCAATTAACTACACTTTGAAATTGTTTAAACATTCTGACTCGAGGAATTCGGAATAGGATAGAATATTGCGTAAAAAAAAAAAAAAAACATTTAGACGCGATTGAAATATTTCCAATGAGACGTATTTTTGCACAAGAGTACATACTTCGACTTGCATTTTGCATCTCGTGTATTTATTCGACTATTCGCAGAGCGTAACCTTAAACCGACTCCGAGGCGCAAAATTTAAAATCAAACATCCAACTTGCCATCCAGTCGGTGTGTTTCAGCGATGACAGCCGATGATTTGTAACTGTACACAATCGTGTTTGTCAACATACCACGCATGTGTCCGAGGCCTGCTTGCCATCAGATTGCTAGAGTAATCTATCGGTGCATCGATAAATATTTCACGATGCATTACTCGCAGCTAGACAGAAATCTAAAAGAAAATGTGTACCATCGAGGACTTGCCATTCTGGAAGACTCGTCGGACAGAATAATTAGAGCTTGTGCCGCTCTTATCGTCTGACATAATTGAAAAAGCATAACTATGTATTTGTCCATCGTCTTCGAGGATACATCGTCTCGGTGGTATAACATTTAGAACGATTAAATTTACCGTGAGCAGAGATTAATAGCAAGTTCATTTATCAACGGTGTCGTTTTAAAGTCACTGCAGGCATCTTAGAAAATTCTTCAAAAGTAATTACGAAAGGAAAATATTCCTATCGACCAAAAATAACGGAGATATTATTATTGCAACCTATATGAAACAAATACACTTAATGTCTACTCTACGCGCGTTCATTTAAATATATCGTAACAGTTCAAATAATTAAAGTGAATACAAGTTCGCTGATAGAATCGATGAATCTTTAAAAAGAGAAATAGATATTTTAACGATAGAGTGCGTAATAAGAAAATTATATCCTCGACGTTGTATATTCTTCCAAACGCATAATTCCTAGACTGGAATCGTTCAAAGGGTCCACGAACAAAGATCCGTGTGACTCGTGGGTCGGTCAATAATCAATCATTTAACGCGTGACTCATTGCACACATCGATTGTCGATACCGAGGAGCGTGTTATCGATAGGCGTTATCGGTAGCTGCTTCTTCCCTTCCTTCACCCTTTCCACCCTCCCTTGGAAGTTCTTAATAATGACACAACGGTCCGAAGGAAAATTACAGCCGTCCTTACGAAACCAGCTGGCCAGGGTGAATCCCTACGTAGCTGATACACCCGGTACATGCGCACCAGCTAATGGTATATGAATAATTGAATATCCCCCCTATCCAACACGTATCTATGAGCGGCGGGAACATCGTTCCACTGCGGCCTCTGTAACGGGTGTCCAATTGCGATTCGGTTACGCTTTCGATCATTTTTTCTCGATTATTTATTGTTACTCGTGCAAACGAGATCGATGCGTCGAATCGACGCGTAAAAAATGGAGAATGTTTCGGAATAATTGCAACACGAACGAAGATCTTTCGTACAGCTTATTAGACTATAAAGAACGGAAACGTGGTATTTGTGTATAACGATGTCTTCCAAAATGGAAGCACCTTTTTTAAAGTTTAGGGGGAAGTGTTATTCGGAAAATGGTAAAATAAAATTTTTAACGTAGAAAAATACACGTAACTTTCCATTACCACATCTAAGATTTTAAATCTATCGTTTAGGGGGTTCGAAATTTTTTTTTTTCATCTTCAGGGGGGCCTTTTTCCAAAAGATTCGAAACCACTGGTACAGAGTATTTTTCCAAATATATATTTTATTTTCAAACGCGTTCGAATCGAGATGCACTATCCAAACGAAGAAACAACAGGAGGAGGGGCGGAGGGCAACGAAACTTAATATTCTGTGTCATCGTCTTGTTCCCTCCGCTCGATGCCAATTTTATTTTCCAAACAAGGAGTAGCTGTGAAATTCGTCGAATCGTCGTGGAAATATTCGTACGAACGTTGTACATAGAATCCCTTGTCCGTGTCCAGAATTCTTCGCGTAGCCCGTTCTCGTAGAAACGCACGGTGGTTTCTTCGAGGTAGAATTTGTTCGTCGCTCAAACACATGCCGATTGTTGTGACACGCTCGTGGAAGCGGTTGCAATTTACCGTCGATATACAAGCGGCCGGTTCGCCCGACATTTCCACATATTCCGAAGTTGTCCGGTGGTTGCATGTCGGGGGATAATCCTCGTGGGGAACGCTTCCCTAATTTAGTCCCCAACGACGTAACTGTTTAGATGCGGAAGGCGTAACAATTGCAGGATATCGTCGCAGGGACATTTCCAGTCCGTGACATCCTACAATATGATACGTACCATTGTCTTCTCTCGCGGTACAGATATATACAAATCATTGCAACATGGTGGACGGAGGGGTACGCGTCGATGATTGGTGGGAAACCGGGGGAGTCGAACGACGTCCACTCGACGGCGTAAATAAACACTCGAGCACGGCAAAGTTATTTATTACTTTCGAAATACGACGAAACGTTTCATGAATTCAACGTGTCGATGGTAAGTCGCCAGTTCGAAGATCCGATACAGGTGAGAAATCGGTCGGTTGTTGAACCGTGTGTTCTAATCGTGATACTTGGAAATCGGTTTCCACGTTTTAAGTGTCTTAGGATATTCACGAGTAACAGTTTACAACTAGTTCGTTGCAAATCGGTTTAGTTTCTTCTCGAGTATTTATTTTTGATATTTTTTTTTTCAATTTTTGACGATAATGGTAAGTCATTCGTTGGAAGTTCCGATACAGGTGAGAAATTAATCAGGTATTGAACAGGTGGTTCTTGGGAATCGGTTTACGCGTTATAAAATATTTTTTCCACACGTTCAAGACGAATCGTTTCAATTTTTTCTCGCGTATTTATTCTTTGTATTTTTTTAGTTTTCAATCTTTCGTTTCTTCGGTTTTTTGCTTGTACGTTATTGCACTTAGGTCTTTGCCATATATAGTTATTACAGATACAGGATACACACGTTTAAAATGAACAGAATGTTTGTTACATTTTTTTGAGTCAAGTCTTCGAAAGAAATTGCAAAAAAAAAAGAAACGAATGCTCGTTTTATACGTACTATTTAGACGCGACTGAGGTTTCACGGTTATGATTTGAATCGTGCGCGTGGCAATCGTTCGAAGGTCATTCGATAATTAGTTATAACTCCGATACGCAATGTGCCCGCATTTGCAGATGAGGGGAATGTGAGAGAGACGCAACGCGCCGCCCGAGAGTTCCCCCTTGCGTTTGGTTTATTTATTTTCCGACACCGTGTTCGTTATATAAAGTACGACATTCTACGAGTTTTTACAACATTGATAAATCGACGATATCATTTTTTTACAACGCACTATCAATTTATTTCAATACTTTCCCTATCTTAAATTAACAAAACCATAGTTTTATCTCTCCTTTACATTTTCCAGTCGATGAAAATTTATTTGCAAGTTTATTTCCAATATTCTCTTAAATATCTACGCTCGAAATATGTCACAATCCAGCCGAGATTTTTCAACAATATCGCTGCAAAAATTCCAATACGTTAACGATACAATACTGCTTCAAAGTAGAAATACACTTTGTTGTATTTATTTTTTTATCCTTCTATATTTATTTTTTTTTTTCTAGAGATTCACGGTTTTCTATCAACTATTCCGAAAAATCTTGCTCCAAAACGAAAAGGAAACGTTTTCTCCGTTGATCGATGCAATTGACACTTTCCCGGTCTCGAACCGTCGCGACGCTTCATTAGCGACGATTTCTGCCATCTCCTGCCTTCATCGAGCTGTTTCTTTCTTTGTTTTTCTTCGTCCACTTCTCAGGACCTGTCACAGAATTTTTCACGCTGATCTCGCTGCAATAATGAACGCGTTTCTACCTATGCATCCCTTCGGTACGAACGAAGCGTCTCCGCACGTACGGAGTTCTTGTTCTTCTAGCAGAATCCTGCTCTAACGATCTCGTTCTGGTTCTGGAATTTGATGATGGTTCTGTCGGTTCCATAGACGAACGTTAGTTTCTTCATCGACTGCTTTATTATTTACTTCTCCGCGTTTGAAACATTTTCCGTGCTGGTCGGGGCCGCATTTGACATTCATCGAGAACGTATTCGATCGTAATGCAACGAGGGATATTATCGTTTCCAAAGTGTTGTAACGAGCAATTACTCACCGGATGCGTCGATTATATTGCGCCTTGAAACTTTCGTGCGATCGGTTCGTCGTGGATAGAAAAGATCGAGCCAATGGGAGCGTCTTTCGAGACTATGTAAACGTTGTGTTTGCAACGGAGTGCAATCTTCGAAGTGAGCAGTTCATCCAATTTCAAAATTCAACATAATCTCAACTTTTGTTGCGATTTGAATATTAAAGATGTGGAAGGAAACTGTCTTGAAGAGTCTCCGCAACTTTGACTGTAAAATACTCTATACGTACTGACAATTTTCAATTTGAAAACATTAGTGTCTGTCGTAATTGTATTATATTTACACAGATGTAAAAATTAATTTCTAAAGCATTTAATTTTTAAAAAATACAAATATGTATATATATTGTTTCTAATCATTGCACACTACATTTTACAATACTTTCGATAGTTTAAATATTCGCGTAGTTTTCTATCTCGCTCCAAATCTGCATTGAACGCGACCAAGCGATCATTGTCGCTTATAATTAATACCCCGGTCGTACCGCAGTATTTCATTGTGAACTTTTACGTTGAACGATCGGCGAAGTCTATAAACAATGTTTTCTTCGATTAAAATACCGACAACGATTACCCTCGCGTATCGTTATCTAAAAAATTGATTCTCTGTTTCTGACTCAGTCCGTACCATGTCCTGTTCCACTTAACCTCGATTCACTTTGCTTTTTCCAAGAAACAAGAATCTTACGCGCAGAGTTAAATGCAAATATTTAAACCAACCGCAATTTCAACGCACAAGGATCCGCTTATAATTTTTATTCGACATAATTTTACAATTTGCTCCGAATTTCTCAATTTCGTCTCGCACGCGCACCGTATCTTTCTAATTTATGTACACATTGTCCACATTTTACGCATTTTATTTACACTCGTATTCGTCATATCGTATACCCCGAAGTAATATCGCTGGATATTATTTCCGATCCGAAATCGTTTCCACAAAACTGCTTCCACGTACGAGAAATTTACCATTTCTTCTACGTTTTAATACACTCGTGTTGACGGTACACCGAAAGAAACTCAAGGATCCGAATATTTTCCATAAAAATGCCTCTACGCTCGAGAAATTCCCCCGCTCGTTACATATTTTACCTACACTTCGCGATACGTTACAAACTCAACGATCCACCCATTCCTCCGCGCTATTATTACCGATTCGTTGCTCAAAGAAACTCGATGGTCGAAATTTTTTCCACGAAACGTTCCTCTACACGGAGCAACGATTCACCCGTTTGTAACACATTTTACCTGCCCTTCTATTCGCGGTACCCCGAAGAAACTCGGTACTACTATTTCCGATCGGAATCGTGTTTAGAGAAAACTGGCTCCAGGTTCGAGGAATTGTTTCGTATCGACGTACACCGAGAGCCATTACTCATCGTCAAAGGTTGACTCGCGATTAGCCACCATCGCGAGTTTCCTCCCTCCTGTTTCCTCGAACGAATTTTCTCTCTTTCAAGCAACGCCGATTCGCGGCTCCGCCTTTTTCTCATTCGCCCGTAAAGGATGCTCGCCGCTGGGGGGGCACCTGTAAAACAATCGCGGAGGCATGCGCGTTACCGCCTGGACGCGTGCTTTCGCCGTAAAGGGTTACCAGCGGGGTTGAGATACGCATCGCGGGGCTGGAAAACGGCAATGGGGGTGGGTGAGAAGGGAGGCATTGTAAGTTCACCGATGCGGCCTGCTAATGAGGCCGCCGCGGCAAACACGCCTCGATACAGAACAGCCCTATTCCGGAAGCGCGTAAGCGTTCTTGCGACGCTGCCTGCTAACAGGTTTTGCACGCCGGTCTGGCTTAGGCTTATCGCAGACCACGGGGAATACGCTCGGGCGAAAAGAAATAGCCAGCGTCGGGATATTTTTCATCTTGCTGAATTCATTTCTCGCGTCGTTCCCGCGCGGAAATTTCGTTGGCCGAGAAAATTGGCCGGGTATGACACCCGATGAGAAAAGACGGAGAGGGGAAGGTCAGGTGGAAAATTTGGAGAATAAAAATATTTCTAAAATATTCTACGCCGCTTGAGTTTTAATATCGATCTTCGGGGAATGATAGGGAGAAAGTGATTCGTGTAATTGTATCTGTGCGTTGGTAAATATCGTTGTTGTAAATTGGCTGGGTAGAGATCCGGATGAGAAGATGGAGAGGGGAAGGTCAGGTGGAAAATTTGGAGAACAAAAATATTTCTGAAATATTCTATGCCGTTGCTTGAGTTTTAATATCGATCTTCGGGGAATGATAGAGAGAAGAGGTGATTCGTGTAATTGTATCTGTGCGTTGGTAAATATCGTTGTTGTAAATTGGCTGGGTAGAGATCCGGATGAGATGGAGAGGGGAAGGTCAGGTGGAAAATTTGAAGAATAAAAATATTTCTGAAATATTCTATGCCGCCGCTTGAGTTTAAATTCATGAAAAATTTTAATTTCATAAAAATGTTTCTGAAATATCGTACAGCGTCGCTTGGGGTTTCAAAATTGATGTTTACGGATTTTAATAGGGAATAATAATGGAAAAAGGTGTAGAAAGGAGGGATCTTTTTACAAGAGTACTAGAAATATTCAATAGAAAAAGTAGAATATAACTACACGTTCTAAATAAGAAAAAACAAGTATGATAGAACGCTCGAATAATACAGTAGAGCGATAAATATCATTTAACGGAATATGTTCCGTATAATTTGCGACTTACTCGCGAAGTAAACTTTCCCGAAAAAATGTATACCTTCTTTTTGATCGATATTATTGCTTCCGTGGCGCTAGCTCCGAGGCTACCATTACTCGTAGAATACTCGTATTTAAAAGTCGTCGCCCAAAGGTAATTATGGATAACGCGAGCTTCTGGAGCAGCTGTCCCCCACCCCTTGGTCTTCGAAGTTACGCCTCGTGACTCGATGTTTCTAGGGTTAATACGGGCGTGCTCTTCAGTCCGAAGCTCCGAGGCTTTTGGATTTGCTCGTGCAATCTACCGCTCGGTAGCTTGTAATTTAGCTTTTGGTAATTTAATACTCTCGCGCGTCGCTTGTCATACGCGACGATTATCAGATCGTAATGGTAGGGGTATTATTTATCCCGTGTTGATTTTTTTCGTTTCTTTCCCTCGAGGAACGAGTGTTCTTCGATCGCGATTCATATTTTACGTCGCGTAACGCGCTAAGCAAGTTTCACGGTGAACGAGAAAAATTAGTTTCGTACGTCCTTTGATTAATGCTATCTAAGTTATTTCGTCGTTAAACGATTCGATGTACTAGATTACGTGCACTACATGTCCGGACCATAATGCGAGACTGATGATCGGAGGAAGGTGTACAGTGAGGCGCAAAAATGAGTGAACGGAAACGTGGACCGTCCAACTCCTACTGTCTACGAAATAATGTTACCCGATCGAGCGTACCACGATACGATCGAGTATCGAGAATCTTCGAACAGAAGCTTCGGTATTCTTACGCGAACGTATATTAAAACACGCGAATATTTCAAACCTTTCGACACTGATTCGGATTCCAAAACAAAAATATTAGAGAACAAAATATTCTAACAGATAGATAAAAAGGAATACACTTTTCGTACAGAGAAGCTTAACGAGGAGTACACAAATCGTACATTAAATATTCAGTTAATGATAAGAAATTGAAGAACTAAACTACATTTTAAAAAAGGAAAAAAGCTCTTTTTTTTTCGTAAATAATTACTTAGTAATAAATACAACTCGGTAGTTTACCATTAGAATTTAAAGAAATTGAACATTGCATCAATGTTTCTTACCATTCGCCAAAATTCGGTATACTGAAAGTAACAGTAGCATAAAAATACATCGAGCGTTTCAAACTTCTCCAAACGTCTAAAAATAATAATCAAAGGTAACAATCTCGTACTCGGTAATTTTTGGATAAATATTTCCACTATTTCCCATCAAAGTATCGCAATTAGCAAACGTCACAAGGTCTAAAGCTTCAAAAAAAAAAAGAAGGAAACACGCGTATTCGAACCCGTGCAAACCCGCGTCGTTCCTCGATTCGCTATCGGACGCACTCGAGGCGTTCGCGAGGTAATCGCGGTTTTTATCCAGCGAGGAATAAAATATCTTAGGCGAGGAGATTGGAGGAAAGTTACGTAAACAACCTTTCACTCGCTCCGGCTCGTAAAGATCGGCCCGGGGTCCGAAAATTGGCGCGCGAACCGGAAAGCGGATCGAAATCGACCAGAGGAGGAAGAAGAAGAGGCTGCTGGTACACGTCGAGTTTTGCTCGCCGCTGTAGCGACCGGTTCGATATTATTTGCCGCGAGAATTATTTTTGCAACGACCGCGGTACACGGTGCTCGCGTTACCACACCGGCGTTGATGGATCTGCCGTTGACTCGCGAAGCGATCCCACGGGTTCAGACAGATATGGGCGTGGAGCATTTAAATCAATTTACGGACACGCATGAGTGGCCACGACGAGCGTTTCCAGCGTTCTATAAAGGCGCTTCCTACGGTCGATTTCAGCCGAGTCCTTGGAATTTTCGGACTGGATCGACGTTTACAAACGTCCACGAGTGAAACGACGACCAATTTTCAACCGTGAACGTTGAACGAACCGAGAGAAAGAGATCGCAGTACGCTCCAAACGGAGATCGAGATTTTCACATCGTGTAACTGAGTACGTTGTTACAACGTGGTTTAACCGAGAGGAAAGAACGAGAAGTTCAGAAACATTAAGGGCCGAAGAATCGATGTTTTCGAGATTTTCCAATAGGAGATCGATCGGGATTTGATTTCTTCTAACGATACAGTCACGATAAACCGTTAACATTCCGAACAAGTGTCTTTCACAGTGGATATCGTTCTCTGAAACGAGAAAGGATCCTCTTTTTTTTATTAAAATTCTATTAAGTTTGAATTATGGAAATAAAGTTTCCTTCTATGCGTAAACGTCTTGAAAAGGTTCAGAAATTCATTGTAAAGAGGAATATTAAATTTTGGATCACAAGGGGAATTTCCAAAGTTTCTTGATCAAATACAGAAACTTTTTACTGCGATTCGATTGTTTTCGATACTATTTCAATCTTCCTAAATTCCTGTTACGTCGGGTTGACGATTCTGTCGTATATTAAAGAAAAGTCAACAGGTAACCGTAGAGTATCGAAAGTAGTCCTTTTGTATCGTTAAAATGATAAGTCCTCGTTTTACCTGTTTGTTTTCAACCGAGCGTTAAAATTACCTGTGCGGTGTATTGAAACACGACGAAACTTTTCCGCCGTGTAATAGAGGACTCGATACATTCTTAACGCGTTAAATCGTTCTCGTTCGCGAGCACGAATTTAAATCGTCGTTAAGTTTAATAAGATCCACGGAGGTAGCGAGGTGGGGACGAGACTATTAGACCATCGTTCGAGCTTATAGCCTGTCCTCGTGGCATCCGATACCGTTTCGAACGAGATCATGGAAGGACGTCGATCCAACTTCTGTGACATTGATCAATCAACGATATCATTTTCCAAGAACGTACAGTTGATTTATTTTAGCACGTTTCCTATCACGAATTAACGACAGTACTTTTCTTTATCCCCCATTATAATCTTTCCAATCGATTAAAATTTGTTTCGAAAATTTCCACCAAAAGAACATCCACTCGAGAAGAATACTTTGTTAAATATCTTCTCTGGGAACATTTTAAAATTTGGGTGACACTATGCAACGATACATAAATCTAAAAATTCGAATAATTTCTTACCGTTAATGCTTCCACAAAGTAGAGACACTCCTTACGTTACATCTTTCGATATTTATTTTTTTCCAAGAAGCTCGTGGTTTTCTATGGTCGGGGACGAGACTATTGGACGGTCGTTAGAGCCTATAGCGCTTGTTTCCTCTTTTTTCCTCAACAATATGTAAATCTAAAACTCCCGATACGTTTCGGGTTGCCGATACAATGCTGCTTCGTAGCAGAGATACGCCTTCTTGAGTTTATATTTTTTTATCCGTCGATATATATATATATTTTTTTCCAAGAGTCTCGCGATTTTCGATGGGTGGGGACGTGACTATTGGACCGTCGTTCGAGCCTATAGCGTGTCTCTTTTCCTCTTTTTTTCTCAACAATATGTAAATCTAAATACGTTTCGCGTTGTCGATACAATGCTGCATCGAAGTGGAGATACGCCTCCTCGCGTTTATTTTTTTATCCCCGGATATTGATTTTTTCGTTTCGTTCGAAGAGTCTCGCGGTTTTCGATGGGTGGGGACGAGACTGTTGGACCATCGTTCGAGTCTATAGCCTGTGCGCGTGGCATCCGATACCGTTTCGAACGAGACCATGGAAAAACGAGGAGGACCGTCGTCGAACCGGAGTTCAGGGATCTTATTTAATTTGTCGGGCTATACACGGCTACCCGAGCGATTCGTGTCCGTGGCTCGCTCGGGTTCTTTCCTCTTCTTTCCGTTTTACTTACACGTAACGTTGACCGGACCTGCTAGGTATATAGCCACTCATCAATGTTTTCCGACCTTACGTGTGCGTCACCGGAGTAACCCTTTGTTCGAAGGTATAATTAGCTCTACATACACCGCGCCAGAGCTTGTACATAAAGCGCCTTCTACCTACGGATTCGCTTGAAATCGAAGCGAGCGATGCCATCGACGGTGTGTCGCGACTTGCACACCGCGAACGGAGGAAAAACCAACGCGTGCTCGAGCGGAAGAGTATTTATCGCGACGGTTAAGACGAGTCGATGTTCCACGATTCATCGACCGGCGCGATGCCTTACAATTCGAATTTCACGAGCTACGATTGAACGAGTCTCCGGACAATTTTACGTTTCGTGAGGAGAATTGTTTTTGAACAATCGTTCTCCGTGTCGATTGGTGTGACGCGCGATCTTATTTGCGATTCAATAACGAGAGTGTAATTTATTAGCCGAGATCGGGTATCGAAGTCGTTGCGCACAGTAGCGAAACTCGTTTCGAAAAATTTGTAACGCACACCCTTCTTCTAGACACCCGTTCAATTGGGTTGGGTCGCGTCGAATTAATCTCGCGAGACTGGTTCGTCGTACGAAACGAACGACGACAGGTTTATCAACGAAGGAACACAAGACGGGGTGTACCGAAAACTTTATACCGCGATCGAGCGCCGTTTCGTTACGACGGAAACGTATTTAAATAAATATGAAAATAATCGCCGCGTCGGAAAATGATATTTTTAGCCCCGTTCGAGAACAGCGATCGCCTCGATCGACGAAACGTGTGATTATACAGCTTTCTCGATATTGTTTAGCGTTACGAATACGCGTATTTTAATACCAAGTGTCAACACCTCGGGTACACGATGAACGATAATAGATGATAATTGTTACTTGTTGAGCCCGTGCTGCTGAAAATAATTAGGAAACCACGTACTCGGAGAAAGAAACAAATAGAAATTTCAAGATGGAGTTTCGATAGAGGATCGAGCTGCCTCTTTCGCGCCAAATTGCCGAAGGTCGTTAACCCCTCCCCTCTTCAACGATCGCGGCCGATCGGAGCTTCGAACGAAACGCGAGGCAGTTATTACTCGCCCCCTTTACGACAATGCATGTACCACGAATTTTATCTTTTGGCTTGTGAGTATAATTGCAACTGATCTTTCACGCGCGGTATTTCGAGTACGTTTTATCACTGGAAATCGAAACATTATACGCGACGAAGAATCGAACGTATCAAGAATACGTTGGAAAAATTTGGTACACGTAAAATATTCTCCATTTTTCGTATATTTTGAAACGTTTACAAAGAAATTTCATTCTGCGACTTCAGAAGCGGAAAAATATTCTTTCTTGTTATCGTTAAGAGCAATCTTCACCGTCGTAAAATTAAATATAAAATTAAGAGATTATAATAAATACACTATTAGGTTTCACAATGCGATAACTTTAAAGTTAATTTAATAGAAAATTTAATATCGAAGAGAATCGCGAGAATCGTTCTTGATACCGATACACTATAGACATTATTTCTTCTCGAATCCCATACGTTCGATTTAGCCTAGTTTCATGGACTGTTCAGTTCGCACGGGGTAAGTAACTTTGAAACTATTGGTTACATCGTTACGGTAAACGATTTACCTTAATTATTCTAACCACCGCGTACCGTTCGTATCTTCTCGCGTTATTTTCTCCGCGCTTGAACCCCGATTCTGAAAAAATCTCTCGCGTCTTGGACAATTTAAATTCTACGGCAACGAGTACGGTGAATGGATCGATAAGTCGGAGAACAAGTACAAGTCCAAAATTAGCCGCCTTCAAATAATCTCGAAACTATAATACCCTATATGCTCGTGTAAAGTGTATAGAACTGTACACCGGGATCGAGAACAGTGCAAAAGAAGAATTCTATATCCGTGTTTCAGGTAGCCTCTCGGGTTTAACGAGCGTAAAAAGCTGTTTTTTCGAATCCCTCGAAATGTACTTGGTTCTCGGGCTCGTACAGTTTCTCGATCGGTCGATTCGAATATATTCGGGACACCCGTAGACATACCGAGTACGCGGTGAGGACCCCCCTGTACCTTATTACCGATTCGCCGAAATCCGCGTCGATCATAAATCAAAGTGCACACGCTGCTGCTCCTCGCGAGGCGTCCGCTAACAGAGATCATTAGCGCGCCGCGTCGAACCGGCTGCGAACCCAATCAGGATCATCCGCTCGTGCCGGTCGGCGATGGAACGACACGCGGCCGAGTCGATAAAAAATTCACCGCGGTGAATCGAATCAACGCCCTTCTGTTTCCGAAAATTTTCAACCCAGGGGGGCACCGAACCAAACAACACGCGGGTCTCCAGAATGGAAAATTCTATGTCTTTCTGTCTCTCTCTCTCTCTTTCTCTCTCACTGATTCACACATTCACTCGCTCATTCTCTCGTTCATTTATCAACTCATTCACCTGGTCACTCATTGTCAGTCACTCACTCGTTCGCTCATTCCCTTATTCCATCACCCATTTACTCGCTCACTCGCTCATTCCCTTATTACATCTTTCATTTATTCACTCAATCGCTCACTCACTCATTCCTTTATTCCATCATTCATTTACTCTCTCATTCAATTGGTCACTCACTCACTCGGTTACTCAGTTACTCAGTTACTCAGTTACTCAGTTACTCAGTTACTCAGTTACTCAGTTACTCAGTTACTCGGATACTCATTCGCTAATTCACCCATCCACTCACTCACTCACTCACTCACTCACTTACTCACTTACTCACTACTCACTCACTCGGTTATTCAGTTACTCGAATACTCTTTCACTGATTCACCCATCCACTCGCCCACTCGCCCACTCATTCCCTTGTTCATTTATTCGCTCGCTCAATTAGTTACTCGGTAACCAACTCACTCGCTGACTCGGTTACTCAGTTACTCATTTCTTAATTCACTCATTCACTCGTTCATTCGCTCGCTCGCTCGCTGACTCTCGCTCTCTTCTTTCGCGAAGCAGCCGTTAAAGTCCCGGAGGGTCGAGGCCGAGCAACCGACAACAAAGCCGCGCCGATCACATTAAGGAATGTTTTTGCGATAATTCCCATGGCGGTGGTGGCGGCGGGGCAGCTCACAGATACGTCCACGTAAACGCGCCGGGGGTACGCGACGGATAACGTACACGTAGACAGAGAGGCTCGGTAGCTCGGCTGGCTAGCTACCTAGCTAGCTAGCTAGGTAGCCGCCATGTCTAATTATGTCGCATTGATTTTGTCATTAGCCACCCCTGCGGCCGTTGTTGCCGGTGCAGGGTCGACGTCAGAGCAAAAACACTTCCTACCAACGATTGACGACGAAGCCCGACCGCGTGTTCCGTGTTCGTCACCCCCACCTGTCCCCTACCCCGCCACCGAGATTTGAAATCGACACTGGCGACCGTCGGGTAATCCCGAAGAGTTCGAAGGTTGGATGTACGGCTAGTTTTCTCGCGTGGACGGGTTTTCGCCTCTGCGTCGCGGACAGAAGCGAGCCACGAGTTCCTTGATCAAGTTGGAACACGAGGGTTTGGGTATATCGCGGGTGGTTTTACGTTGAATTTGAATTCGTACGGAGTTTCGAGGAAGATGGACGCGAAACGAGCTTTTAAAAGCTTTGGGAAGAGGGAGTAACAGCGTAGGACGAAGTTTGGGGAGGTTTGCAAAGTATCAGGATGCTTAGGACGCAGATGACGCGGAATCTGGGGAGTACGATATCGCAATTCGGTTTTGAAGACTTTGGGTCGAGGAGTGATGACGTAGGATAAAGTTTGAGGAGGTTTGTAGAGTAAATGTTAGAGCAAGGGCGACGTAGAATCTGGATGGTAGAGTACAGACGAGGAATTAGTCGTTGATCGGGGTGAGTTACGTTTGTTTTAAAGCGAGTCTTGAGAATCGACGTTAAAACAGTGGAAAGGAATTGTTAGTGTTAAGATTAGGATGCTTACGGTGAAATAGCGGCGGATTAAAATTGCAGAGTGTGTACAATGTATTATGTTCATTCTAAAGCGTTACGAAATAGCTGATATTCGAAATATTTGGAAGTAGATGGAAAACGTTGGATAAAATAATTTCTAACGCACAGAGCTGGACGAATCCCCACATTTTACGTTCTCCTATGAAAGTATTTATCGTTACAACGGAAACTGTTTTTAAAAATAACGAGAACTTTCCAAAGCGTCGAAAAATTGTTACGAACCCCTTAGATAGAATTGAAGGGAGCCCCTTCCGCCCTTTTTCCATTATAGCAGTGTCGCATGAGTCACGCGAAAGGTCCCTCTGCGTTCTAATGTCGTATAAAAAAATCCCCAGGAATCCCAAAACGTACCAAAAAAACTGACGCAACGCTTAGAGTATACGCTGTATATATCGGTCCTTTGTGTCCTAACGATGCGAAAAAATTCCTCAAATATCGCGAAACAATCGAAATGCAAATAACAGAACGCTTCGTAGATGCCTTATATATTGATCCATCTGCATCGTAATATCGCCAAAAAAGTCCCCAAAAATCCGAAAAATCTTCCAAAAAAAAAAATACTCTCTCAATGCTTCTCAAAGACATTACGTATCCTCGACAAAGTCCCTCTGCATTCCAACATCCCAACAAAATTCCGAAAATCATCCAAAAAGAAAAGTACTCTCTCAATGCTTCTCAAAGACGCTACGTATCCTCGACAAGTGCCCTCTGCGTCCCAATATCGCTAAAAAGGCCCCTGAAAGTCCCGAAACCTTCCAAAGGATACACTCCCGCGAAATCGCGCAGACACCTTGTACATCCTCGACAAGGTGATCTCGAGATCCGGGGTGTCGCGATTTGTCCCCCTCCGAGTCTCCCTTTCGGTCTACGACCCGTGGATATCTCAAAGTCGGGTAAAGAAAGTACTTATTCGCGTTCTCGCGCTCGCGTATTCCGCAGACGGTGCACAGGGATGGTATTCGGTTCTCTCACGGATCGGAGAGTTAATTGCAGGGCCGGGACGTTAACGGGGTTAATTGGCGGATTCGCGTCCGGATGGGATGCGGCCGTGGGCCCGTGGGCCCGTGGGCTCGTAGACCGCCGCCGCCACGTGAGCCGAACGACGAAAATTCGATGAAATCTAATAATCGGTGACTGGCTCGGCGTGGCGCGGCGCGGCGTGCCGATACACGCCCGTAGAACGCTTCGTACGTGCGTTCGCGCGTGCGTGTTACGGGCGAGTTTCTCACGGTGCACTCGAAGAAAATTATAAGGGATGAGGTTAAACTCCGGGTTACCCCGCGGGGGTAAGAGAGCAGCGAACGAGAGAGGAGCGGGAACGAGACGCGAGGGGGGATGGGGACGTGGAAGTTGGAGGAGGTGGAGGAGGTGGAGGAGGTGAAGGAAGGGAAAAGAGAAGGCGAAGCGCGCACCCACCGCTCGGAGGGGGCAAATCATACTTAATTGATATCACAAAGAGGCTCTCTGGTTGCGCCTCGCCACCTAACCCAACCTAACTTCATAATCGCCAGCTCGGCCGCCGGATTAAACGCCGCCCGGATCCATGTTGCACGTAAATTACGCGCGCCTCCTTCGTGCGCTCTGCCCTTCGCATATTACCGTTGTCTTCGACCCCGAGTCTTCTTCTTTCGGTTCTCCCATCGGTTTCTCCTCTCTTCGCTCCCCACCGTGGTGCTTCGTCGTGAATTCCCCACTTGTATCTCAACGCGAGCCGCGTGTCTGGTTTTCTCTCTCTTTCGCGTGGTTCGTTACCGCGCGCTCGCGACCCTGCTCTCGTTCGAACGGCCATTGCGAACCGAGCAGACGGGACGGTTTCGCCTCCTCGCGCAATTGAAAAATCATCGATTAATTCGACGGTCACGAGCCTCTGCTACCATGCGGCTAACGACATCGACGACCGTCGACAAACGTCGACGTTGTCCCCCGTAGAGTAGGGGGATCGTTGGTCGATCTTCGCGTCGGTAACGAAAGAGGGTTGGAAAATCTCCGAGGATCGAAGGACTGTGATTCGTTCGGTGGATTCGTCCTCTGGATTCGTTCCACGGATTCATCGACCGAGTCGATAACTCCCCGGTTGGGCTCGTTTTATTAATTGACAGCGATCGGTGGACTCGGTTTCCGCGGGGAGGTTTTATCGCGGCGCGGCGATCGTTTCCACGTCGACGCGTTTCGAGTTCGTGCAACGCGTGGGTCTCTCTCTCGTGTCGCGTTTCTGGCTGCGTGTGCCTCGAGAGTGTGCCCCGTTGTTCGGCCATTCGATAGTTCTTATCAGGCCTGCCTCGTACGCGCGTATTAAGTAGAAAGCTGCCGGGTATAATGATAATAATGAAAGGAGCACGGCGCGAGATTAATCGCGGCACCGCGGACCCGCGAAGTGTTACGTTTAACGATCGATATCGTTAAACGGATACCGAACCGCAACTTCGACGGGCTTTTCACCGACAGTGGTGCTTCAATTAGCATAAATAATAACGAGCATTTTATTGAAATCGACGCGTGTTATTAAGGGCTCGTATCCGCGTTACGGGAGTACGAGCGAACCGGGGAAAGAACGGATATTTCGTCGCGCCCGCCAGGTGAATCCAAAGCGGGCATTTTGCAACGGCAAAGGGGAGGTAACGAACATTTAACCAAATCGAGGGAATTTTCTAAAAGCCGATTATTCGTTTCGAAGCGGCCGATGGTATTGTTCTTGGATCGATTGTCGTTTTCGAAGAGAGTTTTGGTCATCTTTCGAGCGTAAAATACTTGCTCGGATGCGATTAGAAACGAGGTACGAAACTTTGAGAAAGTGTCCCTCTAACGTTTACAAATTTTAAAAAACGTCTGTGATATTTTTGTTCGAGATCAATTATTTTTGGAGCGAACTGTGGTCACCTTTCAAGCGTAAAATACTTGCCCGGATGTGGTAAAGAACGAGGCACGAAACTTGAAGCGTCCTTCTAACGTTTACAAATTTTAAAAAAGAAAAAAAAACATAGGTTCGTAACGTCAATCTTCTCGAGTTTTTATTTCGCGTAGTTGATCAGCTTAGCTACCGAATGGTGAAAATAATTCTTTTTTATATTCCGACAGCTCCAATACGGTACCTAAATAAGACATTTTATCGCTCTTAAGTTATTTCCGTTAAAAATTATTTTCCTAATAAAATCCTCCGTGTCTCAATACTTTGACGGCCGGTGTCGGGCATATATAGTATATATATACGTGATTTCAATCTCACGGCGAGCCACGGCCCTCTCGAGTTATCTCCCGTTTATTTAAATTTAGATCTTGTATCGCGTATTAAACGTATCTGCGTTTATATTTCCATACGATAACATTCTCGGCACCTTCCTGAAACTAACTTCGGTCGACAAAATTCAATCGCTCCGGAAAGACGTCTCGAGTCATCAGTTTCGAAGAAATTCGCACGATTTTCAAATATTTTCGAACGAAAGTGGCCGCCGATAACGAGGAGGTGCTCGTACGTCGATTCTTCGTTCGACGTTTACAGCGACACGGAGCCATTAACACTTTGACGTCCGCTGTCTCGTAATACGCGATTTTACTCTTCCAGCTGGTACATCGTCGTCCACTCGCCTCGCGTTACGTTCATTTAAATTTACGTCTCGAGTCGTATATTCTTTGAAGTATCTTTACACGTTCTTGTACGCAATAATTCCTAACATCCTCGCGCGTACTTATCGTTACCTACCGAAGTCAGAAATAGTTTTTACTAGGTTCGTAACAATTCGCGCAGGATCGATACAATTTTTAACTCCCTGGAACTGCTGTTCGAAAATATCCGAACGTTTTTGATGATAAAAAGAAATCACACCTATACAAAGGTGAATTAAAAAATTTTTGATCGAAAGACAGTTTGAGAACGTTTGTTGCGTTACACGTAACGTACAGCTAACGAAGTGTCAAAGCAGAGAAGGGGGACAATAATATTATAGTAAAATAAATAGAAATAAAATTATATTACCATCGACGTATATAGATATGTACTTAAATTTTCTTTACATATATCATTACATTCAGACCTAATATTTTGATCTCCGGAAAAATTAAATTCTCCAGTGCGAAAGATTAATAACGCCACAAATATGTTTATTCACACGTTACGAACGCAGGATATTTTCTACGTAGTATATCGCATCATCCTTCGCGAAACAAAATAAAATCAAAGTTTCAAGGTACCCCAAGAAAGGGCGAGCTGCAACATCGGTAGCTGAAAGGTACACGCGAATAAAATGACAAGAGATCCGATCGGTGCCCGGAAGGGTTAAAATCGAAAATTCGCAATTATTCAGTATCGAGGAATCACACGGTTCCGTCTGCGGTGGCACCTTCCGCGTTAACGTCGCACGGCGATTATTTTCCCCCGGTCCGCGGAAACACGGAAAGAGCCACCACCGTTTCTTCTTCTTCGTCTTCGTCTTGTTCCTCTTGTTCTTCTTGTTCTCCTTCTGGGTCCTTCGTCTTCGTCCACGGCACGCAAGCTCGCCTGAGGAACCGAACCGGGCACGATATTCAATAAATAACGAGACGCGTACGAGATAATTGGAGAAGGGCCATAATTGCGCGCATCTTGCGTATTTCGTGCGCCTGGGCCGAGACGCGCGACCGATCGTCATGTGGGCCCCGGAGGGCATCCTTCGATTCTTTCCTACCCGACAACAGGGCACAAAAGGGACTTTCGCGTGAGAAGAGGCGCACATCGGTTCGGTTTCCGGTGAAACGGCGCGACAAACAAAAGCCCGATGCGTCGACTTCGCGGTCGTTCGCCGAATGTTTAACTCCCATCATCGGCGGGGCCCCCGCCACCGTCCCCGACCGCCACGACTGGCCCCTCGAATCGTCCGCTCACGGGTGATCGTCTCTGTTCCGCGCGCGTGTCCCCGCGTTCGTGTTTCTCTTCCCCTTCCGTCATTGAGCGCGAACTCATCAACCACCTGTGTTCATCCTCGAGTTTCTTCGGTGTGTGTTCCACCGAGCCGACGATTATATTCCGCGTCTCGTGTTAGCCGCTCGTTTCAGTTTTTCGCCGTACAGCCCCCATTGTCTTTCTGCGCGCCGAGGTGCCGGGAACACGTAATCGGCCTTCGATGGAGTACACCGCGGCTCTTTGCGCCCGTGGAGGAGACGAGACTAGCGATGGGATCGATCGAGTCGAACTCGAGTTCGATTCGAGGATTCGTAGATTCGGTTCGTCGATCGAAACGCGACTAGGAGCAACGTTCGGTTGTGTTAGCGAGCAACGAGTTCGTTGAAGTCGATCTCGAACCCCAGGATGAACGCAGGATTCGAAAATGTGCTTAGAGGCACGGATTACCGCGACCCCGATCGTTGCACCGGTACCTCGCACGCGGACAAGTGGAAGGGATGGTCGCTTAGCGAGTGGTCGACTTCATGGAGGGGGAAGTAATCGGTAGCGGCGGTGGGGAGATGTTCTAACAGCGAGTTTTACCCTAAGTATAGAATACTTAGGTTTATAACGATAAGTATCTTTGCCGATATCGTACAATTATTAATTTTCAGATTATAAATTGACTGTACATCGATGTCGTTGTACCGAGTTCTTCTGATATTTAATTTTCATGTTGGCGAGAAGGGGGTAACCGGTAATGATCATTGATCGTTAATTTTGAAAAGGGGGCAAGTAACTAGTAATGATCGCTGATAATTAATTTTTAAATTGAAAGGGGGAAGTAACTATTGGCGAACACTAACGATGAGTTTTTAAATTGGAGGCAGGAAGTAACTGGTAGTGACCGTAGATAGTAGAATAGATTTTTTTCTCGTTGAAGAGCACTCGAAATAAAAGTGATAAAAATTGTAGAATCGGAATGGATGAGAATAAAAATTATTCGGATAATTAAAATTAATAATTTTCGGGATAAGCGACTCGTACGACATTACAATCGTAATCTTTGAACCATCGCGCGGGCACCTTATCGCCACGGATGCGGAGAAACAAACATCTGGCCCTAAAGCTGTTTACTCTGTGGAGATAAGGCGCCCTTCGCTATACTTCAAAAGCCAAAATAATAAAATCGTAATTTTTCCCTAAAAAAGGTACCGGCGATAAGCAGACACGGAACTTCCTCGTTGAGTTGTGCGAATTTCGATTAATCTACAAAAGCCTCGAAAAATGTACAAAAGTCAGAAAAATTGGCCCAAGACACCCTCGTGTAAAATATAAATTTAAAATCTCTTCAAAAAATTCAAAGTCGAGACTATCTCTCGACGTAGAAAAATCTACTGAACAAAATTTGTGTCTGTACACTGATAAAACAATTAAACGTACAATTCTTTCCTAAACCAAACCTACTGTTTAAAACAGTCCACCTTTCGATCGAGTAAACGTTTCTCGTGTCAAATTTCGGGGGGTTAAAAAACAGAGAAGCTAGTTGCAAACTAAGTTTCTCGAGAAGGATAAAAAAATTGAAAGTCAAACCAAGACAAACCCTTACGAATCCACGCGGATCGCCCATTCCCGTGGACGCAGCGCGTACACGTTGTTGATCAAAAAATTACCCCGAATGACGTCAACCTCGAGCAACATTCGAGGCTGGCCGATGGGAACACGGTAATCAAATTCATCGATCGCATTAACGGCAACAATGTTTCGCGGAAGAACGAGCCTCCTATGTCGTCGGAGAAAAGGTGGAGGGAATACTCCCGTAATCGATATATCGGCTTCGTTTAATGAATCCTTCTAGAAATACGTAGTCATCCACCGGTTCGTCACGCCATCAGACCCGTTGAGCGCGTTTCCCCTATTTCAGTGGTTTTCAAACGTTTATCGTTCACCGGAGATATCGTCGATTCTCGATTCTTTCCACCCAGTGTGTCCCTGCGTCGTAGAACGCGCAATTTTCGCGACGTGCGAATTGTATCCCTCGAAACATCGTCTCCGTCCGGGGCATTGTACTCGAAAGCGACACGACTGGAAGAATCGCGCCGTTTGAAGACCACTGTTCCCCGTTTTCGAGCATCGGAGTTACCTCATCGAAGTTACCGAACTCGATGCGTTTCCAAGTTTCCGCTCGGTAAAAATTCCTCGCCGAGCGAAACGGACAATTAGCTCGGGCGATGTATCCACCGTGGCTGGTCGTATCGTCGTAGCGCGAAACGCTGGCACATCGAGGATTTATCGACGTTGAATCGGTGGAGCAACCGCACGCGCGCGTACGCTCGTGAATTCGCATGGCGTAGGAGCAGTTAAGATGTTATCGTTTAATGAGAGACTCAGGACCGAAGAAAGTAGAGGTTTCTATTGAGATCTAGCCCGATCCGGTCGGGTGGCTCGCTCGGACGGCCGTCCTTCGATTCCTAGCGTCGTCCGAACGGGTGATAAATTAGCTAGAAATAGGTAAGTCTCCTCCGGAGCAGGTGATGTCAGATTGGCAGATGTTTTTTGGTTACACAACAGCCCGGCCCTAATCTACGCGGCATCGGCGTTACCATTTCTTTTTTTTTTCTCTCTCTCTCTCTCTCGTTTTTGCTCGATAGTCGTCTACGCGCTTACGTACCAATCGTATTGCGCTAACGGTCGCGGAGACCATCTTGTCGTTTCGTGTACTTCGATGTTAGGGCTATCGAGACGTTTCGTCGGAGAGTCCTCGCGCCAAATTCGAAAAGCAAACGCACTTACGGAGCGACCCGTCGTGCGAACGAACTTTCGACCAGGTTGCAACACCGATTAAGAATTCACACGATCGGAGAAAAGGTGTTGACTCGCGACACTCGATACACTGGGCGAGTAGCGGACCACTGTACGCGTTACACCTAGCTCGAACACGGTATAAGGTAATACGCGATCATGGTAATCGCGCAAGGATCGGGATATTTGCTTCAACCGCGTGTGAAACCAAGCTGTCCTACCTCGCCACGGGAATAAAAATCTCTACCTTGTCTCCGCTCGGTTAACACGCGGTCTATCCTCGACCGTGCAGTCAACGCGTTGACTGCCGCGCCATTTTTCCATATTTTTCAGGACGTTCTCGAGATTCGTTCGAACTTGGAGTAGAAATGTTCGATTGTTCGTCGGTGTAATTTTTAGTTAGCGATACCGGTAACCTCGTTAGCGATGGTAATGTTTGTCTCAAAATTTACAATTAGGATTCCTTGTAAACGTTTCACAGAAAATATCAGCAACTTTGTCTCAAAATTTACAATTAGGATTCCTTGTAAACGTTTCACAGAAAATATCAGCAACTTTGTCTCAAAGTTTACATTAGGATTCCTTGTAAACATTTGAAAGAAAATATCAGCAACGTTGTCTCAAAGTTTGGATTAGGATTACTTGTAAACGTTTCGAAGAAAATACCAGCAAGGTTGTCTCAAAGTTCGGAATTAGGATCAATTCCCCGTAAACGTTCCAGCAGTCACCACCGTGGCGTTCCGTCGCGTTAATGTTTCCTCCCGCGTGAAACCGAATCGATCGCGAAACGCGTACACGATCGATCTCGAAGGAAATCTCGAAACGTCGTCGTCTGTCGCGTGATTGATCCGGGTTTGGGTTAGGTTCGATCGATGGACGATAATCCGAGGAAAACGATCGGCTCGCGCATTATAAAAGTGGGCATCGTTCGAGATGGCAGGGATACGGTGACTGGATTATGGAGTTTGCACCGCGGAATTATAACTGTGCCCCGATAGCGAGTGGAAAGGCAGAGGAGCAACAGACGACCGGAGAGAGACAGAGATAGAGAGAGACCGCATAATACCGCCGCGCGTATGTATCATGATGTCCGGCGGTGCACTTGCAGCCCAACCGAGAAAGGAAACCGTGGGCCACTAGATGGAAGAAGTAGGGGCAAGAATCCCGAGGTAGCATCCACGGGACGAGAGATCCTCGGGCTCCGTCACGCTGCGCTACACCCCCGTATATATACGTACATACACACGCGTGAGCACTTGCACGAGTCCAGGTGCGTTTACGAGTGTGTCGGTACACCCACTCCTCTAGATCCGTTAGATTCCGCGAATATGCTCGCGGCTCTCGTTCGAACCGCGATAATCCACGTAATTGGGACCGGATTATTAGACTCGCGTGGTCGCCGCCAACAGGTAGACGACGCGAGTAGCGTCGATGGAATCGACGGAGGTATCTCACGGTGATCGAGAAGGGGATACGCAAAATTGTGCAACGTTCGTTCTCTGTTTGCGCAAACGCGGACAATTTGTCGTTTCATTGCTTGGGAGGAAAAAAAAAGAAAAGAAAAATGAAGGGAGATTCCAGAGCGAGGATGGTAGGTTAGGGGCAGGGGAGAAAGGCGCGCTTATAATCCGAGTATGCACAAGAGTGACATTCATGGTCCCTAGCTCGAACGTTCGACCTTTTTCCGTTACGGTTTTCTTCTTCGCTGTTGGTACACGGGCCGAAAGGAGACGTCAATATCCAATCGATAGATAAGTTTGGTCGACGGGTCGCAAACACAGCTGGGTCCACCGAGGGCTCAGGTAATCCGAACACAGGACGCCTTGTGTCGCCGTGCCGAGTCTCCTCGGTTTTTGTGTACCCACCCGCCGCCATCGTCGTCCCCGGATCCTCTGTACACGCAGCTTGCCGCGTTTTCTACGTATTTCGCTATCTTTCGCCCGTCCTCGTAGCCCCCGGCACTGTTTGTCCGGATTAACCGACTAGACCATCTCGTAATACTCCTGGCGAAATCATTCCTTCACGGGCGGACGGACTAGATTCCCGTCCGTCCCGTGAATACATATTCGGTCGTCGAGATAACGTCGTACCGCGAACCGGGTACATTCGCGGAAGCGACCTAGAACCGTGTAATCTTCCCTGGCGAGCGTACGTGCTCGGAAAAGTATCGTTTCGGGCGCGAATCGCTTCGAAACCGGTCGACGATTCAGCAAAGTACGTTCCGCGCGTATCGATACACCACGCGGGCAAGATTTTTCTAAGACGAGATTCCGTTTCGTGTTACAGGTACGACCTGGGGTTGCGTCGGGGTAGCTAGCAAAGCGTCTGTCGGTGGCGAAGAAGAGATTACGATTACTGATAGACAACGATTGAAGAGGGCGGGGTGCGCAACGTGCGGTAGAAGAAGAAGAAGAAGAAGAGCAAGTCGAGAGAGTGTAGGCGCAGGCGCCGTAGGTGATGTGAGGCTGGCGCCCGCCTCACGTTTGGGGTGATGCCCTCCAGTGAGCCTCATCCCCCCCAGTACCACCTTCAGCACCACAACATTCCTCCCTCGCATCTTCAACAGCACACGTCGACCGCGATCGGGCAGCATCAGCTCTATCAGCAGCTGGTGGCGGCCCATCATCAGCAACAGCAACAGCAACAGCAGCAGCAGCAGCAGCAGCAGCAGCAGCAGCAGCAGCAACAACAGCATCAACAGCAACAGCGACAGCAGCAACACGGCGGGCCCTTTCAAAATTCCACGTACGCGCAGCAAAAGCAGGAGATGAGCCCGGAGGAGGAGGGGGGTCGAGGGGGCGGGTCCCCCCCGGCGGCAGGGGCTGCGCTGCACCAGCCCCATCACCCCCGCACGGCCAGTCCACCCTCGGGCACGGAACCCTGCACCCGCGATGCCATACCAACGCCTACACCTATCGCGGACACGACCACGACCACCACGACTACCATGACGATGCAATCGCAGGGCCAACAGCAGGAGAAACAGGGTCCCAGCCCCAGTCCGAGTCCAACGGGCGGCGACGTCGAGAAATTCGACGGTAAGATCGTCTACAATCCCGATGGCTCGGCGTACATCATCGAGGGGGAGAGCGAGCTCAGCGAGGACGACTCGTTGCCGGACGGTTGCATCGTGGACGGTCGCGGTGTCTCGGTACCCCATTCGTTGGTGTTCCCGCAGATCGCGAACGCGTACTACGTGTCGCGGCTCTACGCCCATCAGGCCTACCAGCAGCAACAGCAACAGCAACAGCAACGCTCCGCGGTGCAACAGCACAATCCCGATCTTCCCGTGATGCACAGCTATCGGGTGATCAGCTATAGAAGCGCGGAGGGTAGTAAACAACCGCCACCACCACCGGCGGCACCGCCACCCCCGGCCGCATCCGTACCGGTGAAACCGATCCTGATGTGCTTCATATGCAAGCTCAGCTTCGGTTACGCAAAGAGTTTCGTCGCTCACGCACAGGGCGAACACCAACTGACCCTGATGGAGGACGAGAGGCAAGTGCTCTCGCATTCGACCGCCTCGGCCATCATACAGGCGGTCGGCAGGGGCAAACAGCCGCTGGTCAGTTTCCTCGAACCGGTGACCAACTCCACTTGCTCGCAACCCTCGCCCGCGCAGATCCAGAGCCAACAGCAACAGCAACGCGTCGAGACCAACGATCACGAGATCCCGACAACGACCAGCACCCCGGCCAGCACACCCGGTGTTCCGAGCAGTCCCCAGCAGCAGCAACAACAACAACAGCAACAACAGAGGCCGTCGCCGAGCACCCCCACGACACCCACCTCGCACTCGAATCATCCACTCGCGTACAATCATCAGCAATCGCAGCAACATCAATGGGCGGGAGCGCAGGTGAGCGCCGCTTCCTGGGCGAAGGCGCCCGACGCCGCCGGCGGTATGCACTACACCTCCCCGCCGCCGCCCACCTCCTCCACGAAGGGTTCGCCGTCCTCGTACGCGGCGTTGACCCAACAACCGCCGAATTTCCTCACGGGCACGACCATCGGTGTCTGTCCCGAGCACATGCAGGGTAGACCGAGCGGCGTCGAGTGCCCCAAGTGCGAGCTGATACTCGCCAGTAGCCGATTGGCCGGTCCCGGTGGACCGTTGGCCGGCATACACAGCCGTAACTCCTGCAAGACCCTCAAGTGCCCCAAATGCAACTGGCACTACAAGTACCAGGAGACACTGGAGATACACATGAAGGAGAAACATCCCGAGAGCGAGACCTCCTGCATATACTGCATCGCCGGTCAACCGCATCCGAGGTTAGCCCGCGGCGAGACCTACACCTGCGGCTACAAACCGTACAGATGCGAGGTGTGCAACTACTCGACCACCACCAAGGGGAATCTCAGCATTCACATGCAGAGCGACAAGCACCTGAACAACATGCAGGAGCTACAGCAGGGCGGTGGCGGTGGCTCCGGCGCCAACAATCCGTCCTCGTCCCAGGACGCGCCGATGCCCACGAGGAGTCCCCACCATCAACAGAACCACAGCCCCCACATCGCTGGCCAAGCGGGTAACCAAAGTAAACCGAAGCCCACGTTTCGATGCGACGTCTGCAACTACGAGACGAACGTCGCGCGCAACCTGAGGATACACATGACCAGCGAGAAGCACACGCACAACATGCTGGTGCTGCAACAGAGCGTCAAACAGATGCAAACGTTGTCGGTGTTCCAGTCCCATCAGCAGGCCCAGCACCATCACCAGCAGGCGCAGCAGCAGCATCAGCAACAGATCGAGCAGTTGTTGCATCTGGGTGGTCTGGACAAGCCGCAGCACGCCGAGGCCGCGTTGGCGGACATGGCGTACAATCAGGCGTTGTTGATACAGATGATGACCGGCGGTCAGCTACCGCCCCAATTGCCTCCGGAGCTTATGGGCGGGATGGCGAGTATGGGCGCGATGGGGAATCTAGCCGGGGACGTTGGTCTGTCGCCGGACAGCATGGATCCACCGCCGGAACCGGCGGACCCGGATCCCTCTCATCTGTATCAGTGCTGCGTGTGCAACAATTTCGGTACCGATTCCTTGGAAGCCCTCGGCCATCATTTGGCCATAGACAGAACGCGAACGCGCGAGGGGGAGATCCTAGCACTGGTCGCCGGTCACTTCGTCTGCAAACTTTGTTCCTATAAAACCAACCTGAAGGCGAACTTCCAGCTACACTGCAAAACCGACAAGCATCTTCAGCGTCTGCAGCACGTGAACCACGTGAAGGAGGGCGGTCCCCGTAACGAGTGGAAGCTCAAGTACCTGGCGTCGCCCACCAGCCCGGCGCAGCTACGTTGCCACGCGTGCGATTATTACACGAACAGCGCTCACAAGTTGGCGTTGCACGCCGCGTCCCCCAGACACGAGGCTGCCGCGCTTCTTCTACGTCACCTGCTCGAGGCCAGCGCCAACGTATCCTCGCAAGGGAAATTGTATCACTGCGCTCTATGCGGGTTCAGCGCGCGACACCGGTTACCGTTGCTACAGCACGTGCGCTCCTTGAGACACCTACAGATGGAGCAATTGCATCAGCTACATCGACGGAGCGGTATACAAGGGAACGAGACACCCCACACCGACATCGGTGACGTTTTCCAAGTCGTCAGCGATCCCGACGCGCCACCCGCCCAACAATCCAGTCCAAACACACCGACCACGCCAAACGCGACCAGCGCCAACAGTGGTGAGTAGGAGACACAATTCTATCACCGTTTCACCCTCACCCTCGCGATGTCCGATGGTTTTTCGGTGACCATCGGAGAGATCGTAACGGATACTCGATCTTTCTCGAGCAAATACTTTCGATGGAGGTTCGGTTCTTTAGTACTTGCTTGCGCAATGATTCTGTTACTTTGTAGCACTTGCGAAAACACCTTACTTTATAGTACTTGTACACAAATTTTAATATTTTATCGCACTCGCGGATAGATTCTATTATTTTAACTTATACTCGCTCGTATAAAGATTCTATTTTGATGTACTTTATGGAACAAAGAATCCGGCACTTTGTAGTACTTGCTGACGCGAAGATTCTGTTACTTTGTAGTACTTGCTGTCGTGAAGATTCTGTTACTTTGTAGTACTTGCTGACGCAAAGATTCTGTTACTTTATGGTACTTGTTAACGCGAAGATTCTGTTACTTTGTAGTACTTGCACAAAGTTTTATCGTACTTGCCTCGCAAAGATTCTATCGTTTTATCGTATTTTCATTTCCCGTCATCATAACCCATAGTTACAAATGCGATTCGTATCGCAAACGAAGCAGTACTTCACTTTTTGTCGTCATCCATTTTATGCGAAACGATCAAAAATGTCCAAGTTGACCGGTAAAGCAAAAACTACGGTTCCTTTATAAGCGAAAGAGAAAACGAGGCAATAAAAAAGAAGCTGTGATTAAAATATTCTAGTTTCTAAATTATTAAAATTTAATTCTTTCGATAATCTAGACATCGTAGAGACTACTACCGATCGTAAATCAACGATCGATCGAGCTAGTTTTTTTCAATGTTTTAAACGCTAGCGATGGGTAATGGTAACAGTTCCTTAAACACTTTCGGTTGAATTAGCGAATGTATAAATAATAAGAGAAGTTTTGAAAGTAACGCAAATTTTTTCTTCGAGCGAATATATCGAATAACTATGAATAACGAGAAAAACGTGTGCTTTTGGTCGATAAGTAAAAAAGCTGTGCAATAATCTTAGAGTCGATTCTTAAAGTGCCCTACCAACGGTACAATCGAACGATGTAAAAGTCTCTCTGGGTCCCAAAAGGCCCATGATACCGCGAGGGTTAACGATTCTTCTTTTCCGTTTGCCGTCCGTATTTTATCATTTTAAAACGGTCGAAACGTTGGACAGATTCGTTGGTATTTAAATCGAAAACAAAGACACAGAGGTATCGAACGTAACGACGCGTTCCTTGATTTTTCATCGAAAGAATGCTTAAAAAGATCGAGCTTCGAATAAGAAGCTTTCGAATTAGAAAAATGAAAAATTGAGTACAACCGGGGAAAAATTCTCGTTTCTTTTCTATCTCCTAAGTAAAAAATTGGTATCAAGTAAAAAAAAAAAATATCATTTTGTACAATACAATAATACCACAACAATACTCGAGGTACATTCGGTAAAGTCCTCGCGGCAATGTCCGAACGTTTTCCTTCAAAATTTCGCAAATTTCACCGGATAAGGATCGGACGCGCGTTAAAAATCGTTTTTCGAAAAACATCGAATCCGAGGAAAGAAATGTTGTTCGCCGCTCGGGTAGAAAGCCATTCGCCACACTCTTAATGAATTCAGTATTTTCATCGATTATCGCGTAATTAACAGGCAACGACGGCAATTTCGCGTGGCATATGGCCGTGGCGTGTATCGCGCCACGCACAATGCTGAGCGTTATTATATCGGCGGCCTGTACTTACATAAATATACGAGGAGAGTACGGTATACGAAGAGAAACCAGCAGCACGCGTTGCTTCGTCGCGTTGTGTTCTCGCAACTGACGCTGTTCGATGTAAATGCGGTTTCGGACAATACCAGACCACGCGAATAGGCGGTCTTCCTTTATTTCACGTCTTGCTTTCTCCGCCAGCCGGGCTTCTTTCTCTCTACCCACCTCCCCCTCTTTCCCTGTCGATAATTTTGTATTGCCAATCTGTAATTTCAAGTGGTATTGTTACACCGGACAAGGAAGCATCTGCGATATCTGCACACCGCAACGAGCCACCCTCCCCTGTACTCTTCATAGTTACCGAAACCTTTTCTAATATATCGTAATATCGGTCGTTCTTGTCCCGCGAACGGGATCGTTAGGCTGAGTCACGAGCGGTTGCGCACCGATCCGCGTTCAGGGCTTTTCGGAGATCGTTTTCTTCAACGAGAGGCGGCGAAAAGCACATTACCGCCGTTACATCGATCGATAATGTCCGATCCAGCGGATTGTTAAATTTAATAGGTTATTTGGTTAAAAATTGCATCATCGACGAGACAGACACCACGATCGGTTGTCTCCGTTCTTTTTTTTTCTTTTTTTGTACGTAAGTTAGATCTACGGACAGAGATACCTTGTTCGTCTTGTGGGAAACACGGAACGATATTTTGCAACCGATAGTTGGGTAAATTTTTTACGTGTCTTTTGTGTCGATCGTAAAACGAAACTGAAGGTTCCGTTCAACGAATGAAAATTGCACGCTCGCGCGAAGAAACAAATAAGAGAGTTACAAACGAGAAATAAATCGCAGGTGCAAAGATTTCGATTAAAAATCGTACACAACGTAGTACCGAATGAAAACTCCGCGTCGTCGTATAAAACACTTTCGCTGCCTGTTGTATGTACATAATTTACTTTCTCCCGCAACATTATCGGCTTATATACCTCTGTTCACGTGCAGCTGCGAGATTAATGTTTGGTTTTTTTTTCCCTATTATGATTTTTAACGTCGATCGACGATTTATCGGTGCCTTAATAGAAAGGGGAATTACACGTTGGTGTTATCGGAAGATAGTAATTGGTTTATTAAGGTGTAAGAATTTATGGGACTACGGCCAAAAGTGTTTAGCATTGTTCGAACCTCGCGCGGCGTTCAACGCGATTTCTCGATTTCGCTGCTCGCGTTTCGAGTATTCGTAGTTTTACCGACGAATTATATTTAACGTACTTTATAAATTAATTTGCAACCATTCGCGTCTTTCGAAATTTCATTGAGCGGAAGCACTAGAAGTGTCGACATTTGGGCATTTTTTCCGACGACACGGTACGCGTGATACAAATATTTCGTACGAGTGTTAAAAGTACGTACTTTGAACGATATTTGTACCAATTTTCGTGGAACAAAGATCGGTTAAGAAAATGAGAAAAAGATTTCTCGAAATCGGGAGTACGGTATTCCCTCCGAAAGTGGTCGACGAAGTTCGAGGGCAGTTCGACGCTCGGAAGTATTCGGTCGCAAACTCGTCTCCGACGATACAATTCGTTGCCATAAGCGAAACCGTTTTACCGTTTTTTTTTTCAGAACGACGGGAGGAAGGTAGCGACTGCGGTAACGAGGTGAAGCAAGAGCCGGATAACGATCAAGAAGCGGAGCAAGAGCCGGAGAACGAACACGAGGATGTCACCTGCCCGTATTGCACTTATCAGCCAACGTCGCGCGAAGAATTAAGGCAGCATTTACAAGTGGCCCACGTGCAGGATTCCGAGGAGAAACCGGAGACGGTGAAGGAGGAGCCGCCGCCCGAACTGTTGTGCCCGTTGTGCCAAGATGGCTTCAGAGAACGCGCCGCGTTGGAGAAGCACGTGATGCAGATCCACTCGGTGAACTCGGACGGTCTGCAACGGTTGTTGCTGCTGGTGGATCAGAGCCACTGGCTGAACAACAATCCGAGAAACACTTCGACACCGGCCGTGACCACTCCAACGTCACCGACCACCACCACCAAACCGCCCCAGGAGGAGGACATGAGCGAACGCGGCGCGAACGACGAGATCGAGGAGCTGACGAGATGCACCGTTTGCGGGCGCATTTGTCGTTCCTTGGAGGAGCTCCAGCAACACCACAGGGAGACGCATCCGGCCACCACGCCCACGCTGGCGGTCAGCGAGAAACACGTTTACAAGTATCGGTGCGGGCAGTGCAGCCTGGCGTTCAAGACCCTCGAGAAACTGCAACAGCACTCGCAGTATCACGCGATCAGGGACGCGACCAAGTGCGCGTTGTGCGGACGATCGTTTCGCTCGGTCCAGGCGCTCCAGAGACACCTGGAGTCTACCCACGCGGACCTCCACGAGGAGGAGCTCGCACAGTACAAGCAGAGCCTGATCCACGCTCACCCGCTGCTCCAGGCGCTCACCGAGGAGAGTTTTCGAAGACAGGGCGCCCTGGGTAGCGAGCAGAACACGGAGGACGACACCAGCAAGGCCGAGGAGGAGGAGAGCGACGCGAGCGACTCGTCGCCCCTGCACAAGGAGCAACGTCTCCTCGAGGACTATCTGAACAGTCAACCGGTAGCCGAGGACTCCTACCACGATCCGGGTAGAAAGTTCAAGTGTCATCGCTGCAAACTCGCGTTCACGCGGCAGAGCTACCTGACCGGGCACAACAAGACGCTGCTGCACCGCAAGGGCGAGAAGATGTCCTATCCCATGGAGAAGTACTTGGACCCGAACAGACCGTACAAGTGCGACGTGTGCAAGGAGAGCTTCACGCAGAAGAACATACTCTTGGTTCACTACAACAGCGTGAGCCATCTGCACAAACTGAAGAGGGCCATGCAGGAACAGGGTAACAACAACACCCTGATCTCGGTGGTGCCGCCGGCCAGCCCGACGGAATCGCCCGATTCCCAACAGGACCAAGACAAGAAACCCTACAAGTGCAACATATGCAAGGTGGCGTATTCCCAGGGCAGCACCCTGGACATTCACATGAGGAGTGTGCTGCACCAGACCAGAGCCAGTAAACTGCCAGACCTAGCCGCCAGCGGACAGCTGGATCTCGCTCGTCCGTTGATCGAACAACCGCCAACGAGTCCGAACAGTCCACCCATGAACACGAACACCAGCAACACCGGGACGATGCTCTCGTGTCCACGTTGCAGCGCTCTCTTCGTCAACCAGGAGCAACTCGCCACGCATCAACAACTCTACTGCATCTTCAGCAATCCCCTGGCGCTGTTTCAACAATTGGCCGCCTCCCAGCAACTCGTACCGTCTACACCGGCGAAAACACCACCGCCCACGTCCACCACACCCGGGCCCCAACAACACATGCAACAGAGCGTCCAACACGTCGCCCAGGCAACGCAGGACATCCTGTCGCAGCCGCGGCACAAGACATCGCAAATGTACAAGCATCTGTTGGAGAGTTTCGGTTTCGATCTGGTGATGCAGTTCAACGAGAACCATCAACGACGTCAACGGAAGGAGGAGGAAGCCGCCGCCGCGCTCCAAGCTCAGCAGGAACAACAGAAACAACAGGAGCAACAGAAACAGGCGCTCGCGGCTCTGGCGGCACGGGAACGAGAGGAGGAAGCCGAGCAGACCGACGACGACGTTATACCGGAGCTGACGAAGAGCACCTGTCAGCACTGCAACAAGGAGTTCAGCAGCGTTTGGGTACTGAAGGCGCACTGCGAGGAGGTGCACCGCGACTTGGTGCCGCGCGAATTCCTCGAGAAGTACGCGCAGCAGTTCAAGTGCGAGTACGAGAAGAAGAGCGTCGTCGTGACAGTGGCCACCTCATCGTCCACGTCCTCCGCACCGAGAAGTTCAACGCCAGCCTCCGCTCAACCGCAAGATCTTACCTCCGACAAGGAACATCGCGAGAGAGAGAAAGAGGAGTGCACAGAGATCAAGGAACGCATCAGCAAGACTCCCGAGGCTACCTCGACCACTCCGGCCACGACCCCGGCGTTGAGCAACACCCCGGTATCGAGCACCGACTCCACCACACCGATCGTCTTGACCACCAATTCGACCCATCACATACAACAACAGCAGCAGCAGCAACAGCAACAACAACAACAGCAACAGCAACAGCAGCAGCAACAACAGCAGCAACAGCAGCACGCTCAACTGACGTTGGCTCAGCAAATGTCCGAGATGCAGGCTGCGTTGAACGCCATGGCCGCCTCGCAGCTGCAACAACAGCTACAGCAATATCCGGGACTGATGATGGGGATGATGGGTCTACCGTTGGGATTGAACGTTCCCGCTCTGGCAGCCATGAATCTTCAACCACCGTTGGTGCCGATGATGCTACCGCCGCCTCCGTACGACGGTGCCGCCACCGCGTATCCGCCCATCAACGCTCAAGCCGATCTTCTCGCGAAACAACATCTCGCTCTGCAACAGCAACAAGCAGCAGCCGTAAGTAATTTTTCAATCGTTCGCCGTGTTCTACGTTACGTTTCGCTCGGTTAGCCTTTTCACCGTCCGGACGGAGCTAAGTACTCCGGTCTTCTTCGTTCGTCCACCTTTGCATACGTTTTGCATAATTTTCAACCGGTCGTTTATTTAAATAACCGAGTCGTTACTCATCTCCGAACGAGCCTTATCCGTTTAATCGTCGCTGCGTTATGTAAATCGCGAACGGTAAAAACGGTATCTCCCTCTTTTCTAACGCCGAAAGTTGCACAATGGGATAACTGCACAACGGATAACAACGCGAGTATATAAATTCGACGAGTAGGAAACCTTGCGATACGAGACACGCACGGGTGGTAGAAGGATTGTAGGGTAATTCGTCGGTCGCGTTCGAGATTTTTTAATAACGAAAGGCAGTTTCGACTCACCGGCGACGAATTCGACAAAACGGGGGAAAGCATAGGTGAATTTTGTCGTTTTCCAGGCAAATGTAGCTGCCTCGCAGAAACGAGCACGCACTCGTATAACGGACGAACAGCTCAAGATACTACGAGCGCACTTCGATATTAACAATTCACCGGGCGAGGAACAGATATTGGACATGGCGGCGCAGAGCGGTTTGCCACCGAAAGTGATAAAACACTGGTTCCGTAACACGTTGTTCAAAGAACGTCAACGCAACAAAGACAGCCCGTACAATTTCAACAATCCGCCGAGCACCACTCTGAACCTCGAGGAATACGAGAAAACCGGGGAGGCGAAGGTGACACCGTTGAACTCGAGCGTGTCGGGGAGCAGCTCGTCGGACGACAAGAGTCCGAACAAACAGGCCTCGCCGCCACCGTCGACGACGAACATGAACCCGTCCCAGCCGACCGAGATCAAGCAGGAGGTTCAAGAGCAACCCCAGTGCCACGTGCAACAACAGCACGCCCAACATCAAGAAGAGCAACAACATCATTCGCCCGGTAGCTCGGGCGGTCAACAATCGCAACCGCATTCCCCGGCGCTTAGCATCAGCTCCGTATTTCCTAGCATCCATCACGACGTGACGTCTCACGCACCGACGACGACCAACGCCCCGAGCACCCCGATGCTACCACCGAAACTCGGACCCCAGAGTTTCGCCAGTCCGAATCCCGGACCGGGCGGGGTGGTGCCAGCCTCGATGGCCGCGATTGCTCTGACCCCCCAAAGATCGTTGAGCCCGGGTCGCGGACCGACCGATTACTCGTTCGGTGGTAACGGGAACGGGAGCAACTCCTCCGGCGGTAGTTCCGGTAAACGAGCGAATCGAACGCGGTTCACCGATTATCAGATCAAAGTGCTGCAAGAGTTCTTCGAAAATAACGCCTACCCGAAAGATGACGATCTGGAATATCTGAGCAAGCTTCTCGGACTGAGCCCGCGCGTAATCGTGGTTTGGTTCCAAAACGCTCGACAGAAGGCACGTAAAGTTTATGAGAATCAACCGGCCGCCGAGCCCGTGACACCTGGCACCCGCGAAAGCGACGACGGTTCAGGCCGCTTTCAAAGAACTCCGGGCTTGAATTACCAATGTAAAAAGTGCTTACTGGTGTTTCAGAGATACTACGAACTCATTCGGCATCAGAAGACGCACTGCTTCAAAGAGGAGGATGCAAAGAGAAGCGCGCAAGCGCAGGCCGCCGCGGCTCAAGTCGCCGCCGTTTTGAGTTCCGAAGATAGCAACAGCAGCTCAACGACAACCACGGCAAACGCTGTGTCGGCAAACACGACGAACGCGCCCGCGCTCGCTGAACAGCTACAGCAACCGTTGAACGCTACCGCGTCCCCTCATCATCAACAACAGACGATGACGCAATCGCATCAACAGCCACAGCAGCAGTTGCAACAACAGCAACAGTCGCAGTCGCAGACCGAGTCGAAGGAGGGTAGCTTCCAATGCGACAAATGCAACCTGATGTTCGGTAGATTCGAGCTGTGGCGCGAGCATCAGCTGGTACATATCATGAATCCATCCCTGTTCCCACCGGCGTATCCACCGGACTCGCCGTTCGGGATCCTCCAGCAACAGGCGTTGAACGCCACGTCCGGTGTGACCGCGGACACCTCTCATCCGCTGATCGCGATGATGCAGGACAGAAAACGAAAGTACGAGGACTTCGAGGAGGGTACCGGTAGCGAGACGCGCTCCAATTCCGAGCACAGCGAGCAACCCAAGGACAAACGTCTACGAACGACGATACTGCCGGAGCAACTGGATTACCTCTATCAAAAGTATCAGGTCGAATCGAATCCGTCGCGCAAGATGCTGGAGACGATCGCGCGGGAAGTGGGCCTTAAGAAACGCGTGGTACAGGTGTGGTTCCAGAATACTCGTGCACGGGAACGGAAGGGACAGTTCCGTGCCCACAGCCAGGTGATAAACAAACGTTGCCCGTTCTGTCCGGCGTTGTTCAAAGTGAAATCCGCTCTCGAGTCGCATCTCAGCAGCAAACACGCCGATCAGGTCGCACGCGGCGAGGTGAACATAGACAACATACCCGACGAGGAGCTCTCGATGGAGTCCGCGCCCTCGAATCCCAGCACACCGAACATGATGCCACCGTTGTTCCCGCCGTTCAACACCGACATGGAGGCCTCCCTGAAGAAGTACTACGAGGAGTCGATGAAACGATACATCAGCGAGCTTCAGGCGCACGCGAGCAACGGTAAACAGGAAGCGGCGAACCATCAGAGCGGGAACAACAGCGGCGAGTCCCCCTTGGATCTCAGCAAACCGGTCGATCTCAGCCGTCCGATGAAACTGAGTCTCGGCGGGTTGAGCAACCTCCTCGAGGAGCAACACGGGGTACATTTTCGCGGCGGTAGCGACTGCGGCCCGCTCACCGATCTCTCCGAGCGCAGTATCTGCGACGACGACAGCATGAGCGAGACCACCGAGTTCCTCGACGACGAGAGCGGACCGGCCAGCCCCGCTTCGAGTACCCAGAGCTCGCGACAGGGGCCCGCCAGCGCGGGACAAGGTAGCACACCCCTCGCACCGGTAACCGGCGCCGGGAGCGGGACCAGCCAATCCAGCGGCAAGAGGTATCGCACGCAGATGTCGGCGACCCAGGTGAAGGTGATGAAGTCGCTCTTCTCGGACTACAAGACACCGACCATGGCCGAATGCGAGATGCTCGGCCGGGAGATCGGGCTACCGAAACGCGTGGTTCAGGTAAGCCTACGTAGAGCTTAGCTTACCTGCTACCGAACGGTTCACGGATGTACAACGTAACTAGCGTTGCGCGCGCACGATTAGCGTACAGTTCCGTCCCATCGTCGACGAGCTTGCGGTCTAATCGAAACGAGTTGCAGGTCTGGTTTCAGAACGCCCGCGCGAAGGAGAAGAAGGCGAGGTTGGCGGCGGGTTTGCCCGCCGAGGGCTCGGCGGTCCAACCGCATCGCGGGCCCACCGGGCCCGACGAGTGCAGACTCTGCTCGGTCCGTTACTCGGCCAAGTCGCCGCTACAGGAGCACGTGTTCTCGCGACGGCACATCGAGTCGGTGCGCGTCGCCGTCGAGGAGGGGAGCCTGGTACCACCGACGCCCGGCGCCCCGATCCTCCCCGGTGGCAACAACGCCGCCGCGGCCCTCGCCGCCGGCAACAACGCATCGGTGGTCGGTACCGCCAATCAGCAACAAACCGGCCAACAACAGCAGCAGCAAACCGACGAAAACATGATGTACGGATCCTTGTTCCTCCACCCCACGGCGATGTTCCAGCCGCAGCAGCAGCAGCACCCGGGCGCCGCGACGGCTAGCACGGCTACCACCACGGCCGGTGAGTGTCTGGCTGACCTCTTAGACTCGTAAGCGACCGTACGGCCCGCGTTTCGTTCGAAATTCTCATCAATTTTACTCCGCGTTTCAACCCCGACCACCCGGAGACGGGTATCTCGCGAGACGCGTTCGGTTTCTTTACCCCGGGGATCGTTCTTCGTCCCCGGGAGGGTGGATTCGACGAGAACGTGTTTATTCGTAACATGTGTTTTTTTTTTTTTTTTTTTTATATCTCGTGTTTACTCTTCGCTTCGTTTCTCGTTCGACCACCTCGTCGACAAAACGCGAGTCGTTCGGAGCGTAATTTTCAATTTTTTTTTTTTTTTTTTTCTACTCGAATCCGCGACGAATGATGAATTTCGAACTCGCGCGAAGCTGCGTCGTTGTATGTTGTGCACGTGTTCTTTGTTTTACCGCGTGTGGACATACACATGTACAATTTTGGCCCGTGTGATACTCTAGGGGGCCCGTCAACTATGGAATTTATACGAAAGAATTTCGAGAAACCTTTTACATGTATAGTTGCGAATATAATATATCCAGAGCTAGGCAATACTGAAAGTTCCTATCAGATGACTATTCTAGCGTAAAAGAGAATGCAAGAGGGCGAATAAGAGAGAGAGAGAGAAAGAGAGGGAGAGATTGAGCGATCGAAAGAGAGCGAGAGAAAGAGGGATGAGCGAGAAAGTGAACGAATGAGAGGGAGAGAGAGAGAGAGAGAGAGAAAAAAGATACGAGCGCAAGGGAGACGAGAGAGTGTGCGTGCGTGTAAGAGTGAGCGCGTCGAGCATTAACTTTTAAATGAAAAGAAAAAAAAAAGAACGATCATCGCAAAATCGGAGAGATACAAATCTATTACGAACTTTATTATTATATTTTATAATGGATTCTTAGTACTATCCATTTCGATTATTACTCGAAGCGTTTGATGCATTATAGTATAGTCAGAAAGAACGGAGAATTACATTGCCTTTAATTCCTACGTAGCGTAGCGAAGTATCATCACTCCCGCTCCTCGCTCCTCCCCTTCTCCCCCACCCGCGCCGACCCCCACCCCAGCCCACTACCTTTGTTTTTCCCCTGTTTTCGATTCTACGTTATTATTATCATCGTGGTCATCGTCGTCGTCATTTATTCGCGAAGCCCCGTTCCATGGACCGTGTCATCTTTTTACCACGTTCGAAAAACCTCCCGTCTCTTGTATTCGCGGCCCGAAGCGATTTCCATCGTTGTAAATACTCGGCGAGAGCCCATCGCTGTTATCCGAGGCCCGGATGGGGGCCCCTGTTATCTCGTACGGTCCCGATTCTGGCCTCCCGTGGGGGCACACGCGATCGCCAGAGGACGCGCGCGACCATCCTGTGAAACAATGGCGGGCGCGCAACGATACGCGTTATAGAATATACATATTTAAACGAACGAGAGAAAAGAAAAAAAGGAAATGAAAGAAAGAAAGAAATGAAAGAAAGAAAGAAAGAAAGAAAACCACCCACTTTAAGTTGTATCCCGCGTTCACCTTCCCCCACGCGCGTCGCGCACGCGTAGACGCGAGCGAAAGAGAATCCTATTTGCCATTACGACGACATCGATCTTAATCAGGGCTAGTACTAATTATTATTATTATTATTATTATTATTATTATTATTATTATTATTATTATTATTATTATTTTACGCGTTAGTTATTTATGAGTTCCCCCAATTATTTTGTGATAGTCACACTCTCGCCTGCCCGTGCGACCTCGTCTCGACCTTGAACAAGCCCGACGTTTCCTTTTCGCGTTGTATCGTATTATTTTTTTTTTTTTGCACTTTTTTTTCGTCTACTTTCAACTTATATCATTTTGCGCGCGCGCGTGCACGAAGAGAAGAGAGCTCATATTCGCAGCCGACGAGGGTGTGGCTCCCGCTTCTCGCTTTTTTTTCTTCACCGACACGAGGCGCACATACGTACACCCAAACACACATACATATATATATACATATATACATATATATATATGTACACACGCAAAGCAACCACGCGCGTTCGCAAGCGGACAACGCGCGCGAATACACGAAACCACGAAACCACGAACAGATACACGGTACAATGCTACAATGTTATGTATGTCGGTCCCTACTATTCTTGTGTATATAGTTTATTATTATTATTATTATTATTATTATTAATTATTATTATTATTATTATTATTATTATTATTATTATTTTATATTATTAATATTATATTATTTTTCCGTTCTAGTCTAAAATAAAGCTATACTATCGTAAGATTAATCTTTGGTTTTCTTCTTATTTGAAGTTTTACGTCCGTTTCCTGCACCAATCCCGTGTTCCCGCAATCATCATCACCACCACCACCATCACCCCCGCACACTCGGTCGGTTCAACCCCCGCGTCCTTCTTGTTTTGTTTTCGGGTGAGTCGTTGCGTCGCGAAGCCCCGCGCGGACGATATCTAAATCACCATCGGACCGCGTCGTTTACCTGTCCCCGTGGCAGTCTTCCTGTGAACGGCCGCGATGGCGGACGTTTATCGAGGAGCGACCGCGTGGGGCCCCGTGCGTGCGTGCGTGCGTGCATGCGTGCATGCGTGCATGCATGCGTGCATGCGTGCGCGCGCACGCCAGTTTGAAACGCCCGCGTAGGCAGCGCGCGTTCAACGATCGTACCGCGATACACCACGCGGAAGAGACCCACGAGGCCCGGTTCGCGTTTACGTCGATCGATCGCGCGCGAGTTTCGCGCAAACACGGTGGCCATTCCAACGAAATTACGACACCGGTTCGCGTACGTTCCCGGCGCGTAGCTAATTAAACCCGGTTAAACCGCCATCGAGGACGATTTAAACGACGACTCCGCGCGTACGTCGACGTGGATTCCGGCCTACCGAGAATCCACGCTCGTTGAAAACTGTGGCGCGGTTTATCGCGCCCATCGGGCCGTGGAGGGACTGTGTTGCATTCGGAGCAACAAATTGAAAGTGAGTTGTCTCCGAGAAACGGTCGAAGTTTGTAAAATTACGTTTCGTATTATCGAGGGTTGATCGAGATGGAGTTTGTTTCTTTTTTTTTTACGATGGAATTACTTTGAAATAGGTTTTCGACGATTCTGGTATTTAGATGGTAAATATTGTATCCCGTAGGCAGTGGTGTGTCTACTTTTGCGTTAGGCAGCGCAATTTTGTGAATATTGACTACGGATTGCGTAATATTTCGAATGGATGGATAATATTGTTTATTGGCACAGTATGTGTATTACGTTATCGTAAAAGACACTTATGCCGGGGTGACTAAATTATATGTGGATACGGGTATTGTAAAGATGGAGATACACGTTAGTAAGAAAATGGTGGAAATCGAGAAAGCGATAGAAACGTATCGCGAGTCGGATAAAAATGCAAACCGACATCGATGCGCGACACTTGTCGAGATCGCGACGATGTTCTCGTAGTTACGGAGAAATTTAATCGCGCGTTTGCCATCGCGGTGGTTTTCATCGCGTTCGAAACGATCCGAACGCTCAACGTACGCGTACACAATATTAATATTAATTTCCGTACAAATGTGACATCCCAATCGAACGAATCCCCAATAATTCGTTCCTACTTCTCTTCATCGCCAGGTCGCGTGGCGTCCCAAGAAGCTTAACCTCAACCATAGGTCCGCCATGAACCGTGATACATAAACGACCCAGTAACAACGCGCCAATTTCCTCGCAAAAGTTACCCAGACCCATTGAATAATTAACAATCCAAAAGAAGCTACGGAAAATTCGTCATCCGAATCGTTCGAATTCGTATCACGAACGAGTTACCCAATTGCCTGGAACCTCTCGAGGATTTCAATTACGTCGAAGAGAAAGAGAGAGACAGAGAAAAAAAAATTGATCCATCGACGCGATGACTTCGTAATTGTTACGTGACTTACCACTCGACTTTCCAAGGTTTCGTCGATCAAACCCGGACGGTAATTAGTCGCGGTGCTTTTTCGAGGCGTCCCCGACGCAACAATAGAGGCGATCTATAAGCGACGGTTGCGTGGGGAGGTGGATGATTACGAGAACCATTGTACACACGGTCATGGTCGGCGTTGACGGGGCCGGTTCATTGCCACCGAACGAACACCACCTTCACGAAATTCCCTAAACGACGCGCGCGATCGACGCACAGAATCGAGCGAGACGCGTCCTGAAGGAAAACGAGAACAAAGGGTACGCGGGATATTCCCTCGGAAAATTGATTCCTCGACGACCGAGCCGGCGTCGGCCCGTTTCAACTCCCGCCTAGGCGTTTTCGCGCCCTTTTGTACGGGACTCGCGACAAAAGGCGCTCGGATATTCCCTGTAAAAAATCTAATGGTTTTGTTTGGGATCCGTGCGGAGACTTTCCGGGCTCGATCGACGAACGAACCGTGCAACCGGGTAAAATGATCGCGTCGGTTGTCGGTGTCTCGATGGGTCTTCGAAGGGAGTGAAATTTTCTTAATTTTATTTGCGAGTAGTACAGTTTTTGGAGATATTAAGATGATTTTGTTAAAATATAGGGACTAGTGTATTTACTGGGATGAATTTAGGCTGTGGGTACATTTGAATTTTCGTTTATTTGTGAATAGTATATTTTTTTGGAGATATTAAGATGATTTTGTTAAAATATAGAGTAGTGTAGCTGCTAGGATGAATTTAAGTTGGAGGTAAATTGGAAAGGATGGAAGAACATTGAGAGTGGGTTGAAAACCTTTTTTAGTTTCTTTTGAGATAGAAATATTATTAGTAATTCTTAAATTGGAATACACCTCTTGCAATTTAACCTTTGCTAATAGTCGTTATTGAATTTCGCTGAATTTTAAATTTGTACCTTTGATTCGTGAATTTTGATGTAACTGGTCAATAAATTAGGAGAATGTCGTTACACGACAAATAAAAAAATGTTGGTACGAATTTAGCTTGGAAAATTATAACCTTCGTAAAAGTCACGAAAAGGAGGTCCGTAGAAAATTACCAAGACGCGTATTTATTCAAACTCGATGAAAATAATAATGCAGGTGCAGTGCCAGAGAGAAGCGGGTGTTGGAAAAATTATAATATCTGAAAAATCTGTAAATATGCAAAGATTTCTAATATAAACACCTCGGTTTTACGTAGAGTAATTTATAATGAAAATTTATAAGAATTGTCGATCGGGGGAACCAGTCGGTAGTCTTCGCTCGGAGATTACACGAGGCAGATTACAAAGAAAAGAAATTCTACGATAACAAGTGCCAATTTATGTGCCAGTTAAATGCCAATGCAGGGATTTAAAGACTGCCACGAACGTAAACGAAAGGTCATCTATAAGTATACACCGTGAAATAAACATATCAATGTACGAAGACGCGAAAAGGGATAGTCGGTCTTCGACGTACTCGAGACGTCCAAACAGTTCTCCTGTAAATCGATTTTTACGTAATCCGAGAATCGTTAACAAAATGTTTCTGTTACATCTTTGTTACATCTTAATGTTACAAAAGTCGCGTAGTATCGTTAGAAAGAAGAAGAGAAACAGTTACGTATTGTAAAGAAATTAAAAGTTCCATCTGGATGTAGTGCTCGAACAGCCAGAGAACACGTAAATAAAAAGAAGAAATATACGTATTGGAAAAACTGGAAAAATTGATTTCGTAGAAGAATCAAATACTATTTGCTCCAGTTCGCTAATTGCCACAGTATCTACGATACAAACTCGCGTTACGCGTTTCTTCCCTCGACTCTGCTCTAAAAAATTATACACCTTCGTTTCGATAAAATCCACGTATGTAAATCGTGGACCACGTGTCCATTGAACCTCCAAAGAGAAACGCGTGATTTTCGATCGTTTCGCATTTATCTTTCGTAGGTAAATAAAAAATCGAATTCTATTTGCTCCACTTCGCTAATTACCACAGTATCTACGATAGAAACTCGCGCTACGTATTTCTTGCCTCTAAAAAATTATACACCTTCCTTCCGACGAAATCCACGTATGTAAATCTTGGACCACGCGTCCATTGAACCACCGACACCTGGAACGGCGGATCATCTCCATCCGAAAAGGCTCTCCGGAAGAAAGAGGAACGCGTCGGTCCCCGACTCGCGTGTCTTTGAAAGAATTCTCGTCTTTCGCGCGTATCTTTCGGTTCGGTTCGCCGAGGGGGTTGGAACCGGGAATAGTGGCGCCGAAAATTTCGAGAGACCCGTAGAAATTCATGACGCGAACCCTTTCACGGTAGGTAGCTTCCTTCCGGCTCGTGTCGGGGCACGCGTCGCTTTCCACAACGGGGCACGTTGCCCCCGCGCGAATCAAGGCGCGCGTTATTTTGAAAACCTTATGCAAATGGAAGGAGGCGGGCCCCCGGGGTCGCGAGCGGCCGCGACACGAAATGTCGGCGCGTTTTGTACCGGCGGGGAACGATTATGTGTACGGTTCGTGAAATTATGCAAAACACACGGCGTGCCGCGCAGAGCACGTCGCGTTTGACTCGCGTGCGCGGAGGGTGTGTAAACGACTCGCACGGTAGGCACGTGGCATCCTCGACGAGGGAATGCAAATGATAACCGCTCTCGAGGGTTGGACGTCTCTTTGTCCAGAGGACATCGGCTCGCACGAAAATTGCAAAGAGAGAGAGAGAGAGAAAGAGATAGGGGGGCACGTATCGAAGATCGCGGGGCAATAGGAACCCATCGGTGCCCGTTTACGTTCCAATTAACTTCCCGACGGACGCTTCGAGGGCGCTGCTTTCGACCCGAGAAATGCGAGGATGGGCCCGAATTCGACGAGTTGCTCGAGTATTTTCACTAATCGAGGGACGAACTGTCGATAGAAATTTCCAAACGCGTTGTAATACAGAAAGGAGATTTTTGGTGCGCGTAAAATATTTACGATTGCGATTCTTGTCTCTCTTGTTACAAGTACGGTGATCCAGGTACACGGAGTTAACGGAGTATTTTGAGTAATCGGAGGACAAATATCGTCGATAGAAATTTCGAAGCGCGTTGCGATGCAGGAACAAGGTTTTCGGTACAACTGTATCTTGAGTCCGAGTTCATAGTTTGGTTCCAGGTTTGTGTCAGGTACGAAACATTCCTGGAAAGTGTGCAAGAAAATCACCGATCGATGAACAGGGTCAAGATCGATACAGCAATCGATAGGAAAATCACAATTGGTTCAACCTTCTTTCGCAATATCTGAAACGAACAAAAATAAGCAAGAGTTATTTCTCTGTCATGGTTCGGACCCTAATCATTTGCTTCCAGGTTCTGGTACGTTCACTCGTGGTATATTTAGTCCGACGAATACATTTAGAAACGAATTAGATTTCTTTGTCGGGTCTCGAGCCTCCTTTCGACCGATTAGATTCACTCCCTAGGACTCGACCAGGACGCTATAGCCACGGAACTTGGTTTCGTCACCGAAGAAATATCTTTGCAAGATTTATTACTTTTACTAGCAACACCAAACGGTCGATCCGATTTACCGAAAAGAAAAAAGTAAAACGAGTCGTTCGCGTTCGTAAGAAAATTACGCTCTCTTGGAATAATGGAGACCGCTCTTAAAGGACATCGGAGATGAAATTGCACGGGATACGTTCCAAACACCGTCGAAGGTACTTAAGTGGACTCTCGAGTCTAATATTGTACGTTCACTTTATGTGCAATGCGGTCGTCGAAGCTGAAGCTGCCAAATTTTTTCGCGTCGTGTTCTAGAAATCTTTTTCTCGACCTTTGAAACGGTTGGTGATAATTTCCAGTCGTTCGCTCGACAATAATTTCAGGCATCGTTAAGGGGACATTCAGCGGAACCACCGAGTCTTTGAAACCTAGTAAGTTTATTATTTTAAGAAACACGGTTATGCCCCTCGGATTGTCACCGTTACCCTCACCATTGTTAACTGTCGCAGGTCGATCCCAACCAGCCCGAGAAGCTACAATGCAACGCGTTCGCGTGTCCTTGGTCGTCACCTTCGACGCTTTCTTTCTTTTCACAAGTTCAACGAAACAAATACGTTTTTTTGCTACACCTCTATATAAAAATCAAACCTCGAGCAATACCTCGAACATAAAAATCCATCTACAAAGCTCTCACCCTTGCTCAAATCCAGCGAAAGAAGTTTATTTTTCTTCGTCTCGCTCTGACAATACTTTGATCGCAAAAATCCACCTTTAACACTCTTTTCCTTCCTCAAGTACAACAAAATCAGTTCACAACAACACCTCGAACATGAAAATTCCTCTTCAAAGTTCTCCTTCTTACTCAAGTGGAGTAAAATAAATTCATTCCCCATCAATTCGCTCTAACGATCTCTCGAGTATAAGAATCCCTCTAACTCTAACAGAACATCCGAAGTAATTACTGACAATTTCGACCATTCCTTCGTACAATCGTCCATTCTCAACCGCTCAAATTTTCATCTACCTTCTGGATGAAAATACGCGACGTACAGCCAAGAAACGATTCGTTGAAAGATCATCCGCGTCGCCGAAAACTCGTCGATCGCAAGGATCCACGGATGCCCCCGGGGTCGTCTTACAGTCGCGGTCGAGAGGCCTCCTCGGTCTATTCCGTATCGCGAACAGCTTGTTTACATTGAAACGTCCCACGCGATCTAAAATCACGGTAACGTCCCGGAGCGGTCGTAGAATCACAGCCAAACGAGTTCAAACTCGGGTTGGTTCCCGATGGAAGGGCCTTGGGGACGCCACCAGGTAGGAATTAGCATGCCGCGAGGCACTCGGCGGTTTGTTTTTTTTTTCTATTTTCTTTTTACCTTCCCTCTCGCTCTCTCTCACTCTCTCTCTTTAACCGGCGCGTCGGGTAACCTCGCGGTCTTCGTTTATTCGCCTTTAATCCCTTTGGATCCAACGCTAGGACCGCATGGTCAACTCCTAAGGTGGCGGCAGCGGAGGAGTACCACGGAATCGGTTCGTCTTCTCCCACTTTTCGCGTCCTTTCCTCTCCTCCGGTCCCCGTCTCCCCCCACCCCAACCCCCGTTCGAGCAACCCGCCTCTCTACCCCTGTTGCCCGTCCGCGTTCCATGTCCTTCTCCTTTCTTCTGCCGTGTCCCAAGCCATATGTTACCCGATCCACGCCGGAGCTATTAATTATATCGATCTATATAGGCAGCGTAGTTAGCCGTAGCAGCGAAAAGCAGTACCAGGCCCCGCAACGCTTTATGGTTCTTCTCTTCTCTCCCCCCCTTTTCTCTCTCTCTCTATCTCTCTATCTATATATCTGTCTGTCTCTTGCTCTCTCTTTTCTCGATCGTTTCTCTTCCCCTGCCGGTCGTCTCCATCCCTTCCTCCCGTTTTCCCCACCTCTTCGTCAAGCGCTCCGACAACGGGGTGAGAACCTAAAAAAATGGTGAAGCCTCACGCGCGCTTGCGATCGCTCGCTAGCTAGCTCGCTCGCTCGCTCGTTCGCGCATTGCACAGAAATACATAAAACCCGGACCAGAGGCATAAATCATCGGGGCTCTGGCGTGGAGGAACTATTATGTGACTCACGGCCGGGTACAAAGATGAGAGCCAGATCCGAGGAATAGAGGGAGCCGAAAAAAATCCTGTTACCGGGGGGTGAGAGTGGTGCACCCCAATGGGCCGCTCGGTGATCATCGCCGATACCTTTTTTTAACCTTTTTTTTTTTAGTTCGAATCGGAGAATCTTTCTCGCCCGTTGGTTAGGTTTGTTTGTTAATTGGACCGGTGGGATTATCGACAGTTGCTCAGTCTTCCGTTGCGACGAGAAGCAGTGGGTTCGGGGTGGGGGTGAAATTTAGGCGAACGTCCAGGTGGATGTCACGATTGTCAGTATATTTTTTCGCGATCGTCAATTTGCGAGGTAGAAGATTTTTGGTATTATTGTTTGGCTACTCTGGTCTAAGGAGATAGGTTCTTTGAGATAATAATTGTTCATTTTGTATTTAGGTTTTTAATACCCATCATTGCGACGGTGTTCAGTATTATTCGTCGATGGGATTTCGTGGACGATGTTTAGATAGATTCTCGAGTATTTTTCCGGTAGAACGTTTCCTTCGTTTCTTTTTAACACTTTCACACGCCTTCGGATGCAAATTCCAAGCTACGAAATTCTTCTCCTTTCTCGCGAACTTCGCCAACTTCTCTCAAATTGTTTCGTCCTTGGCGCGTTCCTCTACACACCCGTTGTGTTATTATTTCCGAATTTCTCGAAGGTAGATTATACACAGAACGCGATAAACGCCCCTTTTTCTCAACATTGTACGAATCAAGATTGTAACGACCATACTATCCAATGATCGATCATCGGGTTGGAGCAGAGTTACGTTTCGTTCTGGTTCTTCCCACACCTCGCTTCCAAATAATCGAATGCGCTACTCTGAACCGAAACTGAACAATTTTTAATAAATATTGAAAAGTGTATCGACATTCTGGACGTACCGAACAATTTTCAAAAAATATTCAAAAGAATGTATCGACTGTCTAACTAAATTTCCCGGACAATTTTTCAAAAAATATTCAAAAGTGTACCGACGATCAAACTAAATGTACCATTTCGAAAGAATCGTGAACAAATTTTACGCGTATCGACATTCTACGTAAAAATGAATACTCTTCTACGAACCCTTCCAAAAAGATTAAAGTTCTCCCCGACATCGATTTTCTAAAACCATACTGTACACAAAGAATACACAAATGGGTTAAAAACCCCTGCGCCGGTGTTCCCTCGGTAAGTGTCTCCGACATGAAATTCCCGCGTTTCTACGAATCCCCCACTCTCGTGTTGCCATTCACCGAAAACATAATAGACCGGGCGAATCACCCGGAACGGTTCGTTTGTAAATGTCGAGAAACGGGGGAAGAGAAACTGGTTTGTCCCGGTCGAAACGCGAGACGCTACTCCTACGTTCTTGCTAAATAATTACATCGACGAAGGAAACGCGAGATAAAGCGTAATCGCTAGGAGGAAATTACCAGGATTTTGCCCGTCAGGCGGACGACTCTACCGCCGAAAGCAATTTTTCTAACGAGTTTCACCGTCGGAGCAATCTCGGATCGCGCTACTTGGACAACTCGGCCGACCAGTCCCGGAATCGTTTTCACAAGGCGCCGAGGTCACCGAAAGCGGCGCGCGTACGAGGAAGCGACGCGACTTCGTCGTCGTCGTCGTCGTCGTCGTCGTCGAAAGTCGTCAGCGGCGTCGTGGCGTTGAAAATAGCGCGGCGCGTTATAGGCGAGCATTAGAGTGACCGGTAGCCGACCGACGAGTTTTTTTGCCGGATTCCGGTAGCACGAACGAAAAACGACTCGGGGGCCCGAGCAGAGGAGTCCCTGGCCTCTATAGTTCGCTACTTTTACTAGGTTATTCACGAACACGGTCCCCGTGACTCGTTTCGCGCCCGGCTCTCCTCTCGGCACCTCGTCCGACGCAAAGTCTGCCGGAGCCAACAGGCCCGAAAGAAAGAAGTCCTCCCAGGAATTTCACGTCGCGACGCTCGCGCGCTGCGCCGCGCCGCGCCGCGCCGCACCGCGTCGGCGAAAGTGAACGCCCCGTGATTTGCCTCGACCGCTCCGCGCAGCATTGGAGATCGACTGAAATTATATTTATGTGGACGAAAGTTTCGGAGAAATTATTTTTCGGACGATTACTCGCGATGGAGAATTTCAGATTTTGGTCATTGGAAGGGGGTCACTTTGGTGTAGGGGAGATGGAGCAAAATTATTTGGCTGGATGAAAGTTTGAGATAAATAAGTTTTTGTTCAGATACTTGTGTCAGTAGAATTAGAATTTTGGTTATGGAGAGAGGACTTTGGTGTAGGAGAAATGGAGCAAAATTATCTGGCTGGAGGAAAGTTTGTGATAAATAAGTTTTTTTTCAGATACTTGTGTCAGTAAAATTAGAACTTTGGTTATGGGAGAGGGAACTTTGGTGTAGGAGAGATGGAGCAAAATTATCTGGCTGAATGAAAGTTTGAGATAAATAAGTTTTTGTTCAGTTACTAGTGTCAGTAAAATTAGAATTTTGGTTATGGAGAGAGGACTTTGGTGTAGGAGAAATGGAGCAAAATTATCTGGCTGAAGGAAAGTTTGAAATAAATAAGTTTTTGTGTCAGATACTTGTGTCAGTAAAATTAAAATTTTGGTTATGGGAGAGGGAACTTTGGTGTAGGAGAGATGGAGCAAAATTATCTAGCTGGATGAAAGTTTGAGATTAATTTTCTGTCCAGTCACTTGTGTTAGTAAAATTAGAATTTTGATTATGGGAGAGGGGACTTTGGTGAAAGTTAAATGGAGTAAAATTATCTATTTGAATGAAAGTTTGAGATAAATAACTTTTTGTCCAGTTACTTGTGTTAAGAAAATTAGAATTTTGGTAAGGAAAAAAATTTTCTCTGTGGATGAAAGTTTGAGATAAATAAATTCTTTGTCCATTGTTCATTATGGAAAAATAAGAATTTAGATTGTGATGGGAAGTCTCCTCATTGTGATAGACTGGAGGCAATATTATTTATTTGGCTGAACGTTCAAGATAAATAATTCTTTGTCCTAGAAAAATTTGAGTACAAGTTTTGTAGTTATTTCGTAAAATTACCTTGAATGTTAATTCCTTTGTACACAGATTCTGAACCGTAGTGCACAAAGTTACAAGCAAACAAGATTGTCTTCGTTTATCCGATCGATTCTGTCGGATTATTAAGAAAGGTAGTAGTTTTATCGACAAGTTCGAATTTATTTTCAGCAACTGGAACCGTTAATCAAGCACGGTTTCGAGCACCGGCTAAAGGAACATTTCCAAGAACCCGAATACGCGAACGCATAATTGAAGTTTTAGTTACTTTATAAATATGTTTCCAATCTCGACTTGTAAATATTCAAGAGCTATTAAAGAGGAAGAATAATTACCGACACCTCGATCGGAACGTGACTGAAAACCGAAGTGGAAAGAAAGACCCGCGTATAATACGTATTTCCATAAATATAATGCATAAACCTTTCTACATTTTTCAATAATTACTCCGCTCTGAAGACAAGTTCCCGATACTTTCGAAAATGTCTACAAAACGTTCTTCGATCCAATAACAAAATTAAGGTAATATGTACAATAACTTATTGGACAAATGTGTAGACAATGATCGCAGTTTTGTTCGAAAAAACAGATTTATTTATTATTTTACCGATCTTGGCTGTATTTTACTCCAGCTTCGTGAAATTAAAAAAAAACGAAGAACCTTTCTAATCCCACGACTAACGTTATCACGCGCGATACTCAATATTGTATACGCGATAACGTAAAATTTCTTCTCCCGAGTATGCTCCGTCCGAATACACGGTTCCACTGTTTCAAAATTTCGCACGCGCTCGCAAAATCGACGAAAACGAAATAAAATTCTACGTTAAATCCGTAAAAAGCCATCTGGCGTGTGTACCGAAGAAAAGGGCAGCAATTTATGCGTGTCTCGGCCAAAGGTATTAAATGGTACATAAATTATGGTATATCGGGTCCGGATTACCGCGACCATCCTTGTCATTAACAGCTTCATATTTTATTGTATAACACGATTCCGCGAGCAACCTGTTCCGACGATTCTTTTCGTTATCGGTAACGTTAATATATGTTCTACTTTCAACGCCGTGAATCCCGTGAAAGGATACCAGGACGGGCTACGCCAATGCCGTGCAATCACCTTTCCGCGAAATTAATAAAAATCGCAACGATAATTCATCACCGCTCCAACGCGACCGACCGTCCGGTAAAAATTTCGCCGCAATTGTGCGTGGATGATGCCAAGGCGACCGAATTGTTACGGGCGGAGAACGATGGTACCATAAACTCCGCGAAGGCAACACGGCGAGACGAGTTATGGCAATGATGCCGGGAGTTCCACGCATGACTCGGCACGACGCAAGTACCGATGGACCTTGAGGCGATCAAAAAAAGAGTAAAGTCGCTCGGTACCTTGACGCGGCCCGTGCAGTCCACGATACAAAAGAATCGAACGCTAATTATTAACAATTTTTATCGCTGGTACGCGTGTTCGGAAACCAGCCCGTTGATTTTACGAAAAAAAAGAGAAAAAATAGTCCAATGTGCCACCGAACCCGTGGTGCTCCGAAACTTCGCGAAACACCAAAATGGTGAAACTCGGTTACGAATTGAAATTGTGATATTTTTTTAGCTATTTTGCTCTACTATTATCACGGATTGGTTTCTTCACTTTAGTTGTTAAGTAAGTACTCTACTTTACTTCGTTTATTTATCGTTTTGAATATAATTTATAAATCGATGAAACGAAGGAGAAGGAGAATTTATCTAAGAAAGACTTTTCGTTCAAATTGCGTTTCACTCGCGGAGTTGTTTATACAAGAGACTCGTTTTAGATTTTTATCGTTTATGGGAAGTATAGTAAGGAAATTTGTAAAGTTCCGGGATCAATCGCGATCTCTTTTGAGCGTTCTTGGAAGTTTTCACATTTTCGAAGTCGAGGGTTTTATTTTTGAAGGAATCGAGACGGAACTCTCGCGGTGGATCATCGCTGACGGTCGTTCTCTTCTACTCGTTGAAAAATGAGAATCATTTTTCGTTGCGTCGTTTCTTAAGCGCAATTTAAATACGCATCGATCCAACGTAAATTGTCGCGGCACGCATCGATTAACAGCTCGAAAAGATTTTCACCGTTATCGGCCCGGAAATATTCCAAAGTAACGCCTGCGAAGCGATTTATTATTCAATAAAACGCATAATTTCAATTACGCGAAATTTATCGCCGATTCTTTTCCCTCGTCGACGTTCCAGACAATAGTGCCATAAAGTCTAGCGTAACGCGATAGTAATCTATCATTATTTCCTATTATTCGGAATATTTACAGATTCGAGCGTACTAAAACGTTGCATTAGGTCGTATCGAATAATAGAAAAGTGGTACGAGTACCGCGCGTGTACAAAGGTATCCGCATTGAAATCTACCTGTCAGTGCAATCAAAGATCGCTTGTGCCGAACTCTGTCATTTGTATACAAGACGCGACATCGACCGCGCGTGGCATAAATCGCCCTTCGAAGTGGTATTTAATAGAAGTTCAGGATACGTATCTAAATCATGCGATTCACGGCTCGGAGAGGCATCTCGGGGTGTTTGCGTTTGAAAATTCGCGATAACAGTGTGTCTCGTAAATGGACGACAATTGAAACGTCCGAGTGCTTCGGAAACGTTCAGGCGAAATATTCGATTGAAACATACGCGATCTTGAAAATTGAATTTTTCCTCGAAAGTAGTCGACGCGTTGAGAGAGAGGAGAGAAAAATCTAGTCGAATATCGTTCTTATTAATGTTTCCATTTAATGGAGATTGTCGAATCGCGGCGAGAAAAGAAGAGGTTTTCCATTGCAACTGTTGCAAAATTTTGTGCTTTCATGTGGTACATTTGATGGTCGTTTTAATGGAGTTTGTCGAGACGTAACGAGCAAAGAGAAAGTTTTCCATTGTAACTATCGTAACATTTTTAGTTTTCTTACTGCAATTTCTAGTACCATTCCTTCCAAATTATTTTGCATTTCTTTCGTAACGTTTCTTGCAAAATTGTGTAGTATTTGAGACTTATTTTTCGGTACTATTAGTTACAGTTTTCTCGTCTTTGCAACCCTTAATACATTGGGCAATTTCTTTCGAAATTCTGTGATTTTTTTTATCACACTTTTCAAGAAGTTGTAAGTATTTAGAACAGAAGTGATCTATAAAGGTTAAAAAACTTCTTCAAATTGGCAATATTGTGCAGAGTAAATAAAAGGGTATAAATAGATTCGACGCAATAAATACTTGTTAACTGTAATGATGTTGAAAATTCAAGTGCATTCGAAAACGCAGGTAAAAATTGAAACTCGCGTTAAAAAAACATTTCGCGTTTTTTCGTATGCGTTCGGGTGTTTCAAACGCCATTGGATATTTATCATTGCAACCGCGATCGTATAATATTGAGAAAATTGAGCAAAGGGAACAACACACGGGAAACGATAATGCTACGCGAAGTTTAACCACATTTGTAAAACAATGAACCGTCGTGGAACATTATAGCTATTTTGCGTGCATTTTTAATATTTCTTCGAAGCAACGTCTGAAACGCGTACAAACTACACCGAAACTGTATATACAATGTAGTCGCTGCACCTGTTTCCAATGTTGCGTGATGCGTTCATTTTTCAACGAATTTCTACCCTGTTCGAACCCTCAGCGAAGAAGTATCATTAGAAATATGCGCAAAACAACCACGATGATTACGACGATTGATTTATTTACAAAGGTGGTCAAACTCAACGTAGGTTTACTTTTCCCCGCGCGTTGTCTCTCTTACCCCTTTCCTTAACATTACACGATTCGAGATTGTAGCAGCTATACTTTTCAATAATCGTGATACAAGGTTGCAGCGAAACACGATACTCAAACCGTTCCGAGCAATTGCATCGAGTTTGGTACCTGCTCAATTACGTTCGCAACGGAAATAAAAGGAGCGGCAACGACGAAGTTCGACGATCCACGCGACTTTTCCATAGTCGATCTCTTTCGAATCTTTCAACTTTATGGAAAAGAAGCGAATAGATTATTCGACCTCGGTGTCCAAGAGTAATTAAAAAAAAAAACACAAACTCGTGTTTGAACGATGGTATTGTAATGATAGTATTTATAGCATTAAAGTGATAGTATTTATAGCATTTATTTAAATTATACAATGTCTTCGGTCCCTCGCGTGGATCCTCTACCATCGAAAGACACGTTTAAAAAAATATTTTACAGTTTAACCATGAATCCTCTAGCACTCCTATAGCGATTTACTTGCAGGGTAACATTTTACTTCTCAATATTAGCTCTGTAATTCAAATTTCAAATTCGGTTTGACTTTTATTCGTTCATCTCACTCTGCAATTCAAATTTCAATTTTTATTCCACTTTTATCTATCCATCTCATTCTTTAATTCAAATTCTAATTTTATCCAACTTTTGTCCATCCACCTTTACAATTCAAATTCCAATTTTATCCAATTTTTGTCCATCCACCTCTACAATTAAAATTCCAATTTTACCCAACTTGTATCCATCCACCTTTTTATAATTCAAATTCCAATTTTATCCAACTTTTATCCACTCACCTCTACAATTCAAATTCCAATTTTACCCAACTTTTATCTATCCAGCTCTTTATAATTCAAATTCCAATTTTTATCCATCTTTCGTCCATCCACCTCTACAACTCAAATCCCAATTTTACCCAACCGTTATCCATCCACGATAATTCAAAATCCAATTTTTGTTCAACGTTCGTTCGTCCATCTCCATAATTCGTATTGCAACTTTTGCCGAAGCACCGTTTGCCCATCTCGACGGGGAAGAAAATCCACTTTCCAAATACCATAGGAACCCAATCACTATACCTCCGCAGCCAGTTAGAACGCGCGTAGGCCAGGTAGAAGATGAAATCCCCCGGCGTCGCGACGACGCGCCGCGCCGGTTTCGATTTTTTCGAAAGATCCCGGGGCAAAGCGCTCCAGAGGACGAAGTATAACCCCGGTGATGGGTCCGTAAAGAGGTACACGTAGCCTGGTCGCGCGGGATGGACGGCGGGGTTCGGTGTGTTCGGGAGCAGGGTGCTGATGCTGTTGCTGGTTCTGAGCTGGTGCTGGTGTTGGTGCTGGTGGTGCTGTTGCTTATGGTGCCGCCGCGGCGACCGCAGATCGCAAGCATCCGAAGATGCCGGGCTCTGGACGGTGGTTGATGTTGTTGCCTGAATTATACTCTGATTATACTGCGAGCGCGCGGCGAGCTATGATTAAACATTAAACAACGCCATTACGGCGAGTAAGACGGAAACGGAGAAACCAGGGGTGGGAGCCACGATGAGGAGCGAAACAGGGGGAGGGGGAGGAGGACTCACGAGAGGAAGAACGAGAGAAACGAACTCGAAACGACGATGAGGAGGAGGATGCCCCTGGCAGGGTATCCTCCTCGTCGTTCGTCGCGGTGACCGCGGCCGCTCGTGTCCTCCTACGAGTTCAGGATTAGCTTGTAATTCCTTGGGCTAACTGGCCGTGGGCTCTCCTTGCCTCCTCCTACCCCCCTCTCTCTCTCTCTTTCTCTCTTTCTCTCTCTCTCTCTGCTCGACTGTTGCTGACTGGGCCGCCTAACCAGAAACAGGAATGCCAAGAAGCGTAATTAGCTATTCGCCCCGCGAGAGGAGCCTATTTGCTTTACTGCATTCCGCGCCACCACTTCGCGGATGAAGCGGACCCGACAAGAGAAACGAGGGTGTGGAGGGGAGTTGGGGGACCGAGGATGAAAGGAGCGAGGGCACCGAGGGTACGCCGGGTCCTACGGATCGAGAAGGCCCGATCCTAACGAGCCCGAAACAACGACAGCCACCGACAATCGTGAGATTAACTTTCCATTCGAGACGGATCGATCGATCGGTGCAACACTCGCGCGGGGTACGAAGTGACTCTCACCGATTTTAATTAAATTTGGCAGGCTCGTGGCTCTATACGTTGCAAGAATCGTGACCGGAATTGTAACCGTAGATGGTCAGTCGGTTTGCGAAAAAAAAAATAAATTTTAAGTTTGGAATAATCGCTCGAGTATGTTCGCTTGGCGATCAATGTAGAAAGTGGTTGTATTTTGTTTTAATTTAAATCCGTGATCTTTTCTGAACCGGAGAACAAAATATCACGGTTATCGTTGATAGGGATGCTCTGCTACTCGAGTATACCCGAGTAGAGGATTTTTCCAAAATTTACATTTATTTTTCTCATAACTGGTCGTTCATCTACGGCTACGATTCCGGTTACGATCGTTACGTATGTAAACTTACGAGAATATTAAATTTCATTGAAATCGGTGAATGTCACTTCTGATACTTCCCTTGTCAGAACCGATTCAAATTCTCCTTATTCCTGGAGAAGGGTGACAACGTGAATCGCGCGGTATACATGGCTGACACATTGGAATCATCGATCCATGATGTATTTCTTGGCTATAGATTTTCATATGTTTCGATCGACACGAGTACACTGTTGGTCTAACTTCCAGGATAGTTTACTCTTCGCTGTCAATGTCAGTCATGTTGTGTCAGTCAGCAATGATATAGCAAATTTGATACCGTCGAGTGTAAATGCTACTTTCTTCCACAACGATGATAAATCGATCTTCGTGAAATACTGACAATTTGAACAAATTCAGTCGACCCCTACGAGATAAAAACGTTACACCTCTACACTCTGTAACCGAAACTCGAATTTCCCTGTCATTTCATAGAGAACAGTTCACCTCAGTGTCTCGGGACCTTTTCGATCCCATTGTCCTCGTACATTATTATCCTATAATCAAAGTTGTTACGATAGATGTGACCTTTAGTCTCATCCTGTTACAAACTTAAAAACTCAAATTCCATACATTCGATTTGCCTCAGAGATCGTTCATAAGTTGACCCATTACTTTCGAAATTTTTCTGCTACAAGAAACTAACGCCTCGACGAAATTCTGTAAATCGTACAGAAAAATGTAATTTTAAATAATTGTAAATTCTGTAATCTATTGTAGAACACGACATTTTTATTTCAATGTTTCACGTGCACAATCCCATGCCACGTTCCCGAATTGGAAAAAAAGGATACCAAGTTGGCGACTAAGAGTCTCTTCTCGAAACGGTTGATAAAAAATAAATAATTCTCACGGTAAAAGTAACGCGGAATAACCACTGCTCGGTTCTGGTTTCGATTTGTCCGGCCGCGAACAATGGCTATAAAACGCGGGGTATCGTTTCGAAGTAGCAATCTCCGTTGCTTCCCACGTTACGACCACGAGGCTCGAATCCGAACTCGGTTAACCGTTCCTAATACGAGCATCGGCCCGAAGCGCGAACTTCTCGTGTACTGTCCGTCCGCGGGAAGAACGCTGATTGTTTACATCTTCGCTCCACAGTTTCCTACCACGCCTACCATTGTCGTTGTCGATATTCGTCGTTGGCCAATAGCGACGATGCATTCGATAGTGGGAGAAGTGGTAGACCGTAGAGTGGGGGTAGAAACATTCAGCTTTCTTCTCGTGAATCGACAGTACTTTAATTGTAAATAGTGGACGAATCTTCGTCGTCATCCTCGTCCAATAGCGATACTCCGTTTGATAGTGGGAGAACTGGTAAACTGTAGAGTGGGGGGTAGAAACATTGAGATTTCTTTTCGTGAATCGATAGTACTTTAATTGTAAATAGTGGACGAATCTTCGTCATCATCCTAGGCCAATAGCGATACTCCGTTCGATAGTGGGAGAACTGGTAGATTGTAGAGTGGGGGTAGAAACATTCAGCTTTCTTCTCGTGAACCGATAGTATAATACCATAACCGCAAACAGTGGACGAATCTTTGTCATCATCCTTGGCCAATAGCGATACTGCGTTTGATAGTGGGAGAATTGGAAGACCATAGATTGGGGGTAGAAACATTGAGATTTCTTCTCATGAATCGACAGTACTTTAATTGTAAATAGTGGACGAATCTTCGTCATCATCCTCGGCCAATAGCGATACACTATTGTGCGTTTGATAGTGGGAGAACTGGTAGAGCGTAGAATGGGGATGGAAACATTCAGCCTTCTTCTCGCGAGCCGACAGTACCATAACCACAAACAGTGGACGAATCTTCGTCATCATCCTTAGCCAATAACGATACTGCGTTTGATAGTGGGAAAATTGGAAGACCATAGAGTGGGGAGATTTCTTCTCATGAATCGACAGTACTTTAATTTCAAACAGTTTGACAACTAGTTTGACAATGGGAGAACTGAAAGACGATAGAGTGGGGATGGAAACATTCAGCCTTCTTCTCGCGAACCGACAGTACCATAACCGCAAACAGTGGACGTATCGCGATCTTTTTATCGTTTCGAAAGCGTCCGGAAAGGGATTCCACCGGTTTAAATAATTTTCCTAGGATCGTGTCGCGATTGTTCGGGGAGCCCGGTACGTGACCACGGTCGAACCGTTCATCACAGAACCGCGTCCGAGTTCGTTCGAGGGCAGCGGCGTAATCCACTTTAATGCGCTCCTTACCCTGATCTTCCTATCCACCGTGGGCCGGACGAGCGTCGTAGAAATACGATTTCCGAGTTACGATGGGGAAGAGGGAACACTGGCAACCCGCGGTACCGCGCGGTACGTGACGTTGGCACATAGTTGTTCGTCGTTGCCCGTGGCTGTATACGCCGCAAAATACGGTTAGTTACAGGCGCGGGCCCCGTATCGCGTGACCGAGCGACGAAAATTATAAAACAGCCTCGAGGAGCAGCGTTCGTTCAACGAGTCGAGAACCAACCGAACGGGAACGGTCCGGGATACGCGCGACGCGATATGGTCCTGCGTCGGGATGCGCGATAACGGGTCTCCGACGCGGTGTTAGCGTTCGCGAGGAGGACAAGGAGGGTTCCAGCAAACTTTATGAACCGAGAAACGATGGCAAAGGATGCTCTGGGAAAGAAAGATTTTCACTTAACGCGTTCGCGTAGGTGTATCTTAGTTTTCGTAAGGATTGAATTCTGTCGTGAAAGTTCATTTTATAAAACGAGGGACGATGGTAAAAATGGTAACTTTTTGGTACTAGTTTGAGAGAGAAGGATTTTCACGTTTGCGTAGATGTATCTTAGTTTTCGTAACGTTTGACTTCTGTCGTGGAAGTTCATTTTATAAAGGGAGGAACGATGGTAAAAATGGTAACTTTTTGGTACTAGTTTGGGAGATACGTATTTTCACGTAACACGTTCGCGTAGGTGTATTCTATTCTTTTTTGTTTATAAAGTAAGGAAAAATTTGTACGTAATATGTGTGCTTAGGTATTTTTCATTTTTTAGAAAGGTCTATCGAGGACATCGACGAGAAATAACATTTTCGGTACTGATACATCTATACATTGTATAATTTGAGAGTATTTAAGAAACGATAATCTCAAACATCGATTCTAAGTCCTCCCGTGTGGAGAAAAATGTATTCGCTCAACACGCATTGGCGAAACAATTTCCTCGGCGCGATGGAGCATAACGAAGAAGGTCAAATTCCGCCGGTCGTTCGAAAAGAAAAATTGCTTACACGCGCCGGTACGTTCCGAGAAATCGTAAACACCATTCACGACGACCGGTGGCATTTCCTTTTCGCTCGTTCCCCGTGGGCGCGATTCCTTTTTCCTTTTTTTTTTTTCTTTCCACCAATTTCGAGTAGGTTTTCCTTGTCGTCGTTTCCCTTTTCTCGGCACAGCGGGGAGCTTAACGACCCGCCGCGCTGTTGTCCTAACTCGCTTATAATAACTCTACCGGCCGGGTAATGACGATCCGGTCTCGGCGTTATTGTTGCCGCGGCAGATTGCTCGGCCTCTCTTCTATCCACAATTATTTGGATAATTCGCCGTCGCGCCGCCGTTGTGCCAGCGCCGGTGTGACAAAAGTCCGGTATCGTCGAGCTGCACCCTTGAATTTAAAAGTGAAATCGTACCGCGGAGTGTCATTTGTCTCCATTGAACGCCCGAGCGTGGAACACCGTGGATCGTTCCGATCAAATCGTTTCTACGATCGTTGAAGTTGCGAAACCTTTTCCTATTTTGCCAATCGTTCGGCTAACGGAGCGATTTTTAAGCGACACGCGCGGGAAAACGCGGAGCTACTCGGAAGTACATTATTTGAAAGTCGATGGATGCTTATGGAAATTGTACGGTAAAATTTGTATGGTAAAAATTGTTTTTTTTTTCTTTTTAAATAGAATTAAAAATTGCCTTTTTACCATTCCTACCAACGGAGCTGTACAAAAATAAACTATTTGGAAATGGTAACGAAAACTAGAGTATATTACGTAAACGTATTGTGTAAAAATATTTTTTTTTCCAAACTGGTGTTAAAAGTTGACATTATTTATCGTTGTCTTTTACATTGTGAAATCGTCCAGTCGAATTGAGAGAGAACAGGTCAAGAATATATTTGTTCTTTAAGTGATAAAATAGTTCATCGATTTATATCGGTAGTATAGAATTAAGAGAAAAGAATTCCGGTGGTTGAAAGGTTTTTTCAAATTATGTTTCTCGAAACTTCTGGTGTCCGAGTTCGTTGCGTGCTCGCGCTGTTCTAAATTTCGTGCAATACCTTTGAACATTGAATTCGTTTCCCCACGAGTTTGTGGTTTATCGGTAAAACCGCATTTTTATTAAACGGTTCGAAGCTATAACCGCAGAGCATCTAATAGCACTTTCAAGTCCGTCGCTCGATTGCATGGAAATCGAGTTAACTCGCGACCCTTGAACTTTCTACCGCAAAGAATGTGGTCAATGTTTTAATCGCGATAAACTTAATGACGCGGACAGCAGGAACAATGCACGTCGGAAAGAAATGTAAGCGAATAACAAATTCTTCGATAAACGTGCACGTGTTGTAACAGGAAGGAGATCGACGCTCGTGCAAGATCACTCTTTCACCATGAAAATTAAACGAAAAGTTAAAATTTTAAAAGCTTCATATTTCCAATTGTAAAGTAACAAAATAACTAATTAATTCTTTCCTTGATTCTCCCACCGTTGCTTCTCAATTTTAATTCACACAAAAATATACTTTACACGTTTCGATTATTCTTTAAAATTAAAAATAGTGTATCACAAATTATAGATCTTCTTTCGAAACGATACACAAGGTGATCCAGTAACTAAGAGCCCTTCGATCCATTCTAATAAATTTAACCGCTCCATAGAAAGTCAAAAACGCACTCTTAAAGAATCCTAAAAAATTGAATGCAACACATGTACAATGTTACATGTATATTCGTGTAGACCACCGTATCCTTGCAAATCGTACTCATCTGTAATTTCAAAGCCTCGAAGTAAGTTAGTTGCTCCCAAAATTAAAGCGATTAAAAGTATATTTTAAATAAACATCGCAGAATGAAGAAAGGATGCTGTCATTCGGTGATAACGTACTCTTGGCGCCTCTGTTAGGGGTTCATCTCGATTTTGCCAAACAGATTGGTATATTTTCTCCTTTGTAGCTCGATAGCAGCTTCCGAGACGAGTCCAACGACCTACGGATATCGTGCGTGGCGGAGAAAAAAAAAAAAAAGGAAAAAAGATAAGAAATACACGCTTCGACTCGATGGACGAAACTCACTCTCGCGGAAGAGGTGTTCGCGGCGATGACTATGATTATCGATACAATGCTGCAATCTTCCAACTACCGATTCGGTGGCACTTCTCGCGACGTCTGAAAGCTACCACGTGTATTTACCAATACCGTAGCTCGGTAAACCACAAACACCGCTCGAAGGATATCTTAGCAACTTTAGACGATAAGATAAACACGTTAAGATTAGAATCGGTAGATCGATCGATCGATCGTGCACGATTCGTTTCAAGAACAAATTGATATGATTCCTATTATGCACAGGACACTGGGCGCTTGTCATAGGAAACGAGTCGCGTAACAACGTACGCGTCGAACGCGGGATACCTACCTGTTCGTCGATGTTCGATTCTTTCTTACGGAGAATTTCGTAAGATATTTTCTTGAATGAACAGCGCCAACCGCGATGGAAAATGTGTGACAGGGTATTACCACGGTATGCGATTCAATAAGTCGCGCTGTTATGAGAAATTCCAATCAATCGATAGGTAGAAGATTACGGTATTGCATCGATAATGATTCTCGTCGCTTCGAACACCTTCTGTAAGCGTAAATTTTACGCGTTAATGGTTTTTCTGATAGCAGAAGGTATTTTTTTTAATATTTTTCCGCGCGAACGACCTTATTTCGCAGATCCTTGCACTCGATGAAGTAATTTATATTTGTAAAAAGTTTCAACGAATTTTCCAAGCTGTTCGACCGACGAAAAATATTCTACGCGATAATGGTCGTGCATATTTTGTATAGTGTAAATTTTATTTGGAAAGTGTTTGACGAAATTTCAAACACATCGACACGTTCAGAATATTTGTAACGTGGAAAATTTTATCGATTTTCACAGTAACGGGTACGATAATCTCCTTTGTAAGAATCGAGTCGAGTGCATTTCTATGGCCCAATTAAATCTCCGTGTTAATTGTATTCTGAATTGCACATATTTGTATCCGAGAATATCTGTCCTTCGAATATGATCGATCTGGCTCCTCGAGAAAAATTAGTACCATATACGAATCACACGATAATCGATAAATTAACACGTAGACGCGTTACAAAGTGTAGCAATTTACTTTCAACAAGAGCGATCGATCGCACAAACATGGCGATTCGTTACTATATAACACAGTAAACTATCGCTTCTCAAGAACGATGCAAAAGTAATCAAAAAACAATAATAACATCGATGTCAATGGACTCATTCTACCTAGTGCACATTTATATTATTCTTTTCCATTTCGTTCACCGCACCAAGAAAAAAGAATAATAAAATCAGACTACAAGAACCTTGCATTCCGTAGAAGCAAAGTGAAAAAGTGAGACAATACATTATCGTTTCTCAAGAACAATGCAAAAGTAATTAAGAAACAATAATAACATCGATGTCACTGGATTCATTCAACTTAGTGCACATTTATATTATTCTTTTTCACTTCGTTCACCGCACCCAAAAAAAAAAAAAGAAACAAGGTGAAAGGGCGAGGAAATACACTATCGTTTCTCAAGAACAATGCAAAAGTAATTAAGAAACAATAATATCGATGTCAATGGACTCATTCAACTTAATGTACATTTATATTATTTTTTTCCATTTCGTTCACCGCACCAAAAAAAAAAAGAAACAAAGTGAAAGGGTAAGGAAGTACACTATCGTTTCTCAAGAACAATGCAAAAGTAATTAAGAAACAATAATAACATCGATGTCAATAGACTAATTCTACTTAGTGTACATTTATATTATTTTTTCCACTTCGTTCATCGAATCAAAAAAAAAGAATAATAAAATCAGATTACAAGTACAAGAACCTCGTATTTCGTAAAAGCAAAGTGAGAAAGTGAGACAATACATTATTGTTTCTCAAAAACAATGCAAAAGTAATTAAGAAACAATAATATCGATGTCAATGGGCTCATTCTACTTAGTTCACATTTATATTATTTTTTCCACTTCGTTCACCGAACAAAAAAAAGAATAATAAAATCAGATTACAAGTACAAGAACCTTGTATTCCGTATAAGCAAGGTGAAAGGGCGAGGTTTCGTCGAATACGGTTGTTCCCCAACCTCAAACCGAAATATCTCGGCTCCGTGCAATTTCAAAACTGGCAAGTTATTCGTCACGCTTAAGTCGCGGAAAACTCGAGCGAATGGGGTTACAAATAGAATTTACGCGAAGCTTTCACATGGAGAAGTTACGATACGAGAACCACCCCGGACGCGAATCGTTGGGAGACCCCGAAAGAAAGGAATTAAAGATGGCTGTGATTGCCATTGGATCGCCGCCAGAAACGTCGAACGTAACAAAGTTTTTCGAGCTTGTCGGCGTCGATAAGAGATCCAACCGGGGGCGTGGGTGGGGTAGAGGGGGGGCCGCGTATTAGGAATTCATATCTTGACCGGGGGTGGGAGGCTTCTCAAGTGTGATCAATACGGAGTTATTCTTATGAACAGCGATACTCAATCCACGCTTGGAAAGAAATTCTTGCACAAGGCGTTGGTTCGCGCATGCCAGTGTCGCGATGCGATATCCATCGTCGCGAACCTCTGGAAATGATTAATTACACGCATAAAGTCCCATTAACGTTAACAATGAGAAGTAAATAGTTCACCTACCACCGTTAACGACACTCGGAAATTTACGAGTGGTCACAAAGTAAACTGGATCTAATTTTTGGGTAATAAATCCGATCAGACGTTGAGAATATTCTCGAAGTGCAATCTCTGAAAATTCACTGTACCGTATAATTCAATAATAGTACTATATAATAATAAGTAGACTATTCAAGTGGTTAATAATTCTAATTCGTGAGTAATTTGAATAATTGTTAACGTACTTAATGCACTTCGTTCGAAACTCGATCGATACGTTGAAATATCGAAAATATAGATATCGATTATTGTTTATCGTATTCATTTACATATTTTGTTCTTGTAATTGTTCGATACCATCGCCATGGACGAACATACTAAACGCGTCGGGAAATAAATATTATTTTCCACTCGGTGGACCGTGGAGTAAAAAGTTGTTTACCTTTTGTTCGTTGCTCGAGATTTTGCTGGTGTGCGTTGGAAAGGTAACGGTGAGAACCATCGAGATGTTTTTTTCGCGCAAGTTCGGATTTTCTTGGCATTCCGTTCGTTCCACGGCTTCAAAGTCAGCTCGGAAATGATAGTCGGGGGTTGAAAGCAGGGGTTGCAGACATACATTAATAACCAGAAGATACGTATCTCCGGTATCCCTCCCTCGGAATAAGAAGATACATCCCTTATATAAATGTGTGACTAACGGGTGGAAGCTTGTGCGGAGCTTGTTAGGCAGAAACGAGGAAACTCTCCCAGCAATCCTTTCTAGTTATTTCCGAAGTATCTTTCGAGACTGCCGTCTCCCCCTTTTTATGCTGAGTTATTCCTTTTCCAACGCGAGGTATCTTTCGATCAAGCTCCTACGAAGGTATCCGCTGGAACAATTTGGCTTCCATCGCGAGCTTTCTACGAACGTGGATTTCCATCAGAATTTTCCGCTCTTTCCAATCGCTCGGATTTTCTGCCCGCAAGATGGCGCATTCCTTTATAATTGGAATCGTTAATTGGAAATTTTCACTTCGGGTACGGAGGTTTTATTTATATTATTTATACTGCCTTATCGGAACCTTTATAGTCTTAGGCGACATCGACAAATTTTTCTATTATTATTATTCTCTACACGATAATAAATGTTACAAAAAGAAGATGAGAAATAATATTCAATATTTGAATTTAATAGAAATATTCTTTTTCTTTCACTATTTCGTTCTTTTGGAGTTGAACGATACTAGTTTTAGAATTTAATTGTAATTGTCCATTGTGAATGTCTATTTATTGGACATTGGAGTAGATTTATATTTTATCGAAATAAACAAAAATATTCAATACTCTAATTTAACATTGACCATAGAAGTAAAAGTAATTCAAGGAGGAATTTCTCCGATACGTAAACAGTAAAGAGAATATTCAAAAAAGTGTTCCGGATATAGTTTTCGATATATCGCTTAATGAAACTTTCGCTTGCAAAGATCGCGTTCTTTCGATTCTTTCACTTTCCGACTGTCGTGTTTCACCCCGAAGCGACACGAAACCCTTTAGGAGGGCCCCGAAAACCGAAGCCATTTTTCTGTTTCTTCTTCTTCGCACTGTTAGCGTCACGCGGTTTGGCGCGGTCAATACAAGAGAAGAGCGTATTAAATTATTTCCATTAGAAACGCAATTAGGATTCGCAAAGGATACACTTTCGTGGTTTCCAGAGTTCCTCGTGGCTGCCTCTAAAGGCGTGGAGCGTATAACTGGAGCATTCAAAGAGCAATTTGCAGAAACGTCGAGCGGCCTCCAATTCCCCACGCCCAACGGATCTCCGGATCCGCAATCACCGTGGCCACAAAGTCTCGCGATCAAAATAATTACCTCACATACATTACACCAATCAAAATCCACCAAACATGGGTAACCGAGTTTTGCAGCGATCGCTCTCTGATTGTAGATCTTAAACCCATAGACGAGTTCCCACAGCTGGAAGCGCTTTAGAAGTCTTCCGACAGCTCGTTCATTAATTCGGCTTCAGTCGTTAGATTTTAGAGAATGGCGGAATTAACGAGTCGACGTGCGCCGTGGAGGGGTATTAAACATTTTATAATAAAATGGAACTGGTGAGCGAAACCCGAGGGAAAATTGCCAATTGCCATTTTCTTATATTTCAGAGTAGTATAGGGTTTGTACAATTTGTTAAATATGGAATTGGAAGTGCGATAATTCTTGGTTTAATTTATATTTAATCGACTGAAATTCCCACGAAGTCTAATACCGGATCTGGAACAGGGGTGTAACAAAACGAACACCTCAAAAAATTCGTAGGAAATTTTTCTTTCGTTTCGCAAAGAATTTCAGAATTTAATTCGCTCCGTTTCGGTGCTCAACGTGTAGCTTTTAGTAGGTTAGAAACATGTTTAATTTAGGCCATTGGTCGAAAAGCGATTAAGCGACAGATGCTTTGCCATTAGCTCGAGCAAAGATCAAAGTCGATGGTCCCTCGTTCACTCGCGAGCTGTCATTCGTCATCTCTTTAGCTGAACTGCAGTCTCTTTATGTTGGCCACGCCTCGTATTATAGAATAACCGATCGTCTCTCGCGGATTTGAACCCTTTACGATTCAAATGTGCGTGCACTCGAATTCGGATACTCAACTTTCAACGTTACTTTTCCGAAAAACGAAACAAAAATTATTTCATCGTCTCGATTTGTTTCGAACCATTGACACTCTTCTCGATCGTGTCACAACCATAGACGCCCAGTTCGCATAATTTATACATTTGTTGCCAATGTTCCTACTTGGCAAAGGAGTACTACTGTCCACTGTCTGTCTATTGTTTGTCTTCTGCATGTTTACTGTTGGTCTGCTGTCTATCTGCTGTCTGTCTACTGTCTATCTACTGTCTGTCTACTGTCTGTCTACTGGCCATCTACTGTTTATGTACTATTTACAATTTTCCGTCTTTCATCTTTTATCTTTTGTCTACCGTCTACAGTCTACCACCTACTACCTACTACCTCCTGTCTACTGCTTACTGCCTACTACCTACTATCTACTCTTTACTATTTACTATTTACTATCTACTATTTACTATCTACTGTCTACTCTTTACTATTTACTATCTACTACGTTCTACGTACTACGTACTATCTACTATTTACTATTCACTATCTACTATCTATTACTTACTATCTACTACTTACTACCTACTATCTACTATCTGCTATCTACTATTTACTATCTACTATCTACTGTCTACATGTCTACTGTCTACTGTCTACTGTCTACTGTCTACTGTCTACTGTCTACTGTCAACTATGAACTGTCTACTGTTTACTGTCTACTATCTACTGTCTACTGTCTACTGTCAACTATGAACTGTCTACTGTCTACTGTCTACTGTCTACTATCTACTGTCTACTGTCTACTGTCAACTATGAACTGTCTACTGTCTACTATCTACTGTCTACTGTCTACTACTTTCTACCTACTACCCACAATCTACTCCCTGCTATTTACCGTTTATCCTCCACCGTCTATCGTCAACCACCAACCATCTACCGTCTATGATCTACCGTTTACCATCTACCGCCTACCGCCTACCGTCTACTCCTCAATCACTGTCCCCACCATTCGAACGGTTCCCTTGTTAAGCAATAATAAACCGTAAACTGATCAACCCAACCGAGTTGGCACGCGGAGAACTCGAAAATACTCAAAAGCAGCGGCTAGTTGGCACTCGAAGCGCAAAGGGCTAACGGTAGCCTCGGAGCGAAGGATGCGAGAAGGTCTCCCGTGTTTTCGGGCTGCTTAGCGACTTAAAGGGCCGTCTCATCAACTACGCGGATAAGGGACGGAGGCAAGAAGGGGTTATTACATGCTCGTTTCTTGGCTCTTTTCGCCAGGACCCCGTGTTTGCTCCTTTCTTTCATCCATTGCTCCCTGACAGAGGCCTAGCGCGCGCCTGTAATCTCGGTAATGCCTACCGTAAGGGACACGGTAACTCGCGGGATCCGCGGCCACCGTGTTTCCATGCTTTACGGGCTCCTATGCATCGGATCCTGGGCAGTTAAGGTATTCGTGGCCTGAATAGCCAATAAGATTCCGCGGGGCACGCGAGAATCGCGAGAGCCACCGTGTGAATTCGCAAAATGGAACGCGACCGGACAACCATTCTCGAACGTTGCCTAGAAAATTGGCAGTGAATGTCGCTTACTCGGTTGGTATTCGTTTCTGTTACGAATGACTTGAATTTTCTCGCGGTTCGAAGATCAATCTAAATTGAACAATAAGAAAGAGAGAACGTACATGGATACAATAACCAAAAAGTTCTTCCATGGTAAAATGTTAACCCTGAAGCAGTACTCTAGGATTCGAGTCATCCCAGGTCTTCTAGTGTTTGTATCTTAGGATAAATAACAAGCGTGCTCCTTTACTTTTTAATTATCGCAATGAATGAAACCAAACAACAGGAAACAATGCCCAGAAGTTAATTCTTCCATGATAGAATTTTAATTCGGAAACAACATTGGTACCCCCCGATCTTCTCGTATCTTTGACAGAGCTTTGACATTGATCGTCGCTCGAACGAAAGGTACAACATTGGACTAAAGTTTCCGTACACGATCGTTCTGCCCCGCTCGATTACAAAGAAAGAAAATGGCGACTATGAAGAGAAGAGAAGAAGCCGCGATACCCCGAGGTTAAAATTGAACGACGACTACCGGCCATCGATGAGACAACCGCACGCGTTCGATACCTAAGAAAACGCCCGGATCGGTGAAAAAAATGGTGGCGGTAATCGCGCGCCGTTATTTAAAACGACGTTATTTACACGCCCTCGTGGCCGGAGCATCGTACGGCCGAAAGGGTACCGATTTCTTCGATTTCCATACGCTCGAAAGAGAGGTGCCACTTTTCGCGAAACGAAACACACCTCCTCCGTAACGCCTCTATGTGTTACCGCGGCCGGTATCGAGTACGGTGAACAATGGCACCCGCGCGGTACCCGCGGCGCAATTATTCCGCGGCTACGTGGAATACCGCGGGAATGATCCGTAATTATGCGTTTTCGGTACGGCTACCCGGCGTCGAATGATAAACGGCGAACGAACAGGAAGAGACGATTCCGTTCCATGTAACGCTCATTTGTACAAGCTGTATGTAAATCCTCCGGTATCAAGATCACCGCGAGAGATATTTAAAGACGACTGGTGCCGCGAACCACCAGAACCACGAGAGCAGGCCCGCCACGAAGGCCGCCCGGATACCTCGCGATACGAAATTTTAAAACGAGAACACGCCGTGTTTCCAGGTCCCGTGGACGATAATGCGTCCAGCTGCATATCATTAAAACGTTCGTCATCGTCTGGTAGCGCGAATCGTGGGGGTTAGCCAACGGAATGCCGACCAGAAGAAATAAATTCGTTCCCTCCTCCTGAACCTCTCTCCACCTTACCTCTGGCTCTCCACCACGCCACCACGCCACCACGCCACCTCCCTCCGGACACACGGAGGGCCTCCAAGTACTCGTTCAAACCCCGGCTTGGCCCCTAACAAGGGAAAAAGGGTTCGAAGGATTTCGAGCAAGCAACGTCTATCGTGCGCATTATACGCGCGGCCACGAAAAAAACCACCCGCCGCGTCCACGCCGGTGGATGGCTAGAAGGGGGGTTTCTCATCCTTCCAGCAAGGATCAAAAAGAGAACGCGATCGCTAATAATATCGGTGGAAGCCCAAGAATCCGCAAAGAGACGCTCGTCTGCGTGGCGAGCCGCCCGTAAATCTGCCCGCGTCAGCGACAGAATACTCGGGGGCTCAGCTACAGCTTTGTCCATCCGTCTATCTGCTTCTTCGTTCGTTGGGACTCCCCCCGCACCGCACACACGCACATACACCCACCCCAAACCCCCCTCCGACCACACTCCCACCACCTGGACGATGCATCCGCGACGTTTCGTAGTGTTTCGAGCGACAGTTATTCAAACGCCCGTGAATTTCGTGAGCCGATCGGGAGCCTCGTTTCTCCTCGACGGAATGTACAATGTGTCTTGGCCGGGAACTAGGAAAAGTTCGCGATACCTACCACTGAAGGGGGGATGGAGAACCTGGGCTGGGGGGTTCTCGAAAAAGGAATTTTTATGCGCTCGAAATCGTGCAATATTCGTTTCTTTCGGTCGATCTTTCAACGGGTGAAGTATTTTCTTTTATAAAAAATCGAAAATTGTTTGAGTTGATATTTTTGTAAATTGTACTGGTGTGTTATCGTTGGAAGTATACTTTGTGTGTGTTATATTTGATTCTTAGTTCGATTCTCGAGCAATCGAGTGAAATATTTCTTTTGTACGCATCCGAGGGTATTTTGAGTTGATAGTTTCTTCAATCGGGTCAGTGAGTTACTATCGAAAGAGAAATAGTACGTTTACTTCGTAAAGAGATCGTTTTTATTTTTTTTGTAATGTAAGGTTTCTTTTGGGAGTAGTAAATTAAGAATCTTCGAAGCATTCCCAATGCTCCATTTTACGTGTCCTCGTAAATGTAGTTTGTAACGGTGTGGTCCACGATCTAACAATAACGTAAAATGGATACATTGATTTTGTTTATATTTGAAGAAATATAATTTAAAGCATCGGTAATTAGACAATTTTTGGGCGAAGAAAATCGTCTATCCTACACAGAGGTTGTCGTATCAATAATCTGTAATACCTAACCTATCCCAGACTCGAAATTTAATCCAGACTCAGACCTCATCTCGGGTCTCTAGTGACCCATAGTTTCCCGTCCAAAACTAAACCCATCGATTCGCGATAAACATACAAGATTGTCTCTCTTGAACCCAAGTTCGGGTCTCCATTGACCCAAGATTTCTCGTCCAAAGGTAAACCTATTAATCCCCGGTAAATATTCAAAGCGGTTCCATTCACCTGTTCGAATAGTCTCGGATGTTTTCTCATAACGCGTCGCGGTTGTCGAATATATTGCACCGATTGTATCGCGCGAGAGAAAGTCGGATAAAGTTGTCAAGATTCGTTCATCGTTCATTTCGTTCCTTATGTAAATTTCGAGGTCTCTTTCGCGAATCGTGTTGCCGCCCGAAGCGACGGTATCTCAAAAACGTACGGTTTTAGACTCCACGTTCGTTACACACATTTTTCGTAGTTTCGAGCGGTAAAATACTCGCGCAAGTTTCGCGACAGGAGTTTCGACTCTGCGCGCGTGCAAACCGAGAGAGTCACGAATTATGCCACATTATGGTTTCCATTGCTCGGAATCGACTCGGTCGATTCACGAAAGTTCGTAGATTTTCTTGGATCGCTATTTTATTTTTCGAGCCCTCTCTCGATTCCGTGTTACGTGGCATTGTTGCCATTGTTTGAGAGACACTTCGGTTTCGGACGAATGGCGTTGCATTGGTAATAGCGAAGTTAACCGTGGCTTAATAGGATAAAAGTCGATTGATTTAAACACTCGAAACTCTGTAGGTACGAACGTTATTTATCCTAGCCAACGATTGTTTATACGGGAGTAGAGTTAATGGTAGTTTTACATTGTAGCAACAACGTCGCGTACACGGGGATCGCGTGGGCTGTCAAATTATAGAGAGCGGTAACACATTCTCTGTGAACTTTATCACGATACTTCGTAGTATCTCATCGGCTACCGACTTATGCCAATTCTAAATCTAGATACCGATACTTGGTACCTAAACGTATCGTATCGTCGAAACGTACGTTACCAAGAAGACTTACGGAGTCCCGATCGACGCCGTGTATTTATAAACAATTTGTATTTCACCTTCTTCGATCGTTAACTTTCGCTCCGTTTAATCGTAATGTTAAAAATTAGGTAATAAGATATCTAAATATCGTAACGCATCATTGTTGAATAGATGTTATCTCAAAATTGATATCGATGTTTTTCACACTACCACTTTCTTTTATATCGGAACCAAGAACGTACATTTTACAAATACTATTATTTCCACCCACGAATTCGTCCAATTCGATCCTTCGACGATGCAAAAACTCCAAAGTCTAAATAAAATACTCAAACTCAGCCCCGTCGAAGAACAATCGCAACCGAATCCCTACACGCTTCCATTCCTCGTTACCTATCCAAATAAAAAGTTTCTAGACAAAACTTTCCAACAGCGAACAAAATACAACAACCATCGCACCTGAATCTCCACTTGCCTCTACCGCTCGACCACGAGCCGAATAAAAATTCAACTTATTGTATTCCCATCTCGACTTAACAAATTACAACACCGTTCCAATCCATCTCTCTCCCCAAACGCGTTCCCTGCGTTCCCCCCAACGTGATTCGTCACCGTTTAAAATTTCGTCCGTCTCCGTGCAGGAGTCGGTTCACCCGGGTCCCCGAAACGTCGCCAACAGGTCGAAACAGCGATCCGCGTATAGCTTGGATAATCGGGAAACATCCCCTGACGGTTGAAGCTAACCCAGACCTATATCCGGCGAACCGGAACTCGTGGAGCGCGAGATGATCGATCTCTCCCTACCCCGTACCGAAATCTGTTCTCGAATCGGACATCGTCGTCGTCGTCGTTGTCGTCGTCGTCGTCGTCGTCGGTGGGGCAAGTTGAACGAACCCCGTATCGCGTTTACCGACGAGCGGGGCACACCGTATCTCCTTTCGATCCCCGGATGAAGTGCGTCGGTCCGTTGATGCTCGAGGCGGAATTTGGAGCGCGCGAAAAATCCTCTCTCTCTCGGCGGGGACAGGGGCGTAAGGGGAGGTTGGGTGGAGGGAGCCATAGGGGGTGGGGGGATCGCGACGGCTACGCCCCTGGAAAGAGGTGGTCGCCATCCACGGTAGGAAGGAAGCGCAAATACTGGGATTGGTTCTCTCGCGTACGCGAGACAGAGCTTCGAGACTCTCGGTACGCAGAGAGTGCCCGGCCGCGATGCGACTACCTTCTCCTTCTCCACCTCCGTTCCTCCACCTCCTACCTCCGATCGCCGTCCTCCGCAGGCTCGTTTCTTGTCCTCCTTCCGTTCACGCACACCCACCCCCTCTCTCTCTGCCCTGGTGGGGACACAGAGATTCCCTCTTGACGCGCCGCGAGCGCGCAACGCGTTGGCGCTACGCGGGTACGCGACCACGACGACAATGACGATCGCGACGACGATCGCGACGTTGCGAGTTCAAGGACTCCGGTTTGCAACCAAACGGGGAATCCCCCGTCGAGAGGGACGCGTTTACCCCGTGAAGAAACACCACCGGAGCGGAGAACGCAACCCCCTTGCAAGGGTTAGCCGAGAACTGAAGACGTTGGTTTTGTTTGGTAACCGAGCGGATCGTTCGGGAGGTTCTTAGGAAAGTAGGAGAGAAATGGTGGTTATAGAACGGGGAATAATGGGTGAATATGTTCTTTTTTCGGTGATGTAATTATTGCATTGAACATAGGTCATCTACGGGATGAATTTATGTTTTTTTTTTTGGAGTGTTTTGGAGGATCAATAATAGAGTAAATTTCGAAGGAAATCGGTGTTTAGGGAACCTCTGGCTGGATACACGATTGTTCGGTTGATCCAAGTATACGAACGATTGTATAGAGTGTAGCGTTTTGAAAATAAGTACTAGAGATAAAGTAATAAAAATAAAAGCCGATAATGAGAAAGTAATTTATTGCAAACGCAAAATTGGGTAACGTACGCCCTTCTTCTAGACGAACATTCAATTATTGATATCGCGGTGACAGCAAGACCACCGTACAAGCCGATCGCTATCGTTGCGGTGAACATTGCTACCGTAGAAACAATTGGCTCGGTACGATTGTTACCACGGATCGATTGTGGCTAACGAGACGTTGATGTTTGCTGTTATGGCGACGGTTCACGAACGATGACGTACGATCGGGACATCGATTCTCTTCTCTTTAATCCCGAGAAAAATAATTCGAGGCATTGGTCATTGTTAGGCGACCTCAAAGAAGATTGCACGTTCGTGGATGTAGACGTTACAGTGATTATTCTCAACAGTAACGTACGATTCGAACGTTCTCTTCTTTTACATTTCGAAGAAAATAATTCGAAACATCGATAGTACTTGGATGACCTCTAGACATTAGAGATAACTTCGTTTTTGCTTTTAAATTTTGAGAAAAACAATTCGGAGTGTTGGTTCTAATCGAGCAATTTTGGAACAAACAAGATTGCGTGCCAGACGTAAACGTCGCAACGTGACATGGAAAATGTCGATTGTTTTTTTTTTTTTGAATTTTGAGAAAAATAATTCGGTACACGGATCGTAGTCGGGCGATCTTTGGGCGAAGAAAATCGTACAGCCGTAGATGCAGGCTGTTATGGTGATGGTCTGTGATACGAGACTGACGGTACACGAACCAATCCTAAATCATTTCTTCCGCCGAGGATTAATGGGCTTTCGCCGTTCTTTACGGTCCCCTGCTGATGGTCGTCGCTCCACGGGAAGATTACGATGACGTTTGCTTTAACGTTTTCTTGCGCCCGATGTTACCATTCTGGTACCTTTGTTCTGGTCGCGGAGGATTCTTGCCTTTTACGAGACATTCTGGAAATAGGTGGATGCAGGTGAATCGTCGGGAATTTCTGGTTCGTTTGGCTGGGGTTTAATCGAAATCTCGGGACCAACGTTCACTCGAACGTTTGCGACAAAGCGGATGTAAATATTTCTGGAAACTCTTGTAAAGTAGCAAAATCGATACAGACATTCTCTCGAAGAAACGAAACTTCTACTTTGATTCCTTGGGGTAAATAGACCAAAGGATGTTGGAAAAATAAACTCGTTGCTAAAGAAATTTTCATCTCTCTGAAAAAGATTCCCAAAGACTAGTTTTTAGTATCTCAAGATCTTCTAATCTCTTCAATCTCGGTGAAATTATCTTCTTCTGTCCGTATCACTGTACATGGATCGTCCATCTACAAAAATGACGAAACCTTCCCTGATCACTGAACAACCGTCGAAATTTCAAGCACGACTCGGTACCATCGTCGAAACGAATTCTCAAGGATTATTTTTCAATAGTACCAAGATCCCGTGATCTCGATGATCACGTTGTGGTACCAGTCGCGGTAAAACTATACTTCACGGGCCATGTGTACCGCTACGCATCGGCCGTCTAGCCACAAAAACGATAAAACCTTGTTACTCGATCGACGAAACCACCTTCACGATCTTAAACCGGTGCTTCGAGCCGTACACTCACCGAAAGGAACACCCGAGGATGACTCATCCTTCGAAGTACCCCTTAATCACGATGTACGAAACGCTATTGACGAAAAGTCGACGCGTGACCGGACAACTGGGACGAGCGTCTCGGTTCCCGGAAACGTTTGCAATAATAAACAGGTGTCCGCCGAAAGCAAGCGTGCCGGACGGACGTAAAACGCGAGAAACGAGTGTCTTCGACCGAGAGACACCCCGGTTCCTTTTCTCTTCTTTTTTTGCCCCTCTTCGAGTACCGAACGCGTCGGGCGCCAATGGTGGATGAAAACGATCGCGAGGAACACGAGGCAGAAACGCGATCTCGAGTCATCGACACCGAGAGGAAATCGATTAGTCCGCGGAGTATTCGCCGACAACCGGCGGCCGATGCATTATCGATGCAATGCGGGCCCTCATACACATACATGAAGAGAGAAAATGGCGGCTTCGGGAGAACCGCGAAGGTGTCGATAGGATCTCCCATTCCATCTATCTCTCTCTCTCTCTCTTCTTTCCTGTCTCTCTCTCGTTCTCTCTTCGTGGCTCAAGCATCGGCTCTCGATGGTCCGGCATTGCTGACGTCTCTAAGCGCGCAACGAGGATCCGTGGTAATATATTGATAGGACGCCGACGATATTGCTTTCGCATATTTATGCTGGCGCTCGTGGGAATCGTTCTCGCGAGATAAGGGGGGAAGGGGTAGGGGGACGTTATCGGCTCAACGGAATCACGGGCCCGTTCAATAACGTTCACCTTGTATATCGGTTATTATCTCATCGGCGACCCGGAGATCGTAATCTTTTAAATATTTACCGGAGTCGCGCCTTTTCGACCGAGCGATCTTTACCGTGTCTCTTTAGTCGTTCGAAAACCTCCTTCGCCCCCTCCCTCTTGGTTTCTCGATCATCGAGTTTCCGTTTTACGGATCGAGCCAGTGGGATAGAATTTATTCTAGAAGTTATTTACTCGGTGCACGACGTCGACCTTTGTTTCTCGTTTTCGTGGACCGTTGTTCTTCGATACTCGTCCAGGAACTCCGGTCATCCTCTTTCCAAGTGAATCTTGGAATTCGATGAATACGTTCGGTGAACTCGGTGTTAGCGATTCATAATTTGGTTCTTAATTCGATTATCTCGCGAGTTTAGACACTGTTGCGATTGCTATTGTTTGGTACGGTTACTCGTCGTGAAAATTGACGTCGATTCGGAGAAATGTTGGAAAATAATTTTTCACCGGTGGAAAATCGCTTGGAGACTTTTGTTTCGTCAAAAGTACTCGATCGAAAAGTTCAAACGGTAAAGTAACGATTTCTATCACTGATACGTATCGAAGCACTAAGTGGTGATGTCTATGTGTCGATAACATTGATCAGAAAAACATTAAAAATCATTTCTTAGAAAAAAAAAATCTCCCAGAATTATCATTTTATTAAAAATCTCATCGATCCGAGCATAAATTCAAAAAAGACAATTCAAACAGTAAACCAATACTCCCTTCGTATCAGATCACTCTTAATTTCTTCGTCGCAATAATATTGATCAGAAAAATATTGCGTAAAAAATAATTTCTTAGAAAAAATAAAATCTCCCAGACTTTTATTAAAAGTCTCATCGATCCGAGTATAAACTCAAACAAAACAAAAATTCAAATAGTATACCAATACTTCCTGTCACCGATTCGTACCAGATCACTCTTAGTTTCTTCGTCGCAATAATATTAATCAAGAAATATAGCGTAAAAAATAATTTCTTAGAAAGAAAAAAATCTCCCAGGACCCTGATTTTATTAAAAGTCACGTAGATCAGACCGTAAACTCGTTCGACGTAGAAACGTACCTGTGTTCTTCGCAGTTGGACGTATTTTCCCTCGTAAAGCAACGGATTCGTAGCTCGTGTCTCGCCGCGGCCGAATCATCGATACACTCTCTCGGATGTTGGTTCGCGCTGCTCGGTAAAATACGTTGCACCGTTTCGTGAACGGCGGGGACGCTATTGAGAACGCAGAGGACGAACGACAACTATTGTTAGACGGGATTCTAAGGAACCGAGCGTTTTCTGGATGCTGTTACGACTCGGGGATCCTACGAGGCACACCTGGCTGGGTGGCATTGCTTTTTCGTGGCTCGTTCGCTCGCTCGCTCGCTCGCTCGCTCGTGCAGACGGAATGAACATAATGTACCGAGGCTCTGGGCTTTCGAGAGGGCTCGTCGCACACCCCCGACGGCGGAAGCGCGGATGACAAAGCGTTTTCTCACCCGGGAAGGATAAAGAGTCCCCGATGCTCGAGATTACCTGGCTCCCGGAGAAGGGATACAAAATGAGACACGATAGCGACGTCGACGGCCATTTGAAAATCTTTCTCTCTCTCTCTGTCTCTCTCTTTCTATCTCGTTCGAGCGGGATCTTTCTCGCAAAGAGGGCCCGGTTATCGAATTCTCGTTCAACCGTCGAGGGAAATTGCGCGCCCGTCGAAAAGAATGATTCGTTACGAGAATCGGTCGAGCGAACTATTTTTACACGTGGTCCTGAAAAATATTCCACGAAAATTCTATTACTTCTCGATAATATTGGGACGAACGAGTCACGGCTAGCGATGGGATCGAGCGCCTCGCGAGCGAGTTCCAATCTTTCGAGAGTAGGGTGAATTCGAATCCTTCGTGAGTAGCCACGGAACGTGCATTACTATTGAAATTAATACGCTTGTATCGATAGCTATGTTAATCATTTCCACTCGGGAGGCGATCCTCGATCGTCGCTCAATTCGGTGTACTTTCTCCAATTCGGAAAACCATCGTGGTTTGGAATTGAAATTGAAATTCAATCACTCCTTTCTTGTAAGATGTAAACATATGTATACGAAACGTTGAAACGAAAACCCTCCGTTTTAAATTAATTAATTAATAATTCCTTCAAAAGTCGCGAGAACGTATCCGAAACGTTGCACCCTTACGAACCCCGCGAATCACGTGGCGCTCATGGGGGTTGAAAAACCTCGATTTTCCAACTTCATCGAGCGCCAGAATCCTCCGAGTCCGCGCAATCGCGAGAACAATTCGAACCGAACGAGATCCCCCGTAGCCTCGGAGGGCAAATTCCCGGTACAAACGCGTTATAACCTAACCGAGTCCATTCACTGGCCGAACTTACGACTCGACTATCGTCGGAGATAAGGGCCGCGGCGACGCCGGGCCCGAGTGGGTCCCAGCGTCCGATTACAAAAAGCCAGCGTACCGGTGGTCCACTTTCGATCCACGATTCTACTCCCGACGCCGATCGGGGGAACGTCCCGCGACATCGAGCGACCAGGGAGGAAATTATAATTGAGTCCAAGATTAAAGGTTTGTCCTTATTATGCTCGGGGCAGGGTGGAGGCTCGAAAAGACCGAGCCGAGTGGCGAGAGGGATCCAGTTTTTACTGCCTCGCCATCCTCCCGTCCCCAAAACCCCCCTCCCCTCCCCCCTCGCCAGTCGCGTACGGAGTCAACCGTCAGCCCAATCTTGATATATCTCCTACCCGAGGTTGCCCGTTGGCTTTTCATTGGGCCGGTCCTGCCTCCATTTATATCGCATTACGAGAGACCAGCTCCTTAGAATCCACCGAGGAAGACCCAGACCCACTGGTCCCCTTGTATCCTGGACACTGCACTCGTTCGCCGAGTTCGGGATGGTCCAGGTCAGGAGTAAGGTCACCCAGGCCGCAGAAGGCCGTTTCACTTTTTGATAGGTCAAAGATCTTTCCGTGTTCCATCCGTAACGAAATATACGCGAGCCTCGATTCTGGGACAGCTCTCCTCCCTCTATCGGGGCGGTGGACCTCGACCGTGTAAATATTGTTTTAATTTATACCAGACAACGGATTCAAGTTTATCGTGTACCGTGGGGTTCGAATTACGGAACTCGAGAACTCGAAATACGTTAGATAGATTTTCAATCCCTATTACGGACGACTTCGACGCGGAACGTACGCCCTGTGCGGAAGATCTTCTCGTTCGTTGCTTACACACGCGTTCTGAACGCCCATAGGCGTTTAACGCGCGCGATGTATCTATTGAGCCCTTATAGACGCCGATCGTTGTCAAAGGATCGAGACTCGGGTCTGTTACGAATAGAGTAGAAAATTCTAGGCTCGATTATGGGCCAGAAGCATCTCGAGGACCTGTATCGCGAATGTCCTTCGAAAACTGGAACGGAAGCCCGATCGATGCTCGAGCGTGCAAGGAGAAATGCTATCGAAAAGGAAAGCAGACCGTGTTGCTTTCTGGAAACGAACGACGTTCTCCCCCTGAACCTGGTCCCTGTCGGGAAATCGGAACGAAAACAAAAAACGAATCAATTTTATCGTTACGTAACGAGGTAGTTCCGAGAGAAAGTATCGGTATTTTCGGGGGTCGAGTAAGTCGATACTGGTCGCGATCGGGGAAGAATTAATGATGGTACGGATTGTCTCCGAAGGGCGGAAAGCGACGGAAGGTCGCGACGAGGGTAGGGGGTGGGGTGGTAGTGGGGGGGTTTGGGGACCAATTTTAGCGAGATGACAAATGACTTACGGATCTTCGACCATGTTTAATAGGGTGCCATCTGTGTGTCGGGCTGGCGCAGAAAGCGAAAAGTAGCTCGTCGACCGGCTCGAGGAGAGCCAGAAGAGGGAGAAAAGGAATAGAAGATGATGCGAACGAAATTGATAATACCGGCGGATGTAAACGATTACGAAGCGGTCTTTCTTCTCTCTGTCGTACTTCTTGAATTTTGACGAAGCCTCGGGCCCCAAGGGGACGCGAAATCGATTCAGGACTTAATACTTTGTTAAAGTGCGACCGCAAAAATCATCGCTCGCGTCGTTCGCGGAACCGGTTTCGCAAAACGATGACATAATGCGATGCTCGACCGACGAGGGTGAATTTAATGTTTTACAAATTTCGGTGTCTCTCGCCGTTACACGCGGGAGACACTTAACGCCCGTAATTATCGTCATCCGGGGCGAGGGACCGAGGAAATTAGAGGGGGGAGGAGGATTAGAGTAATGGAAATACGTCCACCTTGTAATTCGTTGCGATTATCGTTTATTTAATTTTTGCGCGTTTGAAAATCGTAGCTTGTTCGTCGCAAAAAAAGTAAAATTAAATCGTCCCATTACCTTAGAAACGTTGCGTTTAATATATTTGTTTACGGTCGTTTTTTGGAGCACGATGTACATTTTCAATCGCGGATGAGTAATTAAATATTTTTTAGGGGAATGGTTAATCAAATGGAAATTTAATCGGTTATGTGAATTGATTTTTTGAAGAATATTGCCCAATATTGAGAAATATTACCAATTGGAACCGAGTAGTCGGTTCGATTAACGTAACTGGTTTCTTATATGGAACCAGTGGTATCCCAGCTTGGAACGTTAAACCTGTTACTTAAAATTTAGTTACAATTAGGGAAGAAAGTGAAATTTCAGTTACTTGACATTCCTGAAGAATTTCTTTCCATTTTGATTTATATTCGCGACAGAGTGCTGTCTAAACTTAACAACTTATCGAATAAAAGAAAACACGTGCTCCAATCCTTGGTTCTAAGTTACAATATTAAAACGACAGAATTTCGGAACCGATGTAACGATTTATCACTGATAGAATCTATCGATTCTTCGTCAACGAACACCGTGACTTTCTCCGATCCAACGAGACAAATTTATCCCTAAATCTCTAGTTACGACACCGGCCGATCGTAGACTATCGACCTTCTCTCCCCCAGATATCGCAATACGTCGAACCGTTAGTTCGCAAATAAATTCGTAATTGTACTTGACGGGATGTTGGATTTATCGCGCGCTCGAAATTCGAGTGCACGGTGTAATTCGATGCACGACGATCGAAAGATGATTCGAAACGCGAAGGAACCCGCGCCGATTCTTCTCGTCCGGAGGAGGAACTTCCTGGATTGTAAGAAGAGTAGCTCGGGCGAGATCACTCGGTGAGAAATCGTTCCATCAAACCGAAGCCCGAGTTAATCACGTTGATTTACGCGGTGTTTATACTTATTTATATTTGAAGCGTTTAGCGCATACCAGGATGATCTATGAGTTGCATTAACCGAGTCTTGTTAAACGGGGCCCGAGGGGCCAACGAAGGTTCGACGGTTCCATGGTCCTGTGCACCGATACCCTCTCTCCCCCGGAACTCTCCTCTCCAGGGTTCCCTCTACCTTCCTCTTTCTCTTTCCATTTCTCTTTCTCCCTCGCCTCTTTTCACCTTACGTTCGCTCTCTTTCGCCCTTTCTTTCCTTCCTCGCAGCGCTGACCGCGCTCCATGACCTGACCCTTCATAAACTAGGGCCCAACTGTGCTATATTTTAAATGCATATAGACGTAGGCGTGCATGCGGTTAAAATAAATACAAGTGCCGAGGGGGCTCCGTGTGTATCGGTTCGGGGTATAAACGCTGGTCCTCCGACACCTCGTTCGGCCCTCTTGGAGAAGGAAAAAAGAAGGATGAAGAAAAAGAAGGTACAGAGTACGAGAGAGACAGAGAGAGAAAAGAAAAAAAATCGAACAGCTCGCGAAAGAAGAAGAAGAAGGAGAAGAAGAAGGAGAAGAAGAAGTAGAAGAAGAAGAAGAAGAAGAAACGCCGCACAACCCATGAGTCGTGAGCGTCTCGCGGCATCATACTCGTGGCCTGGTCGTGCACTGTGTTTCCGACACATCCTAGGTTGCACTTCGAGGCGGTTAAATCCCGAGCCGCTGCTCCCTTTTTCCCCCGTCCGTTCGTAGCCTGCAGCTGCATTGTCGCCGTGACATCGCGACCGTGTACCCGGCCGGAGCACGTGCACCTTGATTAGGGGATTTAGTAATCCGATAGCTTTCTCCGAGCTGTCTGAAGTTACGAGCATTCCGGTTTGTCATTTTAGCCGTTTTGAGAGCGTGGCAAGAGGTGTGACGGAGGGTGATGGTCGATGACCGCTCGCCACGCCGGCGGGGACGACTCGGGTTCGACGCGCCGTGGATTTCGAACAAATATTACGATTTTATCGAGCTGGATTCATTTTCGCACGATTTCAACGAGACTTTCGTGCTCCTTGACGGTCCCCAAGATTGTTGTGCACAAGAGAGTGTATTGTTCGGTGACGATTCGAAACGGTACGACTCTTCTAGCAAGTACTTTTATCGAGGTGGAATAATTTTTATAAGGTTTGACCGAGATTTCTCTATTCCTTAACAACCTCCAGGATTCGTGTACAACAGTGTGCATTATTCGGTGATTATTTGGATCCGTGTGGCTACTCTGGAACATCTTATCTCAAAAGCGAGTAAATTGATTTTTATAAATCCCAAAATTCCAAGTTCTTATTAAAGTAAAATAAACATCGGTATTTTTCTACTCCAAATTCTGCTAATAGGTATCTTTCTATCCCCTGGACCGAAGCTACGGGTGCAATGTGCACTCGACTATGAGTCAATTATTTTTCAAACAAGAATGTCGCTACATGGCGAATGGCTCGTCTACTGTTAGAAAATCAACACCAGCGATGATCGTTACGCGAAGCATCGGTAGAAAATATCTTCCAGCGGGACGAAGTCCGCATTCTTGAAAGCGATCGTTCCGGTCGTAGAAACGGTGTGTCGGGAATGACTCCCGATCGCGAATCCGAGCGAGATATTTGATCAATAACCGAGACGCTACCGTGTACACCTTCGCGTTGAAATCTCCCCGTCCATCGCTGCTCTCTCGTAATAGGAATTTTCGTTCAGAGTCGGATTATCGGTAGTCGAAAGAAGTCGGAGCCGAGTTTGCAGCCAGCATACCGCTAGACTCCAAGCTGTCTGGGATCCTTGGCGAATCCTTGGATCGCCTATCTCCTCTCGGTTTATTGCCGTTTGATTCTTTTTTTCTCGAGTCCGCTCCTCGGCAGCGCTCGTACTTCAAGCTGGTCGTCAGATTCTCGCCACTCAGCGGCATCGGCGCGGACTCCACGGAGAGGAGAAGATCGAGAGAAAGGAGGAAGGACGGAAACTAGCCGCGCAAAAACTTTCGACTACCTAGTTCTCGCCAGGCTGCTGGCGTTCGATCTAGTTAAACCCATCGGACGGGACTGGCACCGCTCGGCCGACTTGACCGGTCTTTTCTTCGCCGAGCCGCGTATCGCGACACCGTCGCGATTACAATTTACGGCGCTTGCGTATTTGCCGTTTGCCGATGCTCGTATCGATCGAGGCAAACATCGTGATACTTTTTACCAAGCTCTCGATACACGAGGCTACCGAGGGTAAAATTATAAAACGATAACGAGAGTAAAGTCGATAACGAAATTCTTCATGGGAAGGTACGGGACTGCATCGAACTATCGCGGTTACCACGACAATGGTACCTTTCTTAGGTTTTTGCCGGTTCTTTCAAAAGTTTTAACGTTCGATACTTTTTCGGTAAAGTTGTCAAATTGTTGGAAGTTCTAACGAGACTCTTGACGAGTATGTCACGTCGAATTGTCTACGCGAGAGTAGTTCTTAAACGATCCCTGGAACTTTGGTGACTTTTCCAAAAGTTTCAACATTCGATTTTCTTGAAGGTAAAATTGTAAAATTATGGCTTCTGGAAATTGATAACGAGATTCTTCGTCGATATGGGATTATATAGAGCCATGTCTAATGCACGAAAGTAGTCTTTAACCTTCGAATCTTTGGTAACTTTTCCGAAGGTTTCGACACTCAAGGCTGCTGAAGGTAAAATTCTAAAATTATCGTTTCCAAAGGTTGGTAACAAGATTCTCGATCGGTATGGGATTACATTGAACTAGCTCTAACACGCCAGAGTAGTTCTTAACTCTGATACCTTCCCCGAATCTTTTTCTATTCATCGCTTTCTCGTGATATATTATTTTTTTATAATTACAGTTATTGTAATAGATGCAGTTAAATGTTTCTGTATTACCTTGGATCTCTTATTGTATTGTAAAGTTGAAAAACAAAGACCTTGAGAGTACGATCGAACGGGAAAATGCTTTAAGGTTAACAGTATATTTATTCGAAAGCGATTTGTATTCCAAAGGTGTCGTGCTGTTTTAAGTCAATTGCTATACGTACGAAATTTCTTGCGCGGTGCTCGAGATAAGTCTACTTTCGCACGTGTTGAAATATCACTGTATAGTATCTGTTACTTGTTTCGGAAAAAATAATTTATAACTTTTATAGGGAAATAAAGGAAAATAATAAAGGTGTTTGTTCGGTAACGAACCACCAATACTGATCAAATTCCTACATTACTCCCCAAATGGTAAAAATTAAATGCACTCAGGAAATTCGTAAACCTACAAAAATGCAAAATAATATATAATAACAATTCGTACATCTCCTTCAAGTACAATCGTTCCACGATGCAAAATAATATATAACAACAATTCGTACACCTTCTTCAAGTGCAATCGTTCCACGATACGAAATAACATATAACAACAATTCGTACATCTTCTTCCACTGGAATCGTTCCACGATATAAAATAATATATAATAACAATTCGTACTCCAACTTCTTCCACTGGAATCGTTCCACGCTGAACCTCGGTATTTCAGTTCGATCGCACCGGAAACTCCTTAAAACGCGCCGATTCGGGGATTCCGATCTCGGAAGTGTCCCGATCGCGTTCACCAGCCACCGTCGCGAACGCCCCCTGTAAATGCGCGCGCGCGCGGACTCGCGCGCACGCGTGCGCACTCACGTTATCCACGGCCCGTACGGGGCTCCCCGAGGATTTATCGCATGACGTACGAGCGTGTTACCAAATCTTCGCTGGGACATTGTCGCAGGGTGAGGGGGAGGGGAGGATACAACACGATCAGTCGTCGCGTCGTTTTATCGCGAGCACGGTGCTCGGGTGGTGGGTGGGGTGGGGTCTGGTGGGGTGGGTAGTGGGGGGAGAGGAGTACGGGCGTAACGTCCGAATCGGGAGTGCATCCGATCATAAGCCCGCGACTCCTCCGCGCAAAAGGTAACTCGATTAAAGCGAGAGGAAGAGGACGGAGGGAGGTTGGTGGGGAGGCTACGGCGAGAGGAAGTGACAGAGGTGGACCAAGGGGAAACCTCCTCGCGGGCAATGGAAGTGGTGGCAAACACGGTGGTGCGCGACTTCCTCGAAGGAAGGAGAGGGCGCGGTTCTACCGCGCGGAGGAATCCTGCGGTAACACATGGAAGGATAGAGTTATTTATTGTTATGGCCGGCTGCTCGGGCGTCGTTGTGTGTGGGTGTCGGGAGGGTTCGGGGGCCTCTACTACGGCTGGATTCTCTCTTTCTCTCTTTCTCTCGCTCATTCACTCGCTTCTCTCTCTCTCTCTCTCTCTCTCTCTCTCTCTTTCTCTCGCTCATTCACTCGCTTTCTCTCTCTTTCTCTCGTTCTTTCTCTCTCTTCACCATTCTTTCGTCTCTCTGACTCGCGCTCACCGTTGGACTTCGGTATCTACAAATACAGATACCAGACTCTCGGTGCTATAACACAGCCACTCTCGTTCTCTTTCCCTCTTTCTTTTCTCTCTATATAGGTAGACATCTCGTTCGCTCTCTCGGCCCGGATCTCCGTTCTCTCTCGTTCCCTTTCCTTCGACTCTGGGGCCGTTCGGTCTTCTTTTCTGTCGCGCTGTGTCAGGGTCCTTCTGCAACGTGTGCAACGGGCCGCCCACTCCCGGTACACCCCGCTGGGTGTCCAACACCTACCTACATGGCCGCGGCACAACTGTATCCGTCCCTAGCTCTGCTGACCCGGTCCACACACCGCGCGATTGCCGCTAGCACCACCACCACCACCATCACCACCGCCGTCACTAGCACCACCGCCGTCACCATCACCACCACCATCCGCCGCCACGGGGACCGCACTAAATTTATCCTCCCGAACGACTTTATTACATTACCTCGAACGTTTAATTCGAAATTATTACTTAGACCGGACACCGACTACCCGAACGCGAGGAACGGAGACGGAGGAAACTCTGCGGAGGCGGCCGGGAGGATGGTAGCTTTGATTTACACGTCGGTAAAAACTGCCTATCCGTGAGTCCGAGGATCCCTCCGCGATGTTCCACGTCGCTCTTCTCGGTTCTCCTTCCCCACCCACGCTCCGCGAGCCGGTACGCAAATTAAACGGTCAACGCGGTAATTACGCGCCATCTTTCGTCCTTCCCCCTCTGGTCGGCCAGCGACTCGAGTGATACCGATCAGAGGGGGATGGATGGCTGGGACGCGCGTGGCTACCAAACAGGGTTGGTATATATCACGGTCAGGAAGTCCACCTATGCGAGACGAGGTCGATAATGGTCGAAAAGTCTCTCGCGGTCACGGTTCCGTGGGGAGTCGTGACTTGCACTCTCGGGTGTCGGCCACGAACGAGAGAGAGATATTTTTACGAGTCTGGCTGAGGTTAGTTTCAGGGTTCGACTCCTCGCGGTGGAATTATAATTTACAACCCTTTACCTCGGCCGTCTCCGTCTCGTTCTTTCGTTCGTTCGTTCGTTGGTTGTTTCGCTCCGGTTCCCCGCCCTTTCCTCTCTTTTCACACGTACTCTCGAGGAAGATTGTTCCGGCGCGCTCGCTCAGAGCTAGCGCTAACCCGGCACCACGGGCTTAATAGTGTCTGTGCGTCTGTCCGTCCGTCCGTCCGTCTGCCCGATTCCCCCCCACCCAGGCTCTGCCCGCGCTGAAGAGTACGTGTGGGTTGTTAGTTGGGCAGTTTATGCTCGGCTTGCCCGCATGCCCTTCCTACCGCGTTTGCGTCTCTCGGTTTGCGAACTCTTCCCCCCTCCCCCTAACCCTACCCCCCTGGCTGCGTCTGTCCCCGCGGTTGGCTCACTCGCGGGAACGCGAAAACAGGACGACGGGACTCCCACTGAGACGGTTCGTTTTAAATTGACCTTGACTCTATCAACGTCGATTCCTCATCGCTCCAAAACCGATGGATCGACACGATCGCGGAATTTTCATTGTTCTTGTACCCTCGGAGGCTTTCCACGTTACCGTTTTTGAAATATGGAAGCAATTTGAGGTTAGAACGTACTGTATGCTCGTGAAGTAGATCGAATTAACCCTTTCCACTCGAGAGGCGATCCTCGATCGTCACTCAATTAGGTGTACTTTCTCCGATTCGGAAACCATCGTGGTTTGGAATTGATATTAAAATTCAATTACTACTTTTTTGTAAGATGTAAACATATGTATATGAAACGTTGAAATGAAAATGTTCTATTTTAAATTAATCACACGATTCGAAGGATTTCACTGCTAGTTTCCGGTAGCAGAAAAGCTTCTAGTGCAAAGCGTTAAGGGACAGAAGATCGAAGTCGGCCAGACTGAATTGCTCAAACCTAACCTAGTTAGACGTTAACGTTTCTAGACCTAACTCGATCAGGAGTAACCTTTCCAGACCTAACCCAGTCAGAACTAACATTTCCAGGCACGACGTAATCAGAATCAACCGTTGCGGACCTAACCCAATCGGAACTAACTTTTCCAGACTGGACGCAGTTAAAATTAACCATTCCAGACCTAACTTGGTCACGATTGACCTTTCCAGACCTAACCAGACCTAACCAACTTTTTTTATCTTAACCTTTCAAGCTTAAAATAGTATTTTTAGTCAACCGTGACTAGTGACGGAAGTAAAATTATTAAACTTTGATCTTTCTTCGAGTAAATCACAAACATGAATTTTACTCTATCCGTCCGATTGAAATCGTAGCAGCGACACAGTCGATGTGTTTCTCTAGCCGACAAGAAGCGAAGGAATAATTTTACAACGATACCGTGTAATGGCGTCTCGATAGGCGGAAACGTATTAGCCCGTGTCTTCCGTTCGCTGAAACAAAAGAAAGAGTCAAAAGGCCAACGAGTCCCGCACAAATGCATATACATATCCTCCGTCGAGTCGAGTTTAACATTTAAAGTGGATTGTGGTCGCCCGGTGAAAATAAAGAGTCAATTATGATAATACCAATAAATATGACGAACGACATAATGGCGCGGTGCACCGACAGATTTTGCGCAACGGTTACGCGAACGACACACGCTCGTCGTCAATTACGTTCTAAACGGCTACGCTGCAAAACGTTTCTCGTTCTACGATTCCTCCGATTTGTATCCCTGAAATAACTTCCGTTTTAAATAGTAAATAACTCGAATCTCGTCTCGATCGTATTTAGATAATAACGTCCCGTCGCTATTTCCTAAGCTCTCGGTCGTTCGTTAATATTAGGAGAGCCTCGAAACGATCGATCGTTATGAAAATAAAGCATCGAAAGATAGACTCATAGACGATAAGTAATATTGTAAAAAAAATATCCTTCTGTTTACTTATGACAAACAAAAATAATCGGCCATTGTATTCACCTTTACCTAATGGAAAGCTTTCAAGAAGACGTGCCAGAAATGAAAAAATCGATTAAAAATTTATTCGTACCCACAACATTTTAGAGTAATATTCAATGCAATAGACGATTATCGTAATATTTACAATCTGTCCAATATTTAACACTGAGTAACAATTTACCGGTGGAATGTTTATCGTTGAAACGAACAAGAGTGAATATTTGAAATAAAATAGACTATAAATGATGAATAATTCGGGGGGGTCCGTCGAGACCCGAGAAGTCGTTCCAGAGTCGAGCACGTTGCGAGACGCACCTTTACTCCCACATTATCTTCGTTATGCTAAACCAGCCGTGTCCATGAATAGTATATGATACACTAAGATGGATCCGATAGCAAAGCGAGACGCGCGACCACGTGCCGTCGGAGTTTTCAGATAGCCGCAGATCCCCCGGTTGGGGGATAAGAAACACGATAGACCCACTGCATCGGAATGGCAAGGGGAACTACGTCCCGGACGAGCTGGATCGTTGATCCACAGTCAACCACCTGCCGTTTCGTTCCGACGTTGTCTCTGCACTGGCTACTTTTCCAAAAAGGAACAAACGATAAAGAAATTTCACCCGGAAACAAAATAATCGAACAGTGAGAAAATACGTTCAATCTCCCCAAGACTGGTAATTAGCTAGGAGACGAAACAACACAGTGTCTTTGAAAATGATGAAATTGAAAACGATAAAGTGTATAATATTGTCGAGAAAAAGATCATAGAAAATCGACGAGTAACGAAATATACGTTTTTCGAAGATTTTAAATTAGCAATTGTAGGAAACGAGCAAGATTGTTTTGGACGACGAGAAAATTGAAAACGATGAAGTAATTGTGAATCGACGAGTAACGAAATGTATTTTATCCTTCCGAGACTCAAAATTAGTGACCTTAGGAGACCGAGCGAGACAGACACACTGTCCTCGACAATGGTAAAATTAGAATCGTAAACGCGATAAAAGATAAGTCAAATTACTAGCCATAAAGCATAAAATGTGTTTGCAGTTTAAATTACCACGAGTATAATAAGAATGGCAAACCTTCTCGCGTATGAGCAAAACTCGTACCGATCGAATCGTGCAGAACTCGGTATCGAAAGTCGCGAGAAACTGTACAACTTCGCGAAACACAGCGATTATTGTAAAAGTACACTGAAATAGGTAGGTCAGACTGAAAACGTTGCATTTTCGAAAAATTAAGTTTTATTCGATCGAAATGTACGTCGTTGGCAGGTCTGGATTAGGTGGTCTTGTCCCAAAGGAATATTAAACAACATATTCCTTCGTAAAGTTTGTATTCGTATAAATTGTTCAAATCCAATATTGCTTCTCAATCTAAGAAAATTTTATTCTCTGTAGAGTGTTTTAAATGACGATAAAATTATGTTGCAACAAGATACTCCAAGTATGTCCCAAAATTTCATAGCTTAATACAGTTAACTTTCAATCGATCTTGGATGCGTAACTTCGATTAGTCGACGATACGTTGTTATTAACCGAAGTTTAGAAAGGAGTAACGAATCGTATCTTTCACAGACCACGTTCGATAGAACCTTTATCGATCGACGTTCATACGAGAGCTTCACCAACGTCCAATCATTGTCCAGATCACTTTCGATTATCGTTCGGTAAGGAATCATTCTTACGGGTCACGACCCTCTCCAAAATGTCTCTGCTGTTTCGACTCGTAAACGACGAGCTCCGAACCTCTCGATCGTCCATCGACCCATGCGGTACCCTATTATCAAATTTCTTCACCTTTCGACCAAATGCCAAGAAACGATCGCACGATGGTAATTTCCGAGTCCCTGGGAGGCCACGGGTTGTCGTTCGTGGATTAACTCCTCCAACGTGGCTCTTAATTGATCCTCTAAAACGAATTTGGGCCTTACTCGAGGCTCGTTTCTCGGATTCAAATTTCTCGAACCAAGAGAGGTCGGATTAACGTTTCTACCTGCCACCGGTGCACCACGGTATATCCTAATTTAAATTCGTGTAAAAGATTCGCGATTCTTTCACGGACAATCGTGTAAAAGAACGATGAAAACAATTCGTTCGTCTATTAAAAATTGAACATTGTCGATCTAAACTCTAAACGTCACCATGGAAATTCACTTCATCGATAGAGGTCGATCTTTGATACAGCTAGAACGTATTCAAACGAGACAAGACAATCATCTCCTTCTCTGCAAAAACAATAGAAACAACTCGTTACCGAAATAAACGCTAAACGACACTAAAGATAATCTTTCTCGATCGAGATCGCCGTATCGTCTCCATCTTCATAAAAATCTAAAACAAAGAAGATCAAATCAAACATTACCTTACTACCGATATAAACGTTAATCAACACCGCCGTACTTGGTCGATAGTGGTCGATCTTCGATCCCGCTCGAACGTCTTCAAACTTCGCGCGTCAACCTTCCGAAGTTTCCTTCTCGACGAGACTTCGCTTCCGTGTCCCCCCCTAGGTGGCCTCCGCGCTTCGAAAGCAAACAAAATTCCCCTCCCCCTAAAATTTCGCGCAGGAACACCGTACCTCGGTCTGCGCACACCCATACAAACACGAACACACCTACAGAAACACTCCTCCTCCCGAATTTCTTCCTCGACGATACTCCGCTTCCGTGTCCCCCCTCCGTAGCCCCCGCGCTTCGACAAACAAAGCTTACCCCCCTAAAATCTCGCGCAAGAACTCTGTACCCGGTACACACACCCATACAAACACGAACACACCTACACGAACACTCCTCCCGAATTTCTTCCTCGACGATACTCCGCTTCCGTGTCCGTGCCCTCTCCGCATCCTGCTCGCTTCCACGAGCAAACAAAATTTCGTTACCCCCGAAAATCGCGCGCAAGAACTCGCGTACCCCCGCACGCGCGCACACACACGCACACACGCGGCTACAAACGCAAACACACGCCAAGAATGAGCGATGAAGATGACCAATGATCCGTTACTAGCGGACCCGGCACATTGTTATACCTGGACGGTGTATAGTGTTACCGGGATACACAACCAGGGCGGGGGTAGGGGGAGGGGGAGGGGAACGGACGCGTTGCCCCGCGGATCGAGGTGTTGTTACGTAGGTGTACAAGGAGCGTGCTCGCGCGCGCGCGCGCGTCCGAACGGAAAGCGGGAAAGAGAGGGAACGAGAAAGATCGAGCGAAAGAGGACTCTGGAGCGGGGAGAGGTGGGGTGGTTGGACAGGTAAAGCGGGCTGGTGGGGAGGGAGGGAGTGAAAAGAGCGGAGACTCCGTGGTAGCGTCGGTAACTCTGCCAGGCGACGCGTCGTAAACTTTCGCCTCCATCGGCGAGCGCCTTCGCGCCTTCCTTGGTCCACCTTCCTCTTTCTTCCGAGGCAGCGTCCCCCTTTTTCTTCTTCTTGTTCCGCTTCTTCCTCCGCTTCTTCGCTTTGGCTCTTCTCCAGGCCGTCCGAGGGGGCCGACCGGGAACATTCCCCCACGCACAAACACCTCTGCCGGGGCTGCCTGCCCGGCTGCCTGCCTGCTTGCCTGCCTGCCTGCCTGCCTGCTTGCCTGCCTGCCTGCCTGCCTGCCTTCCTATTCTTCTCGCGCGTATGATTCAGCCTCGCTTCGGTTAAACGCTTATGCAGATTGCCGATAGTAAACGACCGGGGCTCGACAGAAATAGAGGGCAGGGAGCTGCCGAGGACCGCGAGAAGAACGGGGAGGGGGACCACAGGGCGGACGACACCACCACCGGACACACACGGGACACGGGAAACTGACCGACCGGCCGGCCGGGTCCACCGACTTTTGTCGCCGCGGTCTTTTAGCGTGTCTGACGGAAACGCGGCGGACTTTGATCGCTTCGCGCTGGGATTCAGATTGATTACGGCGGAACGCGTTCCAGCGGCGGCGGTGGTGGTGGTGGCGGCGGCGGTGGCGGACCCCGCATTTCGTTTGCCTCGTTCGGGGAGATTTCCAGAGAATCCTCGATGGGTTTTTACTACGGCCGAGCGCTGATGGACGCGAGAAGTTTTGACGAAGAGACACGGGGAATAGAGTTCCATCCTCGGGGCTTATGATGTTCGAGCAAGTCCCCTGGATCGGTCTCGAACCAAGTGGAACCGAACTTGCCGGGTTTCTTCGCGTTTTTGAACATTGGAAATAGTTTGATTCTTCGGGGAAGAGTCTTTTTCGATTTGGTGCAGAGCGACACCGTGTAAGGGAAACGAAAGTTAAGTCGCAGCACGTCGATGGTGGGCTGTAGAGCGCTCGCGTCACAACGTGACATCCTGTTTGTTACCTGGATGTCGAATTTTTGGAATATCAGCTGTTTCGGGCGATGTGGCACAGTTCGAAAGGACAGTATTTAGGAAGTTGGGAAACGGAGCTGGAATTTAGCTACTGTTGGGGAAATGGGAGAAAATGATAAAGGAGTTTATAATTTATTCATATTTAAATGAATATTTTCGAGTAAAATGTCCAGCAGGACTATTTTATCGATATACAGATTCGTTGTGTTTCGTCATTTGTATTGCAATATGATTGTCTTTGAAATTAAATTTTATTTTAAATCGATGCACGCTTATTTCACGAGTGAATTATTTTAAATTCTATTTGAACGCTAACAATAGATATTTATCTTTTATATTTATACTTCGTTATTTATTTCCGAGGAGCATACAGTAAGAAAAGAAATCGATGGCGTTGGAATATCGAATTGGCTCGTTAAAGACTGTAAAAATATCAAGCACGAAATATCGTTATTATTTGTATTACAAATTTACGGTATTTAATACCGTAGCTTCTGATAGGTCTGAATATACAGTTTACCTTCGAGGAAAAAAATATATGAAATTTCACACGCGACGACTACGATAAAATTGATCGATCGATGCATCGACTGTTCATTCCAGCCGTGTAAATTTTTTCGAAGCATTGTGGATCGCCGGGAGCAAACGGCTCGCCGATGGTACGCGCGTAAACGTTTCTTCAAAATGTCAAGAACCTCCAAGTATAGTCTTCTGAGTAATCCTCGAACAACTTCCAAGGGATTCCACCGTCGAAATTTGTTAAAAATCCGATCACGATCATTTGCTTCCTAAAAAAGACTTAATTATCTCACGTTCATCGTAAGATCATCACGCTCGCAAATAAGGATTTTAACCCAGGCATCATTCGAATCACGTACGCGGTGTACCCTATACTTAAGCATAACCTTGAATACGTATCGTGAAACCGATTCTTCTACTCGCGGGGAAACGTATGTACATGTTCACGACGTTTGAAAATAGTAACGTTTCTGCTTCTTTCTGTGGTATTCGCGCAGAAAGGTCGACAGTTACGGTTAATTGTCGTTGCTAAGAGGCGTCCCACGGAATACGAACGCATAAAATTTGTGTTGTTTTAGGAATCGGAAACCCGTCGCCGCTGGCATACAAATGAGAGAATTCGGAATGAACGTACGAAGACCTCGTCTCGCGTATTCCGAGAGCAAGATACAAAGTAAATCCGTAAATTAGATTTTCGAGCCAAATCGGTAACAACGTGTTTTACGAGATTATTCGAAAACATCGCCGTCTGTAATAAGTCGACAACGTACGCGAGGATCTCGTCCACGCCCGTTCCAAGAACAAGGCACAAAGTAAATTCGTAAAATAGATTTTCGAGCTGAAACGATAACAACTACGAGAATAACTTCGATCGCTATTTTATGCTCGCTTTAAAACCTCACCGACTCGAACAAGTCAACACGTACGAAGACCTCGAGTATTCCGAGAACACGGTGTATAGTAAATCTGTAAATTAAATTTTCAAATTAAATAGCCAACAACACCGAGAATAACTAACAGCTATTTTATACTCGTTCTAAGGCTCGACTATTTCGAACAAGTCGAACGCGCGAAGACTTCGTTTCATACGTTCCAAGAAAAAGCTACATAGTAAATCTGTAAATTAAATGTTCAAGCTAAGTAGTTAACTTCGAGAATAACTTCAACCGCTACTTTATGCACGCTCTGATATACGTATCACCGTCTTCGAAATAGGTCGGTCGCATACATCGGTATACGTACGCCAAATCCAACCCAAACGTTCCAAATCCGAATCGTGAGTCACAATGTTACACGCTCGTGACAATTAATGCTTTCGATACCCTCTTTGGTTCTTCGTTAAAACCCAGCAAACGTTCTTCGATACTTTCAATCCTTTCTTCGATTTCTTCGATTCTTCCCATTTTCTCGAATCCCAAGAAACTCTCTCTACTCTCTCTACTCTCTCTCGTTTTAATTACTTCTCGATCCTCTTCGCTTCTCATTCTCTCAAACCCCACCAAACATTCAACGGTCGACACTTTCAATCCTTCTCAATTCTCTCGAAACTCAGAAAACCTTTCAGACTCTACACTCTCGTTTTAATTTCTTTTCGATCCCTTCTTCTAACACTCTTTCAAACCACGCCAAACATTCAACCCACAACACTTTGAACCCTTCCCAATTCTCCCGATTATCTCAAAACCCAAAACCCTTCCACGCTCTCTATTCTCTGATTTTAATTTCTCTTCAATCCCTTCTTCTAATTCCCCACTCTCTCAAACCACACCAAACATTCAACGCTCGACACTTTCAATCCCTTCCCAATTCTCCCGATTTCCTCGAAACTCAAAACCCTTCGACCCTCTCCACTCTCTCTACTCTCTCGTTTTAATTTCTCCTCGATCCCCCCTTCGATTCTCCCCGTTCCCTGAAAATCCACGAAACATTGAACGCTGGACGTTCCCCATCCCCTTCCCCGATTTCCTCGAGAGCCGAAGAAACGTTTCGCGCTAACTCGATTAGAGCTCGCGCGGAGCCGGTCATTCATTCGAAATTCGAGGAGCGGGACTAACGCCTCGTCGTGGCGACCGGGGGCCCCGAACGCGCGGGCGCTCGCAAATTCATTAGAACGCTAAGCTTAATGGGCAGTACACGCACGCGCGGATTTCTGCGCACGTGTGCCCGATGAATATTTATCCAGGCGTTTAGGCGGGCGAGAATTACGGGACACTCGACGACGACAGACCTCTGGCGTCCTCTCCGCCGTAACACGGGACACCCAGGCCGGAGTAATTTGTCGCCGGGTTTTTTGTCGGGTAGCGCGAACAGTAATTAATAAAGCACAGCCCATCGGTCGTTGGGAATTACCGAGACGCGTGAAACGCCACGGCAAACACTTTAACCCTCGTTCTCGCGGCTCGTACTAATTGAGACGCTCCCTTGAAAGACAGTCGTTGCGAGCTCGCTAACACCCGGTGTCAACAATCGGCGGAGCTTAATTATGCACGCCTCTAATTACCACGGTCAGGCGTTAGCCAGAGGACGGAAGATGGAAGTGTACGAGGGGGTGCGGGACGGTGAGAAGGGGGCGAGAAGGGGGCGAGAAGGGGTCAAGCAGAATCGAAACGACGCGGTTGTTGGCGGTGGCTGTTTTCGAACACGGTCTGGTTCCCACTTAACGTTCCTTGCGTCACCACGGGCCCCGGCTTAATTTGTTTAACTAATCAGGACAGTGCGTTAATTGTTTAATTACACATAGGTGGCGACCGGAGGTCACACAGCGGGCTAATCACGTACGTCCGTACGTATGTACGTACCGAACGACCGGCCGAACGCTTCGTGACCGGATCGTGCTAATTGTCACGACGCAACCGGCTGATCCTAATTGACCGCGAAAGAGGAAAAGAGGAAGGCAGACAGAGATAAACGGCTAAAGACGTCCGGTTCTTCTTTTCATTCTTTTTCTTTCTTTCTCTCTCTCTCTCTCTCTCTCTCTCTCCTCTTCTTCTTTTTTCGTTTTTTTATTCCTTCTTCTTCACTCCCGACCAGGGACGTAGCTTCGATTAAGGCGCCCACCTACAAACTGGTTGTATTATATTCTGATTAACGTCTCGGGCGCGCGAGGTGGTCCGCTTCGACGCGCACTCCCCGCGTCTTTTCCTTCCTTTTATTTTTTATTTTTTTTTTTTTTGCTTTCTCTCTTGCCTTTTTTTTCCTTTTTTTTTACTTTTCTCTTCCGAGAACGCGCGCCCGCGCGTTTCGTTCGGTTATGATTATATTCGACGGAACGGTACGCGATGATCTCAGGAACGAGGGGGGTAGAGGGGGCGTTTATCGCGGGGATCGGTGCCCTTGGAGATAAGAGAACGAGTAATTGCAGCCTGCTCGGCGAAAAATGATGCCGCGCGTGTTAACAAGATTCCGTGGGGTGTAGGGTTTCGGATTTAAATAACGAACCGCGCGGGGGGATTATCGGGCCCGAGTTTATTCGCAAATTGGTGGGGAAATTAAATTATTTTGTCGCGAATGGAACGAACGTTCCACGTGGATGAGGGATTTATTCACGGCGGGGATTACCGGGCACGGTCGTTAAAGTTTTAAATACGCTCGGATACGTGGACGCTGGTCCTCGCGAGACGAGGAAGTTCTATTAATCCGGTGATCCCGCGCTTGTTTCGAGTGGAATGCCACCAGTACGGAGATACGGTCTTTTGGGAACTTCGTGGAAGGTCTCGTCCACGATATCGATAGAGATACCGGGATCGTTTAGCATTGTTTGTCAAGTATCGAAAGGTGATGTTTCAGCTGCGTAAATTGATTACGTTTAATACCGTTCGAGAAACATCCAGAGGCGGCGTTCTGGCAAATTGATCGCGTTCAATATTATTCGTCAAATATCGACGAGCGAAACGGTACTTTCATCGAGACGCACAATATTGAAATAAGTTCAACGAAAGTTGATTTTCTATCGATTACGTGAAAAAGAGTTTGCGCTAAAATTTCTCCTTAAACCCCCCAGGTGGATTTTTCGGGTCCTCTTTGATACCTCCTCGCAATATACTTTTTTTGTATAATTAAAACTTTTGTAATAAATATGAATAGTATCGTAAAATTAAGAACACGGATTTCGTACATATTGGTTCTCTTTTTATCCAGAGAACTTAATTGTACAGTCGATAGAAAACACGGTTTCAAGTAAAAAAACGATATTTCGGTGATCGGAATTCTTTGCCTCGTTCCTCTCGTTCGAAAAGTTCCCCGAAATTGTTAGCAACAAACCGAGACACGAAAGAAACACCGAGTGCCTTCGTGTCTAGAACCATTTGCATTCCTAATTCCGTTCTCAGGTCTGTCCACGTGACATCGAACCGTTTTATCAGTTATTCCGCGCTATTCCCAGCTGTGCGATTCGGCGCATATATAAAGAAGCCTCGCGACTACGTGATATTTCGTGAATTTTTTTCCGAGGGTATTCGCCACTCCGAGAAAGAGAATGAAATAATAAAAGGTACGAGCGGAGCGGTGTTATTTTCTAATTCGAACGTTACGGTGTTTCGCGTTAACGTCGGTAAAATTATTCGTGCAATATCTTCCGAACCTATCTATTTCCAAACATTCGTACAAAGATAGATAATTGTTTAATTACACGATTCGAGTAAAATTCACTGTTCACGAATTTCCTATATATTTTTTAAAAATGCAATCCGCGCGCAGTTCGAAGCTGCGCTCCTGTCGTAAACTATGAAAATTATTTTCACTCGTTTATTGCAATCAGTTACTCGTAGATTCTGACTTTTATTTATTTCTTTAAATTTATAGAATTTACCGATACGTAATTCATCGATAAAAACCGTTTTCAGCGAGCATACTCGAGTAGCGTTGTAAGGTACATGTCTCGATAATTTTTTACACTTCTTAATTCTACACTTAATTTTTTACACTTAACACTTAACGACCTGATCATTTGAGTATAGAAAACGCAACTGACGTAAGTAGAAACTACGAAAATTTTAATACGACAAAGTCGATAATTTTACCATTTTACATTTCTTACACCATCTGCATTGCCAATGTATAAGAAGAGCGACAATAGCAGGGCCTTCGTTATAAATTTTCGACCGATCGTTAATCGATCCGTCGTGTTCAACGTCTAGAAAAATTTTCACGAATAAAAATACTTCACGCCCTGATCTATGACAATTTCCAGTAATTTCCAAAATAATTAAACGAAGTCACGTATCGCTCAACTTAAATGAACTATAATTGATACACGTAAGTTTTAATATTTTAAAACAAATCTATCCGTTATCGCGGTTTCCTCTAACAATTTTCAGTAACTTCCAAAATAATTAAACGAAGTTACGTATCGATGAGTTTAAATGGGTTGTAATTAGGACGTGTAAGCTAATATTTTAAAAACTTATCACGGTTTCCTCTAACTTCTAAAATAATTAAACAAAGTTACCTATCGATGAGCTCTAATAAACGGTAATTGGCACACGTAAGCCAATATTTTAAAACAAACCTCTCCGTTATCACGATTTCCTCTAAGAATTTTCCATAACTTCCAAAATAATTAAACGAAGTTACCTATCGATGAGCTGAAATAAACGGTAATTGACACACGTAAGCCAATATTTTAAAACAAACCTCTCCGTTATCACGATTTCCTCTAAGAATTTTCCATAACTTCCAAAATAATTAAACGAAGTTACCTATCGATGAGCTGAAATAAACGGTAATTGACACACGTAAGCCAATATTTTAAAACAAACCTCCGTTATCACAGTTTCCTCTAAGAATTTTCAATAACTTCCAAAACAATTAAACGAAGTTACCTATCGATGAGCTCAAATAAACGGTAATTGACACACAATATTTTAAAACAAACCTCTCCGTTATCACGATTTCCTCCAACAATTTTCAATAACTTCCAAAATAATTAAACAAAGTTACCTATCGATGAGCTCCAATAAATCATAATTGTCACACGTAAGCCAATATTTTAAAACAAACCTCTCCGTTATCACGGTCCCCTCTAACACGCGCTCGCGCGCGCGCAAGTTTCATATAGGGGCGCGACGCGTCGCGCTCTCTCGGATAATGAAATTCGCTAAACTACAATATGAGCCTGGACAAAGGATTTAGGTAATCCATCCACGATAAGTTGTAACCCGCGCGAGCACACGGCGGTTAGACGCTCGAGCTGTGTGTACACGTATTCCGAGTAAGAGCCGCCTCGTCGTTCTCGAGAACGTACCGTAGCTACGTACCGGGTCACGTACGATATCGGGTACAAAAGGAGGCAAGAAAGTTAGATTAAAGCTAAGGGACCTCCGCTGCTTCGTTTCTGACGAGACAATCAAGTAATGCCTGCTCGGTATGCCCGCCGTCGGACAAGCCGCGCCTCTGGGGTGCCGTAAGCCACAGGACCGAAAGGAAAAACCGCGTACCACAGCATCGTCGCGGCCCCGCGAGCTTCTGAATTCTTCATGGGGACCCAGGACTTTTTTAACAGGTTCGCGCTGGCCTTAGTTTAAATGGACAATCCGGTACGGGGTGGAACGCGCGCGGGGATGTTGGACAACGGGGCACCGCCACTCGCGCAGATGCCGATTTGTCTTTTCCACGGTCCGCTGGGATCGCGATCGATAGCACCGTGCCCGGTTACTTTCGCAAATACGACGAGGATTCGGTCATTCGACGTTCCCTTGTACGTTTTCGGGGATTTCGATCGTAATTTTCCGACGAGTTCCCTTTTCGCCAGGGAATAAGATCTTGGTATCTTTTTTCGGTGATTTTAGCAATTATTAGCTTTTTGTTATTTTTGAATCCGTTGTCAAGAGGAAAATTGCACAGCGAGGATCAAGATTCGATCATCGAAATATCGATCGGAAGGTTTTTCAATATTTTTATGTATTTTTTATAGTTCCGAACGAGCTTAGCTTGTTCGGAGAGTCGTTTCGTTTTCCAAAATTGAGAATGTGTAATTTAATTAAATGTTTGTGCGCTCTAAAAAAATCGTGTTTCATTTTCACCGAAGAAAACAAAACGACTTTCCGAACAAGCTAATACTTTTGTCGGTATTCGAATCGATTCGGACGCGTTGTGACTTGAGAGGTGAATTAAATTTAATTGAATTTGAGTAAAGGTGTCTTTAGTGGTTTCGGAGATATTGGAAATATTGGAAAGAAATGAGAAAGAAATTTGATAATTTTTGTATCTCTGGTGGTTTTGGAAATATGGAAATATTCGAAAGATGTTTGGAGATAATTCGATGATTGGTTGTCGTTTCTAGTTTTCGGAAATTTGAATCGTAAATTGTAAAGCGAAGAGAGTTTTTTTTTGGTTCGATTCCATTAGGATATTAAATATTACGTTTAATAAGATATTTTAAATATCGAAGATACTAAATTTTATCAAGACGTTAAATCTAAAGTAGATTGCGCGCATTGACTTCGTAAAGAATATACGGAGTAAGACAAATAATTGTTAAGGTATTGAAATAACGGAAAGAAGTTCGAGGAAATCGATACGATAATATAGGGAAAATTTGTATCGAGGTTATATATTTCGAGGTTTGAGAGTCGTTGGACATTTTTCAAATTGTATACTTTTTTTCGTACACATTTTTCTTGCGTAAAGAATTGAATTTCTATAACAATACGAGATTGTATCGTCGAACACAGAAACGAGCTAAAAACTAGGTCTTCGTTATTAGAACAAACTTGAGCCGTTCTTAGAACAACTTTCTACAATGCCAGAAGAGGTCAATATGATTTTAATTTATGGGACCGTGGTATGACCAGCTCGTAGACTGGACTCCATTAGACCTGTTCCTGTAGTGGAAGTTGGTGTTCGCTAGGAGAGACCTAGAACATTAGAAAACACGAAACAACATAATATTTACTGTTCGTGCTTCGATTGTGCCGCGTTCATCGCGAAACTTGCGAGCATCGTTGATTTCGAAACGTAAATATCGTTCGAATCTCGCATAGAGCGAAACTATAAAAAATACTTAAAAATATTGAAAAACATTCCAATCGATATTTCGATGATCGGATCTCGACCCTCGCTGTATAATTTTCCTCTTGACAACGGATTCAAAAACAATAAAAAAATTAAATTATAATCTTTTAAATGCTACTAATATAGTACAAAGTAAACGTTCGCTGTATTACTACTGCCGCGTGTAACAATTTTTCCGGTCAAGATAAATAACACCGCGGCTAGAGTTCATCTCAAGCATAAATATCGACACATATCCAGTACATTGTACGCGATTCGTTAACAACGCGTCGATTACGTTTCCTAAGAGCGGCAATTACCTCCGCCGATCGCGTACGCGGGAATTCCTCGGAAGTGTCAATTAGCTCGCACCTCCGCGGGATCTTCGTTCGCTATCGCGGTATCCGATTGATTTACGGGACGGTCGGTAAAAAAGTCGCGGCGTGGCGTGGTATAGCGTGGCGTGGTATAGCGTGGCGTGGTATAGCGTGGCGTGGTGCGCCTGCGCGCGGTGTTTCCGTTCGTAAATTCTGCGCCGCGTCGTCGGCGCGAACGATCCCGATATCATCGGACGCAATTAGAAACGTAATTATGTTTTTGTCGCGGGTAAGACGCGCGCGCCGCCACTGTCGAGCACCACGAGAACGACGCGGACGACCGGGCATTGTGTTCGGGCTGGGTTGCCGCGGCGCAGGCGTGGAAAATCGTCGCGCAAAAAGCCAATGAGCCGGGGCAGCCCGAGTCCGCGCATTAAACGACAAGTAAATGGCTGAATTATGAAGGGTGATATAAAAATCCTCCCTCCGCTCTTGAGGCGGTAAACGCCTGCTAATGCGTTTACCAGGAATGCCTAACCGCGGTACGCCTGGAAATCCATTGCGCGTTATTTTCTCCCGCGATGATATTACCGAGAAAATGAGACGAGAAAGTTAAGGTCCGGCGGTGATTCGCGAAAGCGCGATGCTAATTACTTCCTGTTCGCGCGTTCGCGCCGCGTTCGCTTATCACGATTATTTATACTTCTTTGGAAACATGAAAAGCATTAACTCGGCTGCCGCGATTTAAGTACGCTCAAACGAGGAATTAAAAGGACACGCCGGTGAATTGAGACGAGCCGGTACGGTATACGTCGGCCCGCTGATGACGCTGCGTCGTCCCTTTAAAACGAAACGGGGGGCGGGGTGGGGTGGGGGGGTGGGGGGGCCCTCGACGTTGCACCAAAGGGGGGAAACCGTGGATTCGAAACGCGGAGAAACTGATTTATTGGATTTTTAGTTGGGAGAATTACTGCCGCGTGAAATAGGAAATAGCGCGGAGCTGCTTCGGTGGGAAGAAAACCGTGATTGATAAATAAACGGGTTTTTTCCATACGCGTCGGAGCCACGTTTTTGAAAATGTTACTCGATTGAAATTGTTGAACGATTCTTCGCCCTGGAAGAATAATAATAATAGTGGTAACGTTGTTAAATCGATTCTTCGCGTTAGAATAGTAATAATGGTGGTAAAATTGTTAAACGTTTCGTCGCAGCTACATGGAAGGTATTCTCGAAGTATTTTTTAAGGGACAGTTTATATTATATTTTAATATTTATAGAAGTATTTATGGAGGATATCGTTGTACAGGGTGGCTTAGAATTTTTTAGGATGGTTTACGAGTGTCAAGAGTTGCAATAATATAAAATACAAAGGAAACGTTGGACTGCCTTATTTTTGGTACGGTAAAAAGTAAGAAAGAATCGACGATAATATTCTAAGCTATACTAGTGGAAAGAATTATCATAACCGAAACCTAGATTCCTCTTAAGTATTTAAAAATACATGTAATGCAACTCCGCTAAATTATTCGGTAATTTCGTCATTGTGATCGTTGGAATTTACGAATGGACATGATTTATAGTTCGATGATCAAGAGTTACGATTCTCTCGGTGCACGAGTAACTCCGAGCCCAACTCGCTACTCTCGAACAGTAGTTGAATTTTTACTAAAAAAAAATCTAACCCAGAGCAGCTTCGTTATCCCTCGTATTTCGTATTTTCTCCAAACCGTTCAATACCCTCAACGTGTACCTATATTTGCATATAAAACGTCTAAATTTATCTCTCGAATCGCAAAAATTGCACGATCTTCGCCCGACGAATATTACAATAATGCATAAATTGCCCAGCGAGATCTTTTCTCGCGATTTCAAAGGGACGAGATCTTTCGCAAGTTCCACCGAATTATTTCCTAATTCGAAAAAAAGCTTAACGATCGGCGCACAGTCCGCTCGATACGTAGGCAAAACTTGGCTCGACGCGGTTCTCTTGAGAATCGTTTTATCAATTACGATTCCGGATCCAGTTCGTCCAAGAAACCCTGTAAATCAACGTTGAAAGCCCTCGTCGCGCCAAGGTTGCTCTCGTCGAACACCGCGATATTAATTTTCCATTTATCGAGCAAACGAATTGTCGCCCGTAAAAGTACCAGCAGACGTAGCGCTACGTAGGCCACGTTTACTCCGATTGTTAATGCGCACGGTCGCCGGGGCCACGAGTTAAACCCGCCACTCTATCTCGTCGGTGTCAATAAATTATGATAAATGGCATCGGAGTTTCCCCGACGAAACGAAGAATGCAAAGGAGAGGAGCCGGTTGTATACGGAATACGAAACCGGCGAGTTAATGTTCCGCGTTGCCTGATGAAGGGTGACTATCGAACGGCCCGATGACTCAGAGCTTTTTTTTAGTATCGCCGATGATAATTCACGTCAGGGGTGCGCGACACGATCGGCAATCAATACTCGGAGCGATACACCCTCCCCCTCCTCCTCCACCACCTCCTCCACCACCGCCATCACCACCACCATCACCTCCCCGTGGCACTTTCGGCGACGATAATGATTCCACGTGCTAACCGTTGTCCACGCGTTGTACCAACGACAGAAACGATCGGACAGTTCTCTCTACGCGTGATTTCAAATTCGATGTACCGTTCCACGGAAATTAATGGAAGCCATGAAACGTGGAATTTCGTTGTCGCGCGGGAAATCTGGCATCGGAGGCTTCGATCTTAATGATCTTTTTATAGGTGCTCGAACGATCGTCGAATGTTTGTCACGGTAACGGGGATTGATATTTCTGTCGCGAATAATAATCGTGTGGAAAATTTGAAGAAACAACGAGAAGGAGGGGATTTAAGTGTTTGGTTTTTCAGATTGGGAATTTTGTTGTCGCGTGGGAAATTTGGGATCGAAGGCTTCGGTTTTAATGATCTTTTTATAGGTGCTTGAATAATAATCATGTGGAAAATTTGAAGAAACAACGGGAAGGAGGGAATTTAAGTGTTTAGTTTTTCAGATTAGGAATTTTGTTGTCGCGTGGGAAATCTGGAATCGAAGGCTTCGGTTTTAATGATCTTTTTATAGGTGCTGGAAAATCGTGTTTAACATGGTAACGGGGATTGATATTTGTGATGCGAATAACAGTCGTGTGGAAAATTTGAAGAAACAACGAGAAGCAGGGAATTTAAGTGTTTAGTTTTTCAGATTAGGAATTTTGTTGTTGCGTGGGAAATCTGGGATCGAAGGCTTGGATTTTAATGATCTTTTTATAGGTGCTTGAAAATCGTGTTTGACATGGTAACGGGAATTGGTATTTCTGTCGCGAATAATAATCGTGTGGAAAATTTGAAGAAACAACGAGAAGAAGGGAATTTAAGTGTTCAATTTTTCAGATTAGGAACGATTGTTGAATATTGTTTCGTATTCTCTGCTATTAACTATCAAAGTTACCTTTCGAGAATTTATATTTCTCCAAGTTGCTAATAACTAATTGCAGTTGTTGAATTATACTAGACTAGATGCAGTACCGAGTTTCCTCTTATAACGTTTCGAGATCGTTAAAAATTTCTAGGCTCGAAACGCGTGTTCTGAAAAACAACAATATTGAAAACAAAAGTGCGTAACATTTGAAGAAATTACAACGAGAATTGAAATATCCAATCTTTTGCATCGTTTTCTCCCAAAATGAAATCAAAAGGAACGGTGAAAGATTGCTTTACCCTCTCTGCTATTAAATATCACACAGCATTAGAATTTTAATATCACCGAGATTTTCGCCCACTATCGTCATTTCTCGAGTAATAATTAACTCGAGTAAAAAGTATCAAATTGCAACGATTAAATTGCGGAACTTTCGTTTTAAATATTTAAAACGGCCGAAATTATCCTCGGTTCGATAGCAACAAATCGATTCCGTCGGATAGACGGATATAAAACATTTCAGGCTTTAGATGGGGCAGGGTTGATACAGTTCTGCCGTGAATTTGCTGAAAGAAATTCGAATTCGATCCGGAGCTCGGTCCTCGACTGTGGCGACCGGGCTCGTAAGAGTGGAAGCCCTAATGACATTCTCCCGATCAAAGGAGCCCACCCTCGAAATAGTCGAGGAAATTTAAAATGTTCCCTTTTTTAGCCAAAGAGGAACGAAGAGTGACGAGGGTCAATGCTGATCACGTAAACGTGTACGTGAACCCCTTTCCCTTCTACCCCCCTCGTGTCTCTTGGAAGCAACATCCATCCCTCGTCATTTTTCCCACTGGCCAGCACTCCACGCCATCGATCAATCAAGAGCTTTTGAGGAATCGAGGAAACGAGGGGACTATATTGAATCAAAAATCGCGATTAACTACGCGAGTTCCATTCAATCTGTGGGACACCTTTTGTTTATTAAATGTGCAGCTTTCTTCGTGTCTTCTTTCTAATTGTACCGTTAACGAAAGAAAAGTACGAAAATTTTTAACTTCGCCGAATTGAATTCATCAATTTTCGAATTTGATACGGTCAAAAGCGGTTAATTGTATTTTTCGAAACAAGTTTAATTACATTCTTTGTAAGGATAATGTAGATACTCGTGATTAGGAAAGGTTTCTATTGGAATGTTGTATATCATCGCGAAGAGTGTAAGAACGAAAATCTTAAGTTCAATATTTGCAACCTGGATGTAGCTTAAAATTTCAAAAGTACAAACGATGTAAAATTTTAAAAAGAAAATTAAATTAAGTAACTCGTTTCTTAAAACAAGTATATACGAACTACTTCGATACGTAAGAGAATTAACTTTCTCGTCCTGTGTTTAGGTGAATGTTATAGTATTCTCCGGATAACTGTGATTTAAATCCGTTTTTAATCGTTTCTTTCGCTGTTATCGCAAAGCACGTTGAACTTCCCCCAGAATAAGAGCACCAAATGTTCGAAGAAGACGGAGCCAACTAAGTAGGAAATAGAAGGAAATTTAATACATACATAGATCACTGACATCACTTTACGCGGTCAAGTACAAAGCTGGAATACCAAAAAGAAGAGTAGGATCCTTCTTACTGATCACGTACAACGATCAGCTTGATCGAACGTACCGCGGCCAGATCGTACAGCAACCAACGGATAATCATAATGGGAAGAAATTCACGGGTAATGCGCGTGCATACGGGATGCACTAGGAATCAGTATGCACAGCATAGACGGAGAGTTAAATTTTGTCATCACCCTGTGTAGAATACGTATTACTCTTCTTCCTACTGCCGTCGGTGTTTGCATTAATTATTATGGTTACTCGGCGTGTAGCAACAGTTTTCCTAATTGAAAGTACACCGTACGAAATAGAATTTTACTCGTCGCTCTCTCTACGAAATTAAATATCTAAACGGTAATAAGGAATAATTAACGAATTCGAAAATAACGCACTTTTCAAATACCCAATGTTTCTTTTTCGAAAAACCGATATTCTAAATATCGTCGACATCGTTGTTCGGTGTAAGATAAAAATCACGAGAAGTTAATTTTTTATTTACGATACATAAAATATAACGGAAAAACCCCTCTTGGACAACGTGGAATCTAAAGCAATTTTTTACAATGTTGATTCCAAGTACGTATAAGGTATCAAACGCGATAAAGCCTTTTTCCCCGTTGTATTTTAGAATAACAACTTTCTTGCCGAAGGCCCACAACCTAACAGCGCGCCACGTTCATGAATAAAAAATGAACCGCGTACTTGAACACCGTCTAGTGACTTTTGATACTCCAAATATTTCCAGACGATTCCCAGGTAGGTGCACTACACCCCCAAGTAACGCAACTTCGTGGACGAGCACGGGTATTGACACTTGCTGTGCCACGACTGGGTCTTTTTGGACCCAGGGAGACTCTTCATCCTTCAATTATGCCTTTAGTTCGACTCTCCTTGAAAACTAAGAAAAATACGATAAAATAATCTTTGCTTGAAATATTTGTGCAAGGTCAAGTTACGGGTCTATTCGGACCCAGGGTGTGGTTATCCATGATCGTGCAAGATCTCGGTGTTACTAGGGTTAAACAAATCACAGCAGTCTCGTGTAACCGAAAACACTTGCTATCTTTGAAAATATACCATCTTCGAAAATATACTGTGTTCAAAAATATCGTGGAACGACAACGAGAAACGGAGCGTTTGCAACGCGTTTAGCGAAATTCCACGCGGATAAAAATGTTTAAGTCTGTTGGCAATCGGGCTCGGTAACGCTGTAGTATTCCATCGAGCATAAAGGAAATAAGAGTATCGAAAGGAAGAGAGGTACTCCCTTACCGATCACGTACAAAGCTGAGCTCAATCGAACGTGCCACGAACATCTGGATCGTAGAGTAACATAATCATAATGGGAAACGCTTTGCGGATAATTCGTGCGCGTAAGTACAGAGGATGTATCGATCCAGGTATACACACCGACACGCGTGCACCGAATAGTTGGAAGGTATACCCATGAAACGCGCGAGATCACCATACACTCGAACACCGCACAGAGCACACACACACATATACACACAGGTGGCCGTAGAGGTCTGGAATGATCGTCATTCTCCGTTCCTCCTTCTTTTATTCTTTTTCGTTGCTCATTTTATTAATCATCTCGATTGAAGATGGAGTCGGGGATATAGACAAATAAGTTAGCAAAAAGTGTTAAATGATACATTGGAACGGAACGGTTGATAAGACGCGCAATGGCGTAGCCTGGAATTCAACACCGAAAGCAGCACCGCGACGCGTTACCCACCGAATTGAAATTTATTTCACCGGAACGCAGGTGTTGTTGCGTTACTTTATTACTGTATTTCATCGGGGGGAGTGGCATAACGCGTGGCTCGTTTAAACCGATTACCGCGATAAGAATCAATTTACAACTTCTTTGTCGCTGCTCTCCCCACGGTGGTGCCCTCGCGCGCGTAAACAAAATTACGAATTCCTGCGGAGCTTTCTCATCGTTCGCGCTCCAAGAATATTTTAATTGTCCCGGGCGAAATTTTTCCGAGCGGTTTGCACATCGAATGTTACCGAAGAATCTATTACCGATAATCGATTTTCCATTCAGCTCGTTAATAGATTTCTCCGATACGCGAACAAAGTGAAAAATCTCTGGGGAACTTTCTCATCGTTTACGCTTAAATAGAATGTGAATCTTCGAACGAACATTTTTGCAAATGGGAATTGATTCTGTTCAAACGATTAGGATCGTCTCGCTCGAAGGTTCTTTCACCGATAATTAATTTTCCATCCAGCTTGCTGGATAAATTCCTACGATCGTGAACCAAATTACGAATCTCTGGAGAACTTTCTCGTCGTTTACACCGAAGTAGTATGCGAATCGTGCTGCTGGAAATTTTTCGAATTGTTTTGTACTTTCGTATTACGAATCTTAATACTTGGACAAAGGTAAATTAATTCTGAGAATAATCCAACGATTAATTTTCAATTATCGGGTACCTCTGATACCGAACTAAAATGAAAAATCCTCACGAAACAGTTTCGTCGCTTTCGCAAAATTAAAAAAATTATCCAATACGAGATTCCTCGAATTACAATTTCCACGTCAGAAATCTCTCCAAAGAATCGTCTCGTTCCAGCAAAGTTAAATCGGCCGGAGAATCGGTCCAACGATCGACACCGGACCGAAGCGTCGTCTATCGTCGTCGATTAATTTTCGAATCGGCAACGCGCGACGATCGGTTCCAAAAATAACCCCCTCACCGGATCCAGCGACAACGTCGCAGGGAGTCGCGGGAGCCTTTAATTCCCCCGAGCCCCGGCTTAGATCCCTCAGCGACGATTTACTGCGCCGTATTTTACATCGGGTCGCGAGACGAGAAATGAAATAAAAAAAAAAAAAGGAAGAAGAAGCAGAAGAAAAAAAAACACCGAAGGAAAAAGAAACAAAGGGGAAAAAACCATCGGGGGTTAAACAAACGAAAAGCTACGAGCTTATAAATATTGACCGACGGCGCCTTCGGCCGCGTACGATTCCGCGCGCGTATACACGTGCACACGCGGAAAACTACGCGCGGAGCTGTTCTCGCGCACACTTAGCGGGCCCCGACCCCCTCTCCGTGAGTCCCCTCGGCCCTCCCAAGCTCCCTCCCTCCCACCCTCACGGCCCTCTCTATCTTTCTCTGGACGCGATGTGCACGTACATTCCGCAGATGCATTGCCGTGCACCGGTGCACATATAAATAATTTGATATACGATTATGCATGTACGCCACGCGCAATGCCCTACACGCACACAACCGGCGCGGGGTCCGCCCGACTAATGGAATATTCGCGGCCGGGTGGAACGGAGACGGAGAGTAAAAGAGAGGCGCGCGTCTTTACATTTCAAATAAGTCGACGCTCGTACTCTCTCTCGGGGGCTTCCCTCTCCCTCTCCCCCACCTCGCCCCGCCGTCCGCCCCTTGGGTCTAGAGGGAATCGACGGGGGGAGGGTGGGTGGGTGGGGGGTTCCGTCCTCTCTTCCTTATACGTATTCATTATTGGTACGCGCCTGGTTATACCGCTCGAAACGTGCGTAGCCAGCCCGAATTCTCTTATTTGTCATAAATCAACGCCGGATCACGCAACAGTCCGAGAATTCGTGATTTCGGTCCGCCGCTGACGTGGGACGGATTTGCGATGCGAATTCTTACCGACCAGGTATTCGATTGTTCTTTTTTCCCCCACCCTCTCTTCGCCCTCCCCCCACCACCACCCCAACTCTCGCTCCCCCGCGTCCCCTCCACCCACCGTTGCTCTTTTTCATTTTGATCGCACAGGAATTCGCGCGGTGCCTCTCCTCTCTCCTCTCTCTCTCTCTTCTCTCCTCTCTCCTCTCCACGCCATTTTTTTTTCCTCTCTCTTTGCCCCGCCGTTGCACGAGACGAGCCATCGAAGTGACGGAATGTCGAATTGATTCGGTCGTAAGAGAGTTCGTTGATTCGTTAGGTTAACAACGATCGGGTGTATCGAGAGTTCGCACGGTGTGGGAATTGTGCAATTTCGTACGAGAGAGTTGGTTCAAGATTAGGATTCGCGTGGGAGGGGTATATGTTTCACGTGGATTCACCACCGGACGATTTATTCGGTATTTTTTTATTGTCACGAATCTCGTAAGATTCGATTGGGCACAATGTACGTATGCACGTAATTTTTCGAGAGGATCTCCATCGGTCTCGGGAAGAATTTTAGGTTAGGTTTTCGCGATAACGATCCGCTGCAACTCGTATGCGCTTTTTTCTCCACCATAGCTTACGTATATGTTTCCGTTGTGTATTATTACAATTACGTGCCACGCAGACGTGGAATAAAAAATGCAGGAATCTTTATGGGTGTATTTGTCGAGGAATACCAATGCGGCGCTTCGTATCTAAGCGCAATCTTTGGTTCGAGACATTTAAACCGTGGAACGTTGCTTTCCAGACTTTTCGGACAGCGCCCCCTCTGAGGGAAAGAGAGAATTTCTCCGTTCGAGATTTGCGGGTAAACAATTTTCACCTTCATCTCGTGATTTCTCACGTTTATTTCGATTAATTCGAAATTAAATTCGCTTCGTCGCACTCTTTCTGTTCGTCGAACATAAAAGATCGTTCGAAGAATTCCTCTGGTCGAATTAAATACTCGAAAGACTCGCATCGATTAATAGACCATAGATACCGCAAATTAGAAAAAATGTGATACGAAATAAAAATTGATGTTTAATAAACACTCTCTCGAACTTTAAATTTTAACTTCAGGATTATTCAAACGAGACGACTGATATATTTATCCTCTTTAAGAAATTAACCATCAAAGTTGTGAATATATAGTCGTAATTAAATTTCTCAATATTTCAACGTTGTCTGGAGATTGATAGTCGTGGATGAATATCGGTCAGACTTTCTAACATAAATTCATCGTTATTGGCATTGTTCCCCCCAAAAAATGTCGACAACCGCTGCTTTAAACCCTCGTTATAAAACACTCGCGCAGTCAATATTTTCCAACGCGTAAATATGACAAAATAATATTACTTTCTGACCGAACCCATGGCAACTCGATGATTCTTCAACGACGAGGAACTTGTCGCTCGATGAAATTTCTTAAAATAAAAATTACTCTAAAAATATTTCTCCCCTCGATATTTCGTACATTTTCCTAGGTACAATATACCAATACTTGCAATTTTTCACGACGCAATGTGACGCGAATTACTATTGCTAAATTTACAACTACTGAGAGCCACCTCTCGAGTGCAGAAGATTAATATCTGAATACAAAATTTTATGAAAAATACAAGTAAAAAACGCTGTACCTTTCTCGACGAGTATTTCGACAGTTTTGAAAACATCGCTCGAAAAATTCGAGGCTGGTTCGATTTCGAGTCGAATTTCCGTCAGCGTTTCTTCCCTGGCGGTTGTTCGAATAAAATTGAAGAACTCGTGAGAGGGACTCGGTCTAACGAAGCCCAACCCAACTACCGTCGCCAAGGGTTGTCTCTTTATCTTTTACAGATAGCAAGCCCACCTCCGTACCCTCTCAACCTCGTTCGCTTTCCACGTGGAAGAGTCAGCTCCATAATCACGGGAATCCTTATTTATTGGGAATCGATCGTATTCAAATCCCCCTCCTGGGTTTCTACTCGGACAAGAAGTGACGGGAACTTCTTCCTCCGGCCGGTTAAGGATCGTAGACCGGAAAAGAGATTTATCTTGTACCATAGCGACCATTCTGGCTTTTCCCAAGAAAAGTCCGAAGAAAAAAGTCTAAATCCACGTTGTAATAGAGTCGATCCCGGAAAGAGATCAGATTTTCTCGGTGCTTCGTCGTACGTCGGGCAAACGACTGAAAACCGTCGAACGGTTTCGATTTAACGCGACCGAAATAATGCTCGCGAGAATCGAACAACGTAATTCTTTCAACGAGACTCGTTCCAACAGTACTTTTATACTTTATTCGATCCTGGAGACTCTTCTTGAGCATGGAATTAACATCGAGCTAATTCCAACACGCGAGAGTGGTTCTTAACAGTGTCTTCTTGAAGTCTGATAACTTTCCGAAAATTTTGAACAGTCGAGGTTGTTGGAGATTCAAATTATAAAATTATTCTTGGAGGATGGTAACGAGATTCTCGACGAGTATAGGATTATCTACGTCGAACTATTTCCAATACACGTAATGATTAAACGATTCTTGGTACCTTTCTAGAGTCTTTGGTAATTTTTACAAAATTGTAAAATTATTTCTAAAGGTCGATAACGAGATTCTTGACGAGCGTGAGATTGCATCGAGTTATCTTTAATACGTAAGAGTGGTCCTTAACACTGGTGCCTTTCTAGGGTCTTTGACAACGTTTTTCAAGAGTTCCAGCATTCAATATTGTTGCAAGTTAACGTTATAAAATTATTCTCGAAGATTCCGCAAAAGAGGCACAGTCCTGTTTCCAATCTACCCTTCTCTGTCTCTTGGAATGTATATTTTAATAGTTTAAACGCTCGGGTAAATTTCAATAGCGTACAATTTTCCACGAGATCCACTAGGTGTAATTCCCTAGATCGATACCGACGAAAAGAAAAATTGAAATCGTTTCTAGCGACGAAAAACACCAAAGTTGTTCGTATTCGAACAATCTCGAAATTCGTTTCGAATCGTTCTCTTTATACTTTGATACAACGTAGGCTGTCCGAAAGCCATCGGTGGTTTCTCCGCCACCTGATAAAATCCCTGAATTACACGAATCGTAAAAAATTTCCTGTTTCGCGCGAATTATTCGATTTACCCCCTTGGACGGACCTTGGAACCTCGATGCGACAAGGTACGCGGCCGTGTCGTGGAAAAGAGCCGTAAAATCATGCCGACCGAGACCGTGGAAATGTAAAACATAACGTGTTCGAGCCTAAAACAGAAGAACCAAGGCGGACGGCCGTAAAACGTGATAAAGAATCCAATGTTATCTCACGGATTGTCGGTGTTCGGTCTTTTTACAGACTGGTAACGCCGAGGAGGCGTCTTTAAACGCAAATCTTACGCTTGAGCGACCGGACGACTGACCAGAAATAAAAGAAACTAAAAACAAAAGGGGAAAGAAGAGCGCGAAACTCGGAACATAATACGTCTATAATTGCGGTTTCGGTCCAAGGGTGGGGTGACGCTCCGAAGAGGGGAGAGGAAAAAAAAAATATTTTCACCGTCGCTCGGGGAACCCCCGTAAAATTTCGTAACTTGCTTTTGTCGCGCACGATTACCTCGTAAATGTCACCGCGCTCTAGCGGAATACGTCGGTACTTGTTAGGTGTCGCTTTTACGAGCTTCTCTAGAACGCTTTTTTGAAAACCGGATCGCCCCGCTTGATAATGCTCGACGCAAGCAAATGCTCGTGAAAGGAATTTTGATCGTACCACAGGGATCGAAGGGATTGCTGGTGAATTGTAACTAGTATTATCGTCTTATTTGCCGGTGGGGATCGAAATTCAACGATCGAGACGGCGCAATAAACGTGCTTGTGTCGACTTTCGTTTACGAATTGTTCTTTAGTGTACCGAATGCATCGGTGTTATTATTCTTGTTCTCGATTCGTACAAAATTCGAAAAGGTAACGTTAAGAAGGAAGAATAATTCTGAAAGAAAGTATCTCGGTTGTAATTTTTATCAAATTAAAACGTTTCCTGGCTAATTTGTTCATTTACATTTATCATGTTCTCTAGAGTTCGTTTAATCGAGTGCTACATAATGATTGGAAAATATCCTCGGATCAACTTTGAACTTTAAAATAGACATACACAGGCGTGCGTAGCGATTGTCGATGTAATTAATAATTTCATTTGATTATATACTCTTATATCGAACATCGAACGATAGAGATGAAAAACTCTCGCCAGATTTCTACAAAACAGATGTAATTATTCGTGATTTTGCATTATACAAGCTTCCACGGTGAAAGTAACATTAAATTTACAAATCACCTTTTCCGCCTTGAAAACGAACAAGAAGTTGAATTTGTAAATAACGTTTAAGGGCAATCAAGCTATTAGAGTCTCATCAGTTGGATTAAAATTAATGACGTTGCAACAACATCTCGATAACGAGATTCATTACAGCAAACGTTAACATTTCCGCACTTTCCACGATTTAATATCATATTCTGAACTACATGAGACGAAGCAAGAACGTCTTCATTACGAACGAAACTATTATTAACTTTCGTTTGGAACAACTTGGCTGCTCGTAGTCGTCGAATTAATTAAAAATATTACCAATGTGTTATGAAGTATCTACGTACGAAAGTAATGCCAATTATTATTATTTTTAATTTACATTATACGAGTTATATACTGTACATAATTTCCATGTACAGATTGTCAGTGAATGTATACGTATTGATATTATTTTCGTCCTTGTCGTGTATAAAATTAGATGTTTACGGAGGAACAGATACAAGGTGAATTTTCTTAATCGTTTCAAGAACTTTGAGGGCACAAAAATAAAAAAAAAAATTCTTGAAACAATTAAAACGATACATAACTAATTTTCCTCTTTATCGACCCCCCTTTTGGCTTACTATCTTTTTCTTAACTATCTCCTCTCTCTGTCACAATTCTACCTTACGAGTAACAATTAAAACATATTATTCAAAAATTTTAGAAACACGAGATTGAAGTCTCAGTTAAAATTCGTAAGAAATTAAATCAGTGCTAACTTTCATTTATCGCAATGTCTCCTTAATCGACCCTCCTTTTGGCTCACAATTTTCTTCTCAACTATCTCCTCTCTCTGTCACAATTCTACCTTACGACTAACATCTAAAATATATTATTCAAAAATTTTAGAAACACAAGATTGAAGTCTCAGTTAAAATTCGTCGGAAATTAAACATTTATCGCAATGTTCCCTTGATCGACCCCCCTTCTGGCTCACAATTTTCTTCTCTCAACTATCTCCTCTCTCTGTCACAACTTTACCTCACGACTAACATTGAAAATATAATATTATCGCCGAAAGGACATTAATATCGCATTTTCGACTTCTTCAATCGCGATGGTGGGGTCCGAGCGGGGAACCATTACTCGGCGCAACGTCATTCGCGAAACCCCTCGCCGCACGTGGAAATATTATAAAATGGGGAAGCCGCGGTGGGGGTGAGAGGGTCGCGAAAAGAAAATTGACTGAAGAAAAGCCGCGCTTGCGAGGCAGTCAGCCTCGGGACTCGTGCGTAAACTTTTCTGAATTTCTTCGGGCAAATATTGGCTCGGAGCGCGTACATGGGCGTAAAAGGCGCGGGCGGTTCTTAGGGGAGCCTTTAGGGCGAGGAAAATGAGATTTTTCTCCAAGAGTGAGAGAAAGAGAGAAAGATAGATAAAGAGAAGCAGAGCTTCGTCGCGCGACTTCGTTGGAAAGAGCGAATTTGAAATTAACTCGCATCGTCCTCCGACGAACCGCATTATTCACGAGGTACGCGAGATCGGTTGGTTTCCCACCGGGGTTTGCGGAGGAGAGGGTGTTTCGTTTATCCTGGCCAACCGTAATATCTCCGTGGCATTTAAGAACGCGAAAAATACACGAGAAAGAAGTTGTTCGAAAAAGGATATTAACGACGATTTTCCAGATCGCTTTATACACGATTTCAAAGTCGTAAACATTTTCTTAGTCGCGACGATCTGCTTTTAACGACGTAACGGTGGCAGGGACGAGCGATACTTCGTTCCAACGATTTATTCGCGACTGTATTTGTTCGTTCATCGGAGTTTCTTAATCTATAATACGAATTTGAATTTTTATTCGAGAAAAAAAAATGATAAAAAGAATCGCGTTTTTAATACTTGTTCGTTCATCGGAGTTTCTAAATGTATAATACGAATTTGAATTTTTATTCGAGAAAAAAGAAATGATAAAAAGAATCTTTACTATTTGTTCGTTCATCGGAGTTTCTTAATCTATAATACGAATTTGAATTTTTATTCGAGAAAAAAGAAATGATAAAAAGAATCTTTACTATTTGTTCGTTCATCGGAGTTTCTTAATCTATAATACGAATTTGAATTTTTATTCGAGAAAAAAAAATAAAAATAAAAAGAATCGCTTCTTTTACTTTGAAATTTGTAGATTCTCCGCGACATCGCGATTCGTTCGTTCGATATTAGCCCGGTATTCGATCGATCCTCGAGATATTCTACGTTTATTCAGATTCGGTTCTGCAACGTTCTCCGAAGGTATTCTTTCATTATCGAAGGTCAACATAGCGTAGATACTTGGACAATAACCCGTAGGCGAATTTCAACGTACTCGGAGGGGGAGAAGGGCCTAAATGACAGACAGGGAATAGCGTAGCAGGCTGTGGTAGCTCCCGTGGGTAAGGGTTGTCGGTGGCTCCCCGTCAGGGTGGAGGGAAGGACAATCATCCCTACTTGATGAGTTTTTCTTATTTTCCCGGCGGAGTTTTAAAAATGGCCGTTTGGCATGCAAGCCCGAGCTCTCACCCTGGCCTCCTGGATTTATTTCGATTACTTTTTTCTAACCCCTGTCGCTTCTCCCTCGAAGTCTACTGTCCGATCGGTTGTCGTAGATCTACGTGTTCCCTTGCACTTCGGTTTCCCGGTGCGCGTGTTTAAATAATTTCACATCGTGTTCATTTACCTTCTGCGAAACATTTTTACCCTATTACACATTTTTTTACTTAAAAATTTTTAACCAAGATCATCGATAACGACGTTTACCTTTCATTTAGAGCCTCGTGACGGGAAACATACACTTACTTACATTTGATCGAATGTGTCGCGACGGTAGAAATATCTATTTGATCGTTGAAACGTAGATTGCACAGATTATTACTTTTTTTTTAAAGTAAGTTACAAATAACTCGAACAGTGTTGAATAAAGTATGTTGAATTAAAATCAGAGACAAACGTTGAAGCTATTCTAGTATTTGGATTGTGACTCGATGAAATTAATCGACGATTGAATCGTGACAAAGAATTAAAGAATTTCTTGTAACGTTCCGATGATTTAACCGGAATTTCTAAATTTACAGAGAACGATATCAAGTTGTATATTGATATTTACGAAACGTCTTGACACGCAAAATTCAATCGAACCGTACACACCATGGAAAGGGTTAATAAGTGTTTCCGCAGTGGCCCGTGCAAACATAAAAAAAGGAGTTTTTCGATCTCACATCCGCATCGAAGTGCAGGGCCCACGGCAGTGGCCTGTCTGGCAATCATCGAGCATTGAACGAAAAATTACATTAGTAATAAGGCATTGATATTTCATAGGGTTGGATCCTGTAACGTGGCCCACATGTACGTACCACCGGCTCACCGAACCTGCTCCCAAGAGATCTCAATCAAGGCGAAAAATAATTTTTATCCCAACCCACGTGAGGCAGCCTAATAATCTTCAGTGGGTCTGATCGAATTTCGTTGCGCGTTCAATGAAGCTTTACCGCCTGTTCGGGGAGGATATTTTATTCCCTTTTTTTTTTTTTTTTTTTCTCGCTCGAAGATGCCTTATTTACAGCATCGAACCTCTCGCGTGCACGATATCCACGGTGTTTAGGTACGTCTCACTCCGAGGGAGATATTGAACGGACGAGAAGAATGCAAAACTTGGAAATTTCAGCGTGTTTCGGAATTTGAATAATTCTGGGTCCAAGTGTTCCCGATAATTGCAAGAAGGTGATATTGAATGGATAAAAAGAACACAAAATGTGGAGATTCGAGGGTATTTTAGAATTTAAACGATTCTAATCATTCTAAGCGTTCGTAAGAATGTACAATTTTTGTGATTATTTGGGAATTGAATTTTTCGACGATCTTTAATTGAAAAACTTTTCAATTTTTACCGGGCGGTTCCACGCTACCCAAAATGAAGACTTGACTGTTGGACGTTGTCGCGCAGAAGTAAACTTTTTATTCGTGTATATTGCACGTTCGTATTTACATATTGAACGACTTATCGTTACCGAGAAATATTTCGTGTATCTATCGAAGTGGAATAAAATAAAAGAAACCTTCAATTCTGTATTTCTTCTCTCGTTTTCGGTGGATGTTCCAGTTCAAAGTTATCCCAAGGTCACGATACGATTTAAAAATCTTTGAAAAACATTCTTCGTGCACCGTGTTACCCCCTGAAACAGCGTACTACATTATTCATGGTAGAAATTCGTAGCACCCTGAAATCTAAGAAAATTATTTAATAATTTCTTACTTACCGTACCATCCCGAATAACCCTACACAATGATACTCGTATTCGAATTATTAAAATACGAAAGTAACGCGCAGAAGTGAAAAGTACACCGTCGACATCAACCGACCCCTTTGTTCGTGAACACGAATTAACACACGCGACAAGTGTAAAAAAATTCCTCGAAAACGAGCGTAGCGCCATTTTCGCGAAAATGAAACCTCCGATCCAGCTGACCTCGATCTCGGTTGGTTCGCGTTCTATCCGAGCGAGAAACGTCGCGAAACAACGAAATTGGATGCAAGAAAAAGCGAGACGCAGAACGAAACCGTGAAAGAGAGAGAGAGAGAGAGAGAGAGAGAGAGAGAGAGACGGATAGACGCATAGAAAACGAAAAATCGGTCGCGAGGTGAAAAAGAACGAATTTTTGAAGGAGCATTCTGCGTTGGTCGGAAAAAGCAGGAGACGCCAGAAGAAGGCGGACTGTTCCTACGGGGTTCTTCCTCTGTTCCCTCTTCAGGCTTTCGTCACACCTCCACACCTCCTTTGTTTTAGCCGCTTCGCTTCGGTTTCGGCGTGGTTTTTCATCCGGCTTTTTGTCCGCGCGTTTCGCCACTTAACTCCGGTAGTGTCACGTCATCGCCGTGGCTGTCCAACAGCTACTAAGGACTCTGTGTGGAGATATTAAAGGTATGCGGACAGCGGCTGCTCCATCTCCTCCTCGAATTCATCCTGTCTTCCCTTCTTCATCTTCTTTCTCGGTTCCCTGCTCACCTGCCCCCTCCTCAGCTCGCCCCCTCCGACCGAGCCACTCGAACGATCCTAATTCCACAAAACAATGCCGATCCTCGGGCTCGTTCCTGCCGATTAAACGCGATCGGGAGAGTCTTCCTTTCCGCTCCTTGGATTAAACGCATTCATCGAACAGTTGGGAGATGCTTTAATTTGACTATGAAATGATGGGCGTAGCTTCCAAGGAATTTTTTGCCCGCTCGGCCCGTTTTCTCATACGTCGGTGGTGTTGTTCAGGGTCGATACTTTTCTTCACAATGTGAAACGGTAGGAATTCTTTGGGATATATTGTAGAATTAGTAAAGAGTATTGGTATTAGTTCGCGATGTGAAACGGTAGAAATTCTTTAGGATATTTTATAAAATTAATAATAAATATTGACTTTTATCGTATACATGACTGAGCAAACCTTATCTAACGTAATGTTACCTAACGCAAGAAGAATATAAGAAATAGTATTAATAAAATTTCATTGTAAGAAAAGAAAGCGGTTTAATATAATTATTTAACTATTCTCACGGTGAAGGTAACGTCCTGAATAGTAATTTGATACTTTTCCTATTAAATTAATTTATATTTAGCATTTTTATAAACTCGTAGATAATAAAGAATAAATCTATTCGGATAGTTCTTTCATCGACTTCGTTTCTGAACTTAAACGCTTCGGTATTATTTCCTTGAAGAAAATATACATCCAACGCTTTGAAAATGTATTAAAATCCTTTCAATTAACGACACAATACATACGAACGTGCACGTGCTCTATTTTTGACGTTTGAATAGCCCGCGCCGAAATTCCACCCTTGAAACTCTAATTACTTGTATCTCGAAAACGAAACCTCGAATTGTAAAACGGTAAAGTTCTTTTCAATTTTATTTCGCACAAAGATTTTACACAATTCGATTTCTGACACGATTTTTAGGTAACCTGTACTCGATCGATGTAATCGAATTAAAAATAAATAGAGACATTAATGAAAGAAAAGGAATACACATATATATACGTTCTCTGTTTAAAAAAGAGCGAGTCGTGGACTACACACCGAAAGTCCGGGACGTTTAACTTAAGAACTATTGGCCTGATTGAGAAAAGGTTCGTTCGGGCGTCCGTCTGTCTGTTTGTGGGCATGCCTGACAACGTTGAGCATGGCCGTTTGAATGGGCCCTGGAATGTGGCACCCACATCACCGATGTATTCCCTTTATACGCAAACACGTATTCCTGGCCGCTCACCCACAGCACCTATATGTTCCCCATCAGCGATCAAGACAAACAAAAATCCTACCCGTGTGTTTCTTCGAAGCAAAATTCACACTTTTTCGATAGAAAATCCGTCCACTGTGTCGATACGTACGATTTAATTAATCAGTCTATTAAAATACTTCGAAGACTGCACCGAGTTTTGTCTCGGTAATATTACATTTTTAGAAACGAAAAGATTGTACATCGGTATTGGAATACATCGAGGAGGATTGTTAACTTTTTCATACTTTTAAAAACGAAAAAATTGAAATATTCACATTGAAATATATCGAGGAGCAATCGATCGATCGACTACGACACGGAGAAATAGAATTTCGAAGACACCTAATCCTTAATAATTTTAACAACTAAACTTAACTTGGACAGGGTGAAATTATCCCCATCGGGGTGTGGTCGATGTCGCTGTTCAACGATATTTGTTACCATCTCGTTTCAAAGTATTCCATCGTTTCGCTTTTAATCGCAGGAAAATTAAGTCATTAAATCCCGTAATTTGATAATTGAATAATTAAAGTGCATACACATACGCCCGGCTTTCTAACTGCGTAATGATTTTCAGTGGAAATACCGGGCGTTGGATTGCGGCATAACAACCAAAGGATTAATGTGCAGCTCCATCCAACTTGAAAGTTTAAACGCAGCAATTGGGCTGAACAGTTTAACTTGTCAAATAGAAAGATAATTGTCCTTCATCAAAATGATAGGCCGTCGCACGTAGCGATAAGTGTTCGAAAACAGCTACACGGATAGAACTGGACCATTCTTGGCTGTATAATTCTTTAACCGGTGAAAGAAAGGCGCAAGAAATTGTAAAAGCGTGGAATTCTTCGTTTCAAAATCAGAAGAGCATTGCAACCGAACTTTCAGTTGCATTTCTTGCATCACTTCGTAAAGTTTTACAATCTCCTCGAACTAAGAAACAATTCCAACTGTTTCTTAACTACACTTGCAATATATATATCCTATACCAAACACAACGAAATCGAAACAATCCAATTGGACCGTATTAAACTCTACTCAACATTTCTTACAAACTATTTCTACTTCTACTGATCTATATTTATTAACTCACCTCGAACTTACCACCCTGGAAAATCCAACAGCACACTTCTGATCCATGTTGATCGCTAAAAATACGAAAATGATAAAATATGAAATATTTCACGGTGAACGAATAATACAACCGTTCGATGTAACAAATCGTTACACTCGTATTCGAATAAAATAGTTCCCCTCTTCGGTTCGGTACGACGCACGAGTAAAGAGATTCCAGCTCCCTACCTCGAGGGAGATCGAATATCAAAATCCGAAACCGTGCAAGCCCAAAGCCGGCTAAAACAAAACCGATTAGTATTTTCGAGCGTGTAAATCGCAAGGTAGCCGCGTTTGATACCGTGAGCTACCTCTGGTTCACTCTGGGCAACGGTGCACCCCGCTGTTGGCAATTTTCACGACGCGTGTATACACTGAGAGAAGGAGGAAACTGTGCATCGTGGCAGACCAATTTTAGCAATGATCCTCGGACTCACGGGGAACGGTTTCGCATTCATCGACGAAGATCGGCCGTCCTCGTAAACCCGGGAACCACGGAATGCCGGCAGTCCTTTATAATAGCCTCTGGTGGCGCCCTGCGTGCCCAGCAGTCTAGTCCTCGTTGCGCGTTACCTTCGGGGTCCGGTAGGAAGCCACACGGCCCAACTCGTAACGCTGTGCAGGGTTATGGTAGCCCGAGCACTCTCGTTTTATCGTTTTTTGCTCGCACGGGGCTCGAGTAGGAAATTGTTGTAGAATTTCTTCCCGATCGAAATGGGTTTGCTACGAGCACGATGGAACACAGTGAGAGGAGACCAAGCGGGAGAGAAACAGAGCTTCGGAGAGAATTTCGTGAGTTCGAAGAGAAAGAACGCGAAACCTCGTTTGTACGTTCCCCGCTTAGAAGTAACGGAGTATTCTGTTACTGTCGGTTTCACAATTGATAGTTTGTTCGAATATTTTGTAACGTTTTCGAATCGATTTTTCGTATCGAGGATCTTTACTCATATTTTGCAGTATGGACGAGTTTGTTACAAATCTTTTTAAATTTGCTATATTTGTGAGTACGTATCGTTGGGAATGTTACCAACGAATTGGCGAGATTTCTCCGATTAAAATGACTCCGAACACGACCTCGTTTGGACTGTTTTTAATTGTACGTTATTTCGAGTTACCTTTTTCAAAATTTTGAGTTACGGTATAATCAAAAGTGGACGGAGTAAGGTCGTGTTTGGGCTCATTTTCATCGGGAGAATCTCGTCGATTCAACGATAATAGTTTCACGAGGATATGTTTAAATATTTATAAATTTGAATGTTCGTTAACAGATTATTCTGTTTCTCTGTCCTAGATGCTCCTTCGCGCGTATTTTATTGCTATTGACTCCACTTGATGTTGGTCTATCTCGTTTTCAATCGTTCTTATTTATTTGTCTCGAGGTAACAAGGACCGATGATTATAAAAATATTTTTTTCAAATGTATGTAAACGAACAGATCCTCTCGGCGACGAACAAGCGTGTATGACTGTGAATAGAAGACGTGTTTGCCTTACGACGAATAATGGTACAACAAAAATAAACTTTCGTTAACAGTGAGTAAATTTTGACGAAAAAATTCCAACCACGCGCGATGCCCCGAAGATAAAAACAGAATTACGTAAAAGGAAAAAATGCACAAAAGTACTTTCTTTCATTGGCATCGATACAATGGGATTTCATTTAATGTTTAAATTAGATCTCATCGCTTGGCAAACTGTTTACCCAACATAGATCCTAAATATTTAACGAAAGAAAGCACTTGTCTTTCACTTGAAAAGTTCAGCCTATTAACCTAACCTGTTCTCTTTCGGGTAACATTGTACTTTCACTTATCCTTCAAATAGTTTTAATCGTCTACTTAAGATTTTGGAAGAAATTTAGTATAAATCTTTCATTTTCAATTGTTCTTATTTATTCGTTCTTTATAATCAGTAAAATAGTTCTCTTCGCATCTTCTATTCTTTAAATTTTCCTCCTACTTTCGAAAGATATTTGTCACTCGAATACCGATTATTCTCGTGGTAATAAAAAAAGGTGATCGTTGTTTCGAAGGTTACAAATCTTCCATTCGTTCTTTATAATCACTAAAACATTCCTCTACGCATATTTCATTCTTTAAATTTTCCCTTTACTTTCGAAAGGTTTTTGTTGCTCGAATACCGATTATTCTCGCGATAATAAAAAAAAGAAAGGTGATCGTTGTTTCGAAGGTTACAAATCTTCCATTCGTTCTTTGTAATCACAAAAACATTCCTCTACACGTCCTCTATTCTTTAAATTTTCCCTTTTCTTTCGAAAGATTTTTGTTGCTCGAATACCGATTATTCTCGCGATAATAAAAAAAAGAAAGGTGATCGTTGTTTCGAAGGTTACAAAGATTGCGCCGAATTCTGTAGAAAATCAGCGTTACAGGATTACGCATTCTTGGTTCCAGAACGTCTGGTCTCTTCCAATTATCCCGAAACTTTTGTCCTTCCGCTTCGGAGAGCCCTTGGTCTCGGTCAATACCTTTCCCTGCTCGGTTCCCCGCGAAAGGAGCACAAAGGAGCGGGTTCGTTCACGGTGGACCTACGATGCACTGATTAAAAATTATCACCCAACGGCTACAAAAGGGGCACTTGCCTGCTTTACGCTTGCTCTCTTTCTTGCTCGTCCACTTGTTCGTTGTCCCTCTCGCGCCTCTTACCTCCTCCTCAGCCACCTCCTCCGCCTCCTTCGCGCTCCTTCTCTTTTTCTCACCGTGACTTCTCCTTATTTATCTCCACCGGAGTCCCCCGAAAGCTAAACACGCTGTAGTCGAGTTAGCCGTCGGAGAAACTTACCGAACGAAGTAAAAGTTACCGCGGTGGACGAGACTTTTCGAGGAGGGCTGAAAACCCGCGGAGGGGGGAATCGAAGCGGTGGATAAATTAATGGGTTTGCCTATCGATGAATCGCATCGTGCAAATAATCGGTCGTCGAGGGCGGTGTTTACACCGAGGAAATATTAATTAAAGATCGTCGAGTCGAGAAACCGCAAAATTGAAAGTAGACACCGTAAAGTATTATAAACGTTTGTTTTCCAACCGATAGCGAAACGATATCTCCCGTTTCGAAGTAACAGCGAAACTTAACAAACGCGTGTAAATTTCTTAAATCGATTCGTCGTTAATTTTGGTATCAACTGTACGCCGAACGAACGTCTCGACAATTAATAAGAAAATACGACGATCGTTACGTTCACTTTCATTCGTCTCTAATAACTCACTGTCCGCGAAATAAATATTCCCCCCCACCCGTGTCGGGAATTAATCTCGCGTTTCTACGGATCAATTAAATTCGAAGTAACGGCGATAGCGTTCGGTTCGAGACGGCGGCATTCAAATTACTCGGAGAAATTACGTCGGCCTTTTCCTAACACGGTGTTACGTGAACAATTGACCACTCGAATCGCGAACACACGACTACCTTCTGCCGCGACGTGATTCGAAATTTCAAAGTCCGCTCGAACGGCTGACTTTTACGCTCACCGAGATGATTACAATGTTACGGTCCCGCCTTCGGCAATCCCTGTTACCGTCTGCTTAAACCACTCGCGCACGAACTTGCGCGACGTTGCATTCAAAGAGGGGCCCGTAAAAGTTCTGAATCACGTTACACTTTCCCGTCCCATCGTCGGACTCGGAGCTTACCGTTGTCCTTCAATTGCCTCGGACGCGATTGAAAGGGGCGTGAACGATACGTGAATAATAAAACCGAGTCTCGTTATTTCACGATAATAACGTTTTCGTTGGGAATCCTTCAACGACTCCCGTTTTCGCGTTTCCGCTGTTACGTTAACCACGGTACGTTACCATCGACATTTCTCGAACCGAAACTCGTTCAAACCGAGAGAATATTTATTCGTTTTTAAATGTTTTATAGTTTCGTCGCGCGAGAAACGGGTACAGATGTACAAACAAATGAAAGTTAGACTTTGGTAAGTTTGTAAGTAAAGCAGCTAAAGTAAGGTTAGGGAAACTTAACCTCAAACTGAAACTCGATCCAAGTCAAATCTTAACCTTGATGTCCAACATTGTCTAGAATTTACTTTCAACCATTTCATATTTGCATTGCCCAAGAAAGAGTACAGATACGTGACATGCAAACGAACAAGGCAATAAGTGCGTAAGAAATCACGCGTAGCTGAACTATGGTTAGGGAAACTTAACCTCGAACCGAAACCTAACCCAAGTTAAACACTAACCTTAGATATCCAACATTGTCTAGAACTGTTCTCATTGTTTCTCACTCTCGTCTACCGTGCACACGCTTGGGACACCTCGAGAGGCGAATTTGTGTTGCATTCAAATCTCCGTAATTCGCAAAGTCGTGCAATTTTAAACGAGCCGGATCCCGAGTGCTTTTATCGAAATTATAACCTATCGAATCGTGAACGTATCTTGAGAAATATGAATAAATATTGCCACAGAAACGTGGAAAAGTCAATATTTCCTCAAAAACTAATATATCGATTTAACTAAAAAATGACAATTTGTACGATTACTAGATAGAAAGTATCTTTATGGAGATCCTGAATCTCACTAACACTGGATTTACCAACCAGTCAAAATGACTGGTATCGACTGCTTTTACGAAGAAATTTATTTAAAATTTCGTAGTATATTTTCAAAAGACGTTAACATAATATACGTAAATATACCTAATTCTATCGTTAGTTCTAGCGTTAATATCCACCTGGTGGTGAAAATGGGAACTGTTGAAATTGAATCGAAACCAGTGAACTATTACTATTACTGTTACTCTTACTATTATATTTTCATATATTTTCCGATAAAAATTTATTTAGAAGTAAACCAATTTCTAAAGGACTATAGTCCAAAGTGTTGTTTAAATAAAATTTCACTGGCGAAATAAAAACTAAAATTTCCAATTGGAGAAAATCGGAAAATACGGTTCTCTGTCTAGAGTTATTCACCGGTTCGTTAATATCGAATATTTTTCTACGGGCCACCAAAGGAAGGCGACTATTAATCCCGCTAGAAATTCCCCGATGGACGCGTTCCTTCCATCGGATCCACACGCGAGCAATCGTTGAACCGTATCTCGTGTCACTCGTCGCGTTCGGTAAGAGTGCGTGCACTCGTCGATGGCTTCACTTCGAACGTATCCCTCGTTGGCGTCGCGAACCCTCGGTTAGCTGCACTCGCGCGATGAAATTTTCCTAGACGATCGTCGCCCCGTTTCGCTGAATCCTGGGATCGATGGTCGAAACGAAAACAACCGTAACAGTCTGTTAATCAATAAGAGAGGGAACCTCGCTACCACTGCCTCCGTACGGACACATCGTCGTTCGATCTTTTCAAGATCGATTCTTCCTTTCGGACGTATACACGAATACGCCCATCGGCATTCACGAGCACCGGTCACGAAAGGGGCCGTGACTCGCGACGTGATTCGCACGTATCGTTGCCCTCACGATAATCCCAATGCCAGTGAACTTTCAATCCCGAAGAAGCTTCGGGCTAATCTACGCTGAATTCTCGCGTCTCGGCCGATAGGTTCCTCCGTATGCTTCCTAAGTGGTATGATCCTCACGGTCGTTCGGATAGGCACGATTGAATCGCGAGGATTATTCAAAGTGACCGTCCGCTTTGATTCCGCCGAGCAATTTTAAATTTTCTTCCCGGTTATTCTTTTTTTTTTTCCGTGAGAACGACACGGTGTTCGACTCGTCTCCGAGAGCAACGTCGTTTCGTTAGTTCGTCAATCGTGCCGTTTCGCGGAATGTTCGCTTACGTTCGAGGCCGTACATTTTCGTGATTTTTCCAAACTCGAACGAACGAACGATCGAGGGTATATTTACGTCGTGTTCGCGAAATCGCGAAACTTCTCCGGTCGATTTTCAACAACGAGGTACTTTCTAACAATTCCCGCATCTTTGTATCATCGATGGTTGTTACGGTACGAAAGCTGTGTAACGTGAACGGTCGCGCGATACAGCTGCCCGTAATAAATTACAGTCTTCGGTTTTGTAATGACTTTGCGTACTTCGTTAAATTTCCTTTCCGATCGAAGTATACCGTATTGCTCGAATATTCCCGGTTCGATTGAATTTAACGTCGTAGAATTATCTCGTTCTCGTTAACTTTCTCGCCGAGTCCTTGGGAGTGTAATTAGTGTTTGAAAGTTTTCCCGTTTCGTTGACAAAGGAGAATTGTAAAATTGCTACGCTCCGGGGTATTTCGTGTCAAATATTAACGTACTCGTGCGGGAGTATACCTCGGTTATCGAAACGTCTTTGTTTCGGACACCGAAGCATCCTGTAGCTTCCACTTACTCGATTGTTCTTCGAATTCCCTCGATTACTGTTCAACGTAACATTTACCGAATGGCTCTTTGTCCATCGCGAAATTGGCGAACGAAGAAAATCTTTTAATTATTCAAATATCTACTCGCCCATCGAAAACCATCAAATTACTCGATCGTTCTTCAATTTTCTGCTTCCCAAATTCCCTCGATTAGAGTCAAAACTAACACTTATCAAATATTCATTCGCCCGACTCGAAAAACTGACGAACGAAGTATCTAAAAGAAACCCCAAACTCGACTTCATTCGTTCTCTCGTTTTTCAAATTCCCTCGATAAAAGTCAAAACTAACATTTATCAAATATTCTCTCGTCTGACTCGCAAAACTAACGAACGAAGTATCAAAAAAAAACCCCAAACTCGACTTCATTCGTTCTCTCGTTTTCCAAATTCCCTCGATAAAAGTCAAAACTAACACTTATCAAATATTCACTCGCCCGACTAAAAAAAACTAACGAACAAAGTAGCAAGAAACCCCAAACTCGACTCTTCTTCGTTCCTTCGGTTTCCAAATTCCCTCGATTAAAGTCAAAAGCAATATTCACCAGCTGTCCACTCGCTCGTCGAGAAACTGGTGAACGAAGAAAGCGAAAAACATCTCCCCCCCCCCTTGGATTTAAACAAAACTGCGTCTTCCCCCTCCTTTGTGCCCCGAACTTTATCCAGCTCAAGGTTTCCGAGGCGGACGTTATTCATTTCGTCGAATAAGTTTCGGGAAGTTGGCAGCAGCCGGGAGATTTATTTTAAGAATCTCTGCCCGGTGACGTGGAAGGACTCACTGACCGTCGGAATGTCTTCGGCGTAGAATTATCCTCCCGGATTGAAATGAGTTCTGGGAATCGGGGTACGAGAGCTGGCTGGCTCCGGTACCGTTGTAGAGTCTAGAAAATTGATGGCTTCTCTAGTACTCCGGCTCTATTGTTCAACCTGCTAATTTTAGACGAACGATTTGCTGGGAGCATTTTTTCTCCTCTATCTCTCTCTCTCTTTCTCTCTAATCCTCTCGATAGTCTTCTGCCCGCGGGCCAAAGGGGTTCCACGGGACACCGATTTTTGAACGCGAAACCGCGCAAAAATCCGATTCCACCGGTGTCCACTCGACTCGGTGGATAGAGATCGAGGAACCGAGAAACGCGAAATGCAAAATCTCCCGAGGTGGAGAACCTTAACGCGATTTGGCAATGCGCGAGTCCACCGCCACCTGGTCGCACTATAAAAATCTTATCGGCGATCTTCGTGCGGCTCGGGTGGGGACGTTTAATATTAATGTCTCCTCTCGCGCGGTGGTATCCTCGCATCCTTGCACAACGGGTGTCCGGAAAATGCGAAACGCCTTGGAAATCTTCGGTCGAGAATTTTTTAAACGATCACCCAGGGAGTTAATATACTCGCGGTTGGAAATACGGTAGAGATCGATCGTTGGGAATTTTTTAGGCAATTTTCAATCGCTTGGAATCTGGAATTTTTTTTCGGGTAGTCGAGAAAATTTCATTTTACCGGTAGTAGAATTTTCTACGTTTCCTTCAGATTTTATCGACACTTTTAAAGAACTAGGTATCCACAATGTTTCGTAACATATTTCTCCGATCGCCAATAAGAGCGTCACGAGGAAGAAGATAATTAAGACACAATATATGTACACACTTGAATAATAAATTATTAAATACACTCGTGGATGGAAATATAGTAGAAAGTGATTTGTAGAAAATTTATACTATTTTCACTCGCTTGAAATTGAATGGAATGTTTGGTGTAATTAAATATCGGTCGCAAGAATTGAACTTTGTCCATTTTCTTAAGATTTTATCGAAATTCTCGAATCGAAGAATTAGTCGTTGAGTATTTCCATTTCTTAATGAACATTTGCACCAATCGCCAACGATAAACGCCGTAAATAAGAAGACAATTGTAACATAATACACATGTTTATATTTTTCGATTTACCACTTCCAAAAAAAAAAAAGAAAATTAAAATAGAATACCATTTTCCATCGTACCTGACAAGCACATAAATTACGCAAACTTTTACATCGATCGTGGAACGAAACAAGTTTCCGTAACATCCTAAAAACCTCGCGTATCTTGGTACTCGATCGTTTCACCGAACGCTTCGCTTCGAGCTCGGTCGTTCGGTTAATTTAATCGCGTAACATACGCACCTACGATCCTCTATGATTGTTCATCGCCTCGCGAATGCTAACGATGTAGGAAACAGACCGAAATCATTATCGATCCCCCGTAGCTTCGCTCCTCGAGCTCGGCCCGTTTTGTCCGCGTGACTTTTACCTATAATTGCGAGTCATCTCGCCCAGGGAGTTTTCACAAGAGGGATCGTTGCACGCAAAGGTCGCTGTGTAATTTGCGAAGGAGCAAACATTCCATCCAGCCGCGATAATGAACTGGAAGCGACGCACGAGACGCGTATCGAGACCGCGAAGAGTATCGCGAAGGACTGCCCGTGATGAATTAGGGGGGATGTTCCAGTCTGGACGATGGAGAATCGGAGCACATTTGGAATTTCGTAACGTCGAAACTGTTCAAAATTTCGCTTCGAAACTTGGACGTTTTGTCTTATCGATATTACCGAATCTTTCCTATTCGAATTCAAGATAGAGGCTATAAATGTAGAACTTATTTATCGTTGTAACGCGATCTTGACTAAATAGTTTTCGACTAGATTCTGAATATTGAATCTGAATGAAATATTAGAGGCAAAGGAGGAGAAATGTATACGTATAAAAGAGTGAACTTGATAAAGTTTCGTTGGAACGAAACGTGAAATATTTTTGGATCGGTGCAAGTGTCTAAATATCCGAGGAGACTATAAAATACAATAATTATGCATTTATGAAAACTGTACAAGTGGTGTATTATAGAAGTTTGGAAAAATTGTACGTATCGGTGTGTGATTTCTTTCGTGTATGTATTCATTGTCCTCAGATTCTTCGTTTGATTATTCGTAGAACAGGACCGACAAAATTGAGAAAGTTTCGAACGAGCTTGTTCGAACTACGACAGGCAATTATAATTTTTCTAGTACGAAAATACGTACCAGTTTCAAAGTACCGAATAATAAATTTCGAGCAACGAAATGTAATCACCTTTCGATGAAACGAAAGGAAGCTCTATCAATATCGAAGTAATCGAAGTTTATCCGAATAATATCGAGCAATAATTCTAAATTGATCAAAACGGAGCGTTCTTAAGAATAAGAATTTTTACGTGTCGTGTATTATTCGATTATAATTTCTCCCGTCTCGGTTTCACGGTTAACACCATCGAACGATCTCGGCTCCGCGCGGATCTGAGGCAGCGCGTTCGGCACACCCGTTAGAGAATGTTAAAGACGAGCATGTAGGAGAACCGTGCACCAGGTACCAACGTCCCATATCCTCCGGTATAAAGTATGAACACCACGGACTCGAGGTGGTATAGGAGTTTAATTGGTGGTAATATGAATCCGCGTAATATAAACCGCCATCAGTCTCTCGCCGGGAGAGTAAGCGAGCGAGAAACCCCGGCGGAGGCGAAAAGAAATGACGGAGATGAGAAACGACGGGGATCGAGGACGGAAACGATGTCTCCACCTTCGTAATACCGACGACTCTTTTTGTCACTGTCGCGAAACACGGTGCCCTTTGAGAGGCCCGAGCCAGGAGGACCGCTTCGGAAAGCGAAAGTAAACGGGGGCAATTTAGATCGAACCGATCGCTTTGTCGAGTCGAGAATTAGGTGTTCTTGTAGAAACGGGACGGGACGGGACACCGGCTAGGAGAGGAGCTAACAAGGTTTTTAAATGATTGCAAATCGATTCGCAATAGGAATCGTCGAGATTTATTCGACGGCGGCGGCGTAACTCGAGCTACTCGAGTGTCTCCGAAACCAACCGATCGAATTCTTTCCTCGACGAATCGCGCGGGATTCGCGCGATGGGAGATTATATTTTAATTCCACACGGTGCTGAACTTTACTTCGATTGTATCTGGTGAGGAGAGATTGACTACAGTCGGGAACGGTTCGATAAGTTCGCCGATGTTCGGCAAAGTGGGACTCGGGGGACGCTGACGCGTATATGTGTGCTTGGGTTTCGAGTTGTCTTAGATGTTATGAAATTTTAAATAAATATATAGAATTTAATTTTTCGGTGGTCTTGGACCGATGACGGTTTGAATTTTTAGTTCTTAGTGGAATTGGTTGGATATTGTCCTTTCCAAACGAAATCGAAATCGAGGGAAACGTATACTATACTAGATACTTTTACTAGGATTGATTCTTTAAATACTCTAAATAAAAATAAAAACATTATATTGCAACTATCGATTTTCTTTCTCAGTCTATGATTAGTTACATCACTTGAGCTCGCGCACACCCTCATATACACAATCGATATCACCTGAAACTCAATCAAACATTCACAAACACACAATCGGCATCGCTCGAGCTCGCATACACATTTACAAACACGCAATCGTTATCATTTGAGCTCGTGCAACTCGCAAACACACAATCGGCATCGCTCGAGCTCATCCACACATTTACAAACACGCCATCATTATCATTTGAGCTCACCCAGCTCGCAAACACACGATCGGGATCGTTTAAGCTCACTCACCCTCGTGTACACGATCGATATCGCTCGTATCTCGCGCACACGTTCGCAAACTCTCGATAGCTCGAGCTCGCGCGCACTCTCGCATACGCAATCGGTGTCAGCCGAAGCTCACCCACACTCCCGTCCACACTCTCCGCATTCTGAAACGGAAAACGAACGTCGCGGATGGCCCTGTTACCGCGTGCTCGTGCGAGGGACACCGAGTCCTAGTTCGTTGACTTCTCGGCAGTCGTAGCTTCCGCGATCGTAAGATAAATACTCGGAGCGGAAAAAGAATCCAAAAGCGCTTTTCCTTAGGGGTGGTGAGGGGAGGTAGAGTACCGATCCCTGCCCCATCTCTCAGAGTCCATCTTTCCGCCCTCTTACTTCCACCGGGGGCCACCCCAGCGCATTTTCTCTAATGTATTCACAAATCTTCGTTCCAGCGCGACGTTATCAGTCTCCGGGCAGCCCCGGGCGTCGTTTCTTGAACCGAGAGGGATGTGTCGGTGCATGCATACATACGTACACGCGCGCGATAGAACGAGGCGCGAGTGTGCGCCGTGTGGCGCGGTGCGGAGGGTGGGTGCTCCTTTCTCCTCCCTTCGGTGGAAGGGTGGAATTCATTTCGCGGCCCAACGCCCTCGTCGCCCGGCTAGCAGCGTCGTTCGATTGCTTCGATTATCCTTACCTTATTCCTCGAAGCTCACGGCCCCTGGTACCCGACCCACCCCCCACCCCACCCATCACCGTCCACCCTACTCCGTCCCTCAGCCATCCACCTAACTGCCATCAACCACCTTGACCCGACAATCCTCCTTTTTCTTCCTCGATCCTCGATTCTCCATTCTCGTTTTCGGAAACGTCGACGGGACCGACTCTATCGGTCGCGCGACATCAACCCTCTCACCACCCCGTGGAAATCTATTCTTCGGGGGTGCAGGTGCCCCGAAATCCCGGTTGGCTGTCACCTACGTCGAAGGGCTGATTTTCAGCCGTGAAAGGCGCCGTTCGTGCGACGCGGACGCCCGAGATCCGGAATAGGGTTGAAATAGAAATCGAGAACCGAGCTTCGTAGGGGGAGCCGCGAAAATTAGGGTGATCTCGTCTCGCGTAAAATTCACGGATATAGTTAGTCGGAGACACTTATAGGGACGATGCAGACGCGCGAGTCTTCGTCGTACGATCGTTTGTTTCTTTCGTTGTTCTTTCGATCGGAAACAACGAAGACAGAGTCTCGACGAAGGAGATCGCGCGTGTTTGGTCCTAAAGGCTGATTTTTCACCGTAGGATTTTTCCCGCGCGCGTGTCTTCTTTTTCTTCCAATTGGAAACTATTGAAAACAATAAAGACGGATATGTAATCGCAGCGGGTAAAATGGCGCGTTTGCGTTGGTCCTTAGGTTGCAAGATAAAAAAGAAACAGGGCGTAATCTATAGGAGTGTCCAAATTGAACGAAATTAGACATCTTTTTTTAATTATATTTTTTTTTGAGTTTTAGCTAAAAAAATAATCTACTGTTATTAAAATGAGAAAATTTAACATCTTTCTTTTATCCGTTGTTTCAAACTTTTAGGTTAAGTCCTAAGTGAACGTTGTACAGCGAGAAATCCGACGAAATGAAACAAAAGATAAAAGAAGATGTCGATTGAACAAAATTCGATATATTTCTTTAGTCTTTGTTTCTCTCGATCAATTGGTTAAATTTGTCTCTGTGCAGTTAGATTTCAGCGTTGGTCGATTGAATCAAGGAACGATTTTATCGCTGAACGACACTAGCGAGAACCCAACTTTACAGATGTTCCATAACCGGTGAAATACTTGCAGTGGATGTTTATCAGCCATTGGCAGATGAAAAGATACTTTTAAACGCATCAGGGACGTTCCAAGTCGATGATAATTTCGTTCGAATTTTAGCCGTTTCGCGTTTAAGTTTGGAATGCTTGGCACCGTACCCACAGCCATTGTCCGTGACAAATATGGCGGCGGAGTATCGTCGCGCGAAAGGAAGTTTCTTTCGGACGCGGCGTTCGTCCCGCCGATTGTTCGAACTCGTAGAAAAACAGCGATTTGCTCGTAATTTTCTTTTCACGCTGTAATGACTACGTCTCGGTATATCGGAAACGAGCAAAGAAACGCATACTTGGCATATTTTTAAGATGAAATACCGATTCGCTTCCTGCGAGATCCACCGAACCCGACAATTTGGTACTCGTTTACCGTGAATTGTTCGCGTCGAGTGTCTCGGCGGACAAGTTTTTCAAAATTACCGATTCCATTCAGCGTTCACAATTCACGGTCAATGTTCGAGACAAAATTCGGAAAATCGAGCCATACTTGAAACAACTTACCACCGTTTTGCGTAGGTGTTTCAAAATTTATCGAGAAGATTCTTCTCGCAAGCTTACACTTCTAAGTACAAAAAGGGGGAAACCAAAGCAAAGAAGTCACAAAATGACAAGTGTATTTATAAATTCCAATCTTTGAACTTCACAGTACGAGTGAACGAACGAAAAATGCCCGCTACGATGAAAAATATATATTCCAATAACCTGGAATATTCCGCAAACTCGACGATCGGAATAAAGCGTTTCTACGAAGCGTTAGAGAAGAAGAAAGCTTTACGTCTTCAAATTTCGACGCGCGGGTACGTCACCGGAGGATCGAAATTTATTCATAATCAACCCGCGTACATCGCCAGGATCTCGAACATTTCGATGTTGGAAAGAATATCCCTCGTGGCGAGGGGTGGAAGTCGCCTCGTCATTCCAGAATATGAGATTTTCAGGTTTCCAGATGCGGGGCGAGGGTGGCGGTAGGTAAGGGCTCGAGAGGTGGAGGAGATCCTAGCGAGAATTCGCGAACGTGTGTCTGGACGAGGAGTTCGGGGTGAAACGAAGAGGGGGTTGGCTCTTCTGTTCGTAGGGGGGTGTAGGACGCATAAGCGGACGAATCTGGCGGCTCGCGGAGGAGAAAAAGCGCGCGTACTCGTACGAAGAAAGCCGCTCGGGCGACATTATTGGATTCTGAGCATTCCCCGAGTTATTAAAATTCGAAGCGTACCGCGAGCAAAGGACAGGGATACGCGGCCAGAACGAAAAATCCCAGGTCGAGAAGAGGGCTGAGGCGTCTGTCGAAGAATATTAAAGTCTCGATACCACCCTACTCGCCGTCCAGGAAAAGACGATGGTTTTCCTGCAAACCTTAGCCAGCCCGCTTTTCTTGCGCGGTTTGTTAACCACGAGGAGGGAAGCACGAAGAGATTTTTCTGCTTCGGGAATTTCCGATCGAGAGGACCGAAGGGACACTCTATTTACGAACTGGCGAACAAGTGCTCGATACGAAATATCCGGAAGAATTAAGATTAATTCAGGTGAACTCGAAGAAATATTTCCATCGTTCCTCGAGATCGGCTTAGATCGTCTGTACGAGATTGTAGAGAGGACAGTGTGCGGAACAATGCGGGGAGGAAAGTGTAAATTGAATATTTTAATGCGAGCGAAGAAGACCAGAGGAAAGATAAGAGAGGTACTCGCAGGGTGTTTAGTAGTACCGCAACGACGAAAGAAGCTTGAGTTACGAACTAAAAATAAGTAAAGGGTACGATACTGTGTACAGTGTCAATGGTGGGGTGATTTGTTAAATTATTCGAACCGCTTCTCGTAAAAGTAAGAATAGAAAACGTATCGATCTGTGTCGCACTGTGTGAAATTTACAATTTTGTAGAATTGATCGACCCGACTCGAATTTAGTAATTTACTTCAATTTCGTTTCCATACTTCCTCAAAATACTTTCCTTTTTCAACGATCTACCTTAATCTAGGATCCGACGAGATTTTGGAAATTAATTTTTCCAATGTTTCAATTTCTTAAAAAATCGCTTTTATATTAAATTTATCTATCCAACTCGATCGAGTATTTTTTACTCTCTGAGTCGAGGACTTTTTCTTCCAACATCCTGTTTATCGAGAACAAATCCGTAGAAACGTTCCCCGTGCTAATTTCTCGAAGAGCACACGTAATATCGCAATCTCTTTATCGGCCGTCTCCGCCTACCCTTTGTCGATAGTATCGGGCGCTATTATCGAATCAAAATGATCAATCATCAGGGTCAATAACAAATACACGGGCAAAAGTGGCTTTTTCGCCGATGTGGCAAACACAAAAGCCGGCAGCCAGTTTTCAAGAGGGTCCGGTGAAAGGCGGTAGAAGTCACCGAGGGCGGATTTAGAGAGGGAAAGGTGGTGGCTTGTTCTCAAGCTCGAGCTCAGGGGTGTCCGTCGTACGTGTGCAAATACAGGGATCGTCGACGTAATCGGTATAATCGTGCGGCGGCCATCGATCACACTTCAACAATAAACTTAATATGATTTTGCGTCAAACTGTCCGGAATGTTGAACGCGCCGTACGGAGATCGGTCGGGGCGATCTCTTGTTACGCGCGCGGCTTATACGACAAAAGAACGAGCAATTTAATTATCATTTCTTTTTCACAAGGGAAAATGAACAGGATCGATTCTCCCTCGATCTTCGTCGCGCACCTTCGATATCGAAACGTCGCTGACGTTGCATTACCGAGATTAAAGTTAACTAGAAAATAGATTTATTCAAGTTGACGACCAAATTACTATACTAGGTTGCTCGATACGTTTTGTCGTTTTTTTTTCCATTGTAAAAAAATACGACACTCCAAGTTTGAACAATTGTAAATATAGGTACGAGTCGACAGATCTGAATGAAAATTTACACACGTTCGTCGAACAGTAGTATCATCTTTAGAAAAATGAAATGATAAATCTAATAGCTCCATTTATCGAATCACAAAATTTAACGAGCAACCTATTGTACGTAGATTTGTAATTATTATCAATATTATCATTTATTACACGCCTATTTGAAACATAACCGATTGCAAACGAAAGACGATTATAATTTCGAAAAGGACACTGCAACCAAAATAAAAAAATATATACAATTCTCTATCAATATTGAATAACATTCTTTATATTTAATATTATACAATATTCTCTTCAATGTTAGATTCCGTGTTAATCGAAACAATCTCGAAAATATCTAACTGGAAGAATAAAAGCAACTTGAATTTTCTCATCGAATCGGAATTCACCGCGCTCGGTGGTACCCCGATCGGGAAAAATTCCCCGTGGACAACCGAATTACAAAGAATCTCACGATTACGTAAAAGTTGTAAAAATGATCGCGCACGGGTCACGGTTCTACATTTACGGCGTCCGAAGCGTAACTTTCGAATCGCAACAAAAGGTCGACGCTGGCCGACCCGCGTCCCGTCTCCTCCCTACCGAAATAAAATAAGAGCGCGCGGGCGCCAGAAATCAAACAGCCGGTTTCGCGCGCTAACGAACAAATAAAAATCTCTCTCTTCCGCGTGTTACGTTTTCCGGCGCGTTAGTCGCGCACAATGCTTCCGGGAAAGGTAGCGCGCTAATGGTACGCGGCGTAACGAGACCCCGAGAAAAAAAGGCAAACAATTTTCCCGCGCCGCGCCACACCGCGGACCGGGAATATAAATAAATTAAACGAGAGCCCGCCATTCGCGTGCAAACACGGGCCGAGCTTGCGCGCAAATAAAACGCGAGGATTAAAGACGGGTGGGGGAGGTAGCGAGGAGGAGAAGGGGTGTTCGGTGCCCTCGGAAACAAGGAACAGAGAGAACGAGGGGGCGTAGTCGGAGGAAGGCAAAAAGAAGGGGGAAGGGGGAGGGGAGGCGGCGAAAAAAAAGAGAAAAAAAAAATGAGCAGCTCTCCGATTCCGTTTGATTTTTGAGTTCGCATTGCTGCTCGTCGGCCCGGAAGAAAAGCCTTTAGAGAGTTTTTCCAGCCGGGAAAGCTGGTCGAATATTCCGCGTCCTCGAGCCACCGTGGTGGTGGGGGAGGGACGTCTCTATTCAATCCGCTCTTTCATTTCCGTGATTGCTGTTTTAAATAATTGCATCTCTGTACCACCTGCGCGCACACCACCGGCCACCCCTTCTCCTCCTCCTCTTCCTCCTCCTCCTCCTCCGTCGAACGTAGCCCGCGTCACCGCGCCACGTTCCCTCGACTCGTTTGTGCGAAATATTCGAAATCAGCCACGCCCACTCCGCTCCCCCTCCACCGGTCCGTCCTATGCGGAGTCTCCCGTGTTTTTCATCGAACCGCGCGAACGGACTTCGAACGGACTCGCGATTTTTAATTAAACGCTAGCCCGGTTACCGTTCGGTATCGATAGAAAAAGAAAATGTTTTGGCATCGGGTCCGTGTCCGCGACACGTTGCCAAACGTGGCAGGGGGTCGTGGTAGCGGAGTGGGGCGTATCGGGTGGGCGCGGGCGGGAGATTCATAAAATTGGCTATCGGTTTCCGGGGCTGGTGCCCCCTTCGTGCACGCGGACAGGGAAAAAGTCATTCGCGGGATTGAAATAGAAATTCGATCGGTGTTCCCGGTGTTTCTCCCGTGGGAATTTCATTCGGTCGGTGTTTCCAACGTGCACGGGGACAACGGGACTCGACGATGGTTAGCCAGATTTTTACGCGAATTATTACCCGATACGAACCACTGGAACGGAGACACGGCAACCCTGGGAAGTTAGACGCTTCCCGGAGACCTTTCGATTTTGAGAGGGCGTCCAGCCCTCGTCATTGGATATTTTTTAACAAGCTAGCGGGGGAAAAATATCATATTTCTGTAAAGGCTCCCCTCCTTCGTTAATTCCCCTTGAATTTCAGTCACCATCTCGAGGCGGTAAACGATCGATCGGCTTGGTACCGTCTCCCTTCCATTGTCTTCGCCACCCCGGGGTTAAAGAGAGGAAAACTCGTTGGAAAAAAAGAATTCTTTTCGTTGTCCACGGGCCGCGTGGTTTCCCTTGCGGTTTTCGCAAGAATCGTGTATTTCTTTTCTTCCTTTTTTTTTCTTTTCTTTTTTTTTCTTTTATTAATTCACCAAGTTTCCGCGACGTACCGTATTCGGAATAAAAGTGGAACGCGACGAGTATATTTATCGATTGAAGTAAAAATAAAAGCACGTTATCTAATCAGATTACGGGCGGTAAGAATCGTTGTGACGTATTTTACCTTTAGCGATACAATTAGTTATCGCCGTACGCGCGTATTATTGTTAACGAGTCGCACGGTTGTTGTCCAATGGGAGTTTCAGTTCCTCGGGGTTGCGAGTTACGCGAACGGCTTTTTGCTTTTTTCTATCCGACAAACGAAAGAAAAATTCCATTCTTAACCGATAAATTATTCGAAGAATCAATCGAGATTCTACGGGGAATTTTTTTTATCGGTTAAAAATTATTCGAAGTAATACGTAGGCGACGCAGAAATAATTTCGGTGAAATTTTGTTTAAATTGTTCGCGTAACCGGTTTAAAATAAATTTCAACGGATAGAAGCTGGTATCGAGTTCCCAACTAGAGCGAACGTGAAATCTACGGAGTAACATCGATTACCTATACTCGACTAGTAATCGATAATACAGAGACTCTTATCGGTCATCGTAATAGAACGCGAAGCAGCAATTTCGAATGCAATATTTTTCGAACAAAAATTCAATATATTCCTCTGAAAATAAACGACCGAAACAAATTGTACGAGAACCTAGGCTACGAAAAGTTTCGGTCGTGAAATGAAAAAGGAAACGTTTCCATCCCTTGTTAAATTCGCGATACAACGACAATGTTCCGTTACAATATCCAAAAGTATAAAAGAAGGCTTGCAAGCAAACAAAGTCACCTAAATACAATAACCAAGATACTCACAATATACTATACATCGTTCTTCCTTTTCATTCTTCTGGAGTTCGTTCTTAGGTTGCTAATTTATTTACATACTTTTCTTTCGCTCTCAAAAAATTTCTAAATCTCGTTCCCGGTATATTTATTTATTTATGTTCCAGTAGTGACTCAAAACTCGTATTCCCGTACGAAAAAAAAAAAAGAAATTTTGTATCCAAACGCGCTCGAAAGGTACACGCTCGCGCGGACTCGAGCACGGAGGTTCTTCCGTCAGTCTCTGAAGTATATATCCAGACGCGCGTCCCGTATCCGTTTTCCGCGTTAACGCGCGCCACTCGCGCATAAAATCCCGCGCTCTAGTTTCGATAGACTCGTGTCCCCGCGGCCGTGGTGTTACAACCGTTGAATAACAGCCAGGGCCCACGGTATCCCGGATTCCGAAATAACAGTCCGCGATGCAAATCCGCTTCGTAGGCGTCGTTCTTTACCAAATCGCGCGCCGGCAACCGTGTCTCCGTGTTACAGTAGAGATTACGACCGGTCACAGCGTTACGAACGATAAGGGAGAAGCACAGCGGCGCCGTGCCAACGGAGGACAAGGCATGTTCGATCTTCCGTTAAAATCGCCCAGGCCACTCCTGGAGGCGTCTCTCTCTCTCTCTTTCTCTCTTTCTCTCTCTCTCTCTTTCTCTCTGTGTCTCGATCTCTCAGAAAGAAAAATGTAGAAACGAAAAAATAAGATAAAAGTAAATGGAAAAAAAATAAAAATAAAAGAAAAACCCTCTCTCCTCCCTTTGGAGGAGTGCAAGGAAAGCGCGCGATCGACGGCGACAAAAATGAAACCTTCCGCGAAACTGGGTCCCCCGATCGAGACAAGAGACGAATGGAGCGTGTGTACGTGTACGTGTGGGTGGGGGAGGGAGTTTGAGCGTCGAAAAGCTCGCAAAAATGCGATACCACCGGGAAGAACGGAGAAGGGGTGAGTAGCGGTGGTAGCGGTCTACGTAAGAGACGGGAAGGGGAGCAGAGCTCGTCACGTATCACGCAGTGGCGGCTGTCGTGTTTCGTGCGAACCGGCCCTTATGATTCGAAATCGTTTGGTGGAAGCGACGACGAGAGACAACGACCACGCGAAAAGAAGAAAAGGAGAAAGAGAGATAGGGTGAGAGAGGGAGGGGGAGAGAGAAACTGGGAGATGAAGGAGAAAAGCGAGAAAGGAGGGTGGACGGGGAGAGGGCAAAGGAAAGAGAAGCGAACGAGGAGGGGGTGGGTGGGGAGGACACACAGAAAGAGAGAGAAAGGAAAAGAAGCCTGGAGTGCTAAGCCCGATGCGAGAGTGGCCAGACTAAGCCCAAGGCAGAAAGAAAGGTTTTATCTGCTCGCAGTTATTTATCGCTTTCCGTTGTAGCGCTGTCGTCGGGGCACGACCAATCAGAAGTCAGTATCCCCGGGTACCAGTCCGCGCCATCCGCATACATTATCGTGCGGAGCCTCGGCCATTGTCTTTCCACCGTTGTAAATCACATTTTATTCCCTCGCTTACGGTTTCGTTTTATTTATTTGTCGGAGAAACGTATCGCTACCGTACTCGTGGCCGAGGGGCGCTCGTTCGCTCGCTCGCTCGCTCGCTCGTTCGCTCGCGTTCGCTGTTGCGCGCGCGCGCACGCCTCGGCTGCCTGCCTGCCCGCCCGCCTGCCTGCCTGCCCGGCTGCCTGGCTGCTCGCTTCGCCAGCTCTGTTCGCTCGGCTTTGCTCGCTCGCTCGCTCGCTCGCTCGCTCGCGTTCTCCGCTGTAAACGCTTGCGAACCCACACACGGCCAACGGGGACCACGGGGAGGAACACACACGTTCGCGCGGGGACCACCACACGCTCCCGTACGGTGAAATCCGTGCAAGAGGGAACACAGACGCAGAAGACCGAGGGTACTGTCGTGGGGCTCTTTGGTTCGCCTCCTCTCGGCCACAGAACGTGTGAGAGGGGTTGGGGGCAGCAACGAACGACTTCGATTTTTATTAAGCACCCGGACCGACCGACCGACGTCCTCGTCCTCGTCGTCGTCCCCGACGACGACGACTGTTTAACTAAATTCCATCGCTGGATCACCCTGCTGCTTCGTGATCTCCTCTAGACCCCTTACTTTTTTCGTTTCCCCCCTCCCCTCTGTTTCTCTCTCTCTCTCTCTCTCTCTCTCTTACTCTCTCTCTCTCTGTTTCTCTGTCTCTTTTGCTCTACCTTTCTTTCGAGACTTTTTTTTTTCTCCACGCTTCGGGGAATAAAAGTGAAAGGGATGCCTCGCTCGCATGATTTACGGAAACGACGCTGATGAAACTGCTTTTAGATTCGTTCTGCGGATCGCGGGGACCGCGCGGGCCTTGGATCGAACGCGATCGCTGCTCGACGATCCTCGCGGCGAATTCTCGTTGCGAGAGGTGTCGGGATTCTATCCTCGCGTTCCGTACATTTGGAGAATCGAGTCGCTGGTTTTTAGGGGGTCTCTGTTACGTTGGAACACCGTGTGGAAAGTAACTGAAAGCGACCTAGAAAATATTGCACATTTCGGGCAACTTGCTTCCTATTATTTTTAAAGGAGTAAGTGTGCGCGATGATGCACTGGTAACTATACGTCTTCGTCTTCTCGTTTATTTTTAGTAGAATACTGTTCAAAATATTGTAAACTTTGGTCAACTTGCTTCCTATTATTTTTAAAACGTCCACTGGGGTAAAGTGTGCGCGTCGATGCACTGTTAACTATACGTCTTCGTCTTCTCGTTTATTTTTAGTAGAATACTGTTCAAAATATTGTAAACTTTGGTCAACTTGCTTCCTATTATTTTTAAAACGTCCACTGGGGTAAAGTGTGCGCGTCGATGCACTGTTAACTATACGTCTTCGTCTTCTCGTTTATTTTTAGTAGAATACTGTTCAAAATATTGTAAACTTTGGTCGACTTGCTTTTTATTTTTTTTTTTTTTTATTTCTATCGAAATAAAGTCTGGATGTTGTTGCACCGTTACCCTTTTTTTTTACATCGATTACTCTTCGGTGTTCGTTTCGTTCATCTGTAGAACGAATCGCACGAAGCAAACTTTGCCATTATTGAATCTTTGGAAACGGAATTGTAATTGTACAATTAAAAGCACAATTGGTCGAGACTTTCCTTCGTTCGACCACCGTCTTTCTCGAGTAACAGCGCACTTTCGGAGCGGGAGATGATTCAACAACGATGACGACGCAAACGTGCGCTGTTTTTTGCATTCAAAGTACCAGCAGGGTATTGCAGAAGAATTGCTTTCGAAACGATGGCAGGAAACCGTGGATCGCGATGGTTGAAATTATTTTTCGTAAGAGTTACAATTTCATCAATTTTTGAAACGCGCGATATTTTCTGGGACACCCAAATAGTACAGTATTAAATATTACTACCTTCTATTAGCGGCTACAGTTCGATCCTAGAGCGAAGATAAACTCGTGACACGAAAATAATAAAAAATGCAGAAAAGATTTTTCTTATCGGATGTTCGTTTTTGAGAAAATCAATTTTCTCAATTGGCTAATGCGTCTGTTTCTTAACGATTGTTTCTACTTGCATCGATGGTTGTAAACGTTGATAATGGAAAGGTGTTATCTATTTTTCGTCGATATTAGTATCTTCTAAGTTAGGACAAGTTATAGCAGACGATATCCTATCACGGTTAATGTTTACAAACATCGAGACAAGTAGAACCAACGAGTGACGAACGAACATTAGCCGAGTCAAGATTTTAATTCTCTCGACAACGAAATCTTTTATTAGAAAATATTATTCTACATTCTCGAATCAATTTTATACAAGAAATTATCCTATATCTACCGTGAATTTGTCCTCACCGTGTACATTATAAATATTCACGCGAGATTGCCTCGTTAGACACTCGAATTTGTGTAATAAATACCAGGAAAATTACTTGCATTACGATCGCAGGTGCAATTTTCCAACAGAAGTATGGATGATCGACCAATTTTCAATCTACCATGAATAACATTACCGAGAAAATAGCACCGAATATCGATCCGGAATAAATTGGTAGCAAGTAATCTTTAGCTACGATCATTTTACGGAAAGAATATTTAACGCGTTGATTTAATCTTTATTAATTGAAACATTTTTTAATACAAAATTTTCCACTTTTTCGTTACCTTGAAAAATCGTATCATTTTTTGGTTTGTTCTCACTTTCGTTGGACACTGACCATTTTCAACTTGTACTTACGAAACTTCTTTTTCAATAACGGAAACATTGACAGGATTGCATGATTCCCCCGAGTAGCTGAAAGACGAAACCCCATTGAATGTTCAGATTTTGCTCGAAACGATACAAGCGTAGAACACTACGCTTAACATCCTTTATCGACCAGCGATTTCATATGCGCACTTTGCGTTGCATGTTAATTACGGGTTACGTTACCTTACGCCGATACTTAAGTACAGTGTTGCCATTCAAGCAAGGTGAAGCACTTTGCTCATAGAGAGACCAAGTTTCGCGATAGTTGCAACAAGAAAAGTAACGCCTTCGTGGGATCGTTGCTTTCGCGAAGGAGGTGAATCGAATCGATACGCGAATCGAAATTCAAATTGAACGTCCGAATTTCTCTTTCGGAAATCTTTCAACACTATTTGTTCGAACAAGTGCGTAAGAATATAAATTTACAGTAACTGATAACACTTGCGTTGAATAATACAGAATTGTGTTATTTGACAGTATTGTGCCAACGTGTACGTTTCGAAATCGCAAAAATTCAAATTTGCCGCCATTAGTATATTACGAAAAATATTACCTCGAAAAAATGATGCACGTGGTTATTCGAACAAGTGTACTTTTTGAAATGGTAAAAATTCAAATTTGTTGCAATTAATACTTGAAGAAAAATATCAGCTCGAAAGAACAATGAACGTCGTTGTTCGAACAAGTGCGTGGACTTTTTATTAAATTCTATACACCTCGTCCTTGAAAAATTTACCATTCTTCGTTAAAAGTCGAGGATGATTCTTGTATCGTTCCCTTTCAGTAAACGGCTGTCAAAATTTTCACACAGACTGTCGAAACGAGCATTTTATAACAACGACACGTCGCGTTACCGAAACACACACGCCAGTATCGACACACAAAACAATCGAGTCCCGAACCACGGCATAAATTTCACCAGAATTGCTAAATGTTTAACAAACTACACCTACGTGGCGCTATCGACGCGTTTATTACGTACTCTCTTACCCACCGAGATACATATAAATCACGTAACACGAAAGTCCCCGCGATCGTAATAAACTGTACCCTGCGTGCCAAGAATGAAACAACAATCGACCATAATATGAAAACCACGAGTAGAATTATTGATCTGTACTACTTGAACGATCAGCGTTCAATGTTTATTGTCGGAAGGAACGTCGAGTGTGCGCCGAAAGTGCGACCTTAAGTTTCGTGTCGAGCGGAATGAAACGGCTGTAAAAGAATTCTACACGTTGACGACGGAGGCGTCGAATTCGAGGCAAGAGAGAGTCTGGCCTGCTCTGTAGTTTCTCCAAATCGGTTCGAAGATTACAAATATATCGCGACCCGTTCCGTGCGCAATTTCGAGAAAGACTAATTTTTTGTTTCTTTCCTTCTTTCTTTCTTTTTTTTTTTTTTGTCTCGAGTCGATAGTCCCTTTGACGAATTACGAGCACTCGCGAAACGATCGACCCTCGCTGCCACCCCCCGTTTTCTTTTCGCTGAGAATTGCTTCGTGTGTGAAAAAAAAGAAAATTTAAAGAAAGAAAAGAAAGAAAAAAAAAAAAAAATAAGAAACTCCATCACGACCGAATAAAACACCAAATGCTTGTGATAGTTTCAGCGGTGCAAGTAGACCATGCAGGCCAGGTTCTCTCCCAGCCTCAGTCGCGTCCTGGCCATCAACAGGTCAGTAACAATGATAAATATTATATTAAAAATTTCTACGTGGTGTACGATAGAGCTGCGCTCGGATGTATAATATTTAATTCGCTTGCATTTTGATCGTCGTGCTTCTATTCGCTGTGCTTTTATCGCATTATGGATAAACTAATTGAAACCCGGTGATAATGAGACCGGTGCACGGATTACACGTCACGGGTCCACGTGCGTGTTATGTTCGTACATTGTCGTTACTCGACGGTGGTATCGATATCGAGGTTTGCGTTCGACTCGAATCACTTTTCACGACGTACCGAAATAACGAGATAAATACCATTTTTTTTTTTCGAAGTGAAAGAGATTGGAAAATTGTACTTGTACCGAATTGTTCCTTGTATATTTCGTTCGCGCACGGAGAACTTTGTCAACGTAGGAGAGCATTGCGCAACAACGATACGACAACTTTGAGCAATATTTTAAAATTGATCGCGAAACTTGACATTTACATCGTGCGATAATCTCTTATTATACGCGAGGAGACCGTTTAACGAGGTAATTTTATTCGATCGACTTTAACGTATTATCGAGTTTAACAACGATTTATACATCGATCCGTAGCAATGAACGCATTGCAAATCGTAATCGATCGTACCATCGGTGCTCGCGATCGTTCCCGATGCGATATTATTTTCAATAATTTTCGAACGTTCGCGAGAGTTACGATCGTACTCGACTTCGAAAACTCGTGGACCGTTCGTAACGCGCGAAGTTTCAAAGGCTGCGTAGGACTGAACGCTCCATATATATTTCGCAAGATGGAAAATCGCGACGAGCAATTACAGAGCGTGAGCGCAATTGTTTATTTAATCGGCGCCGGTAAAAGAGAAAGTTGGAGAACGCGTTCGTGCCAGTTCTGATACGTTACGTGTCGTAGCTTTATCGGATATCCTTCTGTAAAGCGGTCTTTCGCTGTTTAGTTGCTTTAACTTTGTTCGTTGGAATGTCGTGCGTTTCACGCGGAAACGTGTGCCCGGCGAAGAACTCGAAAACAAACGAGAACGTTCGGTTGGTGAACGATGGAGGAAAGTTGGAAAAATTCCCCTCGACTTTGCAACTGTCAATTTATCATCCAATGTGCGTTGTCGAGTAACGGTGTATTCGAATACACCGAAAAGTTTGCGTATTTTCCCGCCAAACGGGAGCTTCGAGAAAAAGAAGAGAGCCAGAATGTAGGGGGGTGTTGGAAAATATTAGGTTGTTCGGAAAGTGATTTCGTTTTCCAAAAATGGAGAATATATAATTTAAAATAATGTTTATACACTGTAAAAAAAATTGTGTTTCATTTTCACAAAAGAAAAAAAAGAGGAACGACTTTCCGAACAACCCAATAAATGAAACTTTAATTCGAGTAAAGAAACGAACAGTTCGAGGAAACAGCAACTCGATCCACAATTTGCATCATTCTCGGTGGTAGAATGTTGAACCTTGACCCAGGTAACCGAAAGAATATAAAATCAAGAATAGGTGAATAATACAGAAGAAGAACCAACGCGTTTATTAATATTTAACGAAGAAAAGAAAGAGAAAGAAAGAATAAGAGAAGAATTCATATATCTTAAACACGTACCGTCGTATTTATAAAACAACCTTTCGTATTACATTTTTATTCTTGCATTACGATTTAACAAAGAGATTAATTCTAACTATAATAATGTATACTTCTTGTATACATTTCACATCTTCGTCAATTTGTACATAATTCCCTTTACTTAGTTTAACGTACAATCACCGAAGAATATTTTGTTCACTATTCTCGGAAGAAGCAAACTTTATTACCGATATTAAACAACCATCGTTCGTTGCAATTCGTTTCGAGGAACGTCCACGGGAGCTCTATATGCAGAAACATCCGATACAATTACTTCTTCGAGCCCCCACGCGCCACGTCCGCGTTCTTTTTTTTTTTCTCCTTTTGTTTTTTTTTTTTTTTACTCCACGAGCTCGCTGCAGTCGCCCCGACCGAGTTTTTTTTATTGCGTGCAAAATTAGTCTAACCTCAAATTAGTTCCCCGCCTACCCTCGAGTTCTCCCTTGCGTTTCTCTCATGTTTTTTTTCTCTTCTTTTTTTTGCTCCTCCACCGAAACTCGAAACCCGCACGATAAGTTTGTTTTGAATTACGTCGCGCGACCAGAAGTTTTTTTCCCTTCCCTTCCCCTACCGTTTCAGCGGCACTCGAGCGTGCCCCATCCTCCATGCAAATGAGCGTATCGCGGATCTTCCGCGCCCCGTGCCAAGGGCGTGCTCGTACACGAGGCTCGTTTGGAAAGGAAATACTCACGGCGAACAGAAGGAACGTCTCTCTTTGTGGGTTTGTTAATGTCGTCATTTAGCCGGGGCTGGACTGATTAACCTGTCGCGCGTGACTAATGCAAACCATAATCGGGCCTCGTACGAACGACAAATAGAACGAATCGCGGAAGCGAATGCAATTTCGCGTTACGTTTCTTTTTAGATACTCGGTGAAAAATTACACGAAAACGTGAAACACATTTACTGTGGATGTCACTGACATTTATTTCAAGATTAAAGTTTATAATATTGACTGATGCAAGCGTAATCATTTCGCGTTACATTTTTTTTTTTAGATACTCGATGAAACATACGGAAACATAAAACACATTTACTGTGGATGTCAGTGACATTTATTTAAAGATTAAAGTTTATAATATTAACTAATGCAAACGTAATCATTTCGCGTTATACTTTTTTTAAGTACTCGATGAAACATTATACGAAAACATAAAACATATTTGCTGGATGTCAGTGACATTTATTTAAAGATTAAAATTTATAATATTAACTAATGCAAAGCGTAATAATTTCGCGTTACGGTTTATTAGGTACTCGATGAGACATTATACGAAAACATAAAACACATTTACTGAATGTCAATGACATTTATCCAAAGTTTAAAATTCATGATATTAACTAATGCAAACCGTAATCGAGCCTCGAACGACAGATAAAAATAGAACAAATTCGCGTTACGTTTTTCTAAGATGACAAACGCTACTGAAAAATTAAAATACATTTATTTAAAGTCAATGGAATCTTCAATTTCAAAATTCACCTTATTTGCTTCGATAAAGGGAACACTTTGTCAGACATGTATATATTATACAATAGGAAACAAAAGTAGATTACTTTATTCTTTGAAAATTACCAAAATGATTTACGTTTGTTTCGTTGATAAAGCTCGACTAATTCACGAGTGAAAGAAAAGTTAAATTATCGCGAAAGTATCGACAGAAATTAGATATCGATTGTTGAGGATATTACTAATATAGAAACGAACAATACTTTCGCTCTAATTCGTCTTCTTTATCCAAAGCTGTGGTGTTGGTAGAAAGAAAGAAAGGATTAAGCGCATTAGAATAAATGCGATGCGAGGTCCGGGTTAGGTTCACAACTTCGCTCACATAAAAATCGTCCGAGTCGTCACCTCGACCCTTAACACGACCCAAAAACCGTCAAGTCTGCCCGTTGTCATGTAAATTCGTAATCTTCCGCATTGTACCAAACAATGGAGGTATTGAACCCCAAGAATAGTGTGAATGCTTATTAAAGTCATGCCGGTATTCACCGCGTTTAGCATTCTCCGAAACCTTTGCTCGCGATCGACAAAAAATTGTCTAATATAAAGAATACGTTAACAAAGACAGTTGAATTGTCCACGGTATTATCGTTAATAAAATAATTGATCGTTTCGCGTGCCAAACGATTGCATAATTTCACCGGATCCCTTTCATCGAATTATTCATTTTTTCGATAATCGTGGAATATTTTGGAAAACAAAAAGTTTGGAAAACACCTTCTCTGTTATTAATTTTTCCCCGAAAAATAGTTTTCAAACGTGACTACGCGTTTGTGAAGCACAGGTACGCGTAAAAAACATCCCCGAAAATATAAACCCGTGTATAATCTGCATACAACAATTGCAGTAACTTTTCGAGGGAATGTTTTCGTATTGGTCTGAATACGGTCGGAGCAAGCAAATGATATGTACGATTATTTTACTGCTCGGAGAAGATAAACTATCTGATCGATATCTATAACCCCTCAGTATGTATGCAGCAACAATGCTGCACTGCTCGACTACTCAATGATTTATAACCCCACTTATGAACCAAATCGATTTCCCTCGAAGACACTATATAGTCTGATGCCTGCACGCTCTTCCGATGCGTATAAATTCAAATATACCGATTTTTTCCTTATTTTTGTCTCACTCGAGCTGGAAAATATTCCGAGAATTGACAGGTACGAAGAAAAAGCATTTTCCTTCTTTGTCGAATTAAAACATTCACTCTGAAACTTCTAATAGCGTACGTAAAATCTATATCGATGCAAGAAAATATCAAATTGTTCACTTTTACAAACACACGAGACGCTTCGTCAAAGAATATGGTATACTTTATTTCTAATTCGACTTTAAAACGACTTATACTATACATGACGATAAAATTACACGATTTCACTTCCGTACAAATTTACCATTAACAACTTTCGACCTACTAACGCACAATTTATTGGAGAGAGGACTCAAATTGCACAATTTCACTTATATACAAATCTCGTATCGACCTTCCACACGGAACAAGTCACTACAGTACCCCCAAAACCACCAACAAAAATACATCAAGAATTAGAATTCTTATTAGAATTAGAATCGATCTAGTGTACGTATCGTAATTATTATTCTTCGAAGCCAAATTCCCGCGAAAAAGTATCGTTAAATAATTAACACGAGAATCGAATCGAATGCGTCACCATCGATTTGCGCGTCCACGAACGCGAGGACATGGAAAGCTTGGTTCCTGGATCGCGAGGGTATCTGGTAACGAGTCCCTTAATAAACCTTTCGCGAAAGGATTTTCAAATTGGAAGGGTATCCAATCGTGTCGCCTAGTCACGATATTCGATCGAGCTGGAATTGCACAAATAAATTCCTCCGAGGCGGTGGTGGGGGTTCGATGCAGGAGGACGTCGTCCTGGGAGGGGGGACAGGGTAAAGGGGGACAGTGGTGTCAAGAAAGCGGAAAGTCCAATAATAAGACGTCCCTCGCTTTGAAGCTCGTGGACGACGATTGTTGCTGTCGACGTTCGATCGGTGAGAAACGAGGCGCGCCCGATGAAGAACGAGAATAAAAAGAATGGCTCGAAAGTGGCGTAGGGTGGAAATAGAGGCTGTTAAGGCGTTGAGAATTATTCTTTCTGGAAAATCACGTGCAGCGAGCGTGGCCCTCTTTGGTACACGGAGGGCGATCCTGGTGACGTATCGACTAAACAGCGTATCGCGTCCGAGAAGAAACGGCACGCCGAGCGTGAAAACGACTTTCCGATCGAAACACTTCCATCTTCCACCCTACCGCTGCTCTCTTTCGCAATCACGTTCCATGGGGTTATATCTCGTGACTGCTACGAGGAAACCGTGTCTAGGTGGGCCCGATCCCGACGCGTATCAAAATGTCACGACAAGACAACGGCCCGCGGGGTCGTCGTCCGAATTAAAACGTCTTCAACGGATACGATGGTAATTGCTCGAAAATAACCCTCTGGTTCGATTTCTTTTTTTCTTTTTCTTTTTTCTTTTTTTTTTTTTGTCTTGCGGAACGATACGTCATTGCCGATGAAACGAACACGCCTGTGTACAATACGCGAAATATCACGCGAATCGGAACATTCTTATCGGACGATATTATTATTATTTTTTATGGAGATTGTATAAAATGTGTTATTAGTTTCGAAGGGGTTTTCCATTTGGCTGTGTGCTCGAGCTCGTTGGGTGAAATGTGTATCGAGTGTGTGTAGTGGGTTTTTTCAAGTTTGGGATGCAATAAAAGGAAGTAGAGGTGTGTTCGGTTTAATTTATTGCGATGGTTTTAATTGTAGAGGGGTAGTAGGTTACGGGGATGCGATGGGTCGAAAAAGACCCGAGAAAGATACTAAGGTTGTACGAAATGACTGTGATTCAATTCCATTCGACGTTGAAAGTATGGTTATTTAAATGGTCGGTTTGATGCCAATTTAGATTGATTGAAATCAAAAAATGAGGTTTCATTCCTTGCATTTTTTTGTAGTAAAGAATAGGGCGATTTTAGGAAGAATAATCGATAGAAATTTATTTATGAAAGTCTACTATATTTTGACCGTCTTTAAGTCATCTTAGGAAACAGAGATTTCCATTTTTTTTTTTTTTTATGAAGATAAGTTAAATCTACAAAAATATTTTCCATTATATCTGACAAGCATATAAATTTTCCTGTAGAATAAAGTGGAAGAAATTCTTGACGCGCCATAATAATATTTAGTAGTACTAGATATACTTGGTTATTATATTGAAATCTTTAATTGTGACACACAGATAACAGTAAAAATTCATTTAAAAATTACCCCGTTTTCTATCAGCAGTCCCTCGCGGTAATATTTGCCTACAATTAAAAAATAGCGAAACTAGCTCATTTTTATTTATTGAACGATTTTAGTCACCGTATTAAACGAAGCTAACGGAACGTATATACGAGAAACCTTTCGAGCTGTGGAAGCAAGTTGGGAAACCTGAGCCAACATGATCGAATTCAAAATTTGAAACAAAATTCACCCCATAAAACGTTCATATCAACTCCGTGGAAGAATACATATACCCAACCACACCCCTAAAAATTGATAACACCTAAATTGACGAACGCGTTCGGTGTTCTAAAATCGTAAATAAAGTACTATGTCATCGATCGGTTTGCGCGCGCCATTGAACGTTGGTGAGCGCAATATCCAACTAAACGTTCGATGATCTCTCTGGATGAATCATAAAAGTTTGCTGACGTCGAACTGGAACGGCAAGAATACGTGCATGATTATTTTATCTGGTAATGGCCGGCACCTGCAGGATGCACGATTGTCAGGACGTACGACCGTCTCTACGCCTTTCCCAAGGTCGTTCCTGACCCTGCCACGTGTAGCGGCAGGGCCCCTTTGGAAAAAAAGAAGAGAAAAAAGTTTCTAATGATCGTTCGTGACAAGAAGCTATTTTTTTTTTCGACGCCTCCCACCCGTAAGAAACTGCTGCAATCGTGGCCCGCGACGCAGGGAAATACAAAGGAGGCATATAATCGGAATACATTTGTAAGAATCACTGGGGTGAGTACGCATTCCCCCACGTTATACTTCCGATAATAAAGGGTATCCACACGGAGGAAGCGTACGAGTAATTTACCTCTCCTACGAATGGGTAACCAGTTGGAACGAAGGATTAATAAAAATCGTTCATCTTTCACGAGACACGAGGAATTCTTTATTGCACGCGTACCTTGTTATTCTCGTATCCGCGAGACTGTCGTTGCACGAACGAAGAGAACCTGTAGTATTTTAACAAACGATAACCGAGCAACATTTTCGAACGTTCTTGTTTCGTACACAGGTACGAAAATTGCGTACGCGAATTTACTCGACGATGTCGTTGAATTGACCAGTGAATCAACCAGATTGGAAAAAGAGATCAATGTATGAGAGAAAGAGGGTGGACGTATGGAATTAATTCTTAAATAATTGCTTTACTTTCAAAGGTGGAAGAAACATTGGAAATTTTACCGAATATATCGTATATATAAATTTTATTTACCGGTTCAAGTAAATATTTATTCAGTATTCGTTATTTAACGATGAAAGCTCGTTAACGATATTTGTATAGTTTACCGATATTTGTATGTTGTAATTCGTATAATTTGGAATGTTTCGTAAATAGTGTTGTTAATTTTTGCACGCGACGGAACGACGATTATAATAGGAAGTTTCGACGAGTGCAGCACCGTGTACGTAGAAACACTGCGAATAACGATTGTACCATGCGTAGGAATGAATAATTGAAGACGAAGCGCGACACAATCATTTTGAAAAATAGAATATTGTCTACTTGCAAAAGAAAGTGGTATAGAACTTTTTCCACCATTATTCTAAACCCCTTTCTTAGGGGTACGCGACCTATCATTGACCTACCCTTGCCAGTACGGTAGCAACCCCTAGCTGTACCTCGTCATTACACCTAACAGGCTTAAGTTTATTCGTGCATGACATTGAATAAGAGGAAACATTTCGTTTCTTTGAAGATAGTTCCTCCGGGCGAATTGGTACCCTTTGTACAATCGCGTATATCAAGTTGGCGCGCGTAAAATACAGTTCTATTTGTTTCGATCAACATTCGAACAAACTTTTTCCTTTTACAACCGTGCATTTAGAAAATAAGCTGGAAATACAATTACATAATACAAACGTGTAAATTTTTAGAATCTTTCACATTTGACGATCTGTATAATCTCCGACACAAGTCGTTGCAACGAGGACTAAGTTGCACAACCGTCTCGAGTAACTTCTACATCGTGCATTCTACGATAAGAACATTTGCACGATTACACAAAAAGAAGAATCGTATCGCTATGATAATGTCTTCCAACCAACGACGAAACAAATCGGTTCACGTGTACGAAAAACGTAAAAACCCGTTTCGACGATTCGCTCTCTCGTGTACCTCGATCGTCGTCGTCGTCGAGGGTACGTAACAAAGTTGGTTCGCAAATGCAACCACACGGAAAATAATCCAATGGCGTCAAGTCTGGTGAACGCAATGGCCACAGAAATACTCCGCGGCGATCAATCCGCCGGTTATAGAACTGTCTCCGTAGACAGTTGTTACTCTTGACTGTCGTGCATAATGTGCAGCGCAACGGTCGTGTTGGTACCACATCACTACACGGTTATTTACAATAGCGGCACGGTTCCCCGTGTAAAACTGGCAATGTCTGCATCGAGAAAATTGAGTACTTTCAGCCTGTCAAATGCCCATAAATAAAACGCGCTTCAATTATTTGATTACCGAGTGTACCCCGCCATATGTAAACACTCTGTTGCTCGTTGACGTACAATTTCTCGAATCGAACGCGGGCCTCGGTGGTGCCCCGGCGACGCGTGCTTCTTCGAATTAACTCGAAACGCGGTTAATAAATCGCTAGTACAAATAAATCATTCCGTAAAAGCGAAATAACCGTCCGATTTAGAAAATCTTTGGTAAATTGATGCGAGCCCGTCGTTTCGAAGCGCCGGTCGCGACGATGAAACGACAGAACGCTCGGGGTTGAAATTTATTTCCACGAGGAATTCGAGCAGCATTCGCTCGACTAATAACGGAATTCCGTGCAGTTCGCAGTCCAATGTTGTTTAGTTATACGCTTAGACTTTGTACCACCGCTGTTAAAACCGACAGCCGTGTTATTTTCATTCACGACACGTTTGGAGCGTTCCCGTAACGTTAAAGGTATCACTTTCGTGAAGAATTTCAGTCGTTGCATTCTCATCGCACGCCCCCATAAATAAGAAGCATGCACTCGTTTTAGGTTTGTTCGTTTTTCTGGTTGGATAATTACTCGTAACGAAACTATTGAAATACTCGAACGTGGAAATAATTGGGTACTTTATTTTTGGTAGGGGAGTAATACGAAAATAATTTTCGCTATATTTTTATAGAATTGATACGGATATGGTTTGAGCAGAGAATTATCAATCATTTTCGAAAATTTTAATCTAGTCGTAGAGGAATTTTACCGAACAAATTTTTATCGTTAAAATTAAACGATAGGATCAATTAAACATTCTACTAATAGTTGTACCAGTTCTAACTACTAACGTTTGTCTTAAGTCGAACACCGGTGTTGGTTATTCTTTACCAATTCTAATTTCTATTCGCTTAAACTTTTGAACGTCTTTCAACTCACGCGGAACCGACTTATCCATCTCTTTTTCTTTTCCAATGTTTTGCCAAGCGACGAACGATCGTAGAATGACTAACATTCATTTATAAGACGTATCCATTTGCACAGTTTTACATGGATTTATTTCAACGATCTCTTTTCCAATTTCACAATTTACAATTTCGTCGTATTTTCTCCTCGATTTAATTTTGAACGACGCTGTATTTTAAACACCAGAATCAATTTTTCATCGTTTTCGCGACAGTGCTGATCAATTTGAAATCCATAAGCAAAGAACACGTTTCGAAGAAACCTTCTTGAAACCTTTTCGAAATGCAATATATTATTCGATCATAATAAAAGAAATTCATACATTCGTAATTATATCGTGTGTAATAATTGTTCAAAATTAAACAATAAATAATTTTTAAACTCGTAATCGTCCTTTTACGCGTTCATTTATTTCTCGTCTTTTCTCGATGATTACACAAGAAAATAATGTCGTCCAAATTTTCAGCTCCCATTAATTAACGAAATCGAGCCGAAATTTAAGCAAAAACGATACAAGCGCAAAATACGTTATGTAAGAGGCATAGCAGATTCTAAAAAAATATTACCACCCTCTGCTGTGTCTAGCCAACCCCTCAAAATAAGTTTTTTTTTACCCCACAAAATATCCTCACCCACCCCATAATTCGACTCTTCTCGCTCTGCATGACTATCGCGTATGGTTACTACCAAAAAAAAAGGGGGGTGCAGGCATTAGTGCCACCCTCTCTCCCCTTCGCGACGCCATAAATATAAAAATATCCCTTACCCCTGGGATAACTTCCTATCATCCGTGAGGGAAAATGTGGCGCGTGGAAAATACGATTCGATACCTACATATGGAACTTTGTTTGCTCATTACCGCTGACGAACGTTGCTTTAGCATACGTACAAAAATATTTCCTTCAAAATTAAAGTAACATTTAACGAAATTCGTACGCAGAAAATTTATTATCTCTTTCCACAGTTAGTTATGATAAGAACAAACTTTATTTTTTAAATTAACCCACCAAGGGAGTCTTCGTGTCGAATAACTGTTACCAAGTGTGTAAAATAAATGTTTAAATCACTCAATTGATTCTATTTAACTGATTAAGAGATAGGTGAAGTGTACCTTGCATATATAATGCAATACCTTCAAAATTGAATGCAAGTACGAATTAAACAAAATATTGACGTAATATTGTTTTAAGATTCATCTTTACGAAATTAAAAATTTTTAATTACACCGCGAACACAAAATTTCAATTTTGTTTACACTACTTTAGAAATGCAAATTTCACGTTACTCCCAATACTTGACGTAACCGTACTTGTGAAGCTTAAATATTACAAAGCTTTTTTGTTATTTTATTAAATAACGCGATAACTTTGAAGTCCCGTGAAAATATGTTCAAAAGCCTTGAGATAGGCGATATCTGAGTGGCCTTTTTGTGTCCTGAAATAGGGTGTACCGAAGGGCGAGGAAATCACCCTTTCCACGTGCTTCTATGTGTTGCCAGAGGCGATAGTAAAAAATAACCAAGATATACCGCATAGCCAGCAGTGCCTCCGGGAGTATAACTCCGCTAATGTATCCCACCGAAACTTATTGTATGCCCACACTCTTTCCCTTGCGTCTCGCTCTTCCCCCTTTTTTTTTCGACCCTCCGCAACCCCTGAACCACCTCACGGTTAACACAACAGAGAACAGCCCCCTGTATTACGATCCACATTCATTAAGATACAAAGTCTGCAAATTTCCTGACTCGCGATTCCACGTGTCTCGAAACGTTTTCGCGCCGAACGTAAAATAATTGTTGACAATTTTTGTTTCAATTCCTACTGGATACATCTTGAAAAAAATGTTAGATTTTTTTACATTTTTACGTATTGAAGATATCGTTTGGACAATCTTGACATGATTCTTATTAACGTACATTCTTTCGAAATCTGTATCTAATCAAACCCCCGAGAAACAGAAAATTAATTAATATTGAAAGTGTCATATATCCATTGGTATCTTTTGTCAATTATAGGAATATTCTAATTAAAGGATAATTTTATCAAAAAAATTTCAGTGATCTTGAAACTTTGAGAAAAGAATTAACGAGAGTACATTAACGACCTTGGAAAAGAATTAACCGAGAGTACAAGATCTTATTTGTCGTTCCATTTAAAAATCGTAGGATTGGCAATCATTGAAAATAAATCGATCAAATGCAAATTGTAACGAACAATTTCCTAAGATGTCATTTTTCTCGATATAGTGTCTTTGACAAATACTCCTATGCGTTGTAAGAAAAGCACCCAAGGAACAGATGATACAGAATCTCATTCGTCGTTCCATATAAAAATCGTAAGACTATCAACCCTTTAAAAGGGGTCGGTGAAATACAGATGGCAACGCGTTACACGAGCCGACCGAACTTCTCAAGGGAGTATCAAGATATCGTGTGTTCGTTGGCACGAACAAACAATAACGTTCCTCCGCGTTATAAGAATCGTACACATCGTAAAACCGAGAGACTCGCCGGGCTTATCGTACCGATTCGCGAATTAGTCACCGCGTAATCACACGGGACATCAAATATGAAAGGTCGGATATTGTCGCGAATACCGCAGACGTTCCCCGGCGAATGTTTCCCCAGCGATTTGAGCATTAATTGCCGCGGTGTAACGGGTGTGCGAAAAGAAAAAGGGGGCGACCGTCTGACAAAGGCTGCGGGAAGAAGCGGCCGCTATGGAGTCATAAACGTGAGTTATGTTAGCCGTTAGATAGTTGAATCTCAGTATTCCGTGGCACGCTTTCGGTCCGTTAATATCTTCATTACTAAATCATCCCCGCCTTCGGCAGCGTTCACGGTTTCCTCGTACAGAAGCCGAGATAGACAATCACGTGGATGGGAATTTCTGGATTCTAACCCCCCAAGTACGGCCATTTCCATCCACGGCACATCTCCCGCTTATACGAGCAGCCGTATCCGATGGCGGAAACCCGTGCTCCGCTACTACCGAAATTTCTCGAGAACCAGGGAAGAACGAGAACCCACCGGCGCGGAACATTAACACCAACGATTTCAGGAGGGAGCTCGAACTTTCCGTGGGAAAATTTCAACGAACCGATCTTTCATGCAACGAACTTTCGTTACGCGACGCCCATTTTCGCACGGTTAAGATTCTAATTCTCACATCTCGTCGAGATTCACGGAATTTTACACGTAATTTTTCCGACGAAAGTATCGGGAAGAATGAAAATTAAAATTGTTACGCTCGTATTTGAGATAATTCGATATCTTCCTATTAGAAGGTGTTTTTGTATTACACGATCCTCTTTAGGGGAACCTTTGGTGGTTACAACGTAAATGGAAAGGTTAAGTCGAACTGAATCAAATGTCTCGTTTCGTTTAAGATCAGTGTCGAACCGAATTTATCATCAACTTTTGCAAATTTTTATACTAAAAATTTTGTATTTTATCCCGTGGTGAATATTTACATCTTGAGCGTATTTTTCTAATTCTTGAAATTTCGTGTTTCTTTCTACAGTCTAGTAGAACTCGGTCCAGTCTAACACTCGGTAAAAATATTTACACGTTACGCACACAGTGTTTATCTAATTTCTCGATAAGTATATTTCTATGTAATAATTTTTCTTTGGCGTTCGGTGCATTTTTCCAAACTCCCCTGAGAATCTTGACTCGTCCCGAGCGGGTACATCAGCGCGTACCCCGCGCATGAATTTGAAAACGATAAATTTCTTCGTCGACGACTCACGGTGCAACGAGATTCATGGATCTCGTCTAAGGAAAAGTTTCCTTGGCATCGGCCCGGAACAGTTAAAGAAAACCGTCACGAGTCCGTCCCGATCTGTCGCCCAGTTGTCGACACATCATAAGAAATGGCAGAAATCTGTTTACACATTCCTCTCGTCGCGGGGGTATTACTACACGGTAAAATTGAGCCGCGCGTGCGCGAATTTGCCCCAGGGAAACACGCGGAAAAGGAGTCCCGGAGCTGTTTTTACTGTCGACGTTAAACAAAGGCTGGTTTTAAAGTGGTCTCGATCGGGCAGTATACTGAAAAATCGCACGAAAAGTACGTGTCCAGCCGACGAACGAGTCGAAAGTAACGGAGCACACCAGTCCAGAAAAGCATTCTTTCCATTTTCCCCGTCCCCTTGCCTCTCAGCTGACTCCTGCGTGCGCGCTTTCTACCAGGAATGAAACTGGCGACCTTAAATTAAACCGTTCATACGAACTGTACGTAAAGCCTGGGACACTCGCGATAATTCACGTCGACCCGCGTTGACAGCGTCACCGTGTCGCATACAAATGGCGAAAATTCGTATAGTCGTGACCTCCGCGTAAAATGGGGGAAAAAAAGGAAAAAAAAAGAAAGAAGAAGAAGAAGAAGAAGAAGGAGAAGGAGAAGAAGAAAAAAAAAACGTCACCGTCCGAGTCGAAGAACCAGAGAGGGAAGGAGAGGAAGAAGGGAGAGACGAGACGAAAAACGTTTCCCATTCACGATGGACGACACGACTCTTCGCAATGGAAGCGGAATGAACGAGCGAATGACGAATAACTGAAACGTCCGTTATTGTCGCGAGTTTCTCGATTCTTCGATTAATCGTTCTGGCCACGACTTGCTCGAGAAGCGATGGCGCCTAACGGTTGCAAAACACGAGAATTTGTAGGAAATTCCAATCTCCTAATTGGTCCGAGTTCTACAACGATGAGAATCTACTAGTCATCGACGAGTCCTCGATGAGAATCGAGGAATATTGGGTTCGATAGTTTATATTATCGGGGATAGAAGAGTTTTGAATTTTATAGTAGATATTGTTAGCACTTGTTATCGTAAAGATTTTTCGTCGTATCGATTACGACGAGAATTTGTCAATGTACACGATTGAATTTATAAATCCGTTAAAAATTTCACACGTTGCACGTGCATCTGACAGATCAGACTGCAATCACGAGAAATGAATAACTGATCTTCACAATTTTGTTCAACTCGTCTATTTTACTAAAAAAATTTAAGGTAAATTTGGCGGATAATTTATCAAGAAAAATGCAAAACTAATCTCCACAATTTTGGCCCGAGACATCCACGTCGATCGTTCAAAAAACGATGCACTTTTATTGCATCTATTGTTCGACTCGTCTACATCTCGTTAGAAACGTTCAAGGTAAATTCGACAGATGGAATTACTCCCCGTGGTAGCCGTCTTCGTGGAAATCTCAGCTCGGTTATACGGAGCACGTGACAGCGGAGCGGGGAAGAAACAAACGGGCGGATTCCAGGGAGAGTTTGAAGCTCATTAAAAAAAACCGGAGTACTTTCTCGGGCGGATAAAAGGGCAGAAAAGATCGCGTTAACGACGTGCTCGACAATTAACCACGACGGAAGGGAAAAGAGGTCTTCCTGTCGGGTCGACGACGCGGCCCGGGACAATTAATTAACGCCCAGTTTGGGGCGCAAAACGAGTTGAATCCTGGCTTACCGAGAGAGAACAGCCTGTACAAACGTCTCCTGTTGCAACCTGTTGCTAGGGAACAGGAGAGGTGGTAGAAGACGAGTAAAAGGACGGGGTAGGTTGATGACCGTGGTGGCTGATAGGGTGGCAGTGATGCTGCGAGCTGGCAATTAAGCCATCAACCCTTAATGAATGAACTCCGTTCACAGACACCGACCCCCGGCAACCCCATTAGCTAACTAACCCCGAGTTATTTGCATATCTGTCGGCGAGGGTGAGTCGCTCAGATTCACCGAGACAATTACCAGTGACTTTATGGTCAGGTGCTTAAAGGCTTAAAGCCGAGGGACCCTTAAAGGAACCATTGATATTCCCGGCAAAAATACCGTGAATCGTCGAGATAACGAACCGAGGCTCTGACGGGATGCTCTCGATTCCCGATTAATTCGCTGCTGTTGCTCTTCGAGTGCGTGGATATTTCTAACGAACGATTCCTTTCGTTTGTGCGCAAATTGTGCACTCGGTCCGTTGCGAGGTACGCAATTAAGGCACTGGGAAAGTAACATTTTCGAGGTTTGAAATTGCAATAATCGTTTAATTTATAATCGAACGATTTTTTATTTTAAAATATATTTACACGTGTATATATGTATGTATGGTAAAAGATAGTTTGGAAGTATTTGGAAGAAACTTGGAAATGCGTTCAATGTTTAAAGTTAATTTCTTGAATGATTCAATTATTGAATATTTCTAACAAGTGTAAATATGTTGATTACGGAGCTTTTTTACGTATAGAAAATAATAGAAAAAAAGTATACCAGGAATTTCATAATTTGATTCGTAAGAGTTTGATGTATTCGAAAGGTACGAAAGACAGAAGGCTTAAGTACAAACCGGACTTTCGATATGCGTGCGCAGCAACCCGTATTAACGCATGGGTGGCAAAAGTGATGAACTATGTACTTCCGGTCGGAGTTAAGGAGCAGTTAATTGGTACAAGTTAACACGGTTGTCTATCGTCCTACTCAATTTCACACGCGAACGTACCCCTCACGGGCACGAAATGAAAGATTCTGTCTCGGGGCGTGAAAAACACGATGAGATAGTTCAGCTCTCTTACCACGTGGGTCAGTTTATCTTCGAAGAAGATCTGAGGACACAGTTCGAGCAAATTCTTTTCACGAGGGTTCCCTCGCGAGGGCAAAAAATTCTCTTCACGTGTGTACACTTCTGCATCGTTGGCTTTTACTTCCACTTGGTTTCTTTTTTTTTCTCTTCTTCGCGAAATTAAATATTCATCGATCACTCCATAAAGTAATTACGGTAATCGCGTTTCGTTATCTCTCGTTCGTAATCTGTTGTACCATTGTGCGGCAAATTTAAATACTTCTCGCGTATGTTTCACTCGATATTCAAGTAGAAATTATATCGATATTAAAATTACACCGAAAAAATATTAACCGGAAAATTTTCGAAAAATAACTTTCCGAAATATTTGGAGGAAGTATTTCGTCAAGAAAAATTTCGTCGCTTCCTTCGCGCTACGTTAATTCAAATAAAATAATCGCTCTTCGAAATTTAAAAAATTTTCCATAGCTACTCAAAATTTATCCAACTCGAACTTGAAAAGAATTTCAATTCGAGAAACGAACATCTCGAACGATCTCAAAAATCGAACTCGATCATCCCCCGTGTTGTATCCGGTCTCAAATTTACATTTCCGAAATTAAACCCTCCGTACCGTTTTGCTCGGAATTCGAAATCTTCGCTTCGTACGATTTTCGCGAAGTACAAAAAAAAAACCGAAAAAAAAAAGTAGAAAGTAAGCGACGGTGTCGGATTGATCGAGAGGGGGATCTCCGATGGATGAGTGTGCATCGTATCTGCATCATTCCGGGGCATCGCGTGTCGAGACGCACTTTGTCCCGCTAACTCCCTATACCTTATCCAGTCCTTAGCGCGGGAACGCTAATTCGTTGATTATCCTAATGACTGTCAGGGAACCAGCAGGAAAGAGGAAAACCACGTACCGTGACCCCTTTCTCTAATTTATTCCGAGTAGCCCCTTTGAACTCACCGACAACGTTTGCATATTCTATGGATTTCGAGCCCCACTTCGTATCTCTCCCCACCTTCGTCTGCCCCGCGTCTACGAACGTTTCACCGATATGATTACGTTCGTGCCCGGTATTGTAATTCTCGATTAATTAACCATGGAATCGATACCGTGGAATCAATCCGACCGTTGCGACTCACACCGCGCTCCAACCTGGAAATCTTCATTTCTTATTACGGCATCGGGGCGCATCTAATAGTTACATGCACGAGTCTTGATCACGATAGGGCTTCTTAATCTTTCCAGACAAATCTGACGTCCCAGTTTCTTACTTCCTGTCGTCTGCGTTTTATTACGTTGCGCGTCAAACTCGAGAAACTACGAGGAGTAAATTATCGTCGTCGCTCATTTTTCTTCCGTGGAATCGAACCGACGGTTAAACGTTCGGCGGTTGGGGAGAAACTTACCCCTATTTTATTATTCTTTCGTGTAGGGGGTGCTCGAAACGGTGCTCGAATTACTCGTGTACTTTCGACGATAGACGAAAACGATGAGGATAAGTTTTGTTTGATTTTGAGGGGACTTCAGTTTTTTTTTTTTTTTTGTTAGTGGAGGGATAAAGGAGATACTTTGGGTTTTTTTTACGTTAAACGATATATTTTATTTACTTTCTAACGGAGCGGTTTAAGATAAGTATCACGATCTACGATTGAAGAGAATTCAAGGTCGTTGAAGGTTAGTTACAAATGGGAATATTTCTCTGGTTATTTTTTCAGTGGTTACAGGATGTAAATAAACATTCGATCGCGTTGTACGTTTCACACTTATCCGATTATTCGTCCGGGGAACACTATAGCGACCGAAGTGAGGCTTCGTAAATTTGTACAAAATTGATTGCAAAAGAACAACAAGAGCAATTGTATAGGAAGTGTTACGTTTGATTTAAAAGATTCCGTTTCGATGAAAAGAAACTTGTTTCGAGAACAAAGGGTTGAAACCCTTGCAAACAAATTAAAAGTACCGTTACACTGATAGTACAACGGTAACACGGTTATTAACGCGCGTGGGAATATTATTACGATTTTGAAAGAAAGTCACGCGATAATTCGGATCGTACAAAAGCACGTAATTTCAACCAATCGTATTATCGATGCAACTGTCGTTCTAAGAGGTCGATTGCGCGAGAACGAAATGTTAAACGACTCGAAGAGATCGAGGAACTCGTGTATAATTCTGTGGGAGATGCACGTGTGCCAACGGGAATGAAAATATGTAAAAGTTTTTCAAGAACCCTTCATTCAACCGTTGCGAGAGCACGGTGTATAAATGCGAATTTAAATTATACGGGTACCGCTCGCCATCTCGATAGGGTTTCTTAATCCCCTCTGGAAAACACTAACGCCCTATTTTTACACACTCTCTATCCAGCCCCGATTTAATTACTTTAATTCGCGTGCCGGTGCCACGGGAAACGACCAATCGGTGGACAGATTTAATGCCCGGTTGTAGCAGAATTTCTTAAAGCGTAGTCGAAAGAAGAAGACCCTGATATGCGCGAAGCGAACTCCGTTTCTCGTGCAAGTACCGTCGTTCATCCAATTAACGCCTCGAAGCACTTTGATTACAGGGCGTAACTGCCGTTTTATTTCTTAATTTCAGTACAGCTGGCGGTGATTGTTACGCCTCGACGGAAACTCCACTTTTTCAGCGTTACGTGTTAACGCGATCGTAGACAAACTTCTCATTAGGGTACGAATTTTTTAATCGCGATCAAAATTACGATAAACGACTACAGGTTGGTTTCACGCGTCGCCTACCGTTTCAAAGAAAATTTACACGTCTCTCACCAAAGCTATATCACTTTTGAGGAATTAAAAACTTAAATTCGACTCGAATAAAAATTTCAAATTTTACCAAATAGGTAATATAAATTTAATTACGATAAACGACTACAGGTTGTTTTCACGCGTCACTTATCGTTCCGAAGAAAATTTACACGTCTCTCGCCGAAGCTACATCACTTTTGAGGAATTAAAAGATTAAATTCGACTCGAATAAAAATTGCAAATTTTACCAAATAAATACTACAAATTCAATTATGATAAATCTATATAATTTGATTTCACGCGTCATTTTACGGTCCGTTTCTCGTAGAAGTTATGTCACTTTTGTAGCATTAAAAAATGAAAAGTAGACTCGGATAAAACATTCTATAGAAAAAATAAATACAAATTCAATCGTAAATGGTTGTACGTCAATGTAACGTTTCGAAGAAAATTTTCCAATCTCTCCGAGCAGCCCTGTCCCCGTCAGTGGATTAAAAATTCAAACCAGACTCGTAGTTTCCCACCTATCTCGCCGTTTCTTCGAAACTCGTACATTTACCCACAACCGTGGGAATGAATGATGGCGACCCCACCCTTTTTATTCCACTATTCGACGTCTTCATTACGCGAGTACAAGGGTGACGACACACGAATGCAAAACGAACGAAACAACAAGTACACGTGTAAACGCAACTAAAAGCGCTCCGTTATTGATACCTAACCGCGTTCAGCCTCGGTTACAAATACGCGAAAACAAGTTTTCATCGATCGAATGCGTTACGCGCCCGTTTTAAAGTAAATCATCGAATGCTAATTTCGCGCGCATTCTGTGACAAGCGGCTCTCACCGCGCGGCCCGACCATACGCCTGTTTATACGTAGTCCTTTTTACACGGAAAATGTATCTATTTATAACCGGGATTCCGAAAGCAAATAATAAGCGACTAATTGCGACTCGAGTTTCCAACGCACGGGCGCGTTTAGTCGTTGAAAATCGCGTTCGTCCTGTTTTATTGCACCCGGTCCGGTAATTAAACCTCGTGTATCGATTACCCGGCTCAACAAGTTCCTCGAGACTTCCTTATTGGCGCATAATTTAGAGTTCGTTACACGGCGGAGGGAAACCGGTGGAACTTAACGAATAATCGTTAATTGCGGGATTGTTTTCCTCGTCCGAGGGCTAACCGTGAATCACGAGATCGAAATTTTTCTCGTTGCCCTCTGTTGTTTTCCTTTGCGACGATAATGAGGGGGTGATAATACTCTCTCTCTCTTTTCTTCTTTCTCTTTTCTTTCTCTATTTATTTTTCTCTCTCTCTCTCGCTCTCTCCTCCAGTGGAACCGTTGGATATTAAAATCTTTCTCCACGGGGAGAAGGTCTTCGAGTGTCTTCCAAAGACGAGGAAGCGGCGGTGCTTCTATCATTGTTTGCGGGGGCCGACTGAATCCTCCTAATTAGAAAATTCTCGTAGCGAGACCCCGTCTTCGCGTGCGTCTTCTTCCTTCCGCGAACCTTTTTATTATACGAGGGCGCAACAAGGGCCGAGGGGTGCCTCGGTAATTATTATTCAAATATTTTTCTTTGCCCTGAGCCCGCCGCATTAATATTTACAATGCTACCCCCGGCAGTCCATCCCCCTTGTCGCGAGGGGTTCACGCAACCGAGCAACCCGTCCGCGAAGACGACCGCGTGTTTTCTACTTTTCTTTTTTTTTTCTACTTTTCTTCTCTTTTTTTTTCGTTAATAGTTTCCTCGAGTGCGTGCAATTCCTATATGCGTTCCATTCTCAAAGATTTGAACTTTGTATAAGTTTTCGTTTACACAGAGACGTTCGAAACGAAGCACATGGAAGAATTGAAATCCTTTGGAAATTTATTTCTCTGCGTTAAAATCTTAAAAATCGTGTACAGAAGAATCGGAATCCTTTTGCGTTTAATTCTTTCTATCCGATCGGTCGAGAGCGACGGTCTACGCTAATACGTTAAAAATCGCGCACGAAAGAATTGGAAGCCTTTTGCGTTTAATTCTTTCTATCCGATCGGTCGAGAGCGACGGTCTCCGTTGATATCGATCTTATCGGGCAATGAATCATAGGATGGATACAATTTTTCCTTACATTTTTCCTTTCAAGTTTCATTTCTTGCCGGCGATTTCCAGAAAGCGAAATTAAACATTCGTAGAATCTTTAATCGTTGACAAAGATCTCCCAACGAATACATTAAAACTGCAAACGATTGATTGAATTCGGAATTCTTTCAAAGAAAATTCAACCGTACCACTTAAACGCGTAAAAAAATATACCAATTTATTTCCAATAAAAGCGATCGAGTCACTTCGTAAGGGCAATTTCCAGAAGGCGAAATTAAACATTCGTAGAATCTTTAATCGTTGACAAAGATCTCCCAACGAATACATTAAAACTGCAAACGATTGATTGAATTCAGAATTCTTTCAATTAAAATTCAACTGTACTACCTAAACGCGTAAAAAAATATACTATTGGGTTGTTCTGAAAGTCATTTCGGTTTTTTTTTTCTGGTGAAAACGAAACACGATTCTTTTAAACCGTATAAACACTTTATTAAATTATATATTCTCCATTTTGGAAAACAAAATTACTTTCCATTCAAGTCAATAATTTACTTCGCAACGAAAGCAATCGAGAAACTCGAATAATGGAAAAATCGAATGAAAAACCGATACCGGAGCACTCTTACCGCGAATCCGGTCGTTTCGCGCGATCTTTCGTTAATCTAATTACAAAACGATCGAAAAAAACGCATAAACCCGCGAGGTCGTTTGACTACCTTGGTATTAAAGGGTTACGTCACCGTCGGTGCTCTTATAAGGTTTAGTCTAGGTTGGATGTGTACTACCACGCGGACGTGAATACAAACAACCAAGCGGCGGCTGCGGCGGTGGCGGTGGCGGTGGAGGCGGTGGCGGCGGCGGCGGCGGCGGCGCGTTCCATCGCTAAAAATTCAATTCCAAGCGCGTCCGATCTGCGTAACAAGCGATGCATGCCCGTTAGTTGAACCGTGCCTCGAGAATCCACCTTCCCAATGCCTTCACCCTCTCGACCGAAGGAAAAAGAAAAAGAAAAAACAAGGAGAGGAAAGGAGAAGAAAAAAGAAAAAGGAAAAAAAGCTCCTCCGCGCGCTCGCGCACCCCCTTTCGGGCTCTCCCTAACGATGTGCTAACAAAATACGGGAGCGTGGATAAAGAGCCTCGCTCGAGGAGGAACGTAAGCAGATTGACGAGACGGAGACCGTTTGTGCGCGAAGATTGAATAAAAAAAAAGAAAGAAAACGAAGAAGAAGAAGAAGGGAGGACGAAGACAAATACAAGAGGTTCGGAGAGTTAGGTCTAAGAAGCGGACCGTGGAAATCGTTCTCCGGGGGGGAAAAGAAAGTATATTCCCTCCAAAGGGAGGAACAGGGTGGAGGGGGGAACGGTGAGACCCACCCCTTAATTATCCGACTGACAATTATTTTTAACGACTCCGCGATATCCTAACGAGACCTAATCCGCCGACGTGGCGTCTGTTAAAGAAACGAACCATCACCCCCGCTACCTGGTACGGTTAAACGGAGGGATGTCGCGAAAGGGTGTCCCTTCTTATCGCTTCGTTTTAATCCGACGACGAAAATCTGCCCGTTATATCCGCGTCGCGAGCGTTCTCCCGCCCTTCCGAGACGATAACCTCGCTTAACCCCACCGCGTGGACTTTTCTTACTCTCGGCGAGGTGTGCACTCGGTTTCGTCGAGTTCGCAGTGTCGTGTTTCTATTAAACCTGGATAGCAATCATCGGTAATAATAGTCGAGCGACGTTCATGACCGTCTACTTGTTGCTAAATGAATTGCTGAACACTGTAATTACCTCGGTACCTCGACGACTCGGAAAGATATCTTTAGAGTCAATGTATTTTCCAATGAGAGATAAACGAAGAGAAAAGAAGAAAGAAAGAAAAAAGAAAAGGGAAAGAAGAAAAGAAGAGAAACGATTCGACGGATATATCTACCGGTGACCACGCTCCGAGACGCGAGACGCTAAGGAAAATTGGTTCCCTTCTGTTCCCACGTTGCTCGGAGAGCGGCTCCGTCAGCCATTGCTGCGATTTCGTAAAACGATCTCGTTGTCGCGTACTCGAACGCAAAGTGGCGAAGCGGTCAACAAGCCCCGCCGATCACATGGCCGTAGTCCACCACTCCTGTTCTCGATCCCTATTACAACACGATAATTACCGCACGATAGACGACTTCCCACGTCCGGCACGCCTCGCTCATTAAATCGTCGCTTAATAATAGTCACAATCGTTCTACACCCGTTATGGTCAACGGTGACGTACACGGTCATAACAGTCACGATACATTAGTTAATCTTATTTCATTAATTATCGGCCGGGACAGGCAACATTTATCGTTCGAATCCGGGCAATGTCACACTGTCGTACGATATCCGAGGCGAGTTTCTCGTGTAACGCGTTACTCACGGGAACGACCGCGTAATAATAATTATCAAGAGGTTTGAGAAAAGTTCGCAAATCTCCTACGTAACTTTCTTTCGCAACGCGTACGCCGACCCCGAGGTCTCGATTTTTCTTAGCGCGGACACCTTAACCCGTGATCGATTCGTTCGATCGCGTTCAATTTTTTATTCGTTTCGTACCCTTCGGTATAATTTACAGGTACGATTAGTGCTTTTTTCTGAAAAATTCACTTTTTCTTTCTCGTACGTACTCCGTGTAATGATTTACTCTCGCAATAACCGAGGTTCGAGGGAGTACGGGAATGTTCTTGCCTGGGTCCAAACGGACCCCTACTTTCACTCCTGCAAACATTTCGAATAAAAATTCTAGGATTTCATCGTACCTTTCTTAATTTCTAAACAAAGCTACCGGTGTAATTGAGCGATGCAAAAGTCTATATGGGTCTAAAAAGACCCAGAAGCGACACAGCGAGAGTTAAGGCAACAAACTTCGAATTTCTATAGCGAAAAATGTACGGTATCGACATATTACCGAGTCAATTTTATAAAAAAAGGTCACCCAGCATAGGTAGAATTTTGTTTAAACCATATACGACGTATGAAAAACTTTTATTCAAATTGTTCGAACTTTTATTCGTGTTAGATTACAAAAGAGTGAACCTCCCATCTGTGAGTGCTTCGAAATTACACGAGACAAATAATTAAGAAACGTTTATTCTCTTGCGATCGGTTCGCTATTACATTAACATTATCGACACTTACAAGAGCCTCGAATTTACACCTGACGAATAGCTAAGAAATATTTATTCCCTCGCAATCGGTTTACGATTACGGTAATAATATTTTCGCGTTCCAACTTATCCGGCATTTTCCGCGACGCTGTTAATCGTTCGATACGTCGAAACTAATTACCCGCTAATTGGTTCCATCGTATCGGGACGGCACTTTCGGAGACAAATATTGGTTTATTGTTAGAGACACCGCTCGTCCGAAGCCACTCGCGTTCATCGGAATTGTTCGCATTCCTTGGGGACCACCTTTGCAAACAAGGGGCGAAACGAGCGATCGTGATTTCCCAAATTGTGTCCACGTTAATCGAGTTTCGACGAAACGTACATTTTTTCGCGTCGTGCCAAGATATCGCCTGGCACGGGACAATCGGTGAATTAGTCTACAACCCGAATCATTCGTAACCTATTAACCCATTTGAATCAAGAAGCGCAACGCGCCGAGTTGCCCGTATCAACTAACGCGGAATAATCCGCAAATGGTGGTCCCTTTTAAACCTCGTTTGCATCAATAATCTAAATACGCCGCGAGTTGTCCGGCGAGATCGACACTCGGTTAACAATTGGCCCGTATCGTCAACAAACACACTCTTTCCGTGTTCAATGTTCGAGGTAACCCTCGATCTTTCTTGGCAAAGGTTTTCCAACTTTTGGAAAGCATTCCCCCGCGAATAAAAAAATTGTTGCTGTCAGCGAGACACGCGTTACGTTTAAAAGTGTGGAAGAAAAATATTCTACAGGTTCTCGACTGTCAACGGTACCCATAAAACGAGTCTAATTCGAGCAACTTTGTCGAATCATCGAGAATCAAATTCTTCGTGGTCCATGAACGCTCGAAACTTGTCTCGATTCTCTACGGGAAAATTATAGTTGTTAACTACGATAATTATCGACCCGTTGGTGCGCAAAGTGGTTCTTGCCTCGCGAATGCTCCGAACTTGTCTCGATTCTGTACGAGAAAACTATAATTGTTAACTTTAGTATCAATCCATCGATGCGTAAAATTTGTACGTGTCGTTCTTCTCGATTTTTTAAACGGGAATATTACACTTGCGCCAAGTATTTATTTCTCGAGATTAATCGTCGGAGTTGGAAAGCAGTTGATTAAAAAAATTACACTTTTCTAAGTATCGTCCAGTATCTTAGCACTACGGTAGTACCGATAAATTAAAATCAAAGTTATCCCTGAAAAATTTGAAAATTCTCAATGCACCGATAGGTCGATAGAAAGAATTATTTAAAATATCCACGGTTCTCTGCGTTCGAAATTTTCTTTTCCTCCTTCCTCTTACAGTGAGCTGATCCCCCTTAAAATTTTTGCTTCCCAGTTAACACTAAAACTACCAATAGATTTCGGTATATTAAAGTGTTCCCCGTACGTGTTTCAGAAAAATCGATAATTGAAAATAAAGAGAAACTTATGAAATTGATCGTATATATAAAATAGAAAAGGTGATCGCGTCTTTTGAATAAATATATCGCTCAAAATACACTATGGAATTTACAGTAAATTTCTTTGTAAAAGCACTTGAAACCAGTCATTTCGACTGGTTGGTAAATCAAGTGTTAAAAAAACACAATTTCGCTAATTCCACCGTTTCAATAGTTCCACCATTTCGCGCTAATGGATCGAAAAAGAAGAACCGACATCTATCGTCATCGTATCGGAAGAACCGTAAAAATCAAGACTCGATAATTACACATTCGTACGAGCGAACGGTAAACCGATTGGCAAAAATGTAAACTCCGAAAATGGTCGAATTGGTTCGAGTTGGTTCGAGATGATATCGAAGGTGGAACAACGAGGTGAAATCTACGCGGACGAGGTCCGCCCCTGACTTTGGAGGCTCCGTGTTGCTCTGCATTTAAATAATTAAAGATCCGACGGGACGGATGGACGCACGGACCCGTCGTATTAATGGGATAATCGAGCGTTCAACGTCGAGCGAGAAGCGACGATGGCGAAGAGGAGGGGGGGAAGGTTGGTGGTTGGTGACGGTGGTGGTGGACGGGTGATAATGATTTTATAGTCAGCTGAACTGCCCGGGGGAGGAGGGTGAGAGACAATTGACTCGATAATACGGGTCTTCCTGCCTGGCACCCGTTGATACCGACGGCGAATCAAGTGCGAACACCCGACCAAGAGAAAGAGAAGAAGCGACACAGAGGGACAAGGATAAATGTTCCGTTCGCTAATGACCCTGGTGCCTCTTTAGGGACTGCTTCTCGACTTAGGCTACCGGTCGAAGACCTCTCTACCTCTTCGTTACGGGCCGTGGAATCGGGTACCTGACAGCAAACTCCACCTTCTGGCTTCTGCGGCACCCTCGCGTTATGCGGACTTAATACGGATCCAGATTTCGGTGGATCACGCTCGACGATCGTTCACATCGTGATGGATCCAGGATCCCCGTGTGCGCGTGTCTTCGACCGATCGAAGGTTACTCGACGACGAACGTCGTCCGAGAGAGCTTCGCGACCGGCCCGATCAAGAGGATACAAACGACGACGTCGCGACCAATCCGACGAGGAACCAACCAGGGAAGCGCGACGTGTCTTCGGATTTTAACCTACTTTCGCCCGACGAGAGATCACGGCTCCCCGGTTGGTACGCGTGAAACATTAACCGCGACGATTCGAGGGATACGGGCGAACCCGAGTCGCTCGGTTCGAATACACGAATACCGATTTTTGTCATCTGAAGCGACGCGGACAAACCGGAACTTCGCGTTCCTTAGGATTCTTGCTTCCAATTTCGCGAAACTTGAAAAATCTTTTCTCTATTGTGAGAAAAGATTTCACGACGTTTGACGAGGTTTGAGGATGTTTGACAAGGTTTGGTGTAGTTTGGCGATCACTCGGTAAATTTATCAGTGCACGAATCGATGACCAAGTTGGATAAATTGCGGAAAGATACTTGAGAATGATTTTTCAAAATGGGATTACAGTTTACACAGAGGGTTTTCGTCGAATTTAAAATTCGTGGACCTACCAAACCAACTCGACACTTTACTTTAACGTTTTCCGAGTGCACGCCACTCTGTCAACCACGCGGCGCGTACTTTTGCGAGCAGATCGAAAAATTATACAGCCAGCTCTCAAAATCGTTACGACCTTCCCTGCAACCGGTCGAGATCTCGCAAGTAGATCCATTTGCACTCGATCACACGCTCCGATACATAGTCAGCTGCGAGCGCCCGATGGTACGACCGTGAAATACGCTCGGCGTGCTGCAAAATTAATTTCGTCCTCGGTGGTACTTTGTACACTCGATACGTCGCCCTCCTGGAAGAAATGAAAAGTGAAAAAGTGCGACGCGGCGAACAAATTTTTATTACGCGTTCCCGGGCTCGAGTGTTTTTATGTTCCCGATGTGTGTACGATGACCATCATCCGGTACAGGGAAACGATGAATCAGACCAATTAGGGAAAAAACAGGTTGAGCGCTTTCCTCGTAAATCTCGTTAGAGTGTCTGTCTAGTTCGAAGTCCCAAAAAGTGGTCGTTCTTGTTTTTTTTTTCTTTCGAAAACTATCGAACGTATCGATTTTAAACTTTGAAAGCATATTTACTAATGCTTTAACAGGCTTCAGAAATTTTTTCAAGCACGAACGATCAATTTTCTCGAAGCAATAAATAATTGGACGAGACGTCTACAAGAGGACCAATGTCCACATTTGCCACGATAAGTTTTCTTCCGAGCATTCCAACAGATCGAAAGGATTCTTATTCTGCACGAGATTAAAAAGAAATAAACGAAACTCCAGAATGGAATAAATAACAGAATATTACAGAAAAAAGTTCAATTCCCTGGGAAAATTCAACTACCTCTTCGAGTGTTAAAGAAAAATAAACTTACACGGATATCGACTTTATTCTATCCACGAAAAATTGACACTTCCCAGGGATATTCCATCGAAGAATATTAGTACAAAAATAATAAAGTTCAAAGCTCGTGAAAAGTCCAAAACTTATCCTTCCTAATTTCTGAAATACCATGATAATTCTCCGCAATATATTTCTAAAAAATAAAAAACTCTAAAAAGAGAAATATCTCTGTTTCGAAATGAAATCAACGAGCCAGATTTTTGATTCTTCGAACAAGAGAACCTCCCCACCCCCGTCTGGAAAATATTTTCTTCTCGAGTATCCAATCAGTGTTTATCGTTTTCGTTGGCGTCTCTCGTTCGATGCAAGCCCGTTTCTACAATAACCTTTGCCACGGTTATTCCCGCGGCCCTAAATCACTCGGCCATCGTCCGTTCGTAGATATCAATCAGCAGTTAAGCCGAGGCACGGTTAATGAGTGACACGAGTGTACAGGTGGTGCGGTGTGTTCTTAAATTTCACGATGTCGTGGTCTACCAGCATCGAATGGGATTCGTGGGCCGTCTATGCGACGCAATTCGACGATAAGGTGTCCAGGCTTCGTTGATACGCGCATTAATATCGCGACGCGTAAAACGTTGAACGAACGAGGGGCAGGGGACCGAGAACTCGCGTTCTCCTTCGTCGCTCGTAAAAAATGTTCCATCGTGGCCCTCCCGTCCCGCTCGACGACATCGGCGCTCACACAGATGCCGAGAGACGGACAACACCTGCCTGGAAATCGCTCGCGAGCCGCGAGCCGTGAATTTGCATACAACAATAACCGAGATTCGATTTCGTTCGTGGAGCGAGACGACGAACCGAACGTGTCGTTGCTTTCCATTATCCGTGTCCTCGGGATCGCCGCGATACTCGTTAAGGCGAAGACAAACTTTCACGCCGGCGATTACGTCTAATGAATGGGGGGCCGTGTTTGCGTCCCCGAAATCCGTGAAAGCAAGCGTGCCACCAACGAGAGAGGAAAAAAGAAATTTATGAAAAGAACCGTGAGCCCGCGTCCGAGTAGAATTCGAACGATAAATTATCGAACGGGACGAATTAATGCTTCGAAACGTGGTGAAAAGAAGAAGAAGAAAACAGAAAAGAAGAAAGAGAAAGAAAAGGAAGAAAGGAAAAAGGGAAAGAAAATAAATAGATAAAACGATTAACGCATCGAATAATTTTCAAACCGCCCACTACGGGGACGCGGACACGATTTAGTCCCGAATGGGAATTAAATAAAAGAGAGATAGGAAGAAAAGGACCCGTCCACCTTCGCCCGTTGCGCCGGACGCGAAAATAGCCCCGGGACACGTCAATAATTAATTAACGGAATTTATCGATACGCCGCCGTCGTTATCTTGTCCGATACGCGTACGAAACGATTTTGTAGCCGTGCAGGGAGATAAGCCCGTCGTCAATTCATTCGGCTGCCTCGTTCTCGTAGAAATTACGACTTCCTCGTGATCCCCGACATTCAACATATCCTGAGGGATGCACGGTGTCCCCTTACATCGAACGTCGCTCACGGTATCGACGTCAAATTGCTGACCAGGTGAAACGGAACGTTCTAACCCAAATTTCTCGATACTCCCTCGCCCATCGCCTAATACCGATATCGTACATTTGCTCGCGTAAATAATTATTTCGAAACGGGTGCGTAAACTCGCTGAGCACGTGTCCCTTTGCTCCAACGAAACAGTACTTTTAGGTCGTTTGGGTCTGTTCGTCGAGTGTCTGTATTTTTATCTTCTTTTGTTTTTTAATTTCTTTCTTTTTTTTTGGACATTGGTCAACGAAAGTTCAGTTTATTGGTTTGAAAGAAAAGTTGTTACTCTCGAGAGCGAACCGAGTTGATGAAACTACGTGAGAAGAACGTTTTGGCCACGATAGTCGAATCGATAGTTCTTTAACTATGTATTTCTGTATTATTTTTTATTTCAATTTAGGTCAAGAAACAAACTTACTTATTAGTGATAGGTGACGACAGCTACGACGACTTGTCTCGTACATTTGTCACAAGAAATGGGCTAAAATGTCGCAGACTAGAAAACGTTTGTTCGTTAAGAGGGTTATAGAAGAACGACAATTGTATAATATCTAAAAATACAGAAAACTTAATATAATATTTAACGATTACCGTGCAACTGTAACAGCCAGATATTTCATATTCTCATATTCGACTAAAAAAAAATTTCTTTGCGTCTAAAACAATAAAACACCGTGCATAAATCAATACGAGACTCCTCGTAACAAATTACCCGCATCGATATTTTTGCACCCACCGATTAATAATTTCCAAACTTCGAATTTGTTTTTCTCGAACAAACAAATAACAAAATGCCTATATTGCACAATATTCTTCTTGAATCGATACGTACACGACATTATCGACAACATTTCGAACGAGATCCAACTAATCCACTAAATCGAAATAATGACACTAAACAAAAAATATATCACAAATATGAATATTTCCTTTCGTGAATAATCACCGTTGATCCTCCATCCGTGAAACATTAATCCCCGTTTCTCCACGACTAAAAAAATTCCACCGTTCGACACGACGTATCCTTAATTAACAATATCCTCCACGGTGAAACAAAGTTTTCTCGCGTTCCACCGCGAGGAACTCCGGCACCGAGGTGTCCCGTGTCAAGTCGCGCAAACACCGTAATTAATTTCCTTATAAGCGACAAGTGCAACGAAATTCGAATCGTCTCGATTGTTCACCACCGATGTTCCACCGCCGGTCGTGGAAGGTCGAACGAAAGGGAAAGTGCGCGTACAGGTAGACAATTGCAGCCCGGAGAGGATGATTCTCCTTTTTTCTTTTTTTTCTATATACACACATGCATACGTATATGTACATTTATATATACATATACATATATATGTATATGTATATATATATATATACATATATATAAGACACCATTCCACGGGCCCATCTACTGCCATCTCAATCAGAACCGGACCGTTTCTAACGAAGTACCATTCGCTGATCCGGAGATACGTACAGCGAAAGAAGAGGACCGTGGATGAAAAGAGACGATCGAGCCGTGGAACGAGCAAAGAGCCATTGATCCTGGCGTTGGGACACGGCTGAAACCGTGTCCGGGCAGCAGTTCGAAGACTTGGACATCGGTCCCTTGACGTCTCAAGCGGGAGGGTCTCGCGTCGGGCGAGATAACGAAATTAGCCCGGTCGCTAATTTATTTCCTAATTCTCGCGGGAGCGGAGGTGTGAAACAGCCGTTCTGGACCGTGGTATCCACGATAACGGGCCAGGATGTGGAATAAAAAGGAGGTGGGAAGGGTTCCGGCTCGTAGGAAGGCGATCGACGCGAGCGAGAGGGAACGAGACGAGGACCGGGGCAACAGGGGCCCCGTGCACCGAACGGGGACAGAAAATGAAAGAGAGTGAAGAGGAGAT